>NC_138045.1:5877483-6484342 GCF_964106645.2 Podarcis pityusensis
CACAAACTTGACATGAGCCAACAGTGTGACGCGGCAGCTAAAAAAGCCAATGCAATTCTGGGCTGCATCAATTGGAGTATAGCATCTAGATCAAGGGAAGTAATAGTGCCACTGTATTCTGCTCTGGTCAGACCTGACCTGGAGTACTGTGTCCAGTTTGGGCACCACAGCTCAAGAAGGACACTGACAAACTGGAACGTGTCCAGAGGAGGGCAACCAAAATGGTCAAAGGCCTGGAAACGATGCCTTATGAGGAACGGCTAAGGGAGCTGGGCATGTTTAGCCTGGAGAAGAGAAGGTTAAGGGGTGATATGATAGCCATGTTCAAATATATAAAAGGATGTCACATGGAGGAGGGAGAAAGGTTGTTTTCTGCTGCTCCAGAGAAGCGGACACGGAGCAATGGATCCAGACTACAAGAAAGAAGATTCCATCTAAACATTAGGAAGAACTTAGGAAGAGCTGTTCGACAGTGGAATTTGCTGCCAAGGAGTGTGGTGGAGTCTCCTTCTTTGGAGGTCTTTAAGCAGAGGCTTGACAACCATATGTCAGGAGTGCTCTGATGGTGTTTCCTGCTTGGCAGGGGGTTGGACTCGATGGCCCTTGTGGTCTCTTCCAACTCTATGATTCTATGATTCTACCTCTCTTCCTCAGCGGCCGCAAGGTCGGGGCTCCCCTCTTTTTTCTCCTTCCTCTTTCTCTCTCTTCCTTCTCCTTCTCCTTTCCTCCTTCTCCCTGGGTTGGCTCCGGGGTTTTTACTGCCCCTGGAGCGCCGCTGGGCAGTCGGCCACGTGGCCGGGCGCTCTTGCTCCCACCTCGATTTGGGTCCTGGGGGGGGGTGTCAGCGGTTCCCCCAGTTGACGCGCCGGGCATCCCTGGCTCCCCCTCGGCAGTGGCAGCGCAGGCGGCAGTCTCAGCAGCCTGAAGCCAGCCTGGTAGTGCACTTGGCTCTGGCTGGCTTCAGGAGCTGCTCATTGCCGTGGCACCCGCCATTTTGCCTCGCCGGAAGTCCCCAAATGATGTGTCTTGTGCCGTTGAACCAATCACACAACATTCCTTCCCTACTAATAAATCTACAAATCTACAATCTGTTGGGGACAGATTTGTAAATCCGGGGACTGTCCCCGGGAGACGGGGACATCTGGCAATCATTCCGTAATAGGGCTTCTCCTGCCTTTGCCAGTATGTCAGCCTTCTCAGCCTCATTAAAGAGGGCGTTCAGAAGCACTTGTACGTCTGGCCATATGGGATTGTGAGTGGAGAAGGTGGCGCAGTCTGGATGAGTCCCTCTGTCTTGCTCTTTGGTCACTGTGACCGAGCACCATTTGGGGCCTATCAGGATCTATGGGGAAGGGGATCCACCCAGAAGTTGTGGAGGGAACGGGAAGAGAAGCTTGGTCAAGAGACTGGCTCATGTCAGAAGGAGGCCTGACTGCATCCTTGGCGAAGCCCAGGGCAGGGCAGGAAGGCAGCATTGCCCAGCGGGAAGGCATTCGGAGGCAAATCATCAGCAAGGAGCAGGAAATCCCCTCCCCTTCCCTCAAGAAGACTGAAGAATCTCTAGTCGGCACTCAGGTGAGTTCAGCATCCCAGGTCTCTGGGGTGTTCCTGTCCATTACAAAGCTGACTCGAGGCTCCGTCAACTGAGCCCCTACACTCCTTGCGTACATGAAAGGGGCACAGAAAGGATGGGAGGCAGCCTTTTCCTGGAGCCGTCTTACCTGCAGCAGTTCACTCGCTGGCTGCTGACCCTTTTCCTCCATCACCTGGATGATCCTCTCAAGAGAGGAGAGTTTCCTGCAGAGTCTGGCCAGCTGCTCATCCCTTCTCCCTGCAATCTCCTTCTCCACCTCTTCCACATGATTCAGCAGGCGCTTTTCTTCTTCTTCTTCCAGGAACTGGCGCAGTTGTCTGAACTTCTCCACAGTCTTCAGCCTCTCCGGTTCTGAGGAGGTCTGAGTGAGGAAGATGGTCAGCCTTCAAAACATCAGCAAGAGAATTAGGATTTGAATTGAACTGCTTCCACCCTCTCAGCTCACAAGTCCTCAGGCTTCTCCTTGACTGCTTTTCACATAATAAACAACAATGAGAAATAAACTCTATTTAGCTGCATTCAAAGGTGAACTTACCTAATTTGCAATTCTTGGAAAAATATGGAGACCAAAACAGCAATCTTTTGAAATTCACACCTCTGAATTTCTCAAGGTTGACCCAGCCAGCGTGGTGTAGTGGTTAAGAGCGGTAGTCTTGTAATCTGGGAAACCGGGTTCGCGTCTCCGCTCCTCCACATGCAGCTGCTGGGTGACCTTGGGCCAGTCACACTTCTCTGAAGTCTCTCAGCCCCACTCACCTCACAGAGTGTTTGTTGTGGGGGAGGAAGGGAAAGGAGAATGTTAGCCGCTTTGAGACTCCTGAAAGGGAGTGAAAGGCGGGATATCAAATCCAAACTCTTCTTCTTCTTCTTCTTCTAATGTTCACAAAAAATGTATTTATGAGGGCAAAGCACGTATCAACATCTTTATACGAGAAGGTAGCCACCCTAGCATTTGATTCATTTTCAGAATAATAAATAAATAACAAACTGATATGGAAAAAGGAGAAATGGGGAGAAGTTGAAATGGGCAGAATTCCCCATCCCTCCTCAGTCCGGACTTGCTTCTTGAAGTGCTTGTTCCCTCACTAGTAACAATAGGGACACTTCCAAGGAGGTCTTTGCTTTCCTTGTCCAGGTCTGCTTGATAGGTCAGAATTTCCCCTCTCTCTTTCCTCCGAATCTCCAGGCGGCGACGGATCTCTCCCTGACAAGAAAAGGGAAAACTCAGCTTTGATTGAGACACAAAGAGAGAAGATGAATATTCTACTGGCTTCTTGGGCCCAGTGGCCTTGCTATAATAGCACAGTAATTTACTGGAGGAAAGAAAAGTTACAGAGGTTTTCAACCTTTTTGGGTCCACAGCTCCCTGGACCAACTCCCATCTTTCTGCAGCACCCCTGTGGGGCTCAGGAGACCAGTTAGGTCCCCCCCCCTTGCTTGCCTCCTCTCCCCCTTTCTTGAACAGCCTCCCTTGCGGAGTGCTCTCTCAGCCTCCTCTCCTCTCCCCTCTCCTTAGGAGTCCTCCTCTTGGTCTCTGAGCTGCCCCCGCTGCCCCCCAGGGGCCTGGGACTTGCCTGTCCATTCCCAACAGCAAGGGCCCCTCGCCAGTTGGCTTGCTTCCTCTGAGGCCGCCTCAGCTCCTGGCAGCCCACACCCCCTGGCCAGCCCCAGAGGCACCATTCTCTGGGGGAGAACAGCTGGGCAAGCCTTGGGGAGGCAGAGATGGCATCCGAGGAGGGAGGGAAGGAAAGAGGGACAGAGGCCAGTGTCTCCCGCGGCACCCCTGAAAATCATTCAAGGCACCCCAGCTGCCACAGCACACTGCTTGAAAACCACTGCAGAACTGGGATGGGAAAGGTTTCTAGTCCAACTAAGTGGTCTGGAGAAGAGGAAAGGCAGCCATGCTTGCTCCTTTGTCTTCTCCGAGGAGACTTCCAGCCTGACTTCTCATCTTGAGGCCCCAGCGAGAAGTGGGAAGAGGAGGAGGAGGAGGAGGAAGCATCCCCAGAAGAAGTGTGCTCCCCACCAGTAGGTGCTTCCACCCCCCACTCCTAAATCTGCTTCCAACAGATACTTGGGGGGGGGGGGGATTCTGCACCATCTGGTCAATTCCTGGTGTTAGGAGAATTAGAAGGTCTAAGATATGAACACATACATAAATACCGTAAGTAGTTCTCATCACAAAAGAATATCCAGGTAACCCCATGAACAGCCAGGTAAACCCATCAACAGGTTTCCTGCCAGACAGGAGTCTGTTGTAGGCCACCCCTTCTGTGATGTATGTATGATGTATGGAGGGGTGGTCTTGGGCTCCAGGGTGGGCAATTTCTATATAAGGACTTGGTTCGGGGTCTCCTCCTCCCTCCTGCGTGGGGGGGTGTGAGCACCCTGTTGCAACAGGTAATAAAGATCTGGCTTACTAGCTGCTTTGCTTCTCAATATTCTCTGGTTGGCCTCTGTTATTTTCTCCTACCGATAGAGAAGCTACAAAAGGACTCTATATGGGCTGTGCGGTACCCCAGAAGGGAAAAGGAGCCGTTTTTTTCCTTATAACACTGGCCCCCATTCCTCACCCCCTTTCAGCTGACCCCTTGCTGCTCTCTGCTTTGCAGGGTATTGAGGAGGCATCCTGCTAGCCAAAGGAGACATGTGCAATTCACATTTGTAGTGTTCTAAATATGTACAAAGCAACCTTGCTGGGGGATGTGGATGAGGTTAACCCTTTCTCTCCCTGCCATGGTCCCAACCCAAATCTTTGAAGCTGCTGTATTTCAAGGGAAGATCCCTTGGCCCCCCTGGTAGAGAGAAAGACTTCAACTCCCTCCTCCCAGGCATCCCAGCAGCCCTCAGGCTTCCCCTTGGCTGCTTCTAAGGTAATAAACAACCACCAATGAATACCATGACTACTTTGGATCTGAGAATTCAGAAGATCACCTGCCAAGAAGAATACACAGCTATTTCTCCCCCTCAAGGTACCTTGTATTCCTCGACAGCCTCTTCCAGAGGAATCACCTCGTGGTGTTGGTGCTTCTTGGATCTGCCCCAAACCACACAGATGGGGGCTTCATCCTCCTTGCAAAAGAGTTTCAGGGGCTCCTGGTGCTTCTCACAGAGTCCTCCTTTCCCTCTTGAAGACTGAGAGTCTTGGCTACTTCGACAAAGGTAGCCAATTTCCGATTGCGGACGAGGCTCCTTCTCTGGATTCCAACTCGGCCTTGAGGACAGGAAGCCAGCCTCCTTTTTGCCCCGCTGCACTGGATCAGGCCGGACCGGCAGAAGTTGTGCCCACACTCTGGGATGGTCCCTGTGTCGTAAGAGAGTCAGGGTCAGAGAGGGGAATGAAGGAGAAGGACCCTACCAATATCAAATAGATTGTATTCTGCCTTCACACCCTACAAGCAGGTCAACGGTGCCTTGGGGAATGGATCCTTTTTCGCTGTATCTTTCTCATTGACTTTAAGAATGGATCTGAACGTATTTTTCGACTCAAATGTATTTTTCCTCAAAATGCTGTACTTTTCTAAATGTATCCAAATGTATCCGAAGGTTTTTTGTATTTCCCCCCAATCTCATCTCCTAGAGAATGTTCCTTAAATGTAACAATCACTTGTTCCAAATGTATTTGATTCAAATGTATTCGAGTGTATACTTTTATGGGAAAACGTAGCTAGGACAATGTGGATATATATCTTGTTTATAGAGCCTTTGAACGGTCAACGTTCAACCCTCTATCCTTTCAGGAGCTGCCAAAAACACTCTCCACACCACACTGCCACCCAGTGGGTCTACAAATGATACCATGAATGCACACAAATACAAGCTCTAAAATAAATTAGTTTTATTTTCCCATAAGTATGCAAACATAAGACCATCACACCCAAATTGATAGCTATGCAGAACAGGATTCCCCCCCTCCCTCCATCGGATAGCTGCCTGCGCGGCTGTCTTTGAGGGGGGTGGAGGGAGGAACGGGCGGGATTTGTAAGGCCCCACTTTTCACATGGTGTCCTGTTGTGTGGTCGGAAAGTACTCTTTATTGTTTGATTTGGGTTAATGTCAGAATAAAAGCGAGTTCCTTCAAAATAACACATTCCTTTTTATCTTACCAATTTCTCATATTGTAAGAAGCGGAAGAAGAAACCATAGAGAGCATTCATATTTTCCTTCTGATCAATGAAGTCAAACGTTACAATTATCCATTTTAGAATGAGCACCTATAGGGAGAAGACAGATCTCAGTAAGCCAAAGCAAGACCAAGACAACCAACCCCTTCTGGAATATGGTCAGCGTGTACAACATCTAGCTGAATCATCACCAGGATAACTAAGTCAGACTGGGGGAAATATCATTCTTCAGAACCAAGACATCATTACCATTGTTACGGTAAAATCTGGGTGCGGGGCTACTCTGCCACCCAGCTCGTCGGACTAAGTCCGCGGGTCCCTGTGGAAGAAAAATGAGCTCAGCCGGAGACAGGAGCAAACTGCAGAAGATCCAAGTTTATTGCGCAACAGGTTCAAGGCGAGATTGAACAGCGAGAAAGGGGTGACATGAACTTTTGAAATTTCCCTCCGTGTCCCAGAATACAGTGCAAAATACATCCCAGTTACATCATGAATACATTAAGAAGAGGTTGGGTTACACCGGATTAACATATGGAGGAGGGAGGGGGGAATATGCAGAGCTGGAGATATGCGCAGATAAGCACATCCTGAGAAGACAATGGTCCATGTATGCATAGTCTGTCACCTGGCATCGCCCGGAGGAAGGGCTTGGCAGAGCGATTTGACAGGATTAGGGTCTTGACACCTTGCTTGAGGGATTATGGAGGACAGGGGAGGTGTCATGGAGTCCTAGAGAAATTGAGCAAATTGGCACGTTGATTTTCTATGAATTTTATAGATTTTAGTCCCTTTTGACATTGACAATTGGAAATAAATGGATATATTGCAGCGAAGAAGAAGGTGAAGAAGACATGCCCCCCCCTTCCGTATCACCATGCTTTCCAAGTTACCTGAAAGTCACTAGAACACTTGCGAGCACAGAGCCAAGACACAGCTGAAAGAAGAGAATCCTCTGTTATTACGGAAATGGGAATCAGAGTCTTCAGTAGCCTAGTGCTTATCACTGTGCCTGCAAGACATTGAAAGACACTGCTTAACATGCTTAAGATCTTCACTCTTGATAATTTCTCACAAGCTCGAAGCAGCCCCGGTTCTTGTTAAGGAAGGGAGAAGGCAGGGCAATGCAGCTCCTTTGACATACTTTGCTGCCAAGGGGAAAGAGAAGCCAAAACATGTTTTCTTTACCAAGCTTGGCACTGAGTGCGATGTTCAGCAAGTTCTGAATTTCTTCTGGTGCCAAGCCTCTCTCTTGCACAATCTTTTCCACAGTCTCCAAAGGACTCTGCAAAGCTCCCTGCTTCCGTGAGGCACTATCTTGAATTAGAAAAAAGTCCAAGTGTGATTCAAATCCATTTGAAAAACCATCCTCATGCATGATGGCCTGTCCAATGGCTTGCTTTACCATCAATTGGCAAGGGAGCCCCATTGAGATGCCATGGCATTTGTGTGGGAATGTTCAGGGGTGCAGGAGAGGATATATTGTGAGATTATATCCTAATCCAACTTGTGCTAACAAGTTTCCAAAATATCAGCAGAGTTAATAAACATTCCCCCTTTAAGTTCGCAACGGTAACGTGTGCACAGGTTCGCTAGAACCTCTATAATAATTACTCTGGTAATTTCCCCTTTTGTTCCCTCTTAAAATACAAGACACGACACAGTGTTTATAAAAGCATAAAAGAGTTTACTCACGTTCTGTTCACAATATGATCCCAGAAGGCAGACAGGCTTAAAAAGGTTACATACATTCAGAATCTATCTTATAGCAAGATAGTCCTTTCCTCCTCTCTTGGCTGAGAGCCAAGAGAGCATCTTTAGATGCTTCTTCTTCGAAAGAAAAATGGCAGAGAGAGAGAGATGGCTGCCTGCCCTGTGCTTTTATCATTTACCTGCACAGGTGAGGTCACATGCGGAGGAAGTCCGTCCCAGGAAGTTTACCTGCTTGCTGGACAGACATCCCTCCCCATGTTCTAACATGTACACTCTAGGAATGTTGTCATTGACTGCTCCTGTGTTTACATCCCACATACCCCTTCTCAGGCAATACAACATACACAAAACATAAACAACTTTATTCAACCACCCAGAGTCCCAGCTTGACATGTAGATTCTGGAAACTCTCTCTTGGTAGGGGTTTCGTCAGGATGTCAGCAGTCATCTCTTGGGTGCTGCAGTAGGATAGTTCCACAAGTCCATCCTGGATCATCTGGCGTATGTAGTGGTATTTAACCCCAATGTGTTTTGTTCTGGCCAGGAACTTCTCACTCTGCGTCAGCTTCAGGCAACTTTGATTGTCCTCCAGCAAGCTGACAGGCCCTTTTCTCACCAACCCAAAGTCCTTTATGAGTTGATCAAGCCAGGCAATCTCTCTGCAGGCTTCTGTTGCTGCAACGTATTCTGATTCTGTGGAAGATAATGCTACACAGCTCTGTTTATATCTGCCCCATGCGACAGGTCCATCCCCAAACATAAAAACATGACCACTTGTTGATTTATAATCAGCGTTATCCCCAGCCCAATCCGCATCAGTATACCCAACCAATTTAGGGTCTCTGACAGCTGGTAACCTTAATTTACAATTCATGGTACCCTTCAAATATCGCACCACCCTCTTTACACCTGCCCAATCATGCTCAGTGGGAGAATTCACTTTTCTGCTAAGAATCCCCACAGCATTAGCTAAGTCAGGTCTACATGTGGTAACTAAATACAAAAGTTTACCAATCGCTGTAGTCATTGTTGTCTGGCAACTGCTTTGAATCCTGCTGATTCTTCAGGAAGTCAGTGGCCATCGGTGTAGCAACTGGATGTGCGTCTTGCATCTGCATGTGCTCAATCAGCTCGTGGATCTTCTGTCTTTGGCTGAGAAGAAATGAGCCGCCCTCTTCTCTTTCCACCTGGATCCCGAGGTAGTACTGAACATCTCCTAGCTCCTTGACCTCCACCTCTTTGCTAAGGTGCTTTACTATCTGTGTATAGTCTTTCTCACTTGCTGTGGCAATAATCAGGTCATCGACAAAAGCTAACATATATGAGAATTGTCCATTATTTGACTTACTGTACAAGCACTTGTCAGCGTCGCCTTGCTTGTACCCAAGTTGCGTCAGCATTTTATGCAACTTCTGGTTCCAGGCTCTAGCAGCCTGTTTAAGTCCATAAAGTCCTTTCTGGAGTTTGCACACTAAATGTGCTTCATGTGGTTTTACAAAACCCTTGGGCTGTTTCATATAAATTTCCTCAGAAATCTGCCCATGTAGAAAAGCGGTAGCAATGTCTATGTGTTTCACTCTCATTTTCTTGGAAGCTGCAATGCTTAAAAGCATTCTTACGCTGCTGTACCTCGCGGTTGGTGCAAAAACTTCATCATAGTCTTCACCAAAACGCTGTGAAAATCCCTGTGCTACAAGTCTAGCTTTGTAGCGCTGCACTTCTCCTTCTGACCCCTTCTTAACCTTGAAAACCCATTTACTGCCAATGGCCTTCTTACCGGGTGGCAGCTCAATGAGTGTCCAGGTCTTGTTCTGATGCAGTGCATCCATCTCCTCCTGCGCGGCCTTCCTCCAGAGACTGGCTTCTGCAGCTGGCATCTCCTGTATCTCTTCCCAAGTGGAAGGTTCCTGTGGAAACGCCGACCCTGCAAAGTAGGACAACCATAATGGTGGGACACCTCTGTTGGTTCTGGACGAGCGCGTGACCTCTGGTTCTGTGACCGCATCAGCTTCCTCATCCTCCTCCAACGCAGGCATGTCCCCATCTGAGTCCTCCTCTTCGTCTCTGGTGCCGCCAGGGTTCTGGTCCTCTGCGTCTTCTGGTGCGTCGCGTGTAGCGGGCACTGTAACACTCGAAGGCAGATTATTACCTTGTGGGGTCACAAAAGGGAAATATACAAACTCTTGAGTCCTTTCTGACTCATCGGAAGAGTCCACAACAGTGTTCTTAGTGTCTACTTTTCCATATTCATCAACATAAACCGCATGGCGTGCATCTGTCTTACCAGTTTGTAAGTCCATAATTCTGTATCCTTTGCCTCCAGAGGCATATCCTCTGAAGCAGATTGATTTATTGCTCAGATAAGCCTGGCGTCCGGCCCGCTTCGGCTGCACAGCTCTTGCCGGCCAGGCCTCTGCATTCCAAACTCCACATTCCGATGCTCTAAGCAAAAGCAAAGATCAGCAGCGGTAAGAGAAAGCTTCAAAAACTCCAGCGCATGCTTCAGTGTGCTTAAATAAAGTCCACTCAGGATCTTAGCAGCTAAAAGCAGTTTTATTTACAGCAGACTATCCATTATCTATCACAGCGAACAGCATCGTGAAAACACGTCCTCTCTCCTCAAAAGCGAAAGTAGAGAGAGAACAAAGGCTTGAGGCTCTTGGAAATGACACAGAATTTCCCCCCTCCCAACAGTAGACAGGGTGTACACTCTGAGCTGTTTAACCCTGTAAGCTCAGGTTCTCCTCACATATCCCACAAGGATACCTGCTTTTGCCCTGGAGTCAAGCTTGTGTCTGCGTTCCTTGGGCACGTGGAAGTAACACGGACTTCCAAACACACGTATGTGCGACAGATTGGGAGCTTTCCCATGCCAAAGTTCAAATGGTGTGCGCTCTGCCCCTTTGGTTGGCAGTCTATTCTGCAAATAGACCGACGTGTACACTCCTTCGGCCCACAGCTTCTGTGGCAAACATGCATCCTTTAGCATGCACCTTGTCATGTCCATAATGGACCTAAACTTTCTCTCAGCTATGGCATTCTGCTGTGGTGTGTAAGGAACTGTGGTTACGTGTGCAATTCTTTCCTTGGCCAGGAGAGCCTGCATTTCATTTGAGCAGTACTCACCTCCATTGTCGCTCATTAACACAGCTGGAGCTCTCTGGAATTTA
This sequence comes from Podarcis pityusensis, assembly GCF_964106645.2. Classification (NCBI taxonomy): domain Eukaryota; kingdom Metazoa; phylum Chordata; class Lepidosauria; order Squamata; family Lacertidae; genus Podarcis; species Podarcis pityusensis. Next base: position 5,888,082 of record NC_138045.1, read on the forward strand.
TTCTTGACCATGGCAATGTATTCCTGGAGCTTCTCCACTGTTTCACTCTTCTCTTTGAGGAAATATACAACACAAAATCTTGAAAAGTCATCCAGAAATATTAAAATATATCTATTCTTTCCCAGTGAGGGAACATTCATGGGTCCACATATGTCAATGTGCACTATATCAAGCACTTTGTTGCTTCTTTGCTCTGCACAACGTGGAAATGAAGGTTTTACAGCCTTCTCTGTAATACAGCTTACACACTTTGCTGGAGCTTTGTTGCTCTGCTTTACCTGCAAACTTCTTACAAGATCTCTTTTCTGTAGATCCAGAATGACGTTGGTATCTCTATGTCCAAGCCTTCTGTGCCATAGGTCCAGATCTGCCTCATCCTTCTGGCTGGAATGTGCCGCTTTTGCAGACTGGTTCTCTGAAAGATCAAGCTCATATACACCATTTATTAGCTTTGCTTGAGCAACCACTTTGCCATTTTTAGTCACCTTGCATTCTCCATTTCCAAATGTGATCTGGAAACCTTTCTTGTCCAAAGTGGACACGCTGATTAAATTGCAGCTCAGCTCTGGTACGTATAAAACTCTAGAGATTGTGTTCTCAATGCATTCATTGTTTATATTGCATTTCAGACTCCTGGAACCTGCACCTTTTGCTTTAACAATGTTGCCATCTGCAACCTCAATTTCAGATCCTTCTTCATCATTTATCTCATTTATCTCATTAAAATTGTCCTTTTTATATGAAAAGTGCGAACTGGCACCTGAATCTAAAATCGATTTATTACGTTTATTTTCACGATTCTGGACAGCTAAATTCCTTTCTTGCAGTAACCATGTGCATTCACATTTCCCCTTCTTTTCCCCTTTTGGCTGAAAGGGGTGGGGTTTCTTTGCTTTAGGAGCCCTGCAATTCTTTGCAATGTGTCCTTCTTTGTTACAATTGAAACAAATCACTTTCTTAGGCATCTCTTTCGACTTTGTAAATTGCCTAGATGCATAACCACTGTCCATGCTGCTAGCATTTCTCACTGGAGATTCAGCTCTATCTCTGCATTCTTCTTTTAAATAACCAATCAAGTCTTTAAAAGTCAGACCTTGTCTATGGTCCATCAAACTTTCAAATGCGCTAAAGTGTGGTCCAAGTGATGATAACAAAATGCTATCTTTGTATCTTCATCAAAAGCTTTGGGAGTCAGATCAATTCTTTGAATAATCTCAGTAAACTTGTTGATGTGCTCCTTGAATTCCTCTTTTGAATTCATCCTCAATCTGGTTAATTTACACACCACGTTTCTGAAGCAGTATATGCTAGATTCTCCATACACGTGCTCAATATCTCTTAAGATTTGAGACGCATCATCTGTACTATTTATTAATGATAGCTGCTCATCACGAAGTCCACTCAAAATTATGTGTCTAGCTTCGCTGTTCATGCGTTTCCAAGCACTTATCTTGGCTAAATCTCCCTCAGACGATCCCGTAGGTTGAGGGTCTAAAGCTTCCAAAATGTGCTTATAATCTAAACATGCTATCAAGTGCTGCTTCCAGTGTATGAAATTGTGTTCATTCAGCACAGGCATTCCTAGCTTTGCATCACTATCAAAAGCTGCTCTAGCCATCTTAAAATCCAAAATTTGAAAATTCTTCAAAATTTCAAAATTTCTCAAAGTTTTAAAATCAAAATCTCAAAAATCTCAAAATGCAAAACAATTCTTCACTGCCTTGGGTCACTGTGAACTCTGAGGAAAGGGGGGGTTGCTTAATCCCCACTGCACAATGGAACAAAGGACCATGTGCTTACCAGGAAGTTAACTCAGAAAAATACTACTCAACTCAAAATCACAATCCAATGCAATCCTTCAAAAATACGCAGAAATATGCAATACTGGGGCCAATAACCCTTTGTGGGAATGTTAAGGGGTGCAGGAGAGGATATATTGTGAGATTATATCCTAATCCAACTTGTGCTAACAAGTTTCCAAAATATCAGCAGAGTTTATAAACATTCCCCCTTTAAGTTCGCAACGGTAACGTGTGCACAGGTTCGCTAGAACCTCTATAATAATTACCCTGGTAATTTCCCCTTTTGTTCCCTCTTAAAATACAAGACACGACACAGTCTTTATAAAAGCATAAAAGAGTTTACTCACGTTCTGTTCACAATATGATCCCAGAAGGCAGACAGGCTTAAAAAGGTTACATACATTCAGAATCTATCTTATAGCAAGATAGTCCTTTCCTCCTCTCTTGGCTGAGAGCCAAGAGAGCATCTTTAGATGCTTCTTCTTCGAAAGAAAAATGGCAGAGAGAGAGAGATGGCTGCCTGCCCTGTGCTTTTATCATTTACCTGCACAGGTGAGGTCACATGCGGAGGAAGTCCATCCCAGGAAGTTTACCTGCTTGCTGGACAGACATCCCTCCCCATGTTCTAACATGTACACTCTCAGAATGTTGTCATTGACTGCTCCTGTGTTTACATCCCACAATTTGGAAAACTCTGGAATTCTGAACTTGCCTTTTGCTTTCTTGCTCCTTCGTTCAGTGGGTAGGTAGGTGTAGGGGCAAGTCGAAAGCTTCCTTGAAATTCCTCAGCCCCAGCCAGCATTGCCAATGGGCAGGATGATGAGAATTGTAGTTCAGCAACGTCTGGAGGGCCAGAGGTTACCCTCACCTGTTTCATCGGTTAGTGTGCTAAGATCTGGGCACAAGCCCAATTCAGCTGACGGTACTTAACAAGGGCTTGCTTTACACAAAACATGAGAGCTAATTCACTATTCTGCTCCAATATACAAAACAGCCCCTTCTCTAGAGAAAGCTCAAGAAAATGCAGTTATTAGAAGATGGCCGCTGAGAGAGAAAAGGCCTGAGACTTCCGGTGAGCCGCAGCCATGAAAAAGGAGCACGAGGCTACCCTCCGGGGGGGTCCCGAACAACACGGGGGTCCAGAGGCATCATGAAGGCTTCGTGAACCTTGAAACCTCAGGAGGATTATCCTGGGGGACAGAGTACCCGGTGGTGCTGCGTGTGCTCTCCTGTTTTTTAGTTTTTAACAGGATTTGAGCTGCAACACGAGGGGAAGCAACAAACCCCGTGCTGTGAAGCCTCAGGCTCCGAGTGAAAGCGGTGAGCCTCCAACAGCAGTTAAGAAGCTGGATGTAAATAAGGCAACGAAAGCAACAACAAACAGAAATTTGGCCAGGAAAACCAGCGGAATAAGAAGACGTGGGGAGAAAGGAGAAGGAGTCCACTGCAGCGGTAAGAGTAAAATGGAGTATAGCGGAAGGCTGGGAGAGGAGAGAAGGTAAGAAAGTAACAGCTAAGTGGGTGTAGCGGAGAGACCTCGGATACAAAGTATAAGAAATCTGAGGCAACGAAATGACTGAAAATATCTTAATGGACTAGAGAGAAGTGAATGGAAATTCTTTGTTTGTCCAGGTCGGAGTGCGTTATGCCAGCGACTAGTTTGGGACACATAAGTGAGACCCTGCAATCAACCCTCTTGCTTGCCTGTTTAAACAGTGCCTGTTTTAAATAGTGCTTAAACTGTGATTTCTGCCTCCCACGTTTAAACAGTGATTGTTTTATGCTTGAGGAGTCTGAAGGACTAAAAATTGAACTGGAAATAAGAGGAACTGAAACACTGAGAGGCAGCGTCTCTTTAAGGAGGTTTGGGAGGAGAACATGAACTGTATGAGGAGAGTTTGAGAATACAGTGGGACTCTCCGCCGCCATTTCACACTTGTTTCCTCCTCCTTCTTTAAAGTGGTACACAACAACAACCAATTAGGAGAAGATGGACGCTGCACTTTAAGCGACTGAATTACCGCTTTAGTCGGAAGAGACTGGGGACAAACAGATAAGGGGAAAAGAAAGGAAGGCTTAAGTAGGACTTTTCGGCAAGACCTTCCGTTACCCCGGGAAGCTCCTCTCCTCGTGGAGCTCCTTCCACTTGACTCCGCCTCTCTTCCCCGTTTCTGCTCTTGCATTGAGACTCACCTCGTATCCTGTTCCTGTTCCTGAGAACTTTTTGGTTGTGTGTCTTCCCCCTCCCCCCTTTTTTTCTCGGTTTCTTGTTGTTGTTCTCCCCTCTCCTTCCCTCTTCTTCTTCTTTGTATTTTTCGTATTTTAAGAGTTAAGTCTTGGAAAGCAATTAAGGCGCCGCCGTGTGGGGGTAGAGGGGAACTACATGGGAAGAACTACATCGGAAGAATAGAGAAAGTCAATATCTCAGTTTAGCGACCTCTAGGGGTGAAAATTTTTTACTAGTTAATTAATATAAGCTGAAATACAAAATGAAAAAGGGGTGGGAATGCCAGTAGAAAGGAGACCATCCAGATAAAGAAAATGGGAAAGAAGGGAAAGAAATCTAGGACTATGACAGCTTAATGGTGGAAATAAGGAAAGAATTTAAACATAATGAACAATATATCGAGAAAAAGTTATTAGAAGTACAGGATACATTGGATAAGAGATTGGAGGGGGTGGTGGGAGAGCTGACAGGAAAAGTAAAAGATTTGACGGTAAGATCCAACGCTCTTGAGGACTCAATGAAGAGGGTGCAAAAAGATATGAAAGAAAGTAGGAAGGATATGGATAGGCCAGGGGTCGGCAACCCGCGACTCCGGAGCCGCATGCGTCTCTTTAGCACCTTTGCCACGGCTCCGGGGCGGAGGCGAGGGGAGGAGGCGCATTTTCCGGGTGGAAACAGGCAAAAAGCCGCTTACGAGTGGATCACTCGCTTATCTACCGGGGGCGCCTTGATCGCGCCGAAAACCTCTCCGTTTGGATTGCTTGCTGCCTAGCCAAGTCGATTTGCCGCTGGGAGCCCAGCGCGCTACGCAAGCTCATCGCCGCATTTTACCTTTCCTGGGGAGGACTCGGCGCGCCTGGCGGATCAGGTTGTGGGGTACTATTATTTCAAGTCGCGGTCGCGTGGAATTTGTGCTTTGTGACCGTTTGAAGCGGGGGTTTTTTCTTGGGAGGCTGGGCGGCGCGAAGAGAGGGAGGCTTGTGGTAGCGTTGGGGCTTGTCTCTAGCAACGTAAGTCCTCGCTATTTGGTCACACGCGCAGCATTCTCCTTGTGGGGGTGAGGTGGTTTCGGCGCTCCAACGCTTGCTTTGCGGGCTGCTTTCTTTAACGCGGAAGGTTGAGGCTCTAAAAGCGTCGGAAGCAGCTGTGCTGTTGCTGGGTAACCGGATCGTCCCGGCAGCCATCTTATTTTTCCACGTGGTCTTCTGAGGCAGCCGCCATCCACGTGGGAGTTAGTTGCCTGAAGCCCCTTTTTAGTTGCTTGAAGCCCCTTTTTAAACTTAAGCAGGGGAAAGTTCAGTGAATAGCTAACGCTTTCCTTGGGGAACGTTATGCAACAGCTTCTTGCCGGTCTTTGTCGTCCCGCCTTTGTAAGCAGGCTGCATTGAAAGGAGGCATGTACGCTGGTCACTGTTTTGAAGGGGAGTGAAGAACACACACTCAAAAAAGGTAACTTGTTAATTTAACGTTTATTTCTATGAGGGGGAGTAATTCTGAGGGGTCAAACAAAGAAATAATAAAAAAGTGTCAAAAAAGTTATTTTTATAATGACGAGGATGACATTGGGCCCTCATTATTAATTATTATTTACATCAGGCACTGATTATGATTTATGGTACACTGGGGCCCTGATTAATTTTCTATGGCATTTTGGGGCATTGATTATTGGGCATAGCAAATTTTGCTATGGGGCCCTCTGATTTCTAATTACGTCCCTGTTTTGGACCCCCGGTAGGCCAGCCATGGATAAAGGCAAGAAAAGAAAAATTTCTGAAGAAAACAGAATGTTGAATGATACATGGACAGAATCATTTGCATTCTTTACTGACAAGACTGGTTTACCAGTATGCTTAATAAGTGGTGAGAAATTTGCAAACAACAAAAAGTCAAATATTGCAAGACATTTCCAGAATAAACACACAGCCTTTACTGAAAAATATCCAGATGGAGATGAGAGACGAAAAGCCGTTGCAGAACTTATGAGGAAGGTTGATAGGAGCAAAAATAATTTCAAGAATTGGGTGAAGTCTGCAAATTCCACAACATATGCTAGTTTTGTAGCCGCTCAGGAAATAGTCAAGCACGGGAAGCCGTTCACAGATGGAGAGTATATAAAAGAAGCATTCATTAAGATTTCGGAACATCTATACATGGACTTCAAAAACAAGAATGAAATTGTGCAGAAAATCAAAGACATGCCTCTGTCTGCGAAGACTGTTAAAGACAGAACCCTAAAAATGGCAGAAAACATTCGCAAACAGCAAATTCAAGACATTAATTCAGCTGTGGCGTACTCCATCGCCTGTGATGAGTCCAAAGATAAAGGTGATATTGAACAAATAGCGCTGTTCTGCCGATATTTGAACTCTTTTGGGCCACAGGAAGAACTGATTGAGCTGATACCACTAAAAGACCAAACAAGGGGTGGACTTCCGGGTTAGCGCCATTGGCGAATGGCGGAGTTCCTCCGACCGGAGGAACTGGCTCCGTGGAAACTGGGTCTTCCCGCCGCGGCGAAGGTGGGGACCCGCTAGAAATCCCAGGCGGAGGAAGCCTGGGAACGTGGGGTTCGGCAGGGCACCAGGAGCGCCCCCTACTCACGGGGAACCCCTTTTCGGGATTCCGGAGTGAAGTGGGGTGAGCGGCGCGGTGCTGCGAACTGACTGCTACTTTCACGGAGTGAAGCCGCACAGCCATCGCCGGAGAGCGCTGACTTTTTCCTGTGGACAATTGGATTTAAAACAAGTACCCGTGAGTAGAAACGGAAAATTGGATCAAGAAATATCTTAATTTGACATCGAAGCGGGAAGGTTCAAAACAGGAAGTCCGCCTTCCGCTTTTTCTATATAGACTGAAGCAAAAACCTTGTAAGCTAAAGCCTGGAAAGTCGTTAAAAAAGCCTAAATTTCCTTCATTTATAGCTACTGAGACCCCCTTGGAGGCAGGAGAGAAGGGGGGGGGACTTTGTGTAACGCCTGCAGGAGAGGGAGTGAAGAAGGATAAGTTTCTGTTAATGGTTTCAGAACTCACAGAGTTAAAGAGTTCTGGTGACGTCTCTTTCCTGAGGCGTGGTTAGAAACACTTAAGGGAGGGGTTTTGACTCTGAGTGTTTCAGTCTGACTCTCGGACGCCATGCGAGAGGGAGAATGTGTCAGTTCTCGCCAGGTCTGAATTTATGATGTTATTCTTCATGATTAAAGGCAAGAGGAGATAAGGACTGCCTTGTGTCTGCTCTGATTTATTCCACACGTGCTGCACTTTGCTTCTCACCGCTGTGTTTCGCTCTGCTACCGGCAAGAGAAAGAGGCCTGAGGAGGACTTTTGCAGGAGGCACGGATAGCTTGCAGAGTTTCGCAAGGGAAGTGTGCCAGGCTCCATGTTCAGTCTCTGTTTACACTCTTGTCCGGTGTAAATCTCAAGAGGTTATGGATGCTCGCCAAAGCTTTGAAGCATTGCAGGAACGTCCCACGTGTGGGGGAAGCCAGCAGGAAAGTTGCTGGGGTCCAGCTGGAGCTCTGGAGCTGTGTCTTTGAAGCTGGAAGGAGCTCGCTGGGAGGAGAAGCCGATCTGCCGGAGCCGGGAGACGTGAGTAAGCTTAGCCCCCGGGAAGGAGGAGATGGCTCAGTCCCAGGAACACGGCTTTGAGCTTAAGCTGCCGTGTGCGAAATTAACTCTTAACTCGTGGTTAGAGTGGAGTTATTTAGCAGAATTGTCCCTAGTTGGAGCCAAGCTCTGGGAAACAGTCACGCCGATGTCTACGTCAGCTGAGGCGGTTGAAAGCCAACGTGAAGCTGAGGAGCGTGTGCTTACTTTTCTGGCTGATAACGTGAGTGCTGATTTGAGGCCTATTTTTCTGGATGCAAGGAAGCCTGAGGTCGCTTGGGTAGCTCTCCAGGAAGCGTGTAAAGGTGGGGGCACAAGCAAGGGCCGGGAGATGGCTGCATCAGGTCAGGAAGAAAGGCAAGAAAGCACGGAAAGCCGGTGCACAGCTGGGAAAGGCTGTGGGATCCCTGAGGGGGGCGAAGGGACTATTGCCACTGCTGCTGCTGCTGCTGGTTTAGCAGAGTCTGAAAGCTGCGTGGGTGATGCAACATGTCTGCGTGAGGAGCTTGGAGAGAGGCAAGCTGCTGGGGGCCCTTTACCCATCACTGGGGGTGCAGGAAAGCGTCCTGGGAGCCCTGTGAGCAGTGGGGGGGCGGTGAGCAGTAAAAGCTCAGAGAAACCTCTTTTTCCAAAGGTTGCCAAGAGTTGTTTGCGTCGTGAGTCGAAGCCTGGGAAACAGAAAAGTGCTAAAGGCTTCAAGGCCAGCCATCTGCTGCAGAGGGAGATACGTGCTGCAGAGCTGTCTGGGAACTCTGAGATAAGTCCAGTCTTCAGAGGAACGCAGGATGCTGCGGTTACGGACGCTGTCAAGGACAGGTGCAGCCAGACGTTTGTTGGCATGGCAACGCTACAGAGCAATGCCAGCAGGGACACAACTGTGAAGTGGGTGTTGGACTCAGGAGCGAGTCATCACCTGATAACGCCATCTGCTGGGGAGCTGCGGAATTGCAGAGCTGTTTTGGCTGGAATGACTTGTAAATTAGCTGACAGGACAAAACGAAATGTATCTAAAGTCGCAAATGTATATGTTTCTGTTTTGCAGGCGGAGCTGGAGTGCTTCATTGTACCCGGGATGAAGTGTTGCCTGTTATCGATTTCTGCTCTGGCGAAGCAGGGATACAAAATTTGTTTTGAAAATGATACCTGTTCCATTTTCAGAGGGGGGAGGCAACTTGTCAACGTGGAGAGCAAGGACAATCTCTTTGTTCTGGAAACACCTCTGGAGGGTGGTGGGAATGCAGGGAAAGCACAGGCGCAGTGTGCTAGTGTTCCCAGCCATGATTCATGTGTTCATGTATGGCACAAGAGAATGTCTCATACTTGTCTGGAAGATGTTAAGAGGTTGCCAGGCTGCACCAAAGGTTGTAAAATCACGCCATGTGAGGGATCCCCAGTGTGCAGGGCATGCAGCAAGGTTCAAAGGTGCAGGTTTCCCGGGGTAAAGAGGGTAACCACAAAACCTTTTGAGTTGATTCACACAGACCTTACAGGACCAATGAAGTGTGAGAGTCTGGGTGGGGCCAGGTATCTGCTATTGATAGCGGATGATTTTACTCAGAATTTATGGTCTTTTTCTCTCAGGTCGCAGAGAGAGGCGGCGCAACTCATCCAGGATTGGGTTGCGGAGGTAGAACTAAGGTTCTCCACCAAGGTGCAAGAGTTCAGGAGCGACCGTGGGTCACAGTTCACTGGGTCTGCTCTGAAGGAGTTCTTCAAGGAAAAGGGAATTCGTCACCAGGTGACGGGTGCAAAGTCTCCTCAAGAGAGAGGCGTGGCAGAGCACAGGAGTGAAGCACTGGCTGAAGTTGTCAGGGTTTTACTGTGTGACTCTGGGCTGCCTCAGGGCTTTTGGAGTGAGGCTGGGAAGTTTGCCAGCTATATTTTTAACAGGTCCTACAATCACGATGTAGGTGACACACCGTATTTTCTGTTGCACAAGAGGAAGCCACAGGTGCGTTTCTTCCGTTCGTTTGGTTCCAAGGCTTCAGTGCCAATACCAACAGCGCAACGGAAGGAGGGTGGTCCTAGGTACCAGGACATGATTTTCTGTGGGTATGACCCTTCAACAAATGGGTGGAAGTTTGCATACCCAGAGGGTGATCAGACCACACTGCTGGTCAGCAAGCATGCTGAGTTCTTTGAGCAGGATGGTTGGTCACAACCTAGGTATGGTTCTGATTTTCTCTCAGAATGCTTGTCCGATTCTGAGGAGGAAGAAAGGGAGGAAGGAGAGGCAGAGGCGGAGCCTGTTGCTGAAGACCAGGTTTCTGATGATGGTCAAGCACAGGGGTGGGTTTCTCCACAGGTTAAGAGAGAACCCAAGAGTGAGCCTTCATCTCCTGTTAGCCAAGTGCAAGAGGCCCGAAGACGCAGCAAGTCAGAGGGGGAGTCTTCTGAGCTTGCTGGAGACACACTTGCTGACCCCAGTGGGTCAGGAGGAGCGCCCGAGGTTGTGGTCCGGCGGTCAACTCGGACCACAAAGGGGATTCCACCGGAGAGGTTTCAGGTCACCAGTGCGTGGGTTGGTTTCGCACAGTGTGATTCTGGGAGTGTGGAAGGGATTCAACAATTGCCTGGGATAGATGCCAGTGGGAGGCAAAAGGCAATGGGAGGTAAGTTGAACTCAAAGAGGTCTGTAAATAGGGGTTCACAGTTTCCCTCAGGATTCGTGACGAGAGGGGGTGTTAATGGTTTCAGAACTCACAGAGTTAAAGAGTTCTGGTAACGTCTTTTTCCTGAGGCGTGGTTAGAAACACTTAAGGGAGGGGTTTTGACTCTGAGTGTTTCAGTCTGACTCTCGGACGCCATGCGAGAGGGAGAATGTGTCAGTTCTCGCCAGGTCTGAATTTATGATGTTATTCTTCATGATTAAAGGCAAGAGGAGATAAGGACTGCCTTGTGTCTGCTCTGATTTATTCCACACGTGCTGCACTTTGCTTCTCACCGCTGTGTTTCGCTCTGCTACCGGCAAGAGAAAGAGGCCTGAGGAGGACTTTTGCAGGAGGCACGGATAGCTTGCAGAGTTTCGCAAGGGAAGTGTGCCAGGCTCCATGTTCAGTCTCTGTTTACACTCTTGTCCGGTGTAAATCTCAAGAGTTTCCACCGTCTCTAATCTGGGAACGGGGTGTCAGAGACAGAAATTGTTGGAGAGGTTCATTGACTGTGAATGGAATACTTTGACAGATAGCTAAAGAAGAGAAATAAACTGATTCCAATGTTGCCTTTTGCATTCTAAAGAAACAAAATATCTGAAAAATGAAAGTAATTTTCCTTTGTTGGCCTTGCCTTAAAAAGATGGATACAAATAGAAATTGTCTCCTCTAGAGGGAGCCTGCTAAATTGTTGCTGCAGTCTACTTGAGGACTCCACAGCTGTGAGATTAAGATCGTGGGATTAGTCCTTTTGACCTTGACTAAATATGAGCTGGGAGGAAGTTTTGGTGCTTGCTTTATGCAAGACAAGTGCTTTGTTGGAACAGATGCATGAGAAGATGGATTTGATGAATGAGAAAATGGATTTGATGACTGTTGTGGCCAATAACTGTGGACAAATAGTGAATAGTGATACAGAAACCATCCAGGGACCAACTCAGGAACCTGTATTGATTGGGCAAGTGCAGAAGATAATGGAGGAGGCTGCGGTTGCACCTCAAATAATACAAATGGAGAGACCCAAGGCCCTACAGGAGCATAAGCCGCTGTTTTTGAAGATTGAAGTTGGAGTGGGCCAGGGGGAGTCTGGAGCTGAGGAGGCTCTTAACTCTGGAGAGACTTTGAAATATGCTCATAAATATTTTTTGGATTATATTGATGACTGTGGGGAGTGGGACTGTGGGGAATGGGCTGGTTTGATGAAGGGAGACGGAGATAATTTTGGGTTGGAACCCCCCAGAGACCTACTCCTCAATGAGAAAGGAAAGAAATTAAGAAAGAGACCAACAAAAGACAAGGAAAAGTGCAAGTATAAACAAGAAGAAGAAGAAGATCTGCAGAAGGGACATGGAAGAGACTTAAGGGCCTCGGACATAAGACTTCCAGGTTGATGGACTAGATGGAATAGACAGTAAGGACTGACACGACCCGAGACCAGGAAGAGGAGACGTTGGATGAAGATTGGAAGAAAATTTATAAAGAAAATTTTTATTTAGGGAATTAGCTTAAAATTAATGAATATTAGGGGAAATGTTGGAATGAAACTATATGACTCTAGTAGAAATGATATCAGGAGCTATGTATAACTGAGTATTAAGTTTTAAGCTTTAAGGTATTTTATGGTAAGATAAGGTTAAATAAATTAAGGTAATTTGAATAACAGAATATGGGGAAAGATGGGAAGGATCTATCGAGTTAATTAATAGGTTAAATTGTTAAGATAAATTATGTAATAAAAATTGAGAAAGATGGAAAGAATTTGCTGAAATAACTAACTAAACTAGAATACAAAAAGGGAGGTGTGAGGAGGTCAACGAAACAAGCAAATGGAAGTTAAAGATATGTAATATGGGATTTGTGTCTTTCTTTCCTCTTTTTTATTTTTATTTTTTGCTGTGTTGTTGTATTGGTTTTTATGTTTTGCGTTTTTTCTTCTTTTTATGTATTGTAGTGTTGTTTTTTGTTTTTTATTTTTTTCTGTAATTCTGAAATTATTAATAAATATTATTTTAAAAAAATAAAAATAAAAGACCAAACAAAAGGTGAGGATATCTGTAAGGCTGTCCTGGACTTTTTAAGTGCTAAAAAAATAAACACCAACCACCTGGTCTCAGTGGCTACTGATGGGGCACCGAGCATGAGAGGAGCACAGAAGGGCTTTGTGGCTCTACTGCAGAAGGCGCTGGGTAGAACGCTGCTGTCATTTCATTGCATCCTGCACCAAGAGGCATTGTGTGCTCAAACATTTCCCCCCAAATGCACAAAAGTGATGGATGGATGTGGTCATTCAGATTGTTAAAAAGATAATGGCAAAGGGTTTAAACCACCGCCAGTTTTGTTTGCTATTGCATGAGGTGGAAAGCACATATTCTGACCTCCTGCTCCACAACAAGGTCCGGTGGTTGTCCAGAGGCGAGGTGCTAAAACACTTTGTCACATGTTTGGAAGAAGTAAAAACCTTCCTGGCCAGCAAAGAGCTCACCTTTGCTGAGCTGGAACAGCCAGAGTGGCTGGAAAAATTACATTTTATGGTAGACATGACAGCCCATCTAAACACACTAAATACAACCCTTCAGGGGAAAGGAGGCACAGCCCTGCACATGCTGGAGGAGGTTTTGGCATTCGAGCGCAAGTTGACAGTGTTTGTCAAAGATTTCCAGAGAGGTACACTGTCTTACTTTCCCTCTTTGAGAGAGTTCAGACAAAGTCATGATACGATAAATTTGGAATATTTCAAGTCTGCAATCACCGCAATGCAAAGCTCGTTTGGGAAACGATTCTGTGGGTTCAGAGAGGAAAAAAACACATTATCCTTCCCTGTCACTCCCCTGGCGATCGATCCATCCCTATTGAATATGACTGCATTTGCAGGTGTAAGTCAACCTGATCTTGAGCTGGAACTGGCCGATATAGCCGACAAAGATATATGGGTGTCCAAGTTCAAATGCTTGACCGCTACTCTTGAGGATGTTGCCCGTCAGAAGGCCATTCTGGCTCAGAATCATAAATGGAGTGATATTGAAAACCTTCCCAAACAGGACAAGCTTGTATTCGAAACATGGAATGCCATCCCCAACACTTATATAAACATGAAAAAGTATGCATTTGGAGTCCTGTCGATCTTCGGTTCCACATATGTATGTGAGCAGGTCTTCTCCAACATGAACTATATTAAAAACAAACATCGATCACGCCTCACAGATGACAGCTTGCAAGCCTGTGTGAAAATGAAGGTGACGTCTTACAGCCCTGATGTGCAGACACTGAACACTGAGGTTCAGGAGCAAAAGTCCCATTAACCTGGTTACCTGGTTGTAAATTAAATATTTTAATTAGCTATTAATTTGTCCTTTTTTTCTTGAGATTGACAGCTGACTGCACGATCCTGTATATATAGCATTAAGGTAAGAAACAATATATGCAGTGTTATATTTGTTTTAAATGTCACAATGGTTTTGCGGCTCCCAGTTGTTGTTTTTCTTTGGAAACGGGTCCAAGTGGCTCTTTTTGTCTTAAAGGTTGCAGACCCCTGGGATAGGCTTAAAATAGAGGTCAAGGAGATAAATAAAATACGGGAAGAACTGTTGGACAGTATGGCAATGACTCAGATGAGACAGAAACAATCAAATCTGAAATTCAGGGGGATCCCAGAGGACCCAAATGAAAACATAAGATCTAAACTGGTTAAAGAACTGGCAGCTTGGTTAGATATGAAAGAAGAGGATATGGGATATTCAATAGCAAACATCTTTCGGATAAAAGTAAAATCCGCTAAAGCTAGAGGGAAGAAACTGCCAGGAGTTCAACTCTTTGGACATGAGGAATGAAGTACTGAAACAGAACTATAACAAAAAGTTGTGTATTCAGGGAAAACCAATTATTATATTTAAAGAGATTCCTTCAAGATTTCTTCGAAGGAGAGACGGTTATAAAAAAATAACCAACCAGTTGAAGAAAAATGGGATCCAATATAGATGGGAATTCCCGGAAGGGATTTCATTCTATTTTAAGGAAAAAAGATTTAAACTATCCAGTCCTCTGGAGCTGGAAAAATTTGCAAGAAGGTACGAAAAGGAACTGGGAAGGATGGGGGGATGGGAGGAAGGGGGGGAGCAGATGGGGGGAGAGAGGGGTGGAGATGGAGGGAGTGGAGAGGGAAAAGAGGAGGAAAATTCAGGAGAAGAAAAAGAAGAGGAAGAGACAGAAGATAAGGAACAGTAGATCTAACTTAGATTTGATAACCTATTTACTGTATATCAACCATGGCTTTAAAAATACTGTCGTGGAATGTGAACGGGCTTAATAATAAAAATAAAAGGAACCAGATTGCCCACGTATTATTAAAGAGGAACCTTGATTTAATTTGTCTACAAGAGACCCATGTAACAAAGAAGCATAAAAGAATCTTAAGCAATAAGAGATTAGGGTTGGATTTTGTGGCATCAGATAATGTTAAGAAAAGAGGAGTGGTACTATATATAAAAGAAAAGCTTGACCCAAAATTAATTTATAAAGACAAAGAGGGAAGAATGATAGTAGTAGAAATCACTTTTCAAGGAGAAAAGATAATTGTCGCCGGAATATATGCGCCTAACGATAAAAAGTCTGGGGTTTTTTTGGAATTGGGTAATAAGTTAATAGACTGGATGGAACAAAAATTGATATTGATGGGGGATTTCAATGGAGTGGTTCTACCGAACTTAGATAGATCAACAAAAAAGCAAGAAATGAAGGAAGGTAAATTACCTAGAACCTTCTTTGATTTGGTGGATAATATGGGATTAATTGATGCCTGGAGATTTAAAAACCCTACTATAAAACAGTTTACCTTCTTCTCAAACCCAAACCAGAGTTGGGGGAGAATAGATTATATCCGGATCTCGAAGGAACTGACGCAAAGTTTACTTAAATCAGAAATTCTCCCACAAACCATATCAGACCATAATCCAGTATATATGGAGATAAAGGGAAAGGATTCTAGAACATTCAGATGGAGAATGAATGAAAATTTATTTAATGACCAAAAGATAATAAACAAGGCGAAAGAGACAATCAAAGAATATTTCAATTGGAATCTAAACAAAGGAATATCTATAGAAATGGTATGGGATGCAGAAAAGGCCGTTATGAGAGGCTTCCTAATCCAGAAAAATATCCACCTAAAAAAAGAAAAAGAGAAAAAGAAAGAAGAAATTTTATTACATCTTATGGAGAATGAAAGACAGCTAACTATTAAACCAGGAGATGAAATAATAAAACAAAATATAAAGATGCTACAAGCTCAATTTTCTATGATAGTGAACCAGGAGATTGAATGGAGGATTAAAATGATGAAACAAAAGAACTTTGAATCAGCGAATAAGATAGGGAAATACTTAGCGTGGCAATTAAGAGAAAGGAAAAAACAAAATATGATATGTAAGATAAGGGATGGAGAAAGGACAGTGGAAGATCCAATAGAGATAAAAAAGATATTTCAGAAATACTATAAGGAATTATATAAAAGAGAAAATGAAATAGATAATGAAATAGAAGGTTATTTGGAAAAACATCATTTGCCACAAATAACGACTGAAGAAAGAGAACAATTAAATCAGATAATTACAGAAGAAGAGATCAGGAAAGCAATAAAGAAAATGAAAATAGGAAAAGCACCAGGGCCAGATGGCATATCGGCCAAGTATTACAAAATATTAAGTGACCAACTATCACCAATACTATGTGAAGTTATGAATAACATCTTAAAAGAAGGGAAAATTCCAAATACTTGGAAAGAAGCCTACATTACCTTAATCCCTAAAAAAGATGCGGATGGCCTCAAGGTGAAAAACTACAGGCCGATTTCATTATTAAATAACGATTATAAACTATTTGCCGATGTGCTGGCGGAAAGACTAAAAAAAGTGTTAAATAAAAGAATCCATAAAGACCAAGCAGGTTTCCTACCGGGGAGACAACTAAAAGACAACGTAAGAACCGTGATAGATATTATTGAATACTTGGAAAGTAGAATAGATAAGCAGGCAGCGCTGATATTTATAGATGCCGAAAAGGCATTCGATAATATCTCTTGGCGCTTTATGAAGGAAAATTTGAAAATGATGGGGATTGGAGAAGGATTTAGAAAAGGTATTGAAGCTATTTATCAAGAGCAAAAAGCCAAACTTATAATAAACAATAATATATCAGAATCTTTTGATATTGCTAAAGGGACGAGGCAAGGATGTCCTCTGTCTCCCCTGCTATTTATAACAGTGCTGGAAGTATTTAATAAGAAGTTAAGGGAAACAACGGAGGTCAAAGGAGTGAAGGTAGGAAGTAAAGAATATAAAATGAAAGCTTTCACGGATGACATAGTATTAACATTGGAAGACCCAAAGAATAGTCTGCAAGAAGCATTACAGAAATTAGAAGAGTTCGGCAAAGTGGCAGGTCTTAAACTCAACAAGAACAAGACTAAAATGTTGACAAAAAATATAAGCAAAGAAGATATAGTAGAATTAGAACAAAAAACCGGAATTATGGCAGCAAAGAAGGTGAAATATCTCAGAGTGTGGATTACAGCTAAAAACATAAACTTATATAAAGATAACTATGAAGCTACTTGGAAGAGTATTAAGAAAGATCTAGAAATCTGGGAGAGACTGAAACTTTCTTTTTTGGGGAGGATATCAGTTATCAAAATGAATGTCTTGCCCAGAATGCTATTTTTGTTTCAAACTATTCCAGTAATTAAGGGGCTGAAACAGTGCAAAGAGTGGCAAAGGGCTTTGGCAAGATATATTTGGCAGGGTAGAAGACCGCGAATAAAAATGAAAATATTGGTAGATAAAAAAGAGAGAGGAGGTTTCTCATTACCAGATTTGAGTTTATACTATGAAGCGGCGTGTTTAATGTGGGTGAAAGATTGGATAAAACTGGAAAATACTGATATTTTGGATTTAGAGGGCTTCGATAACAGGTACGGGTGGCACTCGTACCTGTGGTACGAGAAGGTGAAAGTTCATAGAGGCTTTCTAAATCATATAATTAGAGGACCAATATTCCAAGTTTGGGAAAGAAATAAAGATTTGCTGGAAAAGAAAACACCCTGGTGGATTTCACCAATAGAAGTGCTGAGTGTCAAAAAAACGAATATGGAGGGGGGGGAAAGCCACTTATGAAGAACTTACCAGGAAAACCGATCAGGGCATAAAACTTAAACCCTATGAAGAGGTAAAGAACTTATTTACAGGGTGGTTGCAATACCACCAGGTAAACGACTTGCTAAAAGAAGACAAAAAGAAATTAGGATTTGAAGATAAAAAATCTAAATTTAATGTGGAAGTTATAGAAGGTAAAAATAAAACTTTGTCTAGGATGTATGATCTCTTATTGGATTGGTACACAAAAGACGAAGAGGTGAAGGAGGCTATGACCAAATGGGCCATGGATATTGGTCACAATATTGATTTTGTAATGTGGCATGAATTGTGGAATGTTAATATGAAGTTCACGGCGTGTAAGGCATTGAGGGAGAACCTTTGGAAAATGATTTATAGGTGGTATCTCACGCCAGTGAAGTTAGCTAAGATTTATAGATTGTTCCTCTTATTTTTTAATGCCTTCCCCAAAAAGAATACAAAGTCTCTAAAGGTCTTTTTCGTTACTTTTATATTATTTAGTTTCCTTTGCCTCGCTTAAAGGTTGCTGAGGACTTTCACTTTTCTGTTTCTACAGCAGGTGAATAATCACTTCCTTTCTTCACTCTTACGACTATGTATCCTGCGCCTTTTTCACTCCGAAAAGCGGGTCGGGCTCCTCAATTAAATCCTTTTGCATCCAGATCTCACTTAGTGTATAGTCCAGATTTTTTAGCCAAAAATTGCTCCAAAGACACTAAGGGTTCTGTTCTTAAAGTTACGGAGGTTTGTCGCTTTTCCAGTGGGAGCTAGAGGCATCGCAACACGGGGTCCGCAGAGCTTACCATTCGCGTTTCTCAGTCCCGTCGCTCTCGAGTCCTTTGAGAAAAAACCCGAAAAAACATCAGAACCACTCCAACGCTGCTGGATAGCTTATCCCTCAAGGGTGTCCCCCTTGAGATTTTGGGGGTCGCAGTGCCTTTGCGTTGCCCCCAAGCCTGCGTGAGGCTCGGAAAAGCCCTTCAGCTGCTTCTCCGCGCTCCCTGCTGCTTGCGATCCAAACCGGAAGTCGCCACCCGCTTTTGTACATTGCTGTCTTTTATGACATTCTAACAGTTGCATCTTTGTATTCAATCCCTTCAGCGCCTTGGACAGCAGTCTCTCAAGGCTCAGCCACAGGTACCTGGTGCCCCATGCTTCCTAGGCCCAGGTCCGTGCTTTAAAGGCACTGTGTCCGAGTGTTTTGTTGTCCCAGAGCTTTCTAATTGTGACTCATTTTCTTTTCTTTTTTTTAAATGATATTTATTAAGGTTTCAAAAAAAAGAAATTACATAGATAAGAAGAAAATACAAAAATACAAAAATACGAAATACAAAATACAGAAAAAAGATAAAAAACACTTAAAAAACAAATCAATCTTTCCATGTCTTACATTTCATTTCCTTGTTTCCCTGACCTCCTCACACCTCCCTTTTTTGTATTCCAATTCAATTAGTTAATTCAGCAATTCCTTTCCCGCTTTGTTTTTGTCTTAATCCTTTAACTTAATATATTATAACTTTGGATTCTTCCAGAGTGGGTAGATCTTGTGTCTTCCAATACTTTGCAATAAGTATTCTTGCTGCTGTTGTGGCATACATAAAGAAAGTTCTGTCCTTCTTTGGCACCAATTGGCCGACCATGCCCAGGAGAAAGGCCTCTGGTTTCTTCAGGAAGGTATATTTATATACCTTTTTCATTTCGTTATAGATCATCTCCCAGAAAGCCTTGATCCTTGCGCATGTCCACCAAAGGTGAAAGAATGTACCTTCAGTCTCTTTACATTTCCAACATTTATTATCGGGCAAGTGATAGATTTTTGCAAGCTTGACTGGGGTCGTGTCATTTTCATAATATTCTCTCTTAAGGCATTACATGCCGTAAAATTCATACCTGTGGTCCATAACTGTTCCCAGTCAGCAAACATAATGTTATGTCCAACATCTTGTGCCCATTTAATCATAGCAGATTTCACCGTTTCATCCTGAGTATTCCATTTCAACAGCAAGTTATACATCTTTGACAAAATCTTAGTTTTGGGTTCTAACAGTTCTGTTTCTAATTTTGATTTTTCCACCTGGAAACCATTTTTTTTGTCCAAATTGTAGGCCTCCCTTATTTGATAATAGTGAAGCCAGTCTCACACTTTGTCTTTCAATTTCTCAAAGCTCTGCAATTTCAATTTGTCTCCTTCTTGTTCCAAAATTTCCCAATATTTCGGCCATTTGGCCTCCATATTGAGCTTTTTCTGAGCCTTTGCTTCCATCGGTGACAGCCACCTTGGGGTTTTATTTTCCAGTAGGTCCTTATATCTTATCCAGACATTAAACAATGCTTTCCTGACAATATGGTTTTTAAATGCTTTATGTGCTTTGACCTTATCATACCACAAATATGCATGCCATCCAAATACATTATTAAAACCTTCTGAGTCCAAAATGTCTGTGTTTTCAAGAAGCAGCCATTCTTTCAGCCAGCAAAAAGCTGCTGATTCATAATAAAGTTTAAGGTCTGGCAGGGCAAATCCACCTCTTTCCTTTGCATCCGTTAGTATTTTAAATTTTATTCTAGGCTTCTTGCCCTGCCAGACAAATCTAGAGATATCTCTCTGCCACTTCTTGAAGCAATTTTGTCCAAAATTTGCAATGTTTGAAACAGAAACAACATTCTAGGCAATACATTCATTTTTATCGCAGCAATACGGCCTAGCAGTGAAAGCTTCAAATTTGACCAAATTTCTAAATCTTTTTTCACTTCAGTCCAGCATTTTTCATAGTTGTCTTTAAATAGATTCCCATTTTTAGCTGTCATGTTA
Organism: Podarcis pityusensis; assembly: GCF_964106645.2. Lineage (NCBI taxonomy): Eukaryota > Metazoa > Chordata > Lepidosauria > Squamata > Lacertidae > Podarcis > Podarcis pityusensis. The sequence continues at coordinate 5,908,340 of NC_138045.1, forward strand.
ATCCCCAGGTATTTCACTTTCTTAACCACTGTTAAACCTGTCTCATTCTGAAACCTCTCTCTCTCAATCGCTGTTAAATTTTTCCCTAAGACCTTTGTTTTTAACTTATTCAGTTTAAATCCTGCAACCTGACCAAATTCTTGAATCAGTTCCAAAACCCTTTTAGTGCTAGATTCTGGCTCCTGTAATGTCAATACTAAGTCATCTGTGACTCATTTTCTGCAATACTAAGTCATCTGTGACTCATTTTCAGCATCCCTGTCCAGGGCAGCTTTATTTATTTCATGTCTTTAAGGAGTCCTCTGTGCGTGGCAAAGGCTTGTTGCTGGGACAATAGGAGGCTGCCTTATACTGAGTCCCACTATGGCTCTATCTAGCTCAGTCTTGTCCACAATGGATGGCAAAAACTCTCCAGGGTTTCAGACAGAGGACATTCTAGCTGGAGATACAACAGATGGAACCTGAGAGCTTCTGCATGTAAGCAGCTGCTTTACCACTAAGCTATGGCCCTTCTCCCATTGCTTCTGCCCTGAATGAACTGCAAGCCTGTCCTCCAGTCCTCCCAAAACTCTCTTTTGTGGCTACACTCTGCAGGAGGTCATTGGTTGCAGAAGTTGAGCTGTCTGCACAAGTGACTGAATCCGTGAGAAGGCTGATCTGGAATGAAATGCTGACTTTCAGGCATCTCTTGAAGACCTTTTTTATGCCAACAGCTCTGTGCTATCATTTAAACATTTCTTGAGCACCCAGACATTTGAATTCTTTGGACTGATTTTAATGTCCACCTTCCACCCGCTTTTGTACATTGCTGTCTTTTATGACATGCCCTAGCTTCTGAGAAGCCTTTTGCTCAAACCAGTTAGACATGACATGAATTAGTCGTTTTATCCACCCGGCATGTATGGAACAGACCCTGACGAATCAAATGACAAGGCATAATTAATCCCCCAGCTGAACTGAACAGGGAGCATGCAAACAAGAAATTATTACTTCAAGGTACAGAAGCCCCAGAACACCCCAGCCACATGGAGTTAAGAATAGCAATTCCAGATTAAAGGGCTTGCATCTGAGACATTTGTTCCTTCCTTTTTTCCAAGACAGGTGATGTTCCTACGAATACATGGGAAATTTTGAAAGGACCGTCGGCATTTTCCCTCCGCAGCTGAAGATCCAGAGCTATCTGAATAGGGGGAAATACCAGGTCTTGCTCAGCTGGAGATGTCTTATTTCCTTTGAAGATATAAGCTGATTAGAATTTTAGGCTGCCGGGGGTGGGGCAAAATCTGAGGATGGGAAAAATGATATCACTGGCAGTCACATGGGAGGCTGCTGAAAATGCACATGGAGAAACAATGGGTCCTTGAACTGAGGGGACTGTCTGACCTGCAGGAGGAAGCCAGTTGTTGAAAGGGAACATGGATCTGAGAAGGAGCTTAGAGGGAGATTTCAACATTCAGCTGGAGCTATCAATGGCAGTTTGTCACTAGTTTGGAGTTGGGGACTCTTTTTCAGTCTTAAGGGCCATATTCTGCTCTGGGAAGCCTTCCAGGGGCCGTGTGCCTGTGGTGGGAGGGGCCACAGGTGAAAGTGGGTGGAGTGATGAATGTAAACTTTGTTTTCCTAAGGGAGGCTGGTTTCTACACACATTCAACTCTCCACTCTCTGTCCTTCATGACTCAAGGTTGCGAGGGGAGGGGTAGTACCTCTGGTGGGGGGCACGTTGTGCTACTTCTGGGGTAGTTTGTCCACCTTTGGTCACTACAGCTCTCACCTGCGGCTCTTAGAAACTGTCAGCCTGCAGCAGCAGCCACACCCTAGGAATGGCTTCAACTGGCGGGCTAACCAGGTGAGGGGAGTTGATGGGTCTCAAACCCTCAGTGAGTTAGGGGCTTCCCCTGTACACAAAGCTAATATCGGGTACTGACCAGAGGAGGAGGAATGGCGGGAGGCTACAGCCAGGGAACCCCCCCCCCCCCACGGAAGCAGCAAAGTGGGAAGGCTCCAAGCCAGGAGACTGCTGGTGGGATGCAGGAGACAGGTCAGAAGAAGAAGAAGGGGGAGCAGATGGGTTGGAGGCTAAACAAGCAACAGGTTTAAGGGAGACTGAAGCAGCTGAGGAGGAGGAGGAGGTGGTGGCGGCTGAGGCTGCAACAGATCCCCAGGCACCTGCCATGTTCACTGTTCCCTTCTCCCCTCCTCCTCTGTCCCCAGGAACAAGGGAGGCATTACATGTAGCAGAACAAAAGGCACAGAGAGCCCCTCCACGACTGTTGGGAAGTCAGCCGACTGGGGTGGAGCCTTAGGCTAGGGATGCCATATTTCTAAAAGTAGAAACCAAGACACCCCGAAAGCTGTGGAGCTATTTTTAGGAAGACCCCCAAATTGTTGAGCTTCTTAAAGGAAGACCCAGAATCTGTTGATGTATGATAGCCCTACCTTAGGAGGAGGCTAAGATCCTCCGTTCTGGCAACTGGGGCTAGTCCTGCCTGTGGAGTTTCTCTGTCGGGTTTTGTCTCTCTGAAGAAAGAGTCCACCTTACTGCTCATCTCTGAGTTTTGATGCTGAACTGCAGCTGAATCAGCCGTGACAGCCAGGCTCCGGCCAATTGAGCATATGAGACCACTAGGGGGTCCAACAGTCAAGAAGGTGGTTTCTGCCCGTGCTTTAGAGGGAAGTGACGAGCAGTGGGGCTCATCCACCTGGGAAGGTAGCTCATTTAAGAGAAGGAAGTCCCTGATCCTAAACCTGATTGATCCATTTAGCCCAGTATTGCCCACTTCCAGCCTGAATGGCAGAAGCTCTCCAAGGTCTTGGGCAGAGAGAGGCTCCTACCTACATTGAGCTTCTAACTGCAGGTGCTAGGGACTGCACCTGGGACCTTCTGCATGCAATGCAGGTGCTGACACACTGAGGTTATGGCGCCTCCACAAAACCTTCAGTTATGGGCAGGAGGCACTACTTGGCATCCTTATATCCCACCCTTCCTCCCAAAGGAGTCCAGGGCAGCAAACACACAACAGTTAAAGAACCAAAACATCCAAAAACAGTTCCTACACAGAAGTAGACTAAGAAAAATCTCTCCTTAGAAGGCTTCTTGAAAGAGGAAGAGGAAGTAGGCATTGAAAAGATAGCAGAGAAGGGACCCCCCGATAAGATGGTGTGGGAATGTTCAGGGGTGCAGGAGAGGAGTGCATTGTTCTCAATGGATTCATTGTTTACATTGCATTTCAGACTCATGGAACCTGCACCTTTTGCTTTAGCAATGTTGCCATCTGCAATCTCAATTTCAGATCCTTCTTCATCATTTATCTCATTTATCCATTTATTATGTTTATTTTCACGATTCTGGACAGTTAAATTCCTTTCTTGCAGTAACCATGTGCATTCACATTTCCCCTTCTTTTCCCCTTTTGGCTGAAAGGGGTGGGGTTTCTTTGCTTTAGGAGCCCTGCAATTCTTTGCAATGTGTCCTTCTTTGTTACAATTGAAACAAATCACCTTCTTAGGCATCTCTTTTGACTTTTTAAATTGCCTAGATGCATAACTACTGTCCTTGCTTCTAGTATTTCTCACTGTAGATTCAGCTCTATCTCTGCATTCTTCTTTTAAATAACCAATCAAGTCTTTAAAAGTCAGACCTTGTCTTTTTTTAAAAAAAAAATGATATTTATTGAAAATTTTTTAGAATTACAAAAGAGAACAAAGCAGAGAAAGAAAAAGAAAAAAAACAAAGAAAAAACAAACCACATCAAACTACAAATTCAAAAAACAAAAATACACCACAAACACACAAAAACAAATCCATCATTCTCGAATCCTCAACTTTCATTACCTTCTTTCTTTGACCTCCTCCTCCTCCCTTTTTTTGTATCCTAGTTGTTAATTATTGCAGCAAATCCTTTCCATATATCATAATATTCTGTCGTTACATTACCTTAATCTATTTTCATCTTATCTTATAAAGAACCTTAAAACTTAAAACTTAAATCTTATTTTTACCAACTTCTCATAACCATAATATTCTTACCTAATTCTTTAAACATTTTTGCTAAAGCCAAGTAATTTCGTTCCAACATTTTCTAAGATTCATCAATTTTATAAAACAATTCTAGTAATAAAAAAAAAGAAATAAAAACAATCCAATCTTCATCCAGCGTCCCTTCCTCCTGGTCCCGGGTTTTGTCAGTCCTTTTTATCCCATTGATCTAGCACATTAACCTGGTAACCTTATATCCGAGGCCCTTAAGTCCCTTCCATGTCCCTTCCGCGGCTCTTCTTCATATTCTCCTTTCCCTTGTGGGAACTCCAGCTCGGCAATGTTTTTGACCCTTTTCAGCAAATCAGCCCCTTTTCCATAGTCCAGACTAAACTCCATGTGGTATTTAAAAACATGTTTCAGAATCCCTCCAAAATTAAAAGCCCCCACAGCCCCAAACATCTCACGGCCCATTACCAGACTTGAAAAGTCCAAACATCCCTGCATAGGGGGGTCTATCCAACCCCCCATTTCCAAACCAGTCCAAACTTTATCTTTCCAAATCTGGCTTTTTCCAAGTTCATTTGTCAAATACAAAAGCTCATGTTCCTGCAGGGCCACAGCTCCCTCCATCTCTGGCTCCCAAGATTCAGCAACATCCTCTTCTCTCATCTGTTCTGTCGGGGCACACTCCTGATTTAATTCCTGGGTGGGCTCCATATAGTTTCCCACTGCCTGTTCAAAAATTCTGATCGCATCAGTCATCAAATCTGTCTTCTCATTTAATTGTTCCAGTAGGGCATTTGTTTTACAGAGAGCACACAACAGAGCTTCTGAATACATTGTCCTTCAAGGTCAGAAGTCTATTCCCACGATTGTAATCTGTAACAGCTGCAAGCTCCCTGGAATTGGTTACAGTTTCACAGTCTCCCTCTAGGGGGAAAACTTCTATTTGTTCTTTCTTTTAAGGAGAAATCTAGCAACAAAGTTTCCTTTTTCAGATATTTTGTCAATATTTGTTCCTTTAAAATGCGAAGGGGAACAGTGGAATCACTATGTTTCTCTTCTTTTAGCTATCTGTCAAAAACGTTTGTCTCTGGTCAATGAGCTTCAAAAAAAAACATCAGTCCTGACACCCCGCTCCAGGATCAAGACGGTGGAAAGTTACTTTACTTTAAACTCACTTCTGCAGGTTTAAACAGTCCGAAAAAGATCCCCCTTCTTCTCCTGCTTCCGAAGGGGGTTCAACAATTTTAAATGATGAAAGTTAATCTTTTAGAAGCGATTTTCTGAGCTCTAGTTTACCTTGTCTTTGCTTTAATCTGTCTACAAAGAAACGGAAGGCTGACTTCCTGTTTAGACCTTCCCGTTTCAGTGCCAAATTGAAGTAAATTTTTAAGTCCAATTCCTTTCTGCTCGCAAGTCCTTGTTTAAAGTCCAATTGTCCGAAATTAAATTACTCACGGGTGATTATTTTAGAAGCCAAATTGTCCCAGGAAAAAGGCAGCGCTCTCCGGCAACGGCTATGCGGCTTCGCTCCACGGAAGAAGCAGTTGACTCTCAGCACCGCGCCACTTCCCCCTCTTCGCTCCGGAGCCCGTTAGTGGGTTCCTTTGCGGGTTGGGGGGGGCGCTAAGGGTGCCCGCCGAGTCCCATGGTCACAGGCTTCATCCGCCTGTGATTTTTGAAAGGGTCCCCGCTTCGCCGCAGCGGAAAAGACCCATTTCGCGTGGAGCTAGTCCCTCCAGATCAGAGGGAGTCCGCCATTGCCGATGGCGCCACCCCGGAAGTCTCAAAAGTCAGACCCTGTCTATGGTCCATCAAACTTTCAAATGCGCTAAAGCGTAATCCAAGTGATGATAACAAAAATGCTATCTTTGTATCTTCATCAAAAGCTTTGGGAGTCAGATCAATTCTTTGAATAATCTCAGTAAACTTGTTGATGTGCTCTGTGAATTCCTCTTTTGAATTCATCCTCAATCTGGTTAATTTACACACCAAGTTTCTGAAGCAGTTTATGCTAGATTCTCCATACACGCGCTCAATATCTCTTAAGATTTGAGATGCATCATCTGTACTATTTATTAATGATAGCTGCTCATCACGAAGTCCACTCAAAATTATGTGTCTAGCTTCGCTGTTCATGCGTTTCCAAGCACTTATCTTGGCTAAAGCTTCCTCAGATGATCCTGTAGGTTGAGGGTTTAAAGCTTCCAAAATGTGCTTATAATCTAGACTTCCGGAGGTGGCGCCAACGGTAATGGCGGATTCCCTCTGATTCGGAGGGAACCCGCTCCACAGAAATAGGGTCGGATACCGCTTCGGCGCAGCGGGGTCCCCTTAAATCACAGGCGGGTGAAGCCTGTGAACCTGGGACTCGGCGGGCACTGTCTGCGCCCCCCCAATCCGTGAAGGAACCCGGCAACGGGCTCCGGAACGGAGCGGGGAAGTGGCGCTGTGCTGTGAGTCGTCTGCTTCTTCTGTGGAGTGGAGCCGCGTAGCTGTTGCCGGAGAGCGCTGCCTTTCTTCCTTGACAATTTGGCTTCGAAAATAACGATCCGTGAGTAGGATTACTACGTAATTAAAGGAACTGTACAAAAATTGGAAGTAATTGGCCGAAGCGAAGAGGTATAAAAGGGAAGTCTGCCTCCCGCTCTTGTAGATAGAACAAAGCATTGAACTTGAAAGCGGAAGCTTTAAAAGACGCGCAAAAGGATTATAATCCGATCATCTAACCGGGATTTCCCCCCCCCCCTCAATTTGGGGGAGGAGGGGGGGAAGTTTTGAACGTTATTTCCCTAAGAAGAAGTGAGAAAGAGGAGATAAAAACCACCGCTCAAAACCCCTGGAACGGGTTCCCAGTGACAGTAAAAAGCCTAAGAGAATGTACTGTCTTTGAACGTATTTTGACAGCTAGCTCTGCATCTGAAATACAATTTGGATACAATATTGCTGATAGGTATCTCCTGGTCCTAAAGTAACTGCCTAAGATAGATTGTTATCTTTCTGGTGAATTGGGGGACTAAAGGGAGAAGAAATTACTTTAAGAACTTTATGACTGTTACAGTGTCCCCCTAGTGGAATTTGGAACTAGTTACAACTGCAGCTGGCCTGAGGAAATTTCTCACACTGTTTTCCTGGAACTTTCCATTTCAAAACAACTTTGACTCTGACTGTGTGACTGACCTTGAGTTTTATCTAGAGGGGTATGGCAGATGGGAAAGAGAAGATAGACTTGTTACAGGTAACAAGGTCTGGCAGAGTATATCGCACAGACGGTGGACTGCAAAGGAGAGCTTCCACATCTGCCCCCCCTGGAGTTCCAACAGCAACCTCATCGGAACAACCTAAAACTAAAGGTATGGCAAGTGACGATGCCCTGGCTCAGGCACTGGCTAAAATTAATGAATCTTTGGATAGAATAAGTAAACAAGTAGCAGAGGCATCGGATAAGATTGATCAAAATACGACAAGTATTAACCAAAATACGGCAAGTATCAATAATTTGGGACAGAAAGTAAATACTAATACAGAAACCATTCAGAAATTATTACAGGAATCTGCTTCGACACGTAAGATTGCCGAAGAGGCTAAAGAAATTGCTACAGCTACGGTTGCAGAGGTTCAAGAGAAGATACCACCGCTACATAAACAACTTGAAGACCATAAGTCAATCCTGTCTATGATCGAGTTGAAGGAGAAACAAGTGAACTTAAGGGTCAGAGCCGTACCTGAAGTGGAGAAAGACAACTTAGTTGAATTTCTTACGCAGGAATTCCTAGATTTTTGGAATCCAGATTTGGGGAAAGACAGTTTTAAAATAGTGAATGCTTTTAGACTTGGAAAAGGAGGGGGAAAGAGGGTGAGAGATTGTTTGATCACCCTCCGAACAAAAGAAGAGAGAGACAAGATTTTGAGTTTGCATTTCCAGAAGACACTGGAAATACAACAGTCAAAAGTGGAGATATTTAAGGATATTCCGAAACATCTTCTGGATCTCAGGTTTAACTACAAAGACCTGGTTACCCTGTTGAGAAGTAACGGAATTAACTTTAGGTGGGAATTTCCTCAAGGCCTATCCTTTAGTTACAAAGGAAAGAAGATAAAAATAAGATCGGAAGACGACAAAGACAAATTTTGGAGAGACCACGGAGAAGACCTACAGAAGAAAATTACAGGAGAGTTAAGAGCAATTGTAAGAGAAACTTTAGACACACCAGGACTATCTCTGGAACTAAAAGACCGCCTGAAAAACGTGATACCACCGACGGAACAGGAACAGGCACTGGGTGCCGTTGGAGGAGAACCAAAATAATTACATCATGGCCCTGCAACTATTAAGTTGGAATTGTAATGGTCTCAACTCCCCTCAGAAAAGGAAATCTGTGTTTCATTTACTAAAAAAGGAACAATTGGACTTGATTTGCCTACAAGAAACACATATAACAAGATTACACAGGAAATTACTGATAAATAAAAGACTTGGTCAGGAGTTTATTTCATCGGACAAAGTTAAAAAAAGAGGGGTTGTGATTTATGCAAAGGACAGATTATCACCGAAATTTATTTTTAAAGATGACCAAGGAAGATTTGTGGCAATTGAAATTCAAACACAAGGAGAAAAATTTTTGATAGTAGGAATTTACGCACCAAATGAGGGGAAATCTGATTTTTTTAAGAAGTTGCATGAGACTTTGATGGACTATTTGGATTATAACATGATTTTGATGGGAGACATGAATGGAGTGGTATCTACACATATGGACAAGGCACAAAGACAGGTAGTCACTAAGGATGGTAGACTACCGAAAACCTTTTTTGAGATGACAGACAACTTGGACTTAGTTGATATCTGGAGAACAAGGAACCCCATGGCTAAAGAGGGAACCTTCTTTTCTGAAGCCAAAATGACATGGACAAGAATTGACCAAATATGGGTAACTAGAGGAATGGCACCAAAGACAAGAAAGGTGGAAATATGCCCGAAAATTTGCTCCGACCATAATGCTGTCAAGATGGAAATGAAACTAATACCAACTGGCTCCTTCAGATGGAGGATGAATGACACCTTATTTAGAGACGAAGAAGTGTTAAAGAAGGCCCAAAAAACCTTGAGAGACTATTTTGAGATAAATATGAATACCAATGTGGAAAAAAGAGTAATCTGGGACGCAAGTAAAGCGGTTATGAGAGGGTTTCTGATACAACAGAATGCAGTAAAGAAGAGAATTCAAAATGAGAAGAAGGATAAAATATTGGAGAAAATAAAGGAAAGTGAAAAAAGATTGAGAACAAATCCAAAATCTCAAGAGATTCTGAGAGAATTAAAGCTATACCAAGTACAATATATGAAAATGACGAATCAGGAAATAGAATGGAAAATTAAACAAATGAGACAAAAGACATTCGAGTCGGCTAACAAATGTGGGAAACTGTTGGCTTGGCAAATGAAAAAAAGACAAAAATTAAATACAGTTACGAATTTAGAAGTGGAAGGAAGGAATATACAGAACCCAGCTGAGATTAGAAATTGTTTCCAGAGCTACTTTAAACAACTATATACACAAGGGCCACTGAAAGAAACTGATCTAGATCAATTTTTTGAAAACAAATGGATTACAAAAAATCTCCCAAGAAAATAAATTAATGTTGAACTATAAAATAACTGAACAGGAGATAGAAGGTGCCATTCAAAACATGCAATTGGGTAAGTCTCCAGGACCGGATGGATTGACCTCTAGATATTATAGATCTTTGAAAGAATGGCTAGTACAACCCTTGAAAGAGGTCTGTAATGAAATAATGGAGGGGAAAAGGGCACCAGAGTCGTGGAAAGAAGCTTATATTACACTTGTACCGAAAACAGAGACTGAAAAGACACAGCTTAAGAACTACCGCCCCATATCATTACTTAATGTGAAGTACAAATTTTTTGCAGACATTTTGGCTAAGAGGTTTAAAAAAGTGTTGATGGAAGAGATTCATAAAGATCAAGCGGGCTTTCTCCCGGGAAGACACTTGTCTGACAATTTGAGGAACATAATTGATATTTTGGAAAATTAGAAGTGAACATAAATACTAAAGCAGTTTTGATATTTGTGGACGCGGAGAAAGCTTTTGATAATATTTCTTGGAGTTTTATGAAGAAGAATCTCCAGGGTATGGGGGTAGGCCAAGGTTTTGAGAATGGTATAGGTGCAATTTATTCAGAACAAAAAGCTAAACTAATTGTAAATAATGTTGTGACGGAAGAACTAAAAATTGAAAAAGGGACACGACAAGGTTGCCCTATTTCTCCACTTCTTTTTATTTCGGTCCTGGAGGTTTTGCTGAATATGATTAGAAGAGACCAGTCGGTTAAAGGTATACAGGTCGGAACTAAACAGTACAAATTGAGAGCGTTTGCAGATGACTTAGTATTGACGTTACAGGAGCCAGAATCTAGTACTAAAAGAGTTTTAGAACTGATTCAGGAATTTGGTCAAGTGGCAGGATTTAAATTGAACAACTCAAAAACCAAGGTTTTAGAGAAAAAAATAACACCGTTTGAAAGAGAGAGGTTTCAGAATGAGACAGGTTTAACAGTGGTTAAGAAAGTTAAATACCTGGGGATTAACATGACAGCAAAAAATGAGAACTTATTTAAAGATAACTATGAAAAATGTTGGTCTGAAGTGAAAAAAGATTTAGAAATTTGGTCAAATTTGAAGCTTTCACTGCTGGGCCGTATTGCTGCGATAAAAATGAATGTATTGCCTAGAATGTTGTTTTTGTTTCAAACTTTGCAGATCGTCGACAAAATGGATTGTTTCAAGAGGTGGCAGAAAGATATTTCTAAATTTGTCTGGCAGGGCAAGAAGCCCAGAATAAAATTTAAAATTTTAACGGATGCAAAGGAAAGAGGTGGATTTTCCCTGCCAGACCTTAAACTTTACTATGAATCAGCAGCTTTTTGCTGGTTGAAAGAATGGCTACTTCTTGAAAACACTGACATTTTGGATTTGGAAGGTTTTAACAATGTATTTGGATGACATGCATATTTATGGTATGATAAGGTCAAAGCACATACAGCATTTAGAAACCACATTGTCAGGAAAGCGCTATTTAATGTTTGGTTAAGATATAAGGATTTGCTAGAAAACAAAACCCCAAGGTGGCTGTCACCAATGGAAGCGAAAGCCTTGAAAAAGGTCAATATGGAGGTCAAATGGCTGAAATATTGGGAAATTTTGGAACAAGACGGAGATAGACTGAAATTGCAGAGTTTTGAAAAACTAAAAAACAAATTGCGAGACTGGCTTCATTATTATCAGATAATGGAGGCATTTAAATCGGACAGGAAAATTGGCTTCCAGGTGGAAAGATCAAAATTAGAAACAGAACTGTTAGAACCCAAAACTAAGAATTTGTCAAGAATGTATAACTTGCTGCTGAAATGGAATACTCAGGATGAAACGGTAAAATCGGCTATGATTAAATGGGCACAGGACATTGGACATAACATTATGTTTGCTGACTGGGAACAGTTGTGGACCACAGGTATGAAATTTACGGCATGTAATGCCTTAAGAGAGAATATTATGAAAATGATATACAGGTGGTACATAACCCCAGTCAAGCTCGCAAAAATTTATCACTTGCCCGATAACAAATGTTGGAAATGTAAAGAGACTGAAGGTACATTTTTTCACCTTTGGTGGACGTGCCCAAAGATTAAGGCTTTCTGGGAAATGATATATAATGAATTAAAAAAGATATTTAAGTATACCTTCCCTAAGAAACCAGAGGCCTTTCTCCTGGGCATAGTCGGCCAAAAGGTGTTTAAAAAGGATAGACCTTTCTTTATGTATGCCACAACAGCAGCAAGAATACTCATCGCAAAGTATTGGAAGACACAAGAACTTCCCACGTTGGAGGAATGGCAGATGAAACTTATGGACTATATGGAACTGGCGGAAATGACTGGTAGAATCCGTGACCAGGGAGAAGAGTCGGTGGAGGAAGATTGGAAGAAATTCAAAGACTATCTTCAGAAAGATTGTAAAATTAAAGAATGTTAGAGTGATGTTGGACTGAAAATAAGCGGTTTCCAGCTGTACAGGTTAAAGTTAATGATAAACTAAGATTAAGATTAGAATTAAAGATGTTTAAAGAAATGGAAATTTGACAATTAAGAGGGAAAATTTTAATGTTATATTATATTAAGATTAAAGATCAGGTTTAAAGAAATTGAAGATATATATTACAATATTATATTAAAGTTAAAGATTGGGATTAAAAAAGTTGAAAAGAAATTGCTGGACAAACAATTTGGATTGGAATACAAAAGAGGGAGGTATGAGGAAGTCCAGAAAATAAGTAAACTAAAAAAAACGGAAATGGAAAAGAGATATTGTTTTTAATTGTTATGTTTTTTTGTTTTTTATTGTTGAATTGTGTTCTTTTTTGTGTGTTCTTGTTATCTTTTTTTTTCTTTTTTTGAGATATGTATTGTGTATGTTTTTCTTTTCTTTCTTTGTTGTTCAAATCTTAAATAAAAATTATTTACAAAAAAAAAAAAAGATATTTGTGGACGCGGAGAAAGCTTTTGACAACATTTCTTGGAGTTTTATGAAGAAGAACCTACAGGGTATGGGGGTAGGCCAAGGCTTTGAAAACGGTATAAGTGCAATTTATTCAGAACAAAAGGCAAAATTAATTGTAAATAATGTGGTGACGGAAGAACTTAAGATAGAAAAAGAGACACGACAAGGATGCCCAATTTCCCCACTACTTTTTATTTCGGTCCTGGAGGTTTTGCTGAATATGATTAGAAGGGACCAGTTGGTTAAAGGTATACAGGTGGGAGCTAAACAGTACAAATTGAGAGCATTTGCAGATGATTTAGTATTGACGTTACAGGAGCCAGAATCTAGTACCAAAAGGGTTTTAGAACTGATTCAAGAATTTGGTCAGGTTGCAGGATTTAAATTGAACAAGTTAAAAACGAAGGTTTTAGAGAAAAATCTAACACCAATGGAGAGAGAGAGGTTTCAGAATGTGACAGGTTTAACAGTGGTTAAGAAAGTTAAATATCTGGGGATTAACATGACAGCAAAAAATGGGAATTTATTTAAAGATAACTATGAAAAATGTTGGGCTGAAGTGAAAAAAGATTTAGAAATTTGGTCAAATTTGAAGCTTTCCCTGCTGGGCCGTATTGCTGCGGTAAAAATGACTGTATTGCCTAGAATGTTGTTTTTATTTCAAACACTGCAAATTCTGGACAAAATGGACTGTTTCAAGAAGTGGCAGAAAGATATTTCTAGATTTGTCTGGCAGGGCAAGAAGCCCAGAATAAAATTTAAAATACTAACAGATGCAAAGGAAAGAGGTGGATTTGCCCTGCCAGACCTCAAACTTTATTATGAATCGGCAGCTTTTTGCTGGCTGAAAGAATGGCTGCTTCTTGAAAACACTGACATTTTGGATCTAGAAGGTTTTAACAATGTATTTGGATGGCATGCATATTTGTGGTATGATAAGGTCAAAGCACATAAAGCATTTAAAAATCATATTGTTAGGAAAGCTTTGTTTAATGTTTGGATAAGATATAAGGACTTATTGGAAAATAAAACCCCAAGGTGGCTGTCACCGATGGAAGCGAAAGCCTTGAAAAAGCTCAATATGGAGGTTAAATGGCCGAAATATTGGGAAATTTTAGAACAAGATGGAGATAGATTGAAATTGCAGAGTTTTGAAAAAGTAAAAAATAAAGTGCGAGACTGGCTTCATTATTATCAGATAATGGAGGCATACAAGTTGGACAAGAAAATTGGCTTCCAGGTGGAAAAATCAAAATTAGAAACAGAACTCTTAGAACCCAAAACTAAGAATTTGTCAAGAATGTATAACTTGCTGCTGAAATGGAATACTCAGGATGAAACGGTGAAATCTGCTATGATTAAATGGGCACAAGATGTTGGACATAATATTATGTTTGCTGACTGGGAACAGTTATGGACCACAGGTATGAAGTTTACGGCATGTAATGCCCTAAGAGAGAATATTATGAAAATGATATACAGGTGGTACATAACCCCAGTCAAGCTTGCAAAAATCTATCATTTGCCCGATAATAAATGTTGGAAATGTAAAGAAACTGAAGGTACATTCTTTCACCTTTGGTGGACGTGCCCAAGGATTAAGGTTTTCTGGGAGATGATTTATAATGAATTAAAAAAGGTATTTAAATATACCTTCTTGAAGAAACCAGAGGCCTTTCTCCTGGGCATAGTCGACCAATTGGTGTTAAAGAAGGACAGAACTTTCTTTATGTACGCTACTACAGCAGCAGGAATACTCATTGCAAAGTATTGGAAGACACAAGAGCTACCCACACTGGAGGAATGGCAGACGAAAATGATGGACTATATGGAATTGGCAGAAATGACTGGCAGAATCCGTGACCAGGGAGAAGAGTCGGTGGAAGAAGACTGGAAGAAATTTAAAGATTATTTACAGAAATATTGCAAAATTAATGAATGTTAGAGTGATGTTGGATCTAGCTGCACAGGTTTTAAAGTTATAAATATATTAAGATTAAGGATTAGGATCAAAAAGCTTAAGAGAAATGGAAAAATTGGTTTAAATAGGTAAAAATTTAATGTCATAATATATTAAGATTTAGGATTGGAATTAAAAAGGAGGGAAAGAAATTGCTGGGCTTACAAACTGAATTGGAATACAAAAGAGGGAGGTATGAGGAAGTCCGGGAAACAAGTAAATGTAAAAGAGATTATGAAAGGACGGAACTATTTTTAACTGTTTTTTCTTTTTCTTTTTTCTCTTTTTTCTTTTTTTTACTTTTTTCTATTTTGTATTTTGTATGGTGTATTTTTTTCTGTTTTTGTTAAAAAATTTCTTGTTTATTAATGTGATTTTATTCTTTCTGAAACTTTAATAAATATTAATTAAAAAAAGAAAAACAAAATGTGCTTATAATCTAAACATGCTATCAAGCGCTGCTTCCAATGTATGAAATTGTGTTCATTCAGCACACGCATTCCTAGCTTTGCATCACTATCAAAAGCTGCTCTAGCCATCTCAAAATCCAAAATTTGAAAATTCTTCAAAATTTCAAAATTTCTCTTAATTTTAAAATCAAAATCTCAAAATGCAAAACAATTCTTCACTGCCTTGGGTCACTGTGAACTCTGAGGGAAGGGGGGGGTTGCTTAATCCCCACTGCACAATGGAACAAAGGACCATGTGCTTACCAGGAAGTTAACTCAGAAAAATACTACTTAATTCAAAATCACAATCCAATGCAATCCTTCAAAAATACGCAGAAATATGCAATACTGGGCCCATAACCCTTTTGGGGAATGTTCAGGGGTGCAGGAGAGGATATATTGTGAGATTATATCCTTATCCAACTTGTGCTAACAAGTTCACAAAATATCAGCAGAGTTTATAACATTCCCCTTTAAGTTTGCAATGGTAACGTGTGCACAGGTTCACTAGAACCTCTATAATAATTACTCTGGTAATTTCCCCTTTTGTTCCCTCTTAAAATACAAGACACAACACAGTCTTTATAAAAGTATGAAAGAGTTTACTCACGTTCTGTTCACAATATGATCCCAGAAGGCAGACAGTCTTAAAAAGGTTACATACATTCAGAATCTATCTTATAGCAAGATAGTCCTTTCCTCCTCTCTTGGCTGAGAGCCAAGAGGGCATCCTGCTTATTCAAAAGATGGAGATGAGAGAGAGAGAGAATGGCTGCCTGCCCTGTGCTTTTATCATTTACCTGCACAGGTGAGGCCACACCCACCTCTGGTCACATGCGGAGGAAGTCCGTCCCCAGGAAGTTTACCTGCTTGCTGGACAGACATCCCTCCCCATGTTCTAACATGTACACTCTAGGAATGTTGTCATTGACTGCTCCAGTGTTTTACATCCCACAGATGGTACCTGCAGGAAGCCGTCATCTGCAGAGCAGAGCCATGCAATGCAGGTGCTGACACACTGAGGCTATGGCGCCTCCACAAAACCTTCAGTTATGGGCAGGAGGCACTACTCGGCATCATTATATCCCACCCTTCCTCCCAAAGGAGTCCAGGGCAGCAAACACACAACAGTTAAATAACCAAAAAATCCAAAAACAGTTCCTACACAGAAGCAGACTAAGAAAAATCTCTACTTAGAAGGTTCCTTGAAAGAGGAAGAGGAAGTAGGCATTGAAAAGATAGCAGAGAAGGGACCCCCGATAAGATGGTACCTGCAGGAAGCCGTCATCTGCAGAGCAGAGCCATCCATTGGGTATACAAGGGGTGATATGATTTTTCAGGTGCTTTAGCCTCAACCAATACCTCAAACTATCAATCAACCTCCTCAGTCTCCTTTATGCTTCTGATGAAATAGGCTATGCCTGCATCAGTTATTGTTATGTTGTCCTAAAATGCCACTACTTTTTTGTCTCTTCCTTCTGAAGGATCCCGGTGAACAAGCAAAAAGCCCTTGGAAAAACACACACACACACACAAAAGAGGACAAGACAATACAGGGCTGTGCACCACAAACCATCCCAAAATAAGCCTCCATTCCCCATCAATCAATATTGGGCTAAAAGCTAAATGCACCTAAAAACTGGTTTTGAAATAGCCTTGGTCTTGCCTAGTCCCTCAGCCTTGTGAGTTTGGGAGCTAGTCTGCAAGGGTGAAAATCTAATGGAGGATTCCATTGTTGAATTAACCAAGCAAGGGTCATAGTTGCCACCTATGTACCTTGTGGTTGCTCTGTGCCAGAGGGCAAATGAGGGTGGGCCTCCTCCCTCACCTGGCTGGGAATGAAAAAGGAAAAGGTCAGAGTTGTGTGAGAGAGCTGGGCTGGAAGTTGGCCGAAGTCACAGAGAGAGAGCCATGCCTGATTTCTTCTTGATTCAAAGGCTGTAACTGGAAGAAGCAAGACCTTCTAGGGCGTTAATGCTGTGAGCCTCTCCATCTTCGGCTCAGGTTGTATATGTGTGTGAATAAACCATATATCATAAAGACACCACAGTCTCCGCTGAGCCTCATTCCAAGGAAACTTGCACTAACAACCTCACTAATGCAGCCCTTTCAGTCCTTTATTCTAGTTCCCCTTTCCATGCCATACCATACAAGGCTTTGCCAGTATTTTCAGGGTCATCTTCCACCACAATTTAGGGTTGCCATATGTCTGGGGAAACCTGGACATGTCCTCTTTTGGGGGACCAACATGCCTATCTGGGCGATTTTTTACATTTTAAAGGAAATGTCCAGGTTGAGGGTGAGTTGTTGGGGTCTCGGGCTCAGGTGGCTCGGGATTGGGCTGCTCTGCCCGTCATGGCCCCTGCCAGCCCGAGCTGGGGAAAGGGGCATGGCAGTGGCAACCCCGCCCACCTCTTTTTCCAGCTCGGGCTGGCAGTGCCTCAGGCTGTCCTCTTTTTTTGCTCTTGTACCTTTGTTTTCAAACAGCTTAGTTCTTGAACGTTTTGGCTCCCGGAACTGATTCCATTCAACTTCCAAGGTACGACTGTAATCAAAATCAAAACAACCACCACCCAGTAACCCACAATTGGATGGCCCCATTGGGTTCTGGAATTATGGAGGGATGAAAAACTGATCGCATTCCACTTGTTCTACACTATGCGTGTACCCCTGACCGTGTCCTCCCTTACTCATTTCCCCCCTAAACTAGAAAGCCCCAAATGTTTTAGCTTCTCATCTGGGAGTTGCTTCAGCCCCTTGATAATTTTGGTTGCCCTCTGCTGAACATTCCTGCCCCCCCCCCCCAAGCTCTGTCTTCAACTGCTAACGTGGCAGACAATGCCTTCCCAAAAAAGTGCAGTTTTACTTTTAAGGACAGGAAATTCTCCTGCAGGCCATCTGTGTTAAAGAGAGGGTGCAGATATAACTCTCCTTGTTTTGGACCACCCCATTTGCATAAAAATAAGACAAGATTAAAAGTGTTGAGTTTTCCCCACCCCATGGAAAAGGAGCAAATGAAAAATCCTCTCCTGAGCTGTGGCTGCTACTTGCTGAGCATGAGAGATGAAAAGGGCCTGTATGGATTTGGCAAAGTCAGCATTCAGAGTTCGAGAATCACACTTGGCTCATGACCAAGGGTGTCCAAAAATAGCAAAAGCCAAACTTTTGGCTCAGAGTTGAAATGCTGACGTTCCTCTTCTCTATGGCCTGCTGGTCAGCGGATGCCTTGACCAAGACCTGGTTTTCTAACTTTAGACCTTTCGCCTACACCTGCTGTTCTGGGCTATGAAACAACAGCAGCAATTCATCCCTTGGCTCACTGCAAATCATGTGTGCAAACAGAACCTGGCTTGGGCTGCTTTGCCTCTGACTTACTTTGCAACATCCTCTCCCTCCAGAGGAATCTTGCTTTGAACAAAAGTAACCCACAGTGGAGGATCAACTTCACTTTACTTGACTAGACCCAGTGGCGTAGTGGGCTGCGGGGCACAGGGGCAGTTGCCCCAGGCACAAAATTGTTAGAGGTGCACAATTTCAGCACCTGGTGCTGCCTCAATACAGCTGCACACTTCCATCACTGGGGTCCGATGACAACGGCTTGTCCATGCGATCAGGTAAGTGACCTCTCCAGACAATGGGATGGCTCTTCTTTTCTTATCTCTGTGGCTGTGATCCCCTGGGTGATGTGGATGCCATTAGGCAGTCGAATGCGCATGCATACTCCGTCTGTTTCCCTCCCTCCTACCCCCTCCTCCACGTGGCCCCGGGAACTGGCAAGGAATTCTATGTCTCTGACTAGGCAGAGCTCTGGCACCCTGCTACCTTGGTGGAGTCTACCTCTTTCCAAACCTGAGCAATTTTATCTGCAAAAAAATTCGTTACAGGAGTCATTACAGGAGATCTTGGACTCTGTATCAGACCCTGATGGCAAAGGTGGTTCTGTTAGATTATGAACCACCTGAAAGAGTCTCCTGGTACTGTTTTCACCAACAGATCCAGCAACAATGGTCCTCCTCACCGTCGCTATCGCCACTTGGTAGGCTCAACGATGAGCTCTAACCCATGTGTGGTCTTATTTGACGTGGGTTTTTCACCACCAGCACTTTAGCTGTCTCAGGAATTGTTTCCTCACCCTCAGCCCCAGGGGTAGAACCACAGGGTCATCCAAGTGCCATGCCATTGGAGAGGGTGCTTTTTAAGGTTTGTGGAGCAGCACACTCTTGTTCCCCACCACCAAATGTGCTTTCCATGTGTTTGGCCGCCGTCTATCGGGTCTCCCCAGATGAATTTGCTATTAGAAGGAGGCATGTGAAGCCATAATCCTGGGAAGAGATTCTGGAGAGAAGCACTCGACCCAATATTAGCCTTTGATTCTGTGAGAGGCGCCCAGTGCTTGGTCTTACTAGCTGCAGCTCAACTTTAACAATGTTTACAGCAGAGGAGCAAGTCCTGGAGGGCTGGCTTCCTATTCTGCCTCTATGGGTGAGTTGGCATTTATGAGGAAAATTCCAGGGTGTGAGGCTACTCAACAGCCCAGCTCGTCGGGCAGAGCCCGCGGGTACTTGCGGTCAGAAATGAAGGAGATTCCAGCCACAAATTGGAGCAAAACAGCGGTTAGTAGACCAAGATCCTTTTTTGTTGCGCAACAGGTTCCCACAGGAGTAAGAACCCCGAACATGGGGTGACATTGACTTTTAAAACTTCCCACGGTCACCCAGAATACATTGCATACAGACCCAATCGCCTTCTCAATCCAGCCAATCGCCTTCTCAATCATTGCATACAGACCCAATCGCCTTCTCAATCCAGCCAGATGGTCCAGGAATCAGCGTGTTTTAACATGAGTAGAATGTATCCTCTTACTCAAAATGCATCTCTGGGTTATTTGTGGGGCATAGGAATCTGGGCTGGGACAAACTTCCTCTACATGTGACTAAAGGTGGGTGTGGACTCACCTGTGCAGTTAACGACAAAAGCACAGGGCAGGGCAGCCATCTCTCTCTCTTTCACCACATGCATCGAAGAAGCAACATCTGCTTAGCCAAAGATGCCCTCTTGGCCTCCAGCCAAGAGAGGACAAAGGGACTGTCTTCTTATGGAATAGTTTTCAAGTGTATGTTACTTTTCTAAGCTAAGTCTGCCTTCTGGGATCCGATTGTGAACAGAATGTGAGTAAACTCTTTTTATACTTTTAGGGAAGACTGTGTCATGTCTTATCTTTTATGAGGGAAAAAGGGGGGAAATACCAGAACAGTTATTATAGAGGCTTTAGCAAGCCCGAGCAAACGCATCCGCTGCCAATTTTAGAAGAGGGGAATGTTACTCTGCTAAATTGTTGAACTTGTTAAGACAAGTTGGATAAGGATATAATCAGACAATATATCCTCTCCTGCATCCCTGAACATTCCCACAGGTCTGAGGGACGGTGGACAGGCCATAGGCAAACATGTCCAGACTTCTCACTCAGTACAAGCTGAACACAGGCAAACATGTCCAGGCACCTCTTAAGTAAAGCTAAAGGTAAAGGGAGCCCTGACCATTAGGTCCAGTCGTGACCGAATCGCGGTTGCAGCGCTCATCTCACCTTATTGGCCGCCGAGGGAGCCGCCATAAAGCTTCCGGGTCATGTGGCCAGCATGACTAAGCCGCTTCTGGCGAACCAGAGCTGCGCACGGAAACGCCGTTTACCTTCCCGCCGGAGCGGCCCCTATTGATCTACTTGCACTTGGACGTGCTTTCAAACTGCTAGGTTGGCAGGAGCAGGGACTGAGCAACGGGAGCTCAGCCCGTCGCGGGGATTCAAACTGCCGACCTTCTGATCAGCAAGCCCTAGGCTCTGTGGTTTAGACCGCAGCGCCACCCGCGTCCCTCCTGCACATCCATACCCTGGGGCAAGTCTGGGGATGGGCTCTTGGTTTCTTTGGCCAACTAACTGCTCAGTAATTGTCACCTTTGGGCACTTCCCTGGGTGTGGGGGGGTGTACACGTGTCCTCACGCTTGAGGGATTATGGCGGGAGATAGAGGGGGAAAGAGTCATTTCCTTAAGGGCAAGAATGGCGTTGGAATGGAGGAAATTGATACAGGGGGTGGATTTTCTGAAGTGAGGGGCTTTTCCTAAGCCGGCAGTCCATAAGGGAAGTGGCTTGACAGATTTCTTGCAACAAAGGATCACTTTTTGCAATAGAAACCAGTTAATGGGCTTTTGATGGGCTGAGTCCATTGTTCTCTCAGCAGGCGACCATTCAGGAGCTCAGTCAAGCTGGCGAAGCTCCACTGCTCTGCAGAACGGAAAGAGGCAGCGGTACAAGACAGATTCTGTCCACTAGAGGCCGCTAAGCGCTATTGGCTAGCTGTCCAAATCCGATGCTTTTGATTGGTCTATACGCAGCAGTATGTAAATACAGAGTTCATTTCCAAGTCCCCGTTCATATTGATACGCTTTCATACCAGAAAGAGGGAAGCAGGGTCTTTCATTAATAAAAAAAGATGTGGTGCTTGGTGCGACAGGGGAAGGAAAGGGCTTTCTCGAGCTCATTGTCTCGCGCCCTAGCTATGTGGAGGGGTTTCTGGGGAAGGCAAGATCCCTAGCGAATTTCCCCCTCGGAAATTCCGTATAGCATATTCTTAAAAAAGGGGGAAAAGGAAAAAGGAGGAGGGGGAGGAGAAAAGACTGAAAGGGAAGAAAGGTTTCCTCTGTTCCCCTCCACTCTTCCAAAAGAATTCCGAGCTGAGGTGCAGAGCTCTTTCCTCCCTTGTGACCTCCCCACCCTCCTCCTCCTCCCTTCCACATAACTGGCTGTGTCACCTTGCCTGCCAATCATACCTCCCTTTGAACTGAAGCAGAGTTCCATCCCTCTTTGTGCCACTTCTGGAGTCTAAAAGCCGAGGACCTAAATCAGCCAAAGGAAAATGACACCCTTCCTACCCACGCAAAAATGCAACTTTCTTTGGTCTGTTTGGTACTGGACGTGGTCGCCAAGCTTGGCAAAAGGGGTTTGTTTTTTTCTTTTGTTTTAAGAAGCGAAGCAATAGCTCATTTGCTTGCGAGTGTGGGAGTCTGCAATTCTTGGTGTTCCAGGGCTTTTTGCAAGTTGGAGTTGCCTCCAGTCCACCCCGGATGTAAGAACAGTCCTTCTGGATTAGACCAATGGATCATCTAGTCCAGCACCTTGTTCCCCATAGTTGCCCAGCAGAGGCTCACAACAAGCCCATAAGCAGGACCTGAGTGCAATGGCCCTCTCCCACTCATATTCCCAAGCAGGGCCGGACCTCTGATGAGCCAGAGTGAGGCAGCTGCCTCAGGCGGCCGATGCTGAGGTGAGGGGATTGAGCTGGGAGTGCCCTGTGGCCTGTCCTGTACCCCTACATTAGCTGACTGCTCTCAAGTGCAGGGAAAGCTCCTGTCCTTTCCAAAGTACTTGGAAGAAGATTCAACAGTCAATCCAATTGGCTTCGGTACAGGAAAGATTTTGGGGTGTTTTACAGTTTTGGATGTTTCAATTTGCTGGGAGCGCCCAGAATGGCTGGGGCAACCCAGTCCGATGGACAGTACAGAAATCTCAACGTTGAATTTGTCTGATTTCCTTTCAGAGCCATTCAAGTTGGTACTTTTCAGCACCTATGGGTGTAGTGACATCTGGACCATGGACCTCTCAGCTGGTGACTTGTGGGAGTCAGTCTGCAGCTCACCACACCTCAGCCAGTGGGATGTATCACCAGAGATTACAGAACCCCAGCCGAGTCTTCAGACATGTCCTGCTCACAGCAGAGCAGCTTCTTCCAGAGCAGTGGCGGAGCAGGGTGGGGGCGGTCCGCACTGGGTGTCATCCTGCGGGCGGGGGGGGGGGACATTCACTGTAGGCTTGGGAAGCTGGGAGTCGTGGGTGGGCGCTCCCGGCTGGAGGAGGCAGGCAGGGGAGAGGACGGGAAGGAGGCAGGTGAGCAAAGAACGGAGGGGGGCAGGAAGGGGAGAGGAAGGAAGCGGGATCGGTGGGTGCGCCTTTCATTCTGCCTGGAAGAGCAGCGCCTACAGCTGGACTACCAAGTGGATTGAAAGGGTCACTTTGGGGGCAGCGCTGCAAATGCAGAAGGGATCTTGGCCGGTTTCTAAAAAGGGAAAGTGAGTTTCCCTCTGACAAACGCTTTCTGCCTCCCCTCTGCAAAGCTCCACACGTTTCCGCCCAACCCTGTCCTCAGCCAACCCCCCACTTAGAAGCCACTCTTCGGTTATTGACTTCTGTGTGCTTGTGTATCTGTGTCTCCCGTGTGGGGTTCCTCTCTGCGTGAAGTCTTCAAGCTGTGCCTGCGTGCGCCTGACAAATCGGCCCCATTGCTTTTCCCTCGTCAAAATTTATCTTTCCCCCCACCTCCAGTCTCCGTTGTTGTGGGTCCTGGCTGAGAGGAAAAACAGAAGACGGGGGGGGGGGCATCGGTCAGGGATAGTCTACTTGAGATTCCTGCATTGCCCCAGGGGGTTGGCTTGATGACCCTCAGGGGTCCCTTCCAACTCCACTCTTCTCTGGTGCAGGCTTGTGCAGCTTTTAGGTACAAGTTGGGTGCAAGGGGTGCAGCCCATCTTATGCACCGCCGGCTCGGGAAGAAGTCCCACTGATCATGATGAGACTCGCAGGCGAGTAGATTGCTGCTGTGCAGGCCTGCTGTTGAAATCAATGTTTTCCTTTTCAGAGCATGGTGAAATCCCCATAACTAAAACCTCCCCTTCCGTAGTTTCTGTCAGGAGTTCAGCCTACACTCGAGTAGCACCCTGGCAGAGACACGTGCCCAACTGGCATGTTCCCTCGCTCCTGGTCGATCGTTTGGGAGCTTCATAAGCTTTCTTCAGCCCGAACATCACAGCGACCGATGCCAAGCGACACCGGCACACTTAGGGATCCGCAGAGTTTGTGCATCATGCGTGACAGACCTCAGCAACTCAGCATTTTGGCTAATCAACTTTATTTACATATCAACACGCACACGGAGCACTGCAACATGGCTCCCTCTCTCTCTAGCATCAGACAGCAAAGAGAAAAAGAACAAAGGACAATAGTCCCACTTCACGGAACACAGGAACACAAACATCCTGTCGCCATCACTTCCCACTCTGTGGAGTCAAAACTTAGACAACAATCCCATGACTGCAATCATGGAGCTGGAATTCTAACAGTTTCAAGCACTCCTACAGGTTCCGCAGAATATCTGCACTGCATTGTTTAGTGTGGCAGCACCTGCCCTTTGGAACTCCCCGCCTCTTGCAACAAAGCACGTGCCTTTGCTAGACGCTTTTCAGGCACCTGCTAAAAGCATTCTTGTTTAGGCAAGCATACCTAGAAGCTTAGGAAGTTGAAGTAATTTTCATCTCTTTTAATATTTTAGCTTTTGTATGTTTTAAAGTAGGATTGTTGATTTTTCTTGATTTTACTGCTGTGGTGGTTTTTTGTTTTGGTAAACCACTTTGCAGGCTTTTTAAAATAAATTTTATTAAATAAAGAAGCAATACATAGAACTAATAATAGAAATATATAGGGAAATATATATCCCCCCCCCCATTTTCTTTATTTTTCCTTCTCCTCCTCCTGCTGCTGCTCCTCCTCCTCCTCGTGTTCCTCACCTGAAGGAAAAGCCAAAGAACCACCATTAACATTGGTGCCTGGTATGTGCAACCATATGCTGTATTTTTATTCTTTTTGGCAAGAACATGGGCACACAAGGAGGCAGCAAACCTTTGTGCCCTTCAGAGGCACATGCGCAGTCTGCTACTGGCTTCTGGTCTCCTGCGCATGGGGTGGGGGTGGGGGGGAGGCCACCCCTTCCACGCAGCGAAGGCGACCCTGGCATGGCTACCAGCTGCCCACAAAGGCGCACTGAACTGGGCTCCAGACTGTGGTGGGACTCCCCTAAGCCCCAGCCAACATGGCCAGCGCTCATCATGGATGATGGGACTTGAAACCCAACATCATTGGGAGGGAGGGCCATGTGAAGACAGGATTCTCAAAAATACCTCTGGCTTGCGGCTCCTGGAGTGTTGCTGGCAACGCCTGGAGTTTCTCTTCAAGCTCCTGGAGCTTCACACGGAATGCTTCAGCTTCCTTAAATACTGTTTCAGCTGCATGCCACACCTCAGCCAAAAGGGCTGCTATCACTGAGAAAAAGAAGGGAGCATGTCATTCCGGTCAAGTTGCACCAAAGTGGGACTTGTTCATCTGAGCTCCACAAGCTGGTTTTTTTTAATTGTTTGACTGGGGTTGTTTGTTGGTTTTTCTTTAATTTGGGGCAAGGCCTTTTTATGTGCCCTTTCAATCCCCAAGAGCCAGCACTGTAAATCAGTTTTAAGGGAGTCTTACAACCACAGCTGCTGCCACCCCCCAACATCATCAGCAGTTACACATACAGGCTTTTAAAACTTATTTAATATCTTTTTTAAAAAGTTAACCTTGTAATTCCTAAATCATTTTAAACACTTTGAAATACTTTCTAAAATTCTGCTTTTTAACATTTATGTAAATGATGTAATAAAGGAACCCAAATGGCCAGATATTTCCCTGTTTCATTTTTATCCCATAATGTTGTGAGGAGAACCTGAGCTTACAGGGTTAAACAGCTCAGTGTGTACGCCCTGCCTACTGTTGGGAGGGAACTTCTACGTCAGTTCCGAGAGACTCGAGCCTTTGTTCTTCTCTCTCTACTTTCGTTTTTGAGGAGAGAGGACGTGTTTTCGCAATGCTGTTCGCTGTGATAGATAATGGATAGTCTGCTGTAAATAAAACTGCTTTTAGCTGCTAAGATCCTGAGTGGACTTTATTTAAGCACACTGAAGAATGCACTGGAGTTTTTTGCAGTTTCCTCTTGCCGCTGACGATCTCTGCTATGCTCAGATATGTCGGACTTTGGAATGCAGAGGCCTGTGCAGGGAAGTGTGCCGGACGCTTATCTGAGCAATAAATCAATATACTCTGACAGGTTATGGGCAGTTAATGCAATTAGAGGAAGCCTGCCTTTGGTGTGCTGTGTGCTTAAAAAGGCTGAGAAAACTGAGAAGCTGCTGTTTTTGCTGCCGGAAGGCAAAAGTCCTGCTTTGAGGCTTGGCCTGGCAGAAAAGCAGGGAAGCTGGCGGCAATGCTGTGTGCTGCTAGGAGCCACTGGAGGCCTCTCCTTTGAAGCTGGCTGGTACGCGTGAGTACTTCAAAGCCCCAATGGGAGCACTGGGGGAGGAGATGGCTGAGCTCCAGGACTTTTATGATGTCCCGTTTGAAAAGCTCACAACCCAGTCCTGGGATATCTGGGTTAGAAGAGTCAGGGGGTGGTTTTTGGCCACAGGGTTCTGGAGTATAACCCAGAAGGAGCCGGCCCCTCCCATGCCAGTTGCTGCTGAAGAAGGCGGAGCAGAACTGGAGGCTGCTCTGCTGGAAGATAGAGAGCAGAGAATGCAAAGGGAGCTCTGCATGTTGAGAGCAAGCGTGGACGCTATGCTGTTGCCCCACCTGGAGGGTGTTGAGTCGGCTCAGGCCGCCTGGCAGGTGCTGAGGAGTCTGTGTGAGAGCTCAGCAGGAGCCCAGGGCCGGGAGAAAGCCGAGAGCAGGCAGGAAGCTGAGAGCCCAGAGGGGGCTGCTGGCCATGTTCCTGAAGTTACAGCTGGGAGTAGCTGCTTTGTCTCCGAGGGGCCGTGTGATGTTGAGGCCTACAACCAGAGTGCTGGGGAGCGTGCAGGCCCAGGCTGTGCACCCAAAGGTGGGGGTGCTGGGAACAAAGGAATGGCTGAAGAGGGAGCTGTGAGAGCTGTTGCTATGCGTCGCCGCTGTTATCGCTGTGGCTCCCCCTCCCATCTGGTGAGAGAATGTCCAGTGGAGGAACAGCCGAAGGCCGTCTCCCGTAGCAACAAGATAAAGGGCTCTTCTTCAAAGCGTGGGAAAGGCAAGCCGAAGGCAGCTGGCAGAGACACTGAACGTAAACATTTGGCTGCCTCTATGGCTGTAGTCAAGAGTTGTCAACAGGATGCTGTGCTGGCTTTTGTGATCGACAGTGGAGCCTCCCATTACCTAGTGCCATCTGCAGGACTCCTGGAGAACTGCACCTCTGTAAAATCTGGGAAGACTGTCTGTTTAGCAGATGGGACTCGACACCCACTCACGCAGACTGGCTCACTGTTTTGTTCTTTCTTGCAGGATTCAATCCAGGCTTTTGTTGTTCCAGGACTGTCCTGCGCGTTGCTGTCTGTCAGTGCACTTCTTGCTGAGAACTACAGAGTGTGTTTTGAGAACAATAAGTGTTCTATTTCCAAGAATGGACAGCACCTAGTCAGTGTTGAATGTAAAGACAGGTTGTTTGTGATAAATGCTTCTTTTGCAGGTCCAGATGACACGGAGGAGGCTCAAGCGCAGTGTGCCAATGTTCCAGTTCATGATGCGTGTCCCCACTTATGGCACAGACGCATGGCACACGTGTCGTGGGGGTCAGTGATGAAGATCCCAGAGTATACGCAAGGGTGCAAAATGAAATCATGTGCTAAGTTTCTAGATTGCAGAGCGTGCAAGTCCGCAAAGGTGAAAACGTGCACATACCCTAGGTCTGAGAGGGTGACCACTAGGGCTTTTCAGTTAATTCATGCAGATTTGTCAGGTCCATTTTCTGTGAGCAGTTTGGGCGGAGCCAAATTTGCGCTGGTTCTGATTGATGACCATACGAGAAACTCTTGGTGCTTCTTGCTTCAACGCAAAGATGAAGCTGCGCCGCTAATCAAAGACTGGATTGCGGCTGTGGAACTGCAGTTTTCCACACGGGTGCAAAACTTTCAGAGCGATCGCGGTGGGGAGTTCACCGGGTCTGCACTGCAAAGTTTCTTCCGCAAAAAGGGGATTCCACACAGGTTGACTTCTCCACACAGTCCCCAACAGAATGGGATCGCGGAACGCAGAAACAGGACTCTAGGGGAGATGTCCGCAGCTCTTTTGTTTGATGCCGGGCTCCCACAGCGTTTTTTTGGGGAGGCTTGGCGAACGGCCGACTTTATTCTGAACAGGTCGTTCAATTCAGTGGTAGGTGACACACCGTACTTCTTGCTCCATGGCAAGAAACCGAAGGTGCACTACTTCCGCGTTTTTGGCTGTGAGGCTTGGGTCCTCATACCAAAGGCCAAACGCAAGAAAGGTGAACCCAGGTCCCAAAAGATGATTTTTTGTGGGTATGAGCCAGGGACCAAGGGGTGGAGGTTTGCGTATCCGTCAGGGAATCAGTCCAGGATTCTGCTCAGCAACAGTGCTGAATTCTGTGAGCAGAGTGGCTGGGCAAGGATACATGGGAACCCTGACATCCTGTCAGAGAGTCTGCTAGACTCTGCTGATGAAGGAGAGGAAGAGGTTGAACCTGCTACTGAGGCTCAGAGTCCAGACCCAGTGCAGGCAGAGGGGAGAACTTCTCCCAAGGCTGTGAAGATCGAGCAACGCAGTGCTCCATCTTCCCCCACAGGTTCGGCTGAGAAGTCCAGAAGGCGCAGTAAGTCAGAGGGGGAGCTCTCTGATGCCAAGGACGTTCTGGCTGGCCCTAGTGGGTCAGAGGGGGTTCCTGAAGTAGTGCTGCGCCGTTCAACGCGGACGACCAAGGGGAAACCTCCTGAAAGGTTTGCCGTCACTAGTGTGTGGGTCGGAATGGCACAGTGTGAACCCGAGAGTTTTGAGGATGTTCAGAAACTGCCTCAGGAAGAAGCCAGGAAATGGCATGAGGCGATGCAGAAGGAGATGAACTCAGTGGAGTCTCTAGGTGTGTTCTCCCTCACGGAGTTGCCGGTGGGTGAAAAGGCAGTGGGTAGCCGCTGGGTTTATCGTCTTAAGCCCACAGCGACAGGAGAACCGCAGTATAAGGCCAGATTAGTGGCGAGAGGATTCACGCAGCGCAGGGGGTTGCATTATACGGAAAGTTATGCACCCACATGTAGGAGTGAGTCTCTACGCTTGGTCTTGGCCATCGCTGCACAAAGAGGTTTGCTGGTGCATCACTTTGATGTGGATGTTGCTTACTTGAACTCAGACCTCCAGGAGGATCTGTACATGCTTCCTCCTCCAGGGTTTGAGGGCAATGAGCGAGGTACTGTGTGGAAACTTCACAAGTCAATTTACGGCCTGAAGCAGTCGGCCAGGAATTGGAACTTGTGCCTGAATGAAGCTTTGGAGAAGCTAGGTTTCAGGAAGAGTCTTGCTGACACTTGCCTGTTCCTTAGAGGATCAGGAGACTCACAGGAACTGGTTTTGTTTTACGTTGATGACATCATCCATGTTGGAAAGGCAGACAAACAGGTGCAGAAGTTTGCCAAAGAGCTTGGGAAACGGTTTCAGCTCAAGAACCTGGGTGCAGTAAAGATCTACTTGGGCATCCAGATAGCGAGAACTGAGGATGGTAGCTTCTTGCTCAGTCAGAAAGGCAAGATTGAGCAGTTGCTTGAGAAGTTCAGAATGTCCGATTGTGCAGGAGTTCGGACACCCATGGAGACGAACTTCGTGAAAGATAGCCAGCAAGCAGAAAGTGCTGAGTTTGACAATGCTGAGCTCTTTCAGTCAGCTCTAGGTAGTCTGTTGTATCTGTCCCAATGGAGCAGACCAGACATTGCCTTTGCTACCAACCTGCTAAGTAGGGAAGCGTCAAAGCCCAGTGTGAGTGCTTGGCACGGTATCAAGCGGGTACTGCGCTACCTGCAGCATACCAAAGACTTCTGTCTTAAGCTGCCAGCTGAAGGTGAGGCGAAGCTCACATGCTATGCGGACAGTGACTGGGCGAATTCGCAGGACCGCAAGTCTGTGTCTGGGTTGGTGATTAAGTTTGGGAAGTCACTGGTTGGGTGGAAGTCCCGGAAGCAAAGTCTCATTGCGCTGTCTTCTACTGAGGCTGAATTCAGTGCGCTGTCAGATTTGTGCCTGGAACTAGAGTTCTATAGATGCTTGGTGCAAGAGATCTATGGGGATTGTAGCTTGCCCATCACGGTTTGGGAAGACAATCAACCCTGTTTGAAATTGGCTGAGTCTGCGCAATTTAAGGCCAGAACCAAGCATCTGGACATACGTTTCCAAAATGTGTGTCAGAGTGTTCAGTCAGGTTTGATACGACTGAAGTACTGTGCCAGTCACAGTAACCTGGCCGATGGATTTACCAAACCTTTAAGCTTCCAGCGTCATGGGGAGTTTTGTGGTGGTTTGGAGTTGGGGGTAAGTTCTGTATATACTTTCCCCACAGTAGCGCAGGGCGAGAGGGGGTGTGAGGAGAACCTGAGCTTACAGGGTTAAACAGCTCAGTGTGTACGCCCTGCCTACTGTTGGGAGGGAACTTCTACGTCAGTTCCGAGAGACTCGAGCCTTTGTTCTTCTCTCTCTACTTTCGCTTTTGAGGAGAGAGGATGTGTTTTCACGATGCTGTTCGCTGTGATAGATAATGGATAGTCTGCTGTAAATAAAACTGCTTTTAGCTGCTAAGATCCTGAGTGGACTTTATTTAAGCACACTGAAGTATGCACTGGAGTTTTTTGCAGTTTCCTCTTGCCGCTGACGATCTCTGCTTTGCTCAGATATGTCGGACTTTGGAATGCAGAGGCCTGCGCAGGGAAGTGTGCCGTGTTAATGGTTTCAGAACTCACAGAGTTAAAGAGTTCTGGTGACGTCTCTTTCCTGAGGCGTGGTTAGAAACACTTAAGGGAGGGGTTTGATTCCGTGTGTTTCAGTCTGACTCTCGGACGCGATGCGAAAGGGAGAATGTGTCAGTTCTCGCCAGGTCTGAATTTATGATGTTATTCTTCATGATTAAAGCGCAAGAGTAGATAAGGACTGCCTTGTGTCTGCTCTGATTTATTCCACACGTGCTGCACTCTGCTTCTCACCGCTGTGTTTCGCTCTGCTACCGGCAAGAGAAAGAGGCCTGAGGAGGATTTTTGCGGGAGGCACGGATAGCTTGCAGAGTTTCGCAACGGAAGTGGTGCCGGGCTCCATGTTCAGTCTCTGTGTACCCTCTTGTCCGGTGTAAATAATCCGAAGAGGTTATGGGAGCTCGCCAAAGCTTTGAAGCATTGCAGGAACGTCCCACGTGTGGGGGAAGCCAGCAGGAAAGTTGCTGGGGTCCAGCTGGAGTTCTGGAGCTGTGTCTTTGAAGCTGGAAGGAGCTCGCTGGGAGGAGAAGCCGATCTGCCGGAGCCGGGAGACGTGAGTAAGCTCAGCCCCCGGGGAGGAGGAGATGGCTCAGTCCCAGGAACACGGCTTTGAGCTTAAGCTGCCGTGTGCGAAACTAACTATCAACTCGTGGCTAGAGTGGAGTTATTTAGCAGAGTTGTCCCTAGTTGGAGCCAAGCTCTGGGAAACAGTCATGCCGATGTCTACGTCAGCTGGGGCTGGTACAAGCCAACGTGAAGCTGAGGAGCGTGTGCTTACTTTTCTGGCTGAGAACGTCAGTGCTGATTTGAGGCCTATAGTTCTGGATGCAAGGAAGCCTGAGGTCGCTTGGGTAGCTCTCCAGGAAGCGTGTAAAGCTGGGGGCAGAGGCCAGGGCCGGGAGATGGCTGCATCAAGGAAAAAAAGGCAAGAAAGCACGGAAAGCCGGTGCACAGCTGGGAAAGGCTGTGGGACCCCTGAGGGGGGCGAAGGGACTGTTGCCACTGCTGCTGTTGCTGCTGGTTTAGCAGAGTCTAAAAGCTGCGTGGGTGATGCAACATGTCTGCGTGAGGAGCTTGGAGAGAGGCAAGCTGCTGGGGGCCCTTTACCCATCACTGGGGGTGCAGGAAAGCGTCCTGGGAGCCCTGGGAGCAGTGGGGGAGCGGTGAGCAGTAAAAGCTCAGAGAAGCCTCTTTTTCCAAAGGCTGCCAAGAGTTGTTTGCGTCGTGAGTCGAAGCCTGGGAAACACGACAAAGCTGAAGGCTTCAAGGCCAGCCATCTGCTGCAGAGGGAGATACGTGCTGCAGAGCTGTCTGGGAACTCTGAGATAAGTCCAGTCTTCAGAGGAACGCAGGAAGTTGCGGTTACGGAAGTTGCCAAGGACAGGTGCA
The DNA here is from genome assembly GCF_964106645.2 of Podarcis pityusensis. Classification (NCBI taxonomy): domain Eukaryota; kingdom Metazoa; phylum Chordata; class Lepidosauria; order Squamata; family Lacertidae; genus Podarcis; species Podarcis pityusensis. The sequence goes on from NC_138045.1 coordinate 5,940,319, forward strand.
GCCAGACGTTTGTTGGCATGGCAACGCTACAGAGCAATGCCAGCAGGGACACAACTGTGAAGTGGGTGCTGGACTCAGGAGCGAGTCATCACCTGATAACGCCATCTGCTGGGGAGCTGCAGAATTGCAGCGCTGTTTTAACTGGAATGACTTGTAAATTTGCTGACGGGAAAAAACGAAATGTATCTAAAGTGGCAAATGTATATGTTTCTGTTTTGCAGGCGGAGCTGGAGTGCTTCATTGTACCAGGGATGAAGTGTTGCCTGTTATCGGTTTCTGCTCTGGCGAAGCAGGGATACAAAATTTGTTTTGAAAATAATACCTGTTCCATTTTCAGAGGGGGGAGGCAACTTGTCAACGTGGAGAGCAAGGACAATCTCTTTGTTCTGGAAACACCTCTGGAGGGTGGTGGGAATGCAGGGAAAGCACAGGCGCAGTGTGCTAGTGTTCCCAGCCATGATTCATGTGTTCATGTATGGCACAAGAGAATGTCTCATGCTTGTCTGGAGGATGTTAAGAGGCTGCCAGGCTGCACCAAAGGTTGTAAAATCACGCCATGTGAGGGATCCCTAGTGTGCAGGGCATGCAGCAAGATTAAAAGGTGCAGGTTTCCCGGGGTAAAGAGGGTAACCACAAAACCTTTTGAGTTGATTCACACAGACCTTACGGGACCAATGAAGTGTGAGAGTCTGGGTGGGGCCAGGTTTCAGCTATTGATATTGGATGATTTTACTCAGAATTTATGGTCTTTTTCTCTCAGGTCGCAGAGAGAGGCGGCGCAACTCATCCAGGATTGGGTTGCGGAGGTGGAACTAAGGTTCTCCACCAAGGTGCAAGAGTTCAGGAGCGACCGTGGGTCACTGTTCACTGGGTCTGCTCTGAAGGAGTTCTTCAAGGAAAAGGGAATTCGTCACCAGGTGACGGGTGCAAAGTCTCCTCAAGAGAGAGGCGTGGCAGAGCACAGGAGTGAAGCACTGGCTGAAGTTGTCAGGGTTTTACTGTGTGACTCTGGGCTGCCTCAGAGCTTTTGGAGTGAGGCTGGGAAGTTTGCCAGCTTTGTTTTTAACAGGTCCTACAATCACGATGTAGGTGACACACCGTATTTTCTGTTGCACAAGAGGAAGCCACAGGTGCATTTCTTCCGTTCGTTTGGTTCCAAGGCTTCAGTGCCAATACCAACAGCGCAACGGAAGGAGGGTGGTCCTAGGTACCAGGACATGATTTTCTGTGGGTATGATCCTGCAACAAATGGGTGGAAGTTTGCATACCCAGAGGGTGATCAGACCACACTGCTGGTCAGCAAGCATGCTGAGTTCTTTGAGCAGGATGGTTGGTCACAGCCTAGGTATGGTTCTGATTTTCTCTCAGAATGTCTGTCCGATTCTGAGGGGGGAGAAAGGGAGGAAGGAGAGGCAGAGGCGGAGCCTGTTGCTGAAGACCAGGTTGCTGATGATGGTCAAGCACAGGGGTGGGTTTCTCCACAGGTTAAGAGGGAACCCAAGAGTGAGCCTTCATCTCCTGTTAGCCAAGTGCGGGAAGCCCGAAGACGCAGCAAGTCAGAGGGGGAGTCTTTTGAGCTTGCTGGAGACACACTTGCTGACCCCAGTGGGTCAGGAGGAACGCCCGAGGTTGTGCTCCGGCGGTCAACTCGGACCACAAAGGGGATTCCACCGGAGAGGTTTCAGGTCACCAGTGCGTGGGTTGGTTTCGCACAGTGTGATTCTGGGAGTGTGGAAGGGATTCAACAATTGCCTGGGATGAATGCCAGTGGGAGGCAAAAGGCAATGGGAGGTGAGTTGAACTCAAAGAGGTCTGTAAATAGGGGTTCACAGTTTCCCTCAGGATTCGTGACGAGAGGGGGTGTTAATGGTTTCAGAACTCACAGAGTTAAAGAGTTCTGGTGACGTCTCTTTCCTGAGGCGTGGTTAGAAACACTTAAGGGAGGGGTTTGATTCCGTGTGTTTCAGTCTGACTCTCGGACGCGATGCGAAAGGGAGAATGTGTCAGTTCTCGCCAGGTCTGAATTTATGATGTTATTCTTCATGATTAAAGCGCAAGAGTAGATAAGGACTGCCTTGTGTCTGCTCTGATTTATTCCACACGTGCTGCACTCTGCTTTTCACCGCTGTGTTTCGCTCTGCTACCGGCAAGAGAAAGAGGCCTGAGGAGGATTTTTGCGGGAGGCACGGATAGCTTGCAGAGTTTCGCAACGGAAGTGGTGCCGGGCTCCATGTTCAGTCTCTGTGTACCCTCTTGTCCGGTGTAAATAATCCGAACATGCCGGACGCTTATCTGAGCAATAAATCAATATACTCTGACAAATGTATCCATTTTGCTACATGCCAATGATACGGTGTTGTTAGCACAAACATTCTGAGCGTCTGCACATCATTCTGAGCGTCTGCACATGCGCGAGCAGTGAAACCTGGAAGTAACCCGTTCCGTTATGTCACGGAACTGCCATCGGAGCCAGGGGGAGAGGGAGGGCTCCAGAGGGATTCCGGAGAGCGTCCCGGGAGGGATAGAAGCAGCACATCTTCTGGGGAAGGAAATCAGCGTAGCACCAGTGGAGAAGGGGGGCAGATGGGGGAATCGGCGAGGTGGCTCCATGACTCCTCGCCGGGGACCAGTGGGGAGAGCACGGGTCCTCCACTGCCCACACCCTCCCTGCGCAGAAGGCTTCCGCGCAGCGAGAGTAGGTGGAGACTAGGCGTCAAAGAACTTCTTTGCTGGAAGAAGTTCAAGAAACGCCCAATGACGGATTCTGCCAGCGACTGAGACAGCCACGGGCGAGTGGCTGTCCAGACAGAAAAGGTTCACTCAGGCAACCCAGCCAGGTGTGGCGCCGAATTACGCACGAGCAACCCCTAGAACCATTACACGTTACTTCCGGGTCGCTGAGGGACGCAACCTGAAAAGACATAACCTGAACCGAGCGGAACAAGAGGAATGACTGTATTTGAGGATTTGCTTCTCTGATAGCAGTACTGGGTCTCATCAGATGACAGCCTCGGCCTTGAAGGCATCAAGATCTGCACAAGCAATTCTTAGCTTTACCAGAACTGAAGGTGGCAATGGGATTGCCCCTGCTCCAAGAAGATATACAGTGGTACCTCAGAAGTCCGTTTGACTTCCAAAACATTCGGAAGCTGCGGAAGCCCCGTCGGACATTTGGGCTCCAAAGAACATTCACAAACCGGTGTTACAGGAGAATCTGAGGGCTCCCTTGGGCAGAAATCAAGACACCAACCAGAGCAATTTGGAGCAAATCAGCAGCCTGTAGCCTCGGTCTTTATTGAAGGAAGACTGTCGCGACAGGACTCCCACCGCCCACGAGGTGAAGCAAGATGGAAGCCCAGAACAAAAGAAGACCCCAACTTTTATTAGCTCCTAATCCCCTAAGTTACACCCCTAGAAATACATCATAACTACATCATGACTACATTAAAAACAAGAGGAGTCAGGGGAGGGGTTGCACAGGTAATCTGGGTATCATGACACCTGGCCGGAGCCCCTTCTCCCCCTCCCCATGAGTCATTTCCAGAAGACAAAAGGATGGGCGCAGTTTCCTACCCCCTGAGGGGAATCCGATCACTGTCCCTTTGTCATAGTCCGAGTTGAATCCACTCGCATATGCAGTCCGTCGTGTCCCTGATAGTCCTCTGTCTGAGCCCATCAAGATGACTATCAAGGTTGCCATGCCAACTGGGAAGGGCTGTTGAGTACGTGCCTCCTCGGTCAAAGGATTATGGCTGACTGACATTGATCCACCCCCCTTTGATAGTCCTTGTAACATGGAGCAAAATAAAAGTGATCCGGTGAAAATCCGATGTACGGCTGATTTATAGTGAATTTATGAAAAAACTGCCCCAGAAGTTCAAAACCACTTTCACTTTCCCGGAAGCGGGTTGCAACATTTTGATTAAATCAGTCACGGTCAATTGAACTCGGAAACTTTGTATTTGAGAGCTGTCAAAGTATAGAGAAGCGCGCGCCTGCTGCCTGCAGTACCTGCGTGGCCACCACAAGGGGCGCTGTTCGGTAACGCTGATTGGCTGAAGCGGCAGCCGATTGACCCTGAGTTCAGACAGTTGGTCGACCCATTATAAGGATAGGGCGAGGTAGAGTTGTACAGTCTACTCAGGGAAAATATATGAAAATAAAGGGGTTCCGCGCGGAGCTGTCAAGCTAGCGCTTCCTTATTTACAGAAGGCTTTTAGGGGATGCCCCTCTAGAAGGGACATCCCTAGGCTCGGGGAAGGTGGGGTGTGTATGTGTGGTGCTTGTGCATTACAGTGTAACAAAGGGGGGGTCTCCTGCTACGGTTCCCCCCTTCGGAGATAAGATTGCGAAGGTGGACACCGCGCAATCCTTTTCTCCACACAAGCTCGTAAAAGTCTGACATGCCATACCCAGAATCCGGATTTCGCCGAGCTCCTAGGGGTCCCATCTCGATGGAAGTCGAAGGGGTTCCTGGTGGGAACATCCTGTGAGAGGCAGGCGTGCGGGATCGGAGAAGCGGAATGCAGGAGTCGCACGTTTGACAGCAAAGCGGGAAGTAATGGATAGCGCAGCAGAAGAAAACAATGCAAATAGCTACAGTGATCAGAATCAGGAGTCCGTTCCCCAAGAGTTGTTTTATCCATCCGGATCCCGGTAGCCAGCTCCAAAATTGAGCATCGGATAGAACTTCATGTTGGATATCTCTAAGTTCGTCGGTCAGTTTGTGGATATTGTTGAGATGACCTGTAATGTTCAAGGTCTGATCAGAGACGTACGTACAGCACTCGGTTCCTACGAGGGTACATACGCCTCCAGTCGAAGCCAGAATATAGTCCAAAGCAAGACGATTCTGAATCGCCATCTGTCTGACCTCTGTCAGCTCTGTTAGGATAGATTGGGTTGCCGCGTTAGATTCTTCCATAAAAGTTAATAGAATGTCCGTCAGTTTAAGAATGTCTACATGGTTGGATCCTGCTCCGTAGGCAGGGAAGAGGGCTCACCCATAGGTTTCCCCGGAAAGTTCTGACAAGTCCTTTGCCCTCTTGTTGCGTCTCCTTCCAGGGGGAAGGTCTGGGGTGACCCTGATCCCAGGCAAGATTAGTCCAAGGTAGCAGGTGCCTTGGGAGTGGGGGCTGGCCCACGATGGCCGCACACCCAAAACAATCCCTGTAGACAGGAGTCTATGCAGCCCGTGAGGAAGGTACGGAAAAAGCACTGGGAAACGGGGGAGGGGTCCCAAGAATTAGGCAAATTCATCACTTGCTTCCAAGCAGACAACAGATCTGGATGGGTAGAGGGGGTGCCCTGTCGCCACAAAGTGATTTTACCGGTCAGGGTGATGTCAATGATGTACTTACAGGTGCTTTCTCCAATCATCCTGTCATTGCCGCTGAACTTCCGACAGAGGTCACTTTTCGTAGGTCCGGTTAGGTAGATGTACTGGTGAGTTAAGTTCACAGCAGTCAGGTTCCAGGACTGTACATCAGCAGAGAGGTGTTGTTGTAAGGTGAGGGGTACTCCAAGAAAAGGAATGCCACTGCGGAGGTGAGCCGGGGCATTGGCACAGATCCAACAGTCGTCAGTGGTAGCTTGCTTTGCAATTTCGGAGACCAGCTTCACGTAGGTGTTGGATTGCCAGGTGGATAACAGGTCGTCATTGGTAGGGGGTTCGGATATCGACAGTTCCCCCCTTTGTGGAGGGGGTCCTGTCGATGTAGGTGTTGGGATACTGCCAGGGAGACAAAGTCCATCATGGCCCCAAGCCGTCTGCCGGACGATCCATCGACCTCCCGTAGGCACGCAGTATCAACAATTAGCGACATGAGTTTCTAGAAAATATCTCGCCACATTCCAGAGCTCATGCACACTCCATCAGCAGATAATGCACAGCCAAAAGTTGCACTCAGGAGAGCATTATTTACAAGTTTATTCAGCGTTGATCAGAACACAGAAAAACATGACTGCCTGCTTTAGTGTCTACGACACAGAGAGAAAAACGAAAGCAACAGAAAACATAAACATCCTGTGAACAGGAAATACGCAGACTCTGTCTCACAAAGCCTGCTCCCTTTTAAGGTGGAACGGAAATATCCTAACAGTAGGTAGGTGAGGTTAGTAGCCACACCTCCACATCTTTGGGGCCCAGTAGTATCCCACTCCGCGGGTGGGGTGGTGGAGTGATGCCAGCCCTCAAGGTACGCTCTGCCATCCCAGGTAGAGGCAAGGCCGATGTCCCAGACGCAGCAGTACCTTCGGAGGCAAACTCCCTGGAGGGTGGTGGGGCGAGGTACGGAGTCCACTCTCTGGCAGTAAAATCCATGGATCAGACAGTCGGTCGGGTGGTTTCGGTCTGTGTAGACTGATTCCCCGCCGCCATTGTCCAATAGTGTCCAATTCAGCGATTGTTGGGGCACACCATCAGTGAATAGTGTGTAGGAGCCATTTATGCAGCGGGCTCGGTTCCACGGGCCATCTCGGCTCAGTATGAGTTTGCCGAGTGGTGTGTAAGTTGGCGAACGGATGAACAGTTCCCAGGTTTGGTGTGTGGTGAGGGTAGGTCGTATGGAGTGGCGAAGGAGAACGCGGGTTTCTGGTACGCAGAAGTCGAAATCCCTTAAGCGATCCAATGTTCCTCTTTTTACAATGTCCACAATCCCGAAATCAAGATATTGGTACTCGATTTGTAATCCTGGGCATGAAACATGCGTGGTCATGATGGTCTTTGAGCAGGTCATGGTAGTGGCAAAAATGGAGAGCATGAGTAGGATGGAGGAGGAAGGAGGTGGGGTACGTCCAGTGGAGGGCATGGTGGTCGGGAACAGGGTGGCGGTAGGCGGCAGGCTGTGAAAGGCAAACTGTCAAACGGGGAAGCTGCCAAGAGGCGAAGATGTCAAAGGGCGAGCTGCCAGAAGGCGAGCTGTCAAAGAGGCGAGCTGTCAAAAGGCGAGCTGTCAAACGGCGTGAAGTCGGAGTCGGAGGCGGATCAGGGGTTGCTCCTGGTTGTCCGTTGTAGGGAGGATTTCAGAGGTCCATTGGGTCGGTGCTGGTGTTGAGGCAGGTCTGGTCTGTAGGGCCCAATTCGTGCCCCGATCTGGTCCGGTCTGTTGGGCTCGATTCATGCCCCGATCTGGTCCGGTCTGTTGGGCTCGATTCGTGCCCCGATCTGGTCCGGTCTGTTGGGCTCGATTCGTGCCCCGATCTGGTCCGGTCTGTTGGGCCCGATTCGTGCCCCGATCTGGTCCGGCCTGCTGGTTCTCCTCGGAGTCGGTGTCGTCGTCTGCCAGTTGTGGTGGAGTGGAGTATGGTGTGTTGTCAGTGGTGGCGTTGGGTGGAGAAGCTGGTTTGCAGCGGGTATGATGTAGCCAGGCCGACTTCTCTGCTACCTTAACAGAGGTTGGGGTAGTTAGAAGTACCTGGTAGGGTCCTTCCCAGGTGGGCTGTAGGGGTACCTTCTGATAAGTCTTTGCCAGTACCCAGTCTCTTGGTTGGAACGGTTGGATGTTCTCGTCTAGAGGTATATTTTGGCTCCCGGCCGCGTATATGTGGAGAACCATCAGTTGCTTCTGGAGCTGTATTATATATCGGGTTAATTCTGACTCGCCCACTTCTAATTCAGATGGGGGAAATTGGGTGTTGTATACGGGGGAGGGTCTCCCAAAAAGTAATTCATAAGGAGATAAGTTCAGGTTCCCACGGGGGCATGCCCTGAGGTTATGTAAGACCAAGGGGAGGGCATTGACCCATTTGATTCCAGAGTCTTTGCAGAGTTTTCCTAGCTGAGACTTAAGCTGCTGGTTCATTCTTTCAACCTTCCCTGAGGAGGGGGGGGTGATATGGGGTGTGAAACTTCCATTTAACCCCTAGAGCTCTAGCTACTTGTTGGACTATGTCGGATGTGAAGTGTGAGCCCCTGTCGCTGTCTATGTGTCTCGGAACCCCAAATCGTGGTATTATTTCATGCAGTAGAATTTTAGCGACTATTTGGGCAGTAGCTCGGCGAGTCGGGAAGCATTCCACCCATCCAGTCAATTGATCAATGATGACAAGAACCCTTTGACAATAACCTCATGCTGAGGACTCTCCGGGTCTATCCCACCCGAAGTTTTAATTGCAGAAACCAGGCGAGAATAATACTCAGACGGGTGTTCATCAGGTCCTTGAAGGACGGCTTGGACTTTGGTCCAATTCATGGTTCGCTGTCCTGCAGCCTTGATGCCATCCAAGATGGCTTTCTTGAAAATCTTTAAGCCCCATAAACCATCCGTAGTATTATAGTCCCAGTCAGGATCGTTAATTAAAGTCTGAGCGGTCAGTGGGGTCATCGAGGCGGGTCGGTTTGGTTGGTAGTCTGCTCGAGCCAAAGCTTCCCCCGCCTTTGCCAGTATCTCTCTTTTTTCTGCCTCATTAAAAAGGGCCCCAAGTAACATATGTACATCTGCCCACGTGGGGTTGTGGGTGGAGAAGATGGTGGCCACTTGGCGGTGGCATTTGTTGGGGTCGTCCCAAAGAGATGGCATTTTGTCGGACCAGTTCATTAAATCCGAGGTAAGGAAGGGTTGGTGTGTGAAGACCATGCGGGGTGGGTCTCCTGCCCTGGCTGGGGGAATAGGTAATGCCCTGAGGGGGAATGCACCCTCTGCCTCTCCGTTTAGTAGGTTATCCCTATTCTGAGTTCTACTGGAGACTGGTCCGTCCCTTCCTTCATTAAAAGGTTCCCCGTTGGGTAGGGCTCTCGTATCCGAATCGGTTTGGTCTTCCCCTGTCTCGGATGAGTTTTAGGGAGGGTTGAGAGGCAATGTGACTGATGAGCTTTGAGAAGGGGTAACGGCGGGTTGATTTATTACGTTTTCCCCAAGTCCACCGCCTCCTCCGGCTCCTGCTCTGGCTCCTGCCCTGGGTCCTGGCGGGTGGGGTCCTCTTGGTTCGGGATAATAGAAAGGGACGAGGGTTCTATCCAACTGCTCCTCTTGGGCTCTAATTTCATCGTATGGAGGAGGTCTGGTTGTTTTTAGAACAGCCATTTGTCGAACAATTTGGGCTTGTTGCCGTTGGAACAATTCACGGGCTTCAACGAAGGCGTTGAGGTAATAAAGCTGCCGGGGCTTTTCATTGGCAAGATAAGATTTAAGTGCCTGCATCTTCACGAGATTAAAGGAACCATGAGGTGGCCATTGAGAGGCCGGCTCCAGATGGTGGGTGAAAGCAACCCACGAGATGTTGCAGAGGTCCCTCAGTTTAGACTTGGAGAGACCCTTCCTCCCTCTCAGCTCTTTCCAACTTGAGAGAACGAATTGTAGAGGGGTATTGGAGTCCTCTCTAGGGCAGAAAGGCTTCACGGAAGCCTTGTCGCCTGGAGGAGTCCAGTCGGAATGTTTGGAAGCGTGGGCTCCCATTTCCTTTAATACGTATAGTGGGGGTTTTCCTTAACAAAGTACACTAAGAGACAGAAAGAACGGGCACACAAGGAAAGGGAAAAAAGGAAGGGGGGTAGAGAAAGAATATTCTTTCAGTATTCAGGTTATCTTTGACTAGCACAATCCCTACCTCTCAGTAAACTATAAACGACTTGTCTAGGAAACTGAAGAAGATTTATTGCTCAGATAAATCCTGGCGTCCAGCCCGCTTCGGCTGCGTAGCTACTGGCCAGGCCTCCGGATTTCAGAGGCCACATTCCGATGCTCTGAGCAAATGCAGAGTTAAGCAGCGGTAAGAGAAAGCTGCAAACTTCCGTGAAAACACGTCCACTCTCCTCAAAAGCGAAAGTAGAGAGAACAAAGGGTTTAGACTCTCGGATATGACGCAGAATCTCCCCCCTCCCAAATAGTAGGCAGGGCGTACACTCTGAGCTGTTTAACCCTGTAAGCTCAGGTTCTCCTCACAGAAACTACAGGCGCAAGCCTGGAAAACCACAGGTCTCTTCACCCGGAAAACCACAGGCGCAAGCCTGGAAAACCACGGGTCTCTTCACCCGGAAAATAACCACGGATCCGGAATTTGACCTCAGCGCTGCTTACAAGACTTACAAGACCCCTAGTGTGGGGTCCCAGTTTGTGAACCTCCTGTTCTACCATCCACAACAGCCTCCTGCCTAGCCTTTGAGACTAAATTCGGGACTCCCTACTGAACGCCTGCGCAGTGCAGTCCCAGATCGGGGTCCGAGAAAACAAAGTTTTGAAAGGAAGCAAATGACCTTGCGTTCTCACGTACACGGGTCATCCCCAACAAGGGTCGCCGAGCAGGAGGGGCGGCTTCATTTGCATTGACAGGGGGAGAGGGGGGGAGAGAGAGAGAGAGACTTGTGTTTAATGTTTGGATAAGATATAAGGATTTGTTAGAAAATAAAACCCCCAGGTGGCTGTCACCAATGGAAGCGAAAGCCTTGAAAAAGGTCAATATGGAGGTCAAATGGCCGAAATATTGGGAAATTTTGGAACAAGATGGAGATAGACTGAAATTGCAGCGTTTTGAAAAACTAAAAAACAAAGTGCGAGACTGGCTTCATTATTTTCAGATAATGGAGGCATTTAAATTGGACAAGAAAATTGGCTTCCAGGTGGAAAGATCAAAATTAGAAACTGAACTGTTAGAACCCAAAACTAAGAATTTGTCAAGAATGTATAATTTGCTGCTGAAATGGAACACTCAGGATGAAACGGTAAAATCGGCTATGATTAAATGGGCACAAGACGTTGGACATAACATTATGTTTGCTGACTGGGAACAGTTGTGGACCACAGGTATGAAATTTACGGCATGTAATGCCTTAAGAGAGAATATTATGAAAATGATATACAGGTGGTACATAACCCCAGTCAAGCTTGCAAAAATCTATCATTTGCCCGATAATAAATGTTGGAAATGTAAAGAAACTGAAGGTACATTTTTTCACCTTTGGTGGACGTGCCCAAAGATTAAGGCTTTCTGGGAAATGATATATAATGAATTAAAAAAGGTATTTAAGTATACCTTCCCTAAGAAACCAGAGGCCTTTCTCCTGGGCATAGTCGGCCAAATGGTGTTAAAAAAGGATAGAACTTTCTTTATGTATGTGACAACAGCAGCAAGAATACTCATCGCAAAGTATTGGAAGACACAAGAACTTCCCACGCTGGAGGAATGGCAGATGAAACTGATGGACTATATGGAACTGGCGGAAATGACTGGCAGAATCCGTGACCAGGGAGAAGAGTCGGTGGAGGAAGACTGGAAGAAATTCAAAGATTATCTACAGAAACACTGCAAAATTAAAGAATGTTAGAGTGATGTTGGATTGAAAATAAGCGGTTTCCAGCTGTACAGGATAAAGTTGTAGATAGACTAAGATTAAAGATTAGGATTAAAGAAGTTTAAGGAAATGGAAATTTGGTACTTAAGAGGTAAAATTTTAATGCTATATTACATTAAGATTAAAGATTGGGATTAAAAAAAGTGGAAAAGAAATTGCTGGACAAACAATTTGGACTGGAATACAAAAGAGGGAGGAATGAGGAAGTCCAGAAAATAAGTAAATTCAAAAACGGAAATGAAAAGGGGATATTGTTTTTAATTGTTTTGTTTCTTTTTTTGTTTTCTGTTCTCTGTGTTTTTCTTCTTTTTTTGGATTATGCATTGTGTATTTGTGTATTTCTTTTTTATGTTTTTCTGTTTAACTTTTTACTGTAACCTTAATAAAAATCATTAAAAAAAAAAAAGAGAGAGAGAGAGAGAGAGAGACTTGTAAGGACGCTTCCGGGTGACTCCGAGGGAAGTTCTGATGTGATTGATAATTCTGATGCCGATGTAGATTCAGGTGGCAGCACAGATTATCACAGCCCAAAAGCCTCAGGAGAGTCTGACGCTGATTCAGACTTAGCAGCTTCATATACTTTAGCTCCCCACTCTCCCAAAGAGGAGGAAGCACCAGAACAAGAGGATCAGAGAGTTTTGCGCAGATCCGAGAGAACAACCAAGGGTGTACCACCGAAAAGGTTTTCTGAAGAGTTTGCAAAGGCTGCGGTCATGAGCAACTCTGGTGGAGTTTTTAAACCAGGCATGAAGTGTGCTGAGAGTAATAGTACAAAACGCTTTATTTATTTCCTTACCTGACCTAAAGTGGTTCATGTATAATATGTTTAAAGGATCAGGATTGAAGGAGCAAGTGTGTTTGAGTACAAAAAGTGTTTTGTTTAAATCTGCCTAAACTAGCAATGTTAATTTGCATGCGAGAAAGAGAAATGTGTATGAAGATTTTTCTAGAAGCTGCTTATTCATTTGAGTATTCACAATGTGCATTTTGTGTGTACTACAGATTGAGGTTTATGATTTAACTCTTTCCTGATAGACACAGAGTGATTGTAGTAACTGTTTAATGATGTGTTAAAGTGTCTTAGATAAAGGGGGAGAGAGGTACCTGCAAATGTGTTAACCAAGGTTGTAAACAGAGAACAACTTTTGGAGTGTGTGTGTAAATTGCAGTTATAGTAAAGATTCTTGAAATGGTCGGATGAAATGGGGAAGGATGAGGAGATTTCACCCCTCCCATATCCAAGAATCCCCTGAGGAGTCTGCTGATTCTCCAGAGAGGAGGAGGTGTGTTCTGCTCTCTACTTATTCTGCTCCAGCACCGAGTCAGTCAGTCAGTCAGTGTTGGAGAGAGAGAGAGAGACTGAGTGTTAGAGATCGTGTGTAGAGATAAGGTTGCTGCTAAGAGCAGCTGCAGACACTCAGTGCAGTGCAGCGTTCATTTATGCTTAGACCTATTTAGCTCTGTATATAGTTGTATAATAGTTGTAGATAGAATAAAGAAGATATTCTACAGAGCTGCTCTCTGAGTTGTTTATATACTCTGCTAGAGTCTGCTGTAATCTTCTGTGCGATGACTGTCTTCTTGTGGAAGTGAATCCGGTGCTCAAAACTCTAAGCTGTGAGTCCACAGCACTTTGACCTGTTCCTGTGCAGAAGGTGGTCTCTGGAAGTGCTACCCAGCTCGCCTAGCCCAGTCGGGGCTGAAGTGGATGAGTCCAGTTGGTGGCACTGGCTCAAGGGCGATGCTGACAAAGACGTCAGAGAAACAACAAAGTTCCGCGTTTTCCCCGGCCAAACTCCGAGACGGAAAACGGGGGAGAGAAAGAGAGAGAGAGATTAGGACGTTCCTGGTCGACTCCGAGGGGAAACGTCAGAAAAACAACCAAAGTTCCACGGTTTCCCCGGTCAAACTCTGAGAGGGAAATCGGGGGAGAGAAAGAGAAAGTTTAGGACGTTCCTGGTCGACTCCGAGGGGAAACGTCAGAGATGGAAGGAAGAAAAGTCCAGCTGTCATGGAGACGTTGCCTTCCCACCCCCTCCCAATGTATTAATTTTTTAACCATACTCACGTTCGTAGATGTCCCCCGCGGATCCCGGGATCCTTCCTTTTTAGCCGGCTTGACCTTGCCTTTGCTCCCCCTGGCTGGGCTTTTGGTGACGATTGATTACCGCCCGCAAAGAGGAGGCAGGGAGAGGAAAAAGGGATCCCCGGGCTAAGGTTGCCCAGTGGCGCCCGATCCCCTCTATCTCCCTCCTCACCTTTACAGGAGAACCAAGTGTCCCTGAGCACGGTCACCAAAACTGTTACCGGAGAATTCGAGGGCTCCCTTGGGCAGAAATCAAGACACCAACCAGAGCAATTTGGAGCAAATCAGCAGCCTGTAGCCTCGGTCTTTATTGAAGAAAGACTGTTGTGACAGGACTCCCACCACCCACGAGGTGAAGCAAGATGGAAGCCCAGAACAAAAGAAGACCCCAACTTTTATTAGCTCCTAATCCCCAAGTTACACCCCTAGAAATACATCATAACTACATCATGGCTACATTAAAAACAAGAGGAGTCAGGGGAGGGGTTGCACAGGTAATCTGAGTATCATGACACCTGGCCGGAGCCCCTTCTCCCCCTCCCCATGAGTCATTTGCAGAAGACAAAAGGATGGGCGCAGTTTCCTACCCCCTGAGGGGAATCCGATCACTGTCCCTTTGTCATAGTCCGAGTTGAATCCACTCGCATATGCAGTCCGTCGTGTCCCTGATAGTCCTCTGTCTGAGCCCATCAAGATGACTATCAAGGTTGCCATGCCAACTGGGAAGGGCTGTTGAGTACGTGCCTCCTCGGTCAAAGGATTATGGCTGACTGACATTGATCCACCCCCCTTTGATAGTCCTTGTAACATGGAGCAAAATAAAAGTGATCCGGTGAAAATCCGATGTACGGCTGATTTATAGTGAATTTATGAAAAAACTGCCCCAGAAGTTCAAAACCACTTTCACTTTCCCGGAAGCGGGTTGCAACATTTTGATTAAATCAGTCACGGTCAATTGAACTCGGAAACTTTGTATTTGAGAGCTGTCAAAGTATAGAGAAGCGCGCGCCTGCTGCCTGCAGAACCTGCGTGGCCGCCACAAGGGGCGCTGTTCGGTAACGCTGATTGGCTGAAGCGGCAGCCGATTGACCCTGAGTTCAGACAGTTGGTCGACCCATTATAAGGATAGGGCGAGGATTGTGGCTCCTGGAGTATTGCTGGCAACGGCTGGAGTTTTTCTACAGGCTCCTGGACCTTCATAGGCAATGCTTGATCATCCTTAAGTACTGTTTCCGCCCCCGTCTTAGGGCTATTGGGCGCCTTCTTCAGTATTTCAACATCCTGGAGAAGACAGACACTTCCTGCCAGACATTTACTCCAGACATTTACAGAAGGCACAGAGGCACTGGTTGAAGAAGTTGGGAATGAGCAGACAGTGCTATTGCGGAGAAGGAGCTCCACCCCAGGGTGCTAAAGAGCTCTTTCCCTAGCCTGCAGGTGCCAGAAGGCCAAGCGCTGGTGTTGCAGTGGTGGTACTTCAGAGGAGTAGGAGAAAAGGCTGCTCTGGATTCTGGGTATATAAATGGCCTTGCCTGAAGCTGTGGATTGTGCTCTGCATTAGCAGAGAGGCTCTACTTAGTTGCAAATGAAGCACATTTCAGTTATTATAGAAACCGGTGTTTCCATGCATGCTTGTTCAGGAACTCTGTGAACTAGACAGCTGCTGTTTTAAACTGGCCCTTTTTCTGGCAGGTTAAACGATTAAAGTTGACTTGATTAACTTCATCCGCCAACTACCCTTCTTTTTTTTAAAAAAAAAATATATTTATTAAAGTTTCACAGAAAAGGAATCACATTAATAAAAAAGGAAAATTTAAGAATAAAAAGAAAAATACACAATACAAAATACAAAAAGGAAAAAGAAAAAACAATTAAAAACAATTCCGTCTTTTCATAACTTCTTTTACATTTACTTGTTTCCCGGACCTCCTCATACCTCCCTCTTTTGTATTCCAATTCAGTTTGTTAGTCCAGCAATTTCTTTCCCTCCTTTTTAGTCCCAATCCTTAATCCTAATATATTTTAACATTAAGAATTTACCTATTAAAAACCAATTTTTCCGTTCTTTTAACCTTTTTAATCCTAATCCTTAATCTTGATATATTTATAACTTTAAAACCTGTACAGCTAGAAGCCACTTAGCTTCAATCCAACATCACTCTAACATTCATTAATTTTGCAATATTTCTGTAAATAATCTTTAAATTTCTGTAAATAATCTTTAAATTTCTTCCAGTCTTCTTCCACCGACTCTTCTCCCTGGTCAGGGATTCTGCCAGTCATTTCCGCCAATTCCATGTAGTCCATCATTTTCATCTGCCATTCCTCCAGTGTGGGTAGCTCTTGTGTCTTCCAATACTTTGCGATCTATCCTTTTTTAACACCAATTGGCCGACTATGCCCAGGAGAAAGGCCTCTGGTTTCTTCAAGAAGGTATATTTAAATACCTTTTTTAATTCATTATATATCATCTCCCAGAAAGCCTTAATCTTTGGGCACGTCCACCAAAGGTGAAAAAATGTACCTTCAGTTTCTTTACATTTCCAACATTTATTATCAGGCAAATGGTAGATTTTTGGCAAGCTCGCCAACTACCCTTCTAAGCAACCAGAGCAATTACAAAAAAAAGGCTCTCCAACCGTGCGCTATCCCTATCTGCAAGCAAGCTCTCCCACAAAGTGTTCTATGAGACACATGAGCCAAATAGCCGAGGAGACAGTTTTTAAGCTGCCTGTCATTCATACACTTTATACTGAAAGGATTTCAGGGACAGATGCTCTTTTTCTGCATGGAGGGTGGGGGTTTCCAAAGGAGCACTATTCAGACCTGCATTCATGGCTTATGAGTCGTAGCCGTGTGACAACTGCACCTCATGCTGATGTGTTGAAGGGCTGATGTTGCACTTCCAGGTAGAAGAGCTCATTGGCATTAGTTTAGGCTCTGTGTCAATTGACTTTGTGACATGATGGGGGGGGGGAGTTCTTATTTTTAGAGTATTTACCTGCAACCTATTATGTGGGAATCTCAAGGTACTTTACAACTAGGTCAGAAAACAGGCAAACATTGAAATGAAGCAGAATAAACAGGCCTACAGTAAAAAATATATCCTTCAAAGCCCATATTGGCTGGCAGCAGCATCCCCCCAAGTCCATGATGGATAAACACTTTCCCCACACGGAGCAGAATTGCACCCATGTTGGCAAAGGCCTCCTTTCTAGAAGGGGGAGCAGAGGCTGCCCCCACCCACTGCTCTCTTCTCCCAGGCATCTGAAGAGACAAACGGCTCCCCTTCTCTACCTGTGTGCCACAAGCCTGAATTGCAAGACAGTTCCCACTTTGGGGCAACAGGGAACAAACATGCAGAGGACGAGTTCTGAGGCTCCCCCAACAAAGCCATTTCCCTGGGCCCACCTGCCAGCCTGCTGCTGGCTGGCTGCCCACCCACAAGAAAACGGCACGATTCTCCCCACCACCAGGACATAACAAGAAGATGGGCAGTATAACATAGGACTTCCTAACTTGTGAGTTCTGATGAGCCGCTGCTGCTTCCCGACCGACCCCGGGATGGGCTGTCTGCCTTCCTTTTGCCTTCCACCTCACGACATCCTTCCCCAGCCTGGTGCACTCCAGGTGTTCTGGGGCTCCATCTCTCACCAGGCCCAGGCAGTATGGCCAGGGGTCAGGGATGGGGGCAGTTGTCCAAACCAGCTGGAGAGACTCAAGGAGGGCATTACAGCCTCAAAGCCCTTTCCCTACCTCTCAATCTGGACTTACCTGGCCTTGCCCCTGGCCGCCTTTAGCCAGATCAGCTGTGCTCGGAGCTGGGACAGACCCCTCTGGAGACTTAGAGGTAGAGGAAACAGCCTGGGTCCCCTGGAGAGCACTCTCAAAGGAGATGCCCTCAAAGCTGATCATACTTTTCCTACTCCCAGACTGCAGGCTAGAGAACGTCACTGCACACTGGTGACCCATTCCCTGGGTGGTGCACTGGGAAGAAGAAACCTCATCCAGAGATGGGAGGGAAGCACTTTGGCCAGTGCCATGGGGCCTTTCTTTGGAAAGCTGCTCGGGGACCTGCAATGGAGCACTGCCCAAGGAGGAGGAAATGTGGGAGGCCTGCTGGGAAGGCTGCTGGGACCCCGACTCTTCCTGGCTAAGGGAAGCAGCTCTTCCAGTGGTATCTCTGGGAACAGAGGGCATCGAAGTGAGCAGGCAATAAGAATGATCAGCCAGGTGGGAGCTGGAGGTCTCTGTGGTCGCACCCAGGGCGACCTGGGTAGGGCGAACTTTTCTTCTCCATTCTGTGGACACAGAAGTAGGGTGAACTTTTCTTCTCCATTCTGTGGACACGAAGGCAAGTCTTCTGACCACTGTACCAGCTGGTTTCAAAGGCTATTTTTTATGAAAGCTTGAAAAACAAAGAAAACACAATATACAGAAATCAGCGTCAGATATCAAGCATTTTGAAAACATAAAAATGAAAAGAAACACAAGACGAAAAGCTTTCTTCTTTGTTGCAAAGTAATTCCCAAGAATAAGCCCAGAGTAGGTAGGCCTTTTTACTCCCGGGGAAATCACCGGCAATTTCATGCCAAATGCAGCAGAGGGAAGGGGCACAGGAGCTGCTATGAAACAGACGATCCTCAAATCACAGCTGTTTGATACAGGGATGGAATCAATCCTTTTGCTTCAGTGAAAACCTCAAGGGTCGTAGGTTGTAGTTAAATGAACTGGATGGTGTTACAAAGGGTCTCAAAATGAAACACCGTTTTTCGATTTGAAAACTGTTGAATGATCTTTACCTATCCTGGCAACAGTACACCGCAGTGGTGGGCAGTTCCACAGACCCTCCTCCTCTGCTCAAAATGCATACACACCCATCTTTGCACGGGGAAGATCCAGACAAAAGGAGTCTGTTTTCAAACTACCCGCAGAGGGGTTTAGACGGCTCCATCCTCTTGCCTCCCCCGCCCCCCGATCACTGTTTCACTCCGGAAGGTGTCTCAGACCTGGGTGGAGCAGCCACAAATGACAGGCAAAGAGACAAGGTCCTGCCCAGATTCAGGCTTCCTCATGATCGTGTGGAATCTGTACACATTTTTTTTTGGCGCTTCCACTAGTGATTTATCTGTACAGGATCGGACTTCATTTCAGCCAACCACATCCTTCCTCTTCTCCCTCCCTCTTCCCCCGACAGCATACTAGAGTTCATATGGATTTCAAAGCATGCTTTGAGAACTTGTATGCTTCGCTTTAAACTCCACAAAATTAGCCTATGGCTAGGATGCTATTTATCAAAGTCTGTGTCCATTAAGATATGGTCAGATACAAGTATGCTTTCCCCCTTGTTATAAAATTATTATTTTTAAAATTGCATTCAACCATTTACTATTTAAACAGCTTATAACCACTTGACTATAATCATCTCTGAAGTGACATATGAGAAATACATTGCAGAAAAAGTTAACATTGATAATAATAATAATAATAATAATAATAATAATAATAATAATTTATTATTTATACCCCGCCCATCTGGCTGGGCTTCCCCAGCCACTCTGGGCGGCTTCCAAAAAAATATTAAAATACTGTGATACATCAAACATTAAAAGCTTCCATAAACAGGGCTGCCTTCAGATGTCTTCTAAAAGTCTGGTAGTTGTTGTTCTCTTGGACATCTGGTGGGAGGGCATTCCACAGGGAGAGCCCCACTACCTAGAAGGCCCTCTGCCTGGTTCCCTGTAACTTGGCTTCTCGCAGTGAGGGAACCGCCAGAAGGCCCTCGGTGTTGGACCTCAGTGTCCGGGTAGAAAGATGGGGGTGGAGACGCTCCTTCAGATATACTGGACCGAGGCCGTTTAGGGCTTTAAAGGTCAGCACCAACACTTTGAATTGTGCTCGGAAACGTACTGGGAGCCAATGTAGGTCTTTCAAGACCGGTGTTATGTGGTCTCGGCGGCCGCCCCCAGTCACCAGTCTAGCTGCCGCATTCTGGATTAATTGTAGTTTCCGGGTCACCTTCAAAGGTAGCCCCACGTAGAGCGCATTGCAGTAGTCCAAGCGGGAGATAACTAGAGCATGCACCACTCTGGCAAGACAGTCCGCGGGCAGGTAGGGTCTCAGCCTGCGTACCAGGTGGAGTTGGTAGACAGCTGCCCTGGATACAGAATTGACCTGCGCCTCCATGGACAGCTGTGAGTCCAAAATGACTCCCAGGCTGCGCATCTGGTCCTTCAGGGGCACAGTTACCCTGTTCAGGACCAGGGAGTCCTCCACACCAGCCCGCCCCCTGTCCCCCAAAAACAATACTTCTGTCTTGTCAGGATTCAACTTCAATCCATTAGCCGCCATCCATCCTCCAACCGCCTCCAGGCACTCACACAGGACCTTCACCGCCTTCACTGGTTCTGATTTGAAAGAGAGGTAGAGCTGGGTATCATCTGCATATTGATGGACACCCAGTCCAAATTCCCTGATGATCTCTCCCAGCGGCTTCATATAGATGTTAAAAAGCATGGGGGAGAGGACGGAACCCTGAGGCACCCCACAAGTGAGGGCCCAGGGGTCTGAACACTTATCCCCCACCACCACTTTCTGAACACGGCCCAGGAGGAAGGAGCGAAACCACTGTATAACAGTGCCCCCAGCTCCCAGCCCCTCTAGACGGTCCAGAAGGATGTTATGGTCGATTGTATCAAAGGCCGCTGAGAGATCCAGCAGAACCAGGAAACAACTCTCACCTTTGTCCCTAGCTCGCCGGAGATCATCAACCAGCGCGACCAAGGCAGTTTCAGTCCCATGGTGAGGCCTGAATTCCGATTGGAAGGGATCCAAATGGTCCGCATCCTCCAGGCGTGTCTGGAGTTGTTCAGCAACCACGCGCTCAATCACCTTGCCCAAGAATGGAAGATTTGAGACTGGGCGATAGTTGGCCATACTGGCCGGGTCTAAAGATGGTTTTTTTAGGAAGCGGTTTAATGACCGCCTCTTTCAGCGGATCTGGGAATGTTCCCTCACAGAGGGAAGCATTCACCACCCCGCAGAGCCCATTGCCCAGCCCTTGCCGGCTTGCTTTTATTAGCCAGGATGGGCAAGGATCAAGGAGACAGGTGGTTGCTTTCACGCGTCCAAGCAGCCTGTCCACATCCTTGGGGGTAACGGATTGAAATTGATTCCATGCAACTTGACCAGACAGAGCTCTAGCACTCTCCCGCCCTGGCCCTGCTCCCACGGTGGTGTCTAGCTCCTTCCGAATATGAGTGATTTTATCTGCAAAAAACTTTGCAAAATCGTTGCAGGAGATCTTGGGGTCTTTACAATGCCCCGGTAGTAAAGGTGGTTCCGTTAAATTACGAACCACCTGAAAGAGTCTCCTGCTACTATTTTCTGCAGATGCAATAGAGGCGGTGAAGAAAGTCTTCTTCGCCGTCGCTATCGCCACTTGGTAGGCTCGACGTTGAGCTCTAACCTGTGTCCGGTCAGATTCGGAGTGAGTTTTCTGCCACCGACGCTCTAGCCGTCTCAGCGATTGTTTCATCGCCCTCAGCTCCGAAGAAAACCACGGGGCTGTCCGGGCTCCATGCAATCGGAGAGGGCGCTTCGGAGCCAGACAGTCGATAGCCCTGGTTAACTCCGCATTCCAGCGGGCCACCAGGGAATCAGCTGAAAGGCCATCAACATGGGCTAAAGCATCCCCTACCACTCTCTGGAAACCATTTGGATCCATTAAGTGGCGGGGGCGGACCATCCGAATTGGTCCCACCTCCCTGCAGAGGGGAGGGGTCGCGGAGAAGTCCAGTTGCACCGGACTTCCATTAAAAAGACCTGCTGGAATAAAAAAAGGATTCGGTAGGTGCTGGGTGCTCTGCCTGATGCTCTCAACTGACAAGATGTAGGTGTGGTTGAATCAAATGGGAACAGTGACCACAGTGCTATCAAATTCAACATACACAGTATGGAAGTGGACAATTGCTAAGGAAATCCAGAACAGTCACATTTGACTTCAAAAGAGGAGACTTCCTCAAAATGAGGGATTGGGTAAAAAGGCAGTTGAAGGGGGAAAGTCAAGGATGGTGAGCCCTTCTGTGCTCCAGAGGGCCTGGGTGGCCTCATTCCCCTCTTGTTGTGAGCACTGCAGAGGGAGGCAAACATGTCCTTCCTGGGGGCTGGTCCCTCCCCGCCCTGTTCCTGGAGGGCAGCAGGAGGAGGGGGCTGCTGCAGCTGCCTCCTTTGGGGGCATGGCTCACCTTGCCTGCTCCTGCCCTCCTCCAACACAGACAACCTTACCTGCCTCAGCCATCCATGGGGGCTTGAGAGTGTGTGAGCAGACTTTGCCATGGGAGGAGGCAGGCCTTGCAGAGGAGGAATGCTGGGGGCAGGCATTCAAACTCAGCCCTGAAGCTCACTGGGTGACCCTGGGCCAGGCACTCACGCTCAGCCTAACCTACCTCAAAGGGTTGTTGTGAGGATAAAATGGGGGGGGGGGGAGAACTCTGCACACCAACTGGACCTCCTTGCAGGAAATGGGGGCTATAAATGTAATTGTGTCATTTGTACCCCACCCACCTCACTGGGTTTCCCCAGCCTCTCTGGGCGGCTTCCAACACATATTAAAACAACAAACATTCAAAGCCTGCCTATAAAGGGCTGCCTTCCAGAGGTTTGATAGTTGCTCATCTCCTTGTCACCTGTAGGGAGGGTGTTCCACAGAGAGGCTGCCACCACCGAAAAGGCCCTCCCTCTGCCTGGTTCCCTGCAACCTCGCTTCTCGAGGGGAGGGAACCACCAGAAGACCCTCGGAGGAGGACCTCCGGGCCGAATGATGGGGGTGGAGATGCTCCTTCAGGTATACTGCGCTGAGCTTCCTGACCTAACATTTGCCTCGCTTAACATAATTAATTAGGAAGTGAAGTTTTCCTCTTCCATTCAAGCAGTACAGAAAGTAAGAACGTGCAAAAAGGAGTACTACTTCTAGAATTCCCAACTCCTGACATAAAACAGCATAAAGGTTACCTTTTCTTGACCATTGATCACCTGTGCAAAGTCCCTACGCCACCCCCTATTGTGCTTCAATACAGCCCCATCGGTCAGCCCGGACACTGAGGTCCAGCGCTGAGGGCCTTCTGGTGGTTCCCTCATTGCGAGAAGCGAAGTTACAGGGAACCAGGCAGAGGGCTTCTCGGTAGTTAGTGGCACCCGCCCTGTGGAATGCCCTCCCACCAGATGCCAAAGAAATAAACAACTATATGACATTTAGAAGACATCTGAAGGCAGCCTTGTTAGGGAAGCTTTTAATGACTGATGTTTTAATGTATTTTTAATCTTTTGCTGGAAGCCGCCCAGAGTGCCTAGGGAAACCCAGCCAGATGGGCGGGGTAGAAAAAATTATTTATACCCCGCCCATCTGGCTGGGCTTCCCCGGCCACTCTGGGCGGCTTCCAAAAAAATATTAAAATACTGTGATACATCAAACATTAAAAGCTTCCATAAACAGGGCTGCCTTCAGATGTCTTCTAAAAGTCTGGTAGTTGTTGTTCTCTTGGACATCTGGTGGGAGGGCATTCCACAGGGAGAGCCCCACTACCTAGAAGGCCCTCTGCCTGGTTCCCTGTAACTTGGCTTCTCGCAGTGAGGGAACCGCCAGAAGGCCCTCCGTGCTGGACCTCAGTGTCCGGGTAGAAAGATGGGGGTGGAGATGCTCCTTCAGATATACTGGACCGAGGCCGTTTAGGGCTTTAAAGGTCAGCACCAACACTTTGAATTGTGCTCGGAAACGTACTGGGAGCCAATGTAGGTCTTTCAAGACCGGTGTTATATGGTCTCGGCGGCCGCTCCCAGTCACCAGTCTAGCTGCCGCGTTCTGGATTAGTTGTAGTTTCCGGGTCACCTTCAAAGGTAGCCCCACGTAGAGCGCATTGCAGTAGTCCAAGCGGGAGATAACTAGAGCATGCACCACTCTGGAGAGACAGTCTGCGGGTAGATAGGGTCTCAGTCTGCGTACCAGATGGAGCTGGTAAACAGCTGCCCTGGACACGGATTTGTCCTGTGCCTCCATGGACAGCTGTGAGTCCAAAATGACTCCCAGGCTGCGCACCTGGTCCTTCAGGGGCACAGTTACCCCGTTCAGGAAAAGGGAATTCTCCACACCTGCCCGCCTCCTGTCCCCCCAAAACAGTACTTCTGTCTTGTCAGGATTCAATCTCAATCTGTTAGCTGCCATCCATCCTCCAACCGCCTCCAGACACTCACACAGGACCGTCACTGGCTTCACTGGTTCTGATTTGAAGGAGAGGTAGAGCTGGGTATTATCCACATACTGATGAACACCCAGCCTAAACAGAAACAGAATTTCTAGGGGCAGTCTTTTCTGGCAGTGCCAAATGAAGCTTCTGACCCATTTCTAAGTCCTAAAATCCACGATTTCTCTGAATACTTGAAAAACCCAGTGGTGCAGGACCTCCTAGCATGGCATCTGCTGGGGAACATTTCCTAGCACTTGGCAGGGAGCTGCTGCAGCGCTATGGTCAGGAAAGGCTTTCTGTATATCGGTAAGTCCCAACAGTTGAATAGGAACCTTCAAAAACAATGTATGTATTTGTATCTCATGTTTTAAGCTATTTCACATGTCCACCAAGCACGAGAAAATCTCCCTTCATCTTCTTGACATTTCCAACAAACATTTGGTATGTTTTCATGTATTCTAAATAACTTCTCGGGAGTTAGATACCAACAATACATATATATATATATATATATATATATATATATATATATATATAAAAGTCTATTTTAAGTCATAACTCAATGTATATTTTAACTCTTTATTATTATTTTTTTAAAGATATTTATTAAGGTTTTCACAATATTACAAAATGAAAAAGAAAAAAAGAAAAAATACAAAATAAAAATAGTTAAAAACAACTCAATCTTTCCATTACTTATTTTTCATTAGCTTGTTTCCCGGACCTCCTCACGCCTCCCTTTTTTGTATTCCAGTTCAGTTTGTTGGTTCAGCAAATCCTTACCCTCTTTGTTTATCCTAGTCTTTAATCTTAAAACATTGTAACGTTA
Source organism: Podarcis pityusensis (assembly GCF_964106645.2). Taxonomy (NCBI): domain Eukaryota; kingdom Metazoa; phylum Chordata; class Lepidosauria; order Squamata; family Lacertidae; genus Podarcis; species Podarcis pityusensis. The sequence goes on from NC_138045.1 coordinate 5,964,762, forward strand.
AATTTTTACCTATTAATGATCCATTTTTCATATTCCCTTATAGTATTACAGCTGAAAAACCACTGAATTTCTATCCAACATCGTTCTAAAATTCATTAATTTTACAATATTTCTGTAAATAGTCTTTAAATTTCTTCCAATCTTCTTCCACCGACTCTTCTCCCTGGTCTCGGATTCTGCCAGTCATTTCCGCCAGTTCCATATAGTCCATCACCTTCATCTGCCATTCTTCCAGATAGGGTAGATCTTGTGTCTTCCAATACTTTGCAATGAGTATTCTTGCTGCTGTTGTGGCATACATAAAAAAGGTTCTGTCCTTCTTTGGCACCAATTGGCCGACTATGCCCAGGAGAAAGGCCTCTGGTTTCTTCAAGAAGGTATATTTAAATACCTTTTTCAATTCATTATAGATCATCTCCCAGAAAGCCTTAATCCTTGGGCACGTCCACCAAAGGTGAAAGGATGTACCTTCAGTTTCTTTACATTTCCAACATTTATTATCGGGCAAATGATAGATTTTTGCAAGCTTGACTGGGGTCATGTACCACCTGTATATCATTTTCATAATATTCTCTCTTAAGGCATTGCATGCCGTAAACTTCATACCTGTGGTCCATAACTGTTCCCAGTCAGCCATCATTATGTTATGTCCAACATCTTGTGCCCATTTAATCATAACAGATTTCACCGTTTCATCCTGAGTATTCCATTTCAACAGCAAGTTATACATCTTTGACAAAATCTTGGTTTTGGGTACTAACAGTTCTTTTTCTAATTTTGATTTTTCCACCTGGAAACCAATTTTCTTGTCCGAATTATATGCCTCCATTATCTGATAATAATGAAGCCAATCTCGCACTTTGTTTTTTAGTTTCTCAAAACTCTGCAATTTCAATCTATCTCCCTCTTGTTCCAGAATTTCCCAATATTTCGGCCACTTGGCCTCCATATTGAGCTTTTTCTGTGCTTTTTCTTCCATTGGTGACAACCACCTTGGGGTATAACCACCTTTAGTCCACATATGTTACCACTATTGCAACTGTACAATATAACCAAAAAAATAGAAAATCTTGCCCCTTTAATCATGCACTTTTTAATCTGTTCCTCTTCCATTTAGGATTTCAACAAAAGTTTGTACATTTTTGATATCACATGATGTGCACAATTGTATCTCAAAACCCTTCTTCCACTCTTCCATACCCCAAGTCTTCATTTCCAACTAGAATCTCTCAATCAATCAATCAATCATTTATTTATTTGTATGTTGCCTTTCCAAATTTCAAACCATGTGCAAGGCAGCTTACAAAAAAAATAAAATATTAGATAACTGCAAACATAACAAAACTAGTCGTAAACAATGAACAAAATATCAAAAAGTACACAACGAAATTGGAAAAAAACCACATAAATAATAAGATTCCACGTAAATCATATAATCCAAACTAAAGAGATAAAAAATTAATATCAGCAACAGCACCCCCCCCCGGAAAAAGAACCCATAAACAACACCCCAACCCTCTTTTATTAAGTGTAAAAGAGAAACCCCTTGTTTAAATTTTACAATCTCCCCGTTTCCACTTTAAGAACTCTCAGTAGAGTAACCATTTCTCTTTATCCGTCCCCCTTTTGTCTATAAAAAGTGTCTTCTGGTGAAACCCAAAATAGAGTCTTTGTGTATAAACTAACTTTATATCTATTTTCAGGTTCTTAATACGCCACACACGTCTAATACAGTGGTTCTCAAGGTGCGCATTTACTCTGACTTGATCTACCACAAATATCCAAGCCATCTAACCCTGAAATCCTAACTTTCTAATTCCAAGTCTCTTCTTTCTCAATATCCCCATTCCGTTAACCGCACCAAGCAATAAGTTGTAAAATGCAAGTTTAAAACGCAAGCTTTCCTTTGCATCTCGCAGAATCTGAATTCAATCTGAATCAGCCAGTTAGTGAACTTGGTGCTCCTGTGCAACAAACCCACTACAAAATTGCTCTTCCCCGCACACTTCCAGGTCCCCCCAGCTGGGCTTTTTGCAAGAAGAAAAGTGATAGGTAAATGCCCTGGAAAGCTTGACTGCATGTAGTATCACCACCCCACAAACAAATCAGGATGAATGCTCAAGAAACAGGTCGCCTGGAATGATCTTTCTGCATATGCTTCCTTCTGAGCACCTCACAAGTAGCATACTGCACACACTTTGTCCCCCAAACTTCTATGTTACACACACACGTGTGAGTCTAGGCAACCCTAGTCATTGCTGGAATGGGGTCATCCAGAGTTTTGGAGTACATTGTCAGCAATATGTTGCTGATACACAGCTCTGCTTCATCTTGACACCTGTGGCTGTGGCAGAGGGTGCAATGTTTTCATCTAATGGTCAGCTCTACTTGGAGAGACCGTGGGAAATGAGCTCTCTGCATTTTCTTCCTCCTGAACGCCCAGAAGTAGACCCAAATTTCTATTCCCTACGCGCAAGCACATATGCACACGCACGAGGTTCCAGGGCTTCCAGGCACTTTCCCAGGATTCCCGTTTCCTTCAGAATGAGGCACAGCAGAGACGTGTATTGTATATTACGTTGAAATCTTTTAATAAAAATTGATTTTTAAAAAAGAACTTGGAGAAGGGGTTAGCGTCCTTGAGGTCCTGAACATCTGCAGGTGGGCGGGTGCTGTAGCATGAGATGTTTTTATCTCCCTCAGTTTCCAGACAAAACAAAATCAGGCAGAAGCACAAGAAAGATGTTGTACAGGAATAGCAAGCAGAGAGTTAGACCTTCACCACTTTAGATTCAATTTCAAGAGAGTTCATTTTAATTTAATGTAACTTAATTCATCCTAGAACATTTCAACCCCACTTGATTGTCAACAAACCTTAAAGCAAGTTTACAAAAACTCCTCATGGAAATGTTTAATGATCCAGTGAAATACAGGCACACATTTCAAAATATTGCCATGACAATTAAACTCAGCAGTAAGCAAAAGGCTTTCCACACCCTGCAGCCTTCCACATGTCTTCCAAAGGCCCCTAAACCTGAAGGCTTTACGGAGGTGTGGGGAAGAGTACAGTGAAGGCAGCTGCCTGGGGTCCCTAGGCAGGGAGTTCCAAAGTGTTAGCGCTGTTGCACTAAAATAGAGATTTCTTGTGGAAATGCATTGCCACCCATTGGGACTCTTTTTCTGCTTCAGCAAGACGGTCTCCTAGGTTCTCCTTGAGGGCTTTTAGGCCAGAATAAAGGAAAGCCCAGTGGACAAATAACAGCAGGAACCTAGGCGAATGGCTAGAGGAGAGGATTGCTGATGGCTCTAGATATAATGACTAGGCTCTGCCTCCATTGCTGGAGGCAGTGGTGCCTCTGCATCCTAGTTGCTAGAAACCACAGGAGGAGAGAGCGGTCTTGTGTGCGGATCCTCCTTGTGGGTTGGCCTCTGGGTGAACAGGATGCTGGACTGAATGCTGGACTGAACGGGCCACTGGCCTGATCCAGAAGACTCTTTGGATGTTCACTGCTGAGGATCTCATGAGAGATCTTCCACGGTGCAGCAGGAAGGGTTCTGGAACTGGGATGAAGGACATTGCAAGACGTTGGCCAGTACAAACGTTTAGATCATTTGCATTCTCCCACAAATGAGAAAGAGGAAGGATAATGGCAAAATAAAGTATCTTCTCCTAGTTCTCTAAATCCGTCCAAAAGATTATTGGTATAGGAGCTCCAGAGTGGCTGGTGAGAGCCATGTGGTTGAGCTGGAGCAACTAGCTCAACTCTCTCTGCAAGCTGAGTTTCTCAGGTACACCAGAGGTGAGGGGACAATAGCCTTGACTACCTATTTCCTCCCAAGGTAAGGGGAAGAGGCATGGCTAAGATGGCAGGACAGCTTACTCTATGATGTTAACCCCTTCATGCACTAATTAGACTGAAGCATGTTGGTTATATGAGACTGGTTATCCCACACAACATGCTCTCTCTTTTTTTAAAATAATATTTATTCCATATTTAAAATCACAGAGAAAAAGAAAAACCATACAGAGTACAAAGAAAACTTTGACCATAACAGAGCAAAAAATAAACAAGTAAAAAGAACAATGAGATAGAATAAAAAAGAAAACTTAACAAAAAATATAAAAATGTATTAAGTTAAAAATAAAACAAAAACAGGTTAAACCTTTACATATCCTTTTCCCCTTACTTATTTCCATTGACCTCCTCTCACCTCCCAATTTTGTATTCTTGTTCAAATCGTATTTCCAGCAAATCCCTCTAATCTTATTTTCATTTACGTATTTTAAGATTGAAGTAATATAATTAAACCTCCTCTATTTCATCAAATTCATCAACTCATTTTTGCTTAGTCCATTATATCTTATCTACCAGAACGACCTAATATTCTTTTTCCAACCTCCTTCTAACATTCTTTTATATTGCAATACTTTTGAAGATATATTTTGAATTTTTTCCAGTCTTCTTCCATCGACCCTTCTCCCTGGTCTCGAATTCTGCCGGTCATCTCAGCCAGTTCCATATAGTCCATCACTTTCATCTGCCATTCTTCTCGGGTGGGCAATTCTTGTGTCTTCCAGTACTTCCCGATGAGTATTCTTGCTGCTGTTGTAGCATACATAAAGAAAGTTCTATCTTCCCTTCGCACCAATTGGCCGACCATGCCCAGAAGAAAGGCCTCTGGTTTCTTCAGAAAGGTATACTTAAATACCTTTTTCAGTTCATTATATATCATTTCCCAGAAAGCCTTAATCCTTGGGCATGTCCACCAAAGGTGAAAAAATGTACCCTCCGTCTCTTTACATTTCCAACATTTACTATCTGGCAAATGATAGATTTTTGCTAGCTTGACTGGGGTTAAGTACCACCTGTAAATCATTTTCCTTATATTTTCTCTTAAGGCATTACAAGCCGTAAATTTCATACCTGTGGTCCATAACTGTTCCCAGTCAGCAAGCATAATATTATGTCCAAAATCTTGTGCCCATTTAATCATAACAGATTTAACCGTTTCATCCTGTGTATTCCATTTCAACAGCAAGTTATACATTCTTGATAAATTCTTAGTTTTAGGGTCTAACAATTCTGTTTCCAATTTTGATTTTTCCTCCTGGAAACCAATCTTTTTATCTAAATTATAAGCCTCCCTTATTTGATAATAATGAAGCCAGTCTCGGACTTTAGTTTTTAATTTGTCAAAACTCTGCAGCTTTAGTTTATCTCCATCTTGTTCTAAAATTTCACAATATTTTGGCCAATTTGTCTCCATATTAGTTTTTTTCAGAGCCTTAGCCTCCATTGGTGACAGCCACCTTGGTGTTTTACTTTCCAACAAATCCTTATATCTCACCCAGACATTAAACAATGCTTTCCTGACAATATGGTTCTTAAAGGCCTTGTGTGCTTTAACCTTGTCATACCATAAATATGCATGCCATCCAAAGACATTGTCAAATCCTTCTAAGTCCAAAATGTCCGTGTTTTCAAGAAGCAGCCAATCTTTCAGCCAGCAAAATGCGGCTGATTCATAATAAAGTTTAAGGTCTGGCAGGGCAAATCCACCTCTTTCTTTAGCATCAGTTAAAATCTTAAATTTTATTCTTGGCTTCTTGCCCTGCCAGACAAATCTCGAAATATCTCTCTGCCATTTCTTGAAACAGTCCATCTTGTCCAAAATCTGCAATGTTTGAAACAAAAACAACATCCTAGGCAATACATTCATTTTTATCGCAGCAATGATAACTTCAATTTTGACCATATTTCCAAATCCTTCTTTACTTCTATCCAACATTTTTCATAATTATCTTTAAATAAATTCACATTTTTAGCAGTCATGTGAACCCCTAGATACTTCACTTTCTTGACCAATGTTAATCCTGTCTCCTTCTGAAACCTCTCTTTCTCAATCTCTGTAAGATTTTTCTCTAACACCTTAGTTTTCACCTTATTCAATTTAAATCCTGCTACTTGACCAAATTCTTGGATTAATTGCAATACTCTTTTTGTACTGGATTCTGTCTCCTGTAGTGTCAAAACCAAATCATCAGCAAAAGCTTTCAGTTTATACTGTTTAGCTCCGAGTTGTATACCTTTAACCAACTGGTCTTTCCTAATCATATTAAGCAAAACCTCCAGGACCGATATAAAAAGCAATGGGGAGATTGGGCAACCCTGTCTTGTTCCTTTCTCAATTTTAAACTCTTCTGTAACTACATTATTTACAATCAACTTAGCTTTTTGTTCCGAATAAATTGCACCTATACCGTTTTCAAAACTTTGGCCTACCCCCATTCCCTGTAAATTTTTCTTCATAAAACTCCAGGAAATATTATCAAAGGCTTTCTCCGCATCCACAAATATTAGAACTGCTTTAGTGTTAATATTGACTTGTAGTTTTTCTAAAATATTAATGATATTCCTCGTATTGTCTGACAAATGCCTCCCCGGGAGAAAGCCCGCTTGGTCCTTATGAATTTCTTTCACCAATACATTTTTTAATCTTTTAGCCATAATTTCTGCAAAAATTTTGTAATCCACATTAAGTAGGGATATGGGATGGTAGTTCTTAAGCTGTGTCTTTTCCACTTCTGTTTTCGGTATAAGTGTAATATAGGCTTCTTTCCATGACTCGGGTGCCTCCCCCCCCCCCTAATATTTCATTGCAAACTTCTTTCAAAGGCTGCATTAACCATTCTTTCAGAGATTTATAATATTTTGCAGTCAAACCATCTGGCCCTGGAGATTTGCCCAGTTTCATGTCCTGAATGGCTCCTTCCACCTCTTGATCAGATATTGTAGAGTTTAGCATCGATTTACTCTCTTGAGAGATTTTTTGTAATCCATTTGTTCTCAAAAACCGGTCAATGTCTATTTCTTTCTGAGTCTCCTGCGTGTATAACTGTTTAAAGTACTTCTGAAAACACTTTCTAATATCCACAGGGTTCTGTATACTCTTTCCTTCTACTACCAAGTTCGTAATAGTGTTAAGCTTTTGTCTTTTTTTCATTTGCCATGCCAACAATTTCCCACACTTATTCGCTGATTCAAATGTCCTTTGTCTCATCTGTTTGATCTTCCATTCTATTTCCTGATTCGTCAATTTCATATATTGTACTTGATGTAACTTTATCTCTTTTAAAATCTCCTGTGAATTCGGTTTTACCCTCAGTCTCTTTTCTCCATCCTTTATTTTCTCCAAAATTTTTCCCCTCTTCTCGTTTTGAACTCTTTTCCTAATTGCATTTTGTTGTATCAAGAACCCTCTCATCACTGCTTTGCTTGCATCCCAAATCACTCTTTTCTCGGTCGTAGTGTTCATGTTTATCTCAAAGTAGTCTCTCAAGTTTTTCTGGGCCTTTTTAATGATTTCCTCATTCCTAAACAAGGAGTCATTCATCCTCCATCTAAAAGCTCCAATTGGCGTTAATGCCATTTCCATCTTTACTGGGTTGTGATCAGAGCAAGTTTTAGGACAAATTACCGCTTTTTTTATCTTCGGGGCCAGTCCCCTAGTTATCCAAATTTGGTCTATTCTAGTCCATGTCATTTTGGCTTCAGAGAAGAAGGTTCCTTCTCTTTCCAAGGGGTTCCTTATTCTCCAAATATCTACAAGGTCCATATTATCAGTCATTTCAAAAAATGTCTTTGGTAGTCTGCCATCTTTCGTCACCGTTTGTCTTTGCGCTTTATCCATATTTGTGGACACTACTCCATTCATATCTCCCATCAAGATTATATTGTAATCCAGATAGTCCAATAGGATTTCATGCAATTTTTTTAAGAATTCTGATTTTCCTTCATTTGGCGCATAGATACCTAATGTCAAAAACTTCTGACCATGAAGCTGAATTTCAATTGCAATAAATCTTCCTTGGTCATCTTTAAATAAAAATTTTGGTGACAGACTTTCCTTTGCATAGAGTACTACTCCTCTTTTTTTTACATTATCTGATGAAATAAATTCTTCTCCTAGTCTTTTATTGATCAAAATTTTCCGATGTAGCCTTGTCACATGGGTTTCTTGTAAACAAATCAGGTCCAAATGCTCTTTTTTTAATATATGAAATACTCTCCCCCTTTTTTCCCGGGAGTTCAAACCATTAATGTTCCAGCTTAATACTTGCAGTGTCATAATGTACTTACTCTCCTTCTCCCCCAACAGTCCCCAAGAGTTTATCTATATCTGTCGGTGGCGTTGTTTTACCTTTTTTTTTGTAGACTCTTGTCCAGTGCGGCAGGCTCTTTTCCCAGTCCTTTCTGTAGATCTTCTTCGTATGTACTCAGGAACTTATTTTTTTCCTCCACTGATCTTATCTTTATCTTTCTTCCTTTGAAACTAAAAGATAGGCCTTGAGGGAATTCCCATCTGAAAAGGATCTTACTTTTTCTCAGCAGGGCCACCAAGTCTCCAAAGTCTTGTCTTAAATCCAAAAGATGTTTCGGTATGTCTTTAAAAATTTCCACTTTTGATTGCAGAATTGTCAAAGGTTTCTCGTAGTGCAAACCTAAAATTTTATCCCTCTCTTCTTTAGATCGGAGGGTAATCAAACAATCCCTTATTTTAATCTTTTTTCCTCCTTTTCCCAATCTAAAGGCCCTCACAATCTTGAAATCTTCTTGTTTCAAATCCGATTTCCAAAATTCTGCAAATTCTTGTGTCAGAAAATCTATCAAGGTGCCCTTCTCCAGCTCAGGAACAGCTCTAATTCTTAGATTGGTTTGTTTCTCTCTGAGTTCAATCATAGACAGCGTCAACTTATGATCTGCAATTTCTTTCTGTAAGCCAGGTACCTTCTCAGTTTCCAGCTGCCCTACTTTAAATTCCACAGCAGCAGTTTTTTCCTGTGTAGACTTCAACTCCTGCAATAGTCTCTGAATGGATTCTGTGTTGCTATTCACCTTTTCCCCCAAGTTGTCTAATGTTTCTGTATTTAAATCAATGTTTTTATTTGCAGTATCAACTTTCTTATTCGTTTCTTCAACCTTTTTATTCGTCTCGTCAACCTTTGTACTAAGTTGTAATAAAGTTTCATTAATCCTGGCCAGATCACTGGCTAGAACTTCTTCTGCCATTCCACTGGACTTAACTTGTGTTGCTGTCGTAGGCAAACCAGCAGATGATTGCCTTTGATGCCCCCAGGCTTTCCCAGACCTCAAAACTGACGCGTCTAATTTCTCTCTGCCATCTGCCATAACAATGTAAAAGTCAAGGCCACTCTCAGATATGCTGTTCCTGTTTACCAGTGGAAAATTCCCTTGTTGCAGTTTCAGAAAGTCCCCCTAGGTGGACACTGTTACAACAGTCCAAAGCAGTCACTTTCCCTTTTAAAGTAACAAGAAAAAGAAAAAACAAAGTGTAGACAGAGAAGAAGAAACAGTTCCAAAAAGTAGCCTTCCAATTATTTTTCCAACGAAGCTGGCCACAATATATCCACCTTACTGTCAGCAGATCTCTTTGACAGCTTTTGACAGCTGAGACGTCTCACTGGCAGATTATTCTTTAAACAACTTTACACAGTCCAAAAACAAACCCCTTCCTTTCTTCCTTTCAGAAGGGTAGATTCAAAAAGAGTTCTCAGGTCGGAAGACAGCTCTTTTCAAGTTAAATTTCAACGTTTTAGCTCAAAGTCTCTATGCTTTACACTATTTACAAGACGGGAAGCGGACTTCCTGTATACACCTCCCGCCGCGGTAGCCAATTCAATCCTTTTTTTCGTTCCAAATTCACAGTCTTTTTCCTTTTAAAGATTTAATCTTTTAAATCCAATTCCACCGACTCACGGATAGTCTTTTAATCCGAATGTTCCAGGAAAGAAATCAGCGCTCTCTAGCAACGGCAACACGGCTTCGCTCCGCGAAAGCAGCAGTCAACTCACAGCACCGCGCCTCTCCCCCGTTCCGCTCCGAAAGCCTTCAAAGAAAAAAGGCTTCCTCGCGAGTTGGGGGGGGCGCTGAAGGGTGCCCGCCGAGTCTCCACGTTCGCAGGCTTCACCGCCTGCGATTTCTGGGGGTCCCAGCTCCGCCGCAGCGCTCAGGACCCAATTTTCGCGGAGCCGATTCCCTCCGTTACAGAGGGAATCCTCCGTTCGCTAATGGCGCTGACCGGAAGTCTCCCCACACAACATGCTCTCACGCAACCCATGCCCTCCAACTGAAAACCCATTTCCTGGACAATACCAACATTGTGTTTTGTGCCTGTGAACTGCACAGTGAATATTTTTATTAGAAAAGAAAACAGCCCGGTGTTTCAGCTTCTCAAAGTTGTTTTATTCAGTGCGCTGCTACAGCTTGTCACACCCAAATCCTCCAAAGGAATCTGCCAAAGTGCTTTTCCAGTCAAAAGGGGGCAGAGGGAGAGAAACCAAGAACCTCAAATTCACTAGACCAGGGATGGGGATTTCGGTGGCCCTCTAGATGTTGTTGGATTCCATCACCCCTGACCTTCGGCCATGCTGGCTGAGGCAGAAGGCCATTGGATCTGGCAATATCTGGGAGCCCACAAGATTCCCAGCCTCCGCCCTACACAAACAACCAGGCACTCAGCTGTGAGGCATGTCTCTTACCAGAGGCAGCTGTGGCATGAGGGTGCTGGATCATGCCTTTGTGGGCACATCTGAGGATTAAAGAGGACCCCCTAGGAAGCATGCTTGGAGATCTTCCTTACCACGTGGCTCTCTGGCAAAAACACAACAGTACTAATGGCCATATGGAACCACACCTCAAAGCTGGATCAGGCTTCCCAGATCCTGTAGCCTACAGATCCCAGATCCTGTGAAATGGCGTGTGTTCCTCAACCCAGAGAACCTCTCGTTCAACGTCAAGCTGGTCTAAGGAAGAAAAGCATAAGAGTTAGTCTTGAATCCCCCCACACATGTGCTGGGAGATGCCTGTACACTGCACATGTAAAGCACCTCTCCTCCCACCCACACCCAAAAAGTCCTGGGAACAATGGTTTGTTCAGGGTACTGGGAATCGTAGCACTCTGAAAGGAAAACTAAGGTTCTTAGGATTCTTTGGAGGGGGTGGAATGTTGAATACACAGCGGCCACATGGACAGACGGACACACACACCCACACCCACACATACCCCAGCATAGCTTCAACTTTTAGCACAAAAAGTCTTCAGCCAGATGTCATGCAACCCTTTGGCAGGGGCAACTTATCATTTTATTGATTTTCCATAACAATTAAAAAGGCAGACAATCTTGCAAAGGAGTGTTGCCATTTAAACTGCTGGTGTGACGTAGGAACCCGAACAAAGAAAAGGAACAAACTACCCAGAGTCTGCTTCCGATTGCCCTTGTTCTCCACCTCCCTCTATCCCAATCAGCCACAAACAAGAGTTCAGATTTGAAAGCCTTATCACCTCATTCCCTTCAATTAGCCAGCTGCTCTGGCAGATGACATCAGTTCCTTCCCGCTCCCAATATTCCTGCTCCTAACCTGGTTAGCCATAGCCCGGAAGCTGAATCTCAGGGGAACGCCTTTGGGCTGGGAAGGGCTCATCTTTTCTGGGCCTCTTCTCCCCCTCAGGAAGGGGTGCTTGGCTCCTGGCCTGTGAAATGCGCTCAAAATGTCAAGATGCCTTCTTTCCAGGGAGCCAAGGAAGAAGGGTGGAATTTGTTATACCCCCAAACCTTCCCACGTCAGAGATGCAGGAGTTGCGTCACCTCCAACTTCCTCAGGGATGAAGCAGCTGCGAAAAACGAAACATCTCACCTGGGCACGGTTTCTGAGAGAGCAACAGCAGAAGACCCAGACTCTGGCAAGATGAGCATTTGCCCAGTGGATTCTGGCCGCTCCATGAGGGCAGACAGGGGATGGCTGCGAGGGCTGCCAGCGCCTTCCCACTCCATCTCAGATACAGAACGCATTGGCTCTGCCACTCCTTGGCTCTGGTGCCACCTACTGTTGGCCTCCTTGCCTTCCACCCTCCCAGTCCCAATGAGCACCATCCACCCCTGGTCCAGAAGCACAGAGCAGTAGTTAGGTGATCTTGCGCCCCGGCAGAACCGTCCAGATTGCGCCCCCTAGCCACGGACAAGTTAGCTCTTCTTTCTGCCTCTCCTCCAACCCCCCCCCCTCCACCCATTCAATTCACCCTGGAAGTACAAGTATCGAAAAGTAAAATGTTAGAGGTCCCCCCCCCCCCCCATAGCAATATAATTTGATTCAGCTAGCTGGTCAGTCTACTTTCGGTTTCACTCCTGGCTCCTTGTTAAATTAATACTGCATCAGAAACCTCCCAAGCAGATATCCAAAGTTCTTTGGCATTAATGAGATGTCTCTTCTAGTCCAGGGGAGTCTTTTGATCTTCTTCCAGGAAACCAAGAGTGCAATTTTTTTTAGTCTCCCCTGCTTTCCTTCTGACCTTCAGCTTAAAGACAAACTGCTCTGGAGTGAGAACAACCCATCGCACTCAAAAAGCCCAGCTGGAGGGACCTGGAAGTGTGAGGGGAAGAGCAATTTTGTAGTGGGTTTGTTGCACAGGAGCACCAAGTTCACTAACTGGCTGATTGAATCCCATTCAAAAAGAGTGCAATGGTGTGTGTTTCAGCCAGCCATCCGGCTGCTGCAACTATTCCCTGGGTGCCACCACACTGTCCTGTCTGTGTGTTTGGAAGGGAATGGGAGCTATGCTCCCCCCAGAGACACTCCACTCCTTCTTCCTTAGCTGTGCTGCTCAACAGTTGAGGCATCCTTCACAGTTCTGGGATGCCGATGCCAAAGACCTGGAAGTGTGCTGTCAATATATTTACAGTGCAGGGGTTCACCCAGAGGAGACGACCACTTGTTTGTTTTGCGTTCATGTCTTGCTTACCCAAAATTTACAACAGTGGTTAGACTCTACTAAGGGAATGGTCAGAGTGCTTTAATCCATTCTCATTGGAAAAGCTGAAGTTCTGGGCTGGACCTGAATCAATCCCACAAAATACTGACAGTCTGGAAACACCCTGGGTGCAAACATGTTTTAGGGGGGAAAGGATCTTTGCCTCTTCCTCCTTCCTAACCTGCAAATCACAAAGTGCAGGCTCCCTTCATGGTACTCACAGCCACACCGCTTCTAAGATTATACAAATTTAATATCTCAACAACAAATAAACACAATAAGGCTATAATGATACAATCTGAATCATTAGGGGTGCATTGCAGCAGTCATTGCAAATCTCCATGAGCTGCCTTTCAGCCAGAAGCTCTGCAGCACAGGTGGTTCTGATGATTCCCTTGTAAGGAAGGCTTACAATGTAGGAGGCTTTGGGGCTTTGCGAGAGGGGGGAAAGAGGGGACATCATAGAAGTATGCATGATGTGGGAAAGGTGCAGAGCGATGTTTCCTCCTCATAATATCAGAACCTGGATCTCTTTAAGAAAGCGGAATGATGGCAGATTCAGGCCAGACACAGAGTGCCTAGTGACACTGAAATTTCCTCCTTCCAGAGGCACTGAGGGGGATGGCTTTAAGAGAGGATTCGTCAAATTCATGGAGGGTTAGACCATGTTGCACCTCCAGCCGCAGAGGCAGTCTACCTCTGCATACCCGTTGCGGGCGTCCCCAGTGGGGAGAGTGGGGCTGCATTTGGAGTCTGCTTGGGGCTTCCCTTGGACATCTGCTGGGCTGCTGAGAGCTGGACTAGATGGGCCTTGGTCTGATCCTGCAGGGCTGTGACAATAAGAGCCTGGAGTATGGCTGCTTCGCGAGCAATTCAGGGAACAGTAGTGCAGAGTTGCATCTCCCTGGGAAGGGGCACGTGCTCAGCAAAGCTGTCTCTTGCTTCTGGTCCTAAGAGTTGGGGTGGGGACATGGAGGAAAGGGGTGCAGCCTTCTGTAGAGGCTGGAGTCTCTCCCCTACCTCTCTCTGCCACCTCTGAGGTGCCCGAAAAGGCAGATAGCAGAGGAAGCGAACCAATAGTCACGTTCATCTGTACTGGCTCAGTATGCCCTATTCTGACAGATGCTGCCTTTCATAGTCACGCCCAAGAGCCTTTCCGCTCCAGAGATCTGGGGCTGAACCCGGGATCTGTTAGGATATTTCCGTTCCACCTTAAAAGGGAGCAGGCTTTGTGAGTCACAGAGTCTGCGTATTTCCTGTTTCACAGGATGTTTCTGTTGTGTCTTTGTTTTTCACTGAGACACTAAAGCAGGCAGTCATGTTTTTCTTTGTTCTGATCAACGCTGATTAAAACTTGTAAATAATGCTCTCCTGCGTGCAACTTTTGCTGCGCATTATCTGCTGATAGAGCGTGCATGAGCTTGAGAATGTGGCAGGCTATTTCTGGAGCTCGTGTCGCTAATTGCTGATACTGTATCTACGGGAGATCGATGGGACGTCTGGCAGCCGGCTTGTGGGGCCATGATGGACTGTGTCTCCCTGGCAGTATCCCAACAGGATCTGCATGCCAAGGCTGGAGTAAGAAAGAGCCCTTGCCAGCTGGCCACGTTGGGGGCCTGCCTGGAGAGTGGAAGCCGGGGGTTGGAGGGGCATCGTGCTGCTCCTGGCAACCCCCACCCAACCCGACGTCCTCCTCCGCCTGAATCCCGCTTCCCCCGGGACGCACTTCCCATCCTGGAGCGGCTGGGGTGGGAGTGCTCCCCACCCCCTTTCCAGACTCTCTTCGTTCTTCTTCTTCATGCCTCGGGTGTTTTCCTGAGTGTATTTTCAGAACAACCCTCTGTGAGGGAGGCTAAGCTGGCCCAAGGACTGGCCCAAGAACTGGCCCAAGGTAGCTCAGCCAAGTTGCCAAGGCCAGCATTTAAGACCACGCACCCTTTCCAATCAGATGATAAAGCCGGGATGAGTCATGCTAGCAGCCTGTGGCCTTGATGGGCTTTGAGGCAGCCCAGCCCCCTTGTCTGCAAGCAGGCTGCCTCCGGGGAGGAGCAGCACTTTTCTGACGGGACAGAAGCGCACGACTTCCCCCTCCCACTTGCCGCCCGCCCCAGTCTTTCTCCGGCGGCTCAGTTAAGTGCGCCAAGCGGCTCATCCCAGGTGGGAATTCGGGTGGCGCTGGTTGCAGAAGGAGAAGTGGCTGGCGCTAGCGGACACTCCCATTGTTCTTCTCAGGTAGGACTTCCGGGATCCAGACGAACGTTTTACCAAAAAGTATGGCTAGACTACTGATTTCCCATTTAAAGGATGGCAAAAAGACCGAAGTTTGGAGGACAGGTGAAAAAACCACGAAATACATTTAAAGTTCTGCGAGATGCAAAGGAAAACTTGCGTTTTAAACTTGCATTTTACAGCTTGTTGCTTGGTGCGGTTAACGGAATGGGGGATATTGAGAAAGAAGAGACTTGGAATTAGAAGGTTAGGATTTCAGGGTTAGATGGCTTGGATATTTGTGGTAGATCAAGTCAGAGTAAATGCGCACCTTGAGAACCACTGTGTTAGATGTGTGTGGCGTATTAAGAATCTGAAAATAGATATAAAGTTAGTTTATACACAAAGACTCTATTTTGGGTTTCACCAGAAGACACTTTTTATAGACAAAAGGGGGACGGATAAAGAGAAATGGTTAATCTATTGAGAGTTCTTAAAGTGGAAACGGGGAGATTGTAAAATTAAAACAAGGGGTTTCTCTGTTACACTTAATAAAAGCAGGTTGGGGTGTTGTTTATGGGTTCTTTTTCCGGGGGGGGGGGGTTGCTGTTGCTGATGTTAATTTTTTATCTCTTTAGTTTGGATTATATGATTTACGTGGAATCTTATTATTCATGTGGATTTTTTTTCAATTTCGTTGTGTACTTTTTGATATTTTGTTCATTGTTTACGACTAGTTTTGTTATGTTTGCAGTTATCTAATATTTTTTTTTTTTTGTAAGCTGCCTTGCACATGGTTTGAAATTTGGAAAGGCAACATACAAATAAATAAATGATTGATTGATTGATTGATTGAGAGATTCTAGTTGGAAATGAAGACTTGGGGTATGGAAGAGTGGAAGACGGGTTTTGAGATACAATTGTGCACATCATGTGATATCAAAAATGTACAAACTTTTGTTGAAATCCTAAATGGAAGAGGAACAGATTAAAAAGTGCATGATTAAAGAGGCAGGATTTTCTATTTTTTTGGTTATATTGTACAGTTGGAATAGTGGTAACATATGTGGACTAAAGAGTTAAAATATACATTGAGTTATGACTTAAAATAGACTTTTAAATATATATATATATTTAAGTATTGTTGGTATCTAACTCCCGAGAAGTTATTTAGAATACATGAAAACATACCAAATGTTTGTTGGAAATGTCAAGAAGATGAAGGGAGATTTTCTCGTGCTTGGTGGACATGTGAAATAGCTTAAAACATGAGATACAAATACATACATTGTTTTTGAAGGTTCCTATTCAACTGTTGGGACTTACCGATATACAGAAAGCCTTTCCTGATCATAGCGCTGCAGCAGCTCCCAGCCAAGTGCTAGGAAATGTTCCCCAGCAGATGCCATACTAGGAGGTCCTGCACCACTGGGTTTTTCAGGCATTCAGAGAAATTGTGGATTTTAGGACTTAGAAATGGGTCAGTAGCTTCATTTGGCATTGCCAGAAATGACTGCCCCTTCAAAATCTGTTTCTAACACGTACAATGATTTAATAATAATATTTTTTATTATTTCTACCCCGCCCATCTGGCTGGGTTTCCCTAGCCACTCTGGGCGGCTTCCAGGAAAATATTAAAACATCAGTCAGAAGGCCCTCAGCGCTGGACCTCAGTGTCCGGGCTGACCGACGGGGCTGTATTGAAGCACAATAGGGGGTGGCGTGGGGACTTTGCGCCAGTGATCGATGGTCAAGAAAAGGCAACCTTTGTGCTGTTTTATGTCAGGAGTTGGGAATTCTAGAAGTAGTATTCCTTTTTGCATGTTCTTACTTTCTGTACTGCTTGAATGGAAGAGGAAAACTTCACTTACTAATTAATTATGTTAAGCGAGGCAAATGTTAGGTCAGGAAGCTCAGCACAGTATACCTGAAGGAGCATCTCCACCCCCATCATTCGGCCCGGAGGTCCTCCTCTGAGGGTCTTCTAGTGGTTCCCTCCCCGCGAGAAGCGAGGTTGCAAGGAACCAGGCAGAGGGAGGGCCTTCTCGGTGGTGGCAGCCTCTCTGTGGAACGCCCTCCCTACAGGTGACAAGGAGATGAGCAACTATCAAACCTCTGGAAGGCAGCCCTTTATAGGGAGGCTTTGAATGTTTGTTGTTGTAATATGTGTTGGTGAGGCATCTGATGAAGACCTGCATTTTAAAATGAGCTTAAAAAAATATATTTGTAAATGTTTGTATCTCTCATGCCAGGCAGAAACCAGCTAAATACTCTGGCAGCTGTTTATCTTCCTGTTCAAGGGCCCCACTGATCTATAGCAGTATTTCAGGGTTGTAAAAGGAAATTACAGGCTGGGAGCAAAAAGTCACACTGACCATACAAATTACAGAATACAATCAAGCTGCAAAAACACAGTTAAGAGTTGGTAAATAGTGAAATTTATTGTTTAACAGAAGACTCGAGTCATATGGTTAAAGGGTAAATTGAAGAAGTTGCTTTTAGAAACAGCAGCTGGCTAGGGAAAGAGGCTTCTCTCCGAAGCTGCTTTGAAGCTTCAGAGAACTTAGAGAACTTAGCTTTTACTAAGTTCCTTTTACTAAGTTCCTTTCCTTCTAAAAAGCTATGTATGTTAATGTATGAAATATATTGGCTTAAATGTAATTATGCAAAGGATTTAGAAAGTAAGAAATGTTAGATTCTTATGTTAGATTCTTATTTCATTGATGGTGTGTGAGAAGGTGAACCCAAGATCTCTTTAAGATAAAAATTAAAAACCATGCACCATCTGCTTTAGCCATCTGTTTTGCAGTGAATAGGGCAACAGGGGCCAAAGGTTATCTGGTAATTAAGGTGCCTGGTTGAGGCAAATGTAAGATATATGGCTACTTGTTTGCAATTTATGGATAGAAGGAAATATAGCTCTTTGTCTCCCATAAAAGGTAATAGGAAATGGGTGTATCTTTTAAGTTTGGTTCTAGCAAACAGCCAATAGGAATTTCAACCAGGCTGATTGGACAGAGGCAGCCAAAGGAGGAGCAAGGGGGCTGGGCTGAGGGAATATAAGTGCTGGCCATCAGGGCTGGAGTGGGCAGAGCTTTGGTATCCATATACCACTGTGTCTCTCATTTATTTGTCTGACAAATAAATTATTATTTTAATTTCTCTATTGCTGCGTTGAATATTTCATTCCAGCTAAGCGTTAACCACAAGCAGGGTGCTACATTGGAAGCCGCCCAGAGAGGCTGGGGAAACCCAGTGAGGTGGGTGGGATACAAATGACACAATTACATTTATAGCCCCCATTTCCTGCAAGGAGGTCCAGTTGGTGTGCAGAGTTCTCTCCCCCCCCCCCATTTTATCCTCACAACAACCCTTTGAGGTAGGTTAGGCTGAGCGTGAGTGCCTGGCCCAGGGTCACCCAGTGAGCTTCAGGGCTGAGTTTGAATGCCTGCCCCCAGCATTCCTCCTCTGCAAGGCCTGCCTCCTCCCATGGCAAAGTCTGCTCACACACTCTCAAGCCCCCATGGATGGCTGAGGCAGGTAAGGTTGTCTGTGTTGGAGGAGGGCAGGAGCAGGCAAGGTGAGCCATGCCCCCAAAGGAGGCAGCTGCAGCAGCCCCCTCCTCCTGCTGCCCTCCAGGAACAGGGCGGGGAGGGACCAGCCCCCAGGAAGGACATGTTTGCCTCCCTCTGCAGTGCTCACAACAAGAGGGGAATGAGGCCACCCAGGCCCTCTGGAGCACAGAAGGGCTCACCATCCTTGACTTTCCCCCTTCAACTGCCTTTTTACCCAATCCCTCATTTTGAGGAAGTCTCCTCTTTTGAAGTCAAATGTGACTGTTCTGGATATCCTTAGCAATTGTCCACTTCCATACTGTGTATGTTGAATTTGATAGCACTGTGGTCACTGTTCCCATTTGATTCAACCACACCTACATCTTGTCAGTTGAGAGCATCAGGCAGAGCACCCAGCACCTACCGAATCCTTTTTTTATTCCAGCAGGTCTTTTTAACGGAAGTCTGATGTCATCCATGTTAACTTTTTCTGCAATGTATTTCTTGTATGTCACTTCAGAGATGATTATAGTCAAGTGGTGTATAAGCTGTTTAAATAGTAAATGGTTGAATGCAATTTTAAAAATAATAATTGTATAACAAGGGGGAAAGCATAATTGTATCTGAACATATCTTAATGGACACAGACTTTGATAAATAGCATCCTAGCCATAGGCTAATTTTGTGGAGTTTAAAGCTAAGCATACAAGTTCTCAAAGCATGCTTTGAAATCCATATGAACTCTAGTATGCTGTCGGGGGAAGAGGGAGGGAGAAGAGGAAGGATGTGGTTGGCTGAAATGAAGTCCGATCCTGTACAGATAAATCACTAGTGGAAGCGCCAACAGAAACGTGTACAGATTCCACACGATCATGAGGAAGCCTGAATCTGGGCAGGACCTTGTCTCTTTGCCTGTCATTTGTGGCTGCTCCACCCAGGTCTGAGACACCTTCCGGAGTGAAACAGTGATCGGGGGGCGGGGGAGGCAAGAGGATGGAGCCGTCTAAACCCCTCTGTGGGTACTTTGAAAACAGACTCCTTTTGTCTGAATCTTCCCCGTGCAAAGATGGGTCTGTATGCATTTTGAGCAGAGGAGGAGGGTCTGTGGAACTGCCCACCACTGCGGTGTACTGTTCCCAGGATAGGTAAAGATCATTCAACAGTTTTCAAATCGAAAAACGGTGTTTCATTTTGAGACCCTTTGTAACACCATCCAGTTCATTTAACTACAACCTACGACCCTTGAGGTTTTTACTGAAGCAAAAGGATTGATTCCATCCCTGTATCAAACAGCTGTGATTTGAGGATCGTCTGTTTCATAGCAGCTCCTGTGCCCCTTCCCTCTGCTGCATTTGGCATGAAATTGTCGGTGATTTCCCCAGGAGTAAAAAGGCCTACCTACTCTGGGCTTATTCTTGGGAATTACTTTGCAACAAAGAAGAAAGCTTTTCGTCTTCTGTTTCTTTTCATTTTTATGTTTTCAAAATGCTTGATATCTGACACTGATTTCTGTATATTGTGTTTTCTTTGTTTTTCAAGCTTTCATAAAAAATAGCCTTTGAAACCAGCTGGTACAGTGGTCAGAAGACTTGCCTTCGTGTCCACAGAATGGAGAAGAAAAGTTCGCCCTACCCAGGTCGCCCTGGGTGCGACCACAGAGACCTCCAGCTCCCACCTGGCTGATCATTCTTATTGCCTGCTCACTTCGATGCCCTCTGTTTCCAGAGATACCACTGGAAGAGCTGTTTCCCTTAGCCAGGAAGAGTCAGGGTCCCAGCAGCCTTCCCAGCAGGCCTCCCACATTTCCTCCTCCTTGGGCAGTGCTCCATTGCAGGTCCCCGAGCAGCTTTCCAAAGAAAGGCCCCATGGCACTGGCCAAAGTGTTTCCCTCCCATCTCTGGATGAGGTTTCTTCTTCCCAGTGCACCACCCAGGGAATGGGTCACCAGCTTGCAGCGACGTTCTCTAGCCTGCAGTCTGGGAGTAGGAAAAGTATGATCAGCTTTGAGGGCATCTCCTTTGAGAGTGCTCTCCAGGGGACCCAGGCTGTTTCCTCTACTTCTAAGTCTCGAGAGGGGTCTGTCCCAGCTCCGAGCACAGCTGATCTGGCTAAAGGCGGCCAGGGGCAAGGCCAGGTAAGTCCAGATTGAGAGGTAGGGAAAGGGCTTTGAGGCTGTAATGCCCTCCTTGAGTCTCTCCAGCTGGTTTGGACAACTGCCCCCATCCCTGACCCCTGGCCATACTGCCTGGGCCTGGTGAGAGATGGAGCCCCAGAACACCTGGAGTGCACCAGGCTGGGGAAGGATGTCGTGAGGTGGAAGGCAAAAGGAAGGCAGACAGCCCACCCCGGGGTCGGTCTTTTTACTCCTTCTAGCTTAATGGCTCACCTGAGCCGCCATCCTTTAAACTGGGGAAGCAGCATGAACAAGTTAAAAACTAAGGTGCTTGAGAAAAATTTAACACCGATTGAGAAAGAAAGGTTTCAGAAGGAGACAGGTTTAATATTGGCTAAGAAAGTAAAATACCTGGGGGTTAATATGACCGCTAAGAACTTAAACCTATTTAAAGACAACTATGAGAAATGTTGGTCAGAAGTCAAAAAGGATCTAGAGATATGGTCAAATTTGAAGCTTTCCTTGTTAGGTAGAATTGCTGCTATAAAGATGAATGTACTGCCAAGAATGTTATTTTTGTTTCAATCATTGCAAATTCTGGACAAAATGGACTGTTTCAAGAAGTGGCAGAGAGACATTTCTAGATTTGTCTGGCAGGGCAAGAAGCCTAGAATAAAATTTAAAATTTTAACCGACGTAAAGGAAAGAGGTGGATTTGCCCTGCCAGACCTTAAACTTTATTACGAATCAGCAGCATTTTGCTGGTTGAAAGAATGGCTACTTCTTGAGAACACAGACATTTTGGATTTAGAAGGTTTTAATAATGTCTTTGGGTGGCATGCATATTTGTGGTATGACAAGGTTAAAGCACATAAAGCATTTAAAAACCATATTGTCAGAAAAGCATTGTTAAATGTCTGGATAAGGTATAAGGACTTACTTGAAAATAAAACCCCAAGGTGGTTGTCACCGATGGAAGCAAAGGCTCAGAAAAAGCTCAATATGGAGGCCAAATGGCCGAAATATTGGGAAATTTTGGAACAAGAAGGAGACAAATTGAAATTGCAGAGCTTTGAGAAATTGGAAGACAAAGTGCGAGACTGGCTTCACTATTATCAAATAAGGGAGGCCTATAATTTGGACAAAAAAATTGGTTTCCAGGTGGAAAAATTCAAAATTAGAAACAGAACTGTTAGAACCCAAAACTAAGATTTTGTCAAAGATGTATAACTTGCTGTTGAAATGGAATACTCAGGATGAAACGGTGAAATCTGCTATGATTAAATGGGCACAAGATGTTGGACATAACATTATGTTTGCTGACTGGGAACAGTTGTGGACCACTGGTATGAAATTTACGGCATGTAATGACCTAAGAGAGAATATTATGAAAATGATATACAGGTGGTACATGACACCAGTCAAGCTTGCAAAAATCTATCATTTGCCCGATAATAAATGTTGGAAATGTAATGAGACTGAAGGTACATTCTTTCACCTTTGGTGGACGTGCCCAAAGATTAAGGCTTTCTGGGAGATGATCTATAATGAAATGAAAAAGGTATTTAAATATACCTTTCTAAAGAAACCAGAGGCCTTCCTCCTGGGCATAGTCGGCCAATTGGTGCCAAAGAAGGACAGAACTCTTTTTATGTATGCCACAACAGCAGCAAGAATACTTATTGCAAAGTACTGGAAGACACAAGATCTACCCACTCTGGAAGAATGGCAGATGAAGATGATGGACTATATGGAACTGGCGGAAATGACTGGCAGAATCCGAGACCAGGGAGAAGAGTTGATGGAAGAAGATTGGAAAAAGTTTAAAGACTATTTACAGAAATATTGCAAAATTAATGAATGCTAGAATGATGTTGGATAGAAACTAAGTGGTTTTTAGCTGTAATGTTATGAATATGAAAAAATGGATTATAAATAGGTAAAAATTTAAGGTTACAATATATTATGATTAAAGACTAGGATATACAAAGAGGGGAGGGATTTGCTGAATTAACAAACTGAACTGGAATAGAAAAAAGGGAGGCGTGAGGACGTCCGGGAAATAAGCAAATGAAAGTTAAGTAATGGAAAGAATGAATTGTTTTTAACCATTTTTATTTTGTATTTTTCTTTTTTCTTTTTTCACTTTGTAATATCTGGAAAATCTTAATAAATATCTTATAAAAAAAAAATAAACTGGGGAAGCAGCAGCGGCTCATCAGAACTCACAAGTTAGGAAGTCCTATGTTACAGTGCCCATCTTCTTGTTATGTCCTGTTGGTGGGGAGAATCGTGCCGTTTTCCTGTGGGTGGGCAGCTAGCCAACAGCAGGCTGGCAGGTGGGCCCAGGGAAATGGCTTTGTTGGGGGAGTCTCAGAACTCGTCCTCTGCATGTTTGTTCCCTGTTGCCCCAAAGTGGGAACTGTCTTGCAATTCAGGCTTGTGGAACACAGGTAGAGAAGGGGAGCCATTTGTCTCTTCAGATGCCTGGGAGAAGAGAGCAGTGGGTGGGGGCAGCCTTTGCTCCCCCTTCTAGAAAGGAGGCCTTTGCCAACATGGGTGCAATTCTGCTCCGTGTGGGGAAAGTGTTTATCCATCATGGACTTGGGGGGATGCTGCTGCCAGCCAATATGGGCTTTGAGGGACTTTTTTTTACTGTAGGCCTGTTTATTCTGCTGCATTTCAATGTTTGCCTATTTTCTGACCTAGTTGTAAAGTACCTTGAGATTCCCACATAATAGGTTGCAGGTAAATACTCTAAAAATAAGAACTCCCCCCCCCCCATCATGTCACAAAGTCAATTGACACAGAGCCTAAACTAATGCCAACGAGCTCTTCTACCTGGAAGTGCAACATCAGCCCTTCAACACATCCGTATGAGGTGCAGTTGTCACACGGCTACGACTCATAAGCCATGAATGCAGGTCTGAATAGTGCTCCTTTGGAAACCCCCACCCTCCATGCAGAAAAAGAGCATCTGCCCCTGAAATCCTTTCAGTATAAAGTGTATGAATGACAGGCAGCTTAAAAACTGTCTCCTCGGCTATTTGGCTCATGTTTCTCCTAGAACACTTTGTGGGAGAGCTTGCTTGCAGATAGGGATACTGCACGGTTGGAGAGCCTTTTATTTGTAATTGCTCTGGTTGCTTAGAAGGGTAGTTGGCGGATGAAGTTAATCAAGTCAACTTTAATCGTTTAACCTGCCAGAAAAAGGGCCAGTTTAAAACAGCGGCTGTCTAGTTCACAGACTTCCTGAACAAGCATGCATGGAAACACCGGTTTCTATAATAACTGAAATGTGCTTCATTTGCAACTAAGTAGAGCCTCTCTGCTAATGCAGAGCACAATCCACAGCTTCAGGCAAGGCCATTTATATACCCAGAATCCAGAGCAGCCTTTTCTCCTACTCCTCTGAAGTACCACCACTGCAACACCAGCGCTTGGCCTTCTGGCACCTGCAGACAAGGGAAAGAGTTCTTTAGCACCCTGGGGTGGAGCTCCTTCTCCGCAATAGCACTGTCTGCTCATTCCCAACTTCTTCAACCAGTGCCTCTGTGCCTTCTGTAAATGTCTGGAGTAAATGTCTAGCAGGAAGTGTCTGTCCTCTCCAGGATGTTGAAATACTGAAGAAGGCGCCCAATAGCCCTAAGACGGGGGCGGAAACAGTACTTAAGGATGATCAAGCATTGCCTATGAAGGTCCAGGAGCTTGAAGAGAAACTCCAGCCGTTGCCAGCAATACTCCAGGATCCGGAAGGAAGAGGTATTTTTAAGAATCCTGTCTTCACAAATTCCGGGGACATGGCCCTCCCAGTGTTAAGGTGGGGAGGTGGGGTTGGGAGTTTGCAGATAAGAGTCCAAAGTTAAAAATGTAAAGGCTAATGGAATTCTATTTAAAAATCAAAAGTCGCTGTGGTGGTTCAATTTATAGTGTGAGACAAAAGACAAGATGGAAAAGAAAAGATAAGGAAGAGAGAAAAGAGATAGAGAGAAAAAGAAGAAAGAAAGAAAAAGAAAACACAAAAAATCCTACTGAAAATAGTTTGTTTGTTCAGAAAAGAGAAGGAAAATAAAAACAAACCATTGTAATAAGTAAACAGAAAAAGGGGAGAGTGGGGATGGAAAAGTAGATATATATATATAGAATTCTTTAATGAGAAATTTAAAAAAACTTTTTTTAAAAAAAGAGAAAAATGAGTAATAATAATGAAAATGAGTAAATGAGTAAGAAGTGAATAGAAATGGATGAATAATGAGTAATAATGTATTAATAAAAAAGGGAGGGTTGTGTGTATAACTAAAGAAGAAGGAGGAGAGAGAGAGAGAAGAAGAAGAAGAGTTTGGATTTGATATCCCGCCTTTCACTCCCCTTCAGGAGTCTCAAAGCGGCTAACATTCTCCTTTCCGTTCCTCACCCCCAACAAACACTCTGTGAGGTGAGTGGGGCTGAGAGACTTAAAAGAAGTGTGACTGGCCCAAGGTCACCCAGCAGCTGCATGTGGAGGAGCGGAGACGCGAACCCGGTTTCCCAGATTACGAGACTACCGCTCTTAACCACTACACCACACTGGCTCTCAGAGAGAGAGCGGGAGAAGGGAACAAGAAAAAGGGGCAGTTTTAATTCTCCCGTGGGACCCCCAGGGCTTCGTGCCGGGTGCCTAGATGAGGGCTGAGGCGGCGGTTCCAGGAAATGGGCTCCAATGGTTCAGACCGCCTACCTGGGTTCATAGGGTTCTAAAATATTGATATGAAATGGACTGAAAATAAGCTAAATAAAATAAAGCATGGTTTTTTGCTGTGCCCCCCTGCAGTGGCAGGGGAGGGTCCACGCCGCGTTCTTCTAGCCCCTAGCCGGTTCCCGGTGTACGGTTCCTCTCCTCTTTTGCTCCAGCCGCTGGTGATATTGGCTTGGGGTCGGAGCTGGGCTAGGTGGGGCATTCCCTCCGGGCTTCCCTGTCTCTCCCGATCCCCTCCTATCCTTACCAATACAGTCATACCTTGGATCCCAAACGCCTTGCAACTCGAATGTTTTGGCTCCCGAATGCCACAAACCCGGAAGTGAGTGTTCTGGTTTGTGAATGTTCTTTGGAGCCCAAATGTCCGACGGGGCTTCCGCGGCTTCCGAATGTTTTGGAAGTCAAACGGACTTCTGGAATGGATTCCGTTTGACTTCCGAGGTACCACTGTATATCTTCTCGGAGTAGGGGCAATCCCATTGCCGCCTTCAGTTCTGGTAAAGCTAAGAAGTGCTTGTGCAGATCTTGATGCTTTCAAGGCCGAGGCTGTCATCTGATGTGACCCAGTACCCCTATCAGAGAACCAAATCCTCAAATACAGTCATACCTCTTGTTCCGCTCGGTTCAGGTTACATCTTTTCAGGTTGCCTCCCACGGTAACGGAACGGATTACTTCCAGGTTTCGCTGCTCGCGCATGTGCAGACGCTCAGAATGATGTCACGCGCATGCGCAGAAGCGGCAAATCGCGACCCACACACGCGCAGACGCGGGTTGCGTTCTGCTCATGATGCGAACGGGACTCCGGAACGGATCCCGTTCGCAACCAGAGGTACCACTGTAGTTGAAATGCCTGGCTTGTTCAATGGCTTGTCCATTTAGGAGCCATTTCTGCTTCCTGGGCTCTGCCCCCTATACTACGGCTTTTGTCTTGGAATAATTTGTATTCAACTCTTTGTTACGACACAGTCTCCCAAAGTTCTTGAGTAATCGCCTCATACCCACTTGCGTTTGTGCTAACAAACATCGTTGGCATGTAGCAAAATGGATACATTATGGGATAAAACTGAAACAGGGAAATATCTGGCCATTTGGGTTCCTTTATTACATCATTTACATAAATGTTAAAAAGCAGAATTTTAGAAAGTATTTCAAAGTGTTTAAAATGATTTAGGAATTACAAGGTTAACTTTTTTAATAAGATATTAAATAAGTTTTAAAAGCCTATATGTGTAACTGCTGATGATGTTGGGGGGTGGCGGCAGCTGTGGTTGTAAGACTCCCTTAAAACTGATTTACAGTGCTGGCTCTTGGGGATTGAAAGGGCACATAAAAAGGCCTTGCCCCAAATTAAAGAAGAACCAACAAACAACCCCAGTCAAACAATTAGAAGAACCAGCCTGTGGAGCTCAGATGAACAAGTCCCACTTTGGTGCAACTTGACCAGAATGACATGCACAGATGCTCCCTTCTTTTTCTCAGTGATAGCAGCTCTTTTGGCTGAGGTGTGGCAAGGAGCTGAAACAGTATTTAAGGAAACTCAAACATTCCTTGTGAAGCTCTGGGAGCTTGAAGAGAAACTCCAGGCGTTGCCAGCAACACTCCAGGAGCCGCAAGCCAGAGGTATTTTTGATAATCCTGTCTTCACATGGCCCTCCCTCCCAATGATGTTGGGTTTCAAGTCCCATCATCCATGATGAGAGCTGGCCATGTTGGCTGGGGCTTAGGGGAGTCCCACCACAGTCTGGAGCCCAGTTCAGTGCGCCTTTGTGGGCAGCTGGTAGCCATGCCAGGGTCGCCTTCGCTGCGTGGAAGGGGTGGCCTCCCCCTCCACCCCCACCCCATGCGCAGGAGACCAGAGGCCAGTAGCAGACTGCTCATGTGCCTCTGAAGGGCACAAAGGTTTGCTGCCTCCTTGTGTGCCCATGTTCTTGCCAAAAAGAATAAAAATACAGCATATGGTTGAACATGTTGGGATACTGCCAGGGAGATAAAGTCCATCATGGCCCCAAGCCGTCTGCCGGACGATCCATCGATCTCCCGTAGGCACGCAGTATCAGCAATTAGCGACATGAGTTTCTAGAAGATTTCTTGCCACATTCCAGAGCTCATGCACACTCTATCAGCAGATAATGCACAGCCAAAAGTTGCACTCAGGAGAGCATTATTTACAAGTTTATTCAGCGTTGATCAGAACACAGAAAAACATGACTGCCTGCTTTAGTGTCTACGACACAGAGAGAAAACGAAAGCAATAGCAAACATAAACATCCTGTGAACAGGAAATACGCAGACTCTGTGACTCACAAAGCCTGCTCCCTTTTAAGGTGGAACAGAAATATCCTAACATCCTCCCCCTTTCCGTGTAACCTGTAGTACCTGTGATTCAACCCAATTGCAACCTTTGTACGTAAACCTTAAGTTGTTCTCTGTTAACAACCTTAGACAACAGATCAACAGGAATTTCATTTCCTGGCATGTAGGACACCTGAATGAGTCCTTTCTGAATACACTCCCTTGCACGATGTAGCTTAATCTGCAAGTACTTGGTCCTTTGCTTGCAACTCTCCGAGTTCAGCAAAGCCAAACAGGATCTATTGTCTTGATACACTTGTACAGGACATTTCACAGAAACTCTGATGTCCTTAAACAGTTGCATCAACCATTCACAATCCATGAGTGAAAATGACAGAGCATTGAGTTCTGCTTCACAGGAACTTAGGCTCACTGTCGTCTGCTTCTTGCACAGCCAGTCAAACAGACAGTGGTTGTACATGTAGCATACTCCAGAAGTGCTTGTACCATCCGTGGTATCACTTCCAAAACTTGCATCGGCAAAAATTTCAAGACCTCCAGTCTTCTGACTGGTGAACCTCAGCCTGTAGTGCAAAGTCCCTTTCAAATAGCGGGCTATGCGCTTCAGAGCTTTCCAATCCTGAACAGTAGGATTGTTGGCATGTCTGCTAAGCAGGTTACAGCTTACAGCTATGTCAGGTCTTGAGCATCTAGCAATGAAATTCATCTTGCCTAGAATGCATCTGTACAGTGTTGTGTCAGAAAACGCTTCAGCAGTACTATCTACCTGGTAACCTGTCACCATCGGTGTGTCTGCTGGGTTTGCATCAACCAAATTCAACCTGGTTAATACATCAGCAATTTTCTGTGTTTGGTGTACCAGAAAATTACCTGCTTGGTCCCTCTCCACCTGCAGAGAGAGATAGTTGGATACCTCACCAAGATCCTTCATGTCAAAGTGCTCCTTCAGCTGAGCTAGGGTGCTTTGGTACAAAGCCTGATTCTTCCAAAACATCAGAAGATCATCAACAAAACATAAACAATACAGTTTGTTTTGCCCCTCCTCCTTGACAAACACACATGGATCAGCTTTGCCCTGGTGAAAACCTAGAGAAAGCAACGTCTCAGTGAGTTTTGTGTTCCAACACCTAGCACTCTGCTTGAGACCATATAAGGATTTCCGCAGTTTACAGACCATTCCCTTCTGTATCTGCATCCCATCAGGTGGAAGCATAAACAGCTCCTCCTCCAAAATCCCGTACAAAAAAGCTGTATTAATGTCATGATGGGAAACATGCAGTTTCTCCTCTGCAGCAATCTTGAGCATCAGCCGAATGCTCTCATATTTGACTGTGGGAGAGTAGGTCTCGTGGTAATCCTGTCCTGGTACCTGTGAAAAACCTCTGGCAACCAATCTGGCTTTGTGCCTGACAACCTTGCCATTCTGGTCTGTCTTGGCCTTGAAGACCCATTTGCTGCCAACCAGTCTCATTCCTGGGACTACTGGTACCAACTCCCAAGTTTGGTTCCTGTTCAAGGAATCAACTTCAGCCTTCATGGCATTAAGCCAAGGCTCAGCATCTTTAGAGGTTAACTCCGGAACCTCTTTGAAGGTTCCCACACCTTCTCTGAGCTACTAAGAACAGCAGTTGCTGTCTTAGCAAACTCATCAGCAAATCTCTTTGGAGGTCTGCCCTTCGTGGCCCTCTCAGATCTGCGTACTAGACGCAAGTCTTCTGGACTCATCTCCTCTTTCTTAGGAGAAAAGTGACCAGTGGGGAACAGTGGTTCTTCCAGTTCATTGTCAGACGCATCAGATGGTCTGACTGAGGCCTTCGCGCTCTTGTAGTCTGCTGTGTCATCACTGTCACTGACACCAGCAGCAGCGCCGCCCACTGAACTGGAATCCGAACTCTGATCATCATCATCATCATCATCATCATCATCATCATCCTCAGCAACTTCCTCAGCTTTATCTGCTTCCTTGACATCACCTTCATCCTCCTCTGGGTAACTCTGGAAAATTCCCACATTTTCCCCCCACTTAGGATTGTACTCAACACTCTTTGTGAACTTAATGGACTTAGAGTCAGTCATCCACACCCTGTATGCACCTTTTTTGTACCCCATGAACAAACCATGTGCCCCACGCTTCCCAAGCTTGTTGCTCTGTGGGGTGTGTACCCACATGTCAGAACCAAAGATTCTCATGTGCTTGATGTTGGGTTTCTTACCAAACATCTTCTCATAGGGAGTACTGTTGGAATTCTGCCTGGGTCAGAGGAATGTGCCACAGCGTAGGCACCGGCAGATATTCCTGTCGACCTCCCCGCGTCTCTTCACTCTGCTGATAAGCAGGCGAGGTCCGGCGATTCTTCTCAGATGTATGAGAGGAACACACCGTTCTTCCTCTCTCCCCTTTGGTGTCCCCAGGGAGGGGAAAGAAGCAGACAGAAAACTATTTACATCATTTATTTCTGCCTCTTACATCAGTACAGAGAATCGTGTCTGCACTCAACAACAGCAAGAAGAAACTCCTCCCAAGTACATCCAGTACGGGTCATATGACACACACACACTGAGCTAACATCCGGTGCTCAGTACAGAATGGACTGCCCCTTTGTTCCCATGGCAACAGTCACAAACATCCTGTCTGGCTTTCCAGCCACAAGCAGCTGGCTGAGCTGCTAGAGCCTTTGCTTGCTGCAGCATTGGTGCTTTATGGTAACATACTCCCCCTAAAGTATCAATGTGTGCCGCGAGCAAAGCGTCATCCAGAGAAGAAAACAAACAGTTGTTATATTTATAACATTCCCCTGTTGTTTCAGTTCCACCCTTGGAACTACCCGCCACTGGTTTAACCAATGTACCTCTCTGGTTGTGTGACTTCGCATTACCTTGGTTAACAACTCTCTGTTGTGCCTTTGTCTCTGACTCAGACACAGCTTCAATCTGTCCTTGGTCGTTTACAATAGCAACATATGCAAGGTTAGCAAACTCCTTTGAATACCTCTTGGGTGGTACACCCTTCGTTGCTCTCTCAGACCTACGTAAAAGTTGCTGCTCTTCTCTGCTTTCTGGTTCAGCCTCCTCTTCTGAGGGTCTAGTCATTATGTGAGATTTCCTCTCAATGACTGTGACAACTGAGCTGTCTGAGCTATCGCTGTCATCATCAGTACTACTGAACTCAATAAGATCAAACTCATCATCATCATCATCATCTGAACCGTTTCCTGTGGGAAATGTCTGTACTATCCGCTCTTGCTTTGGAGCACTCTCTAGGAACTTTGTGAGAATCACCTGACCAGATTCAGACAAAATTACTCTGTAGAGACCTTTTTCATAACCCACAAAAATGCCTCTGGCATTCTTTACTCCACCTGGAGCTTCTGTTCTCACATGAGACCCGAAAACCTTAAAATAGGCAACAGAAGGTTTTCTATTGATCAACTTCTCAAAAGGAGAACATCCCAATTCTGTTGAGACCTTTCTCAACCACACATGAAGATAGGACGCTTGCGATTCGGCCCAATATTCATGTGGCAAATGTGAACTCAGCAATTGCGCATTCATCCCCTTTTGCAATTCTTTGTTCACTCTCACACAGACCCCCCTGTTCCACGCTTCTTGCGAGACAGCCACTTTGTGGTTTATCCCTTTTCCATCCAGGAACCTCTGAAACTTCTGTAAAAGAAAAACTTGCTTGTCATCTGTGAAAAGACAATCAATGTTAGCATCATGCATATTTTTAACCTTGTCACAAAACTCCTGAAACTTTTCCAAAGTTTCTTGCGGTTTCTCCATCATATAAACCCAAGAATAATTAGTGAAACAATCCACACACACAAGGTAAAATCGTGCACCGCCTCTAGATGGATCTAGAGGACCAATCACATCAGCATACACCCGCTGAAATGCTCTGTCGACCTTCTTGGTCTTAGTCACCTTCCTGGTGCTCACACTGGTCACACCTGCGAGAGAGATTTCGTTAGAAACAGAAGAATTACATTTCATGTAATCACTTTGATCAAAAGTCAACAAATACAGTCCATCTTTCTCTTTGGCAGTAAGAAACAGTTCTCCATCTTTGTAGATCTTGCAGCTTTTAGCATTATAGGACAGTTTCAGTCCTTTCTTTGCAATCTGCGACACGCTCAGCAGATTAAATCTCAGTTCTGGAATCAGGTAAACATCACTTATAGTCAAGTTCAGACTCTCAAGATACACAGTCCCAATCCCAGTCGCTTCCAACTCCTGACCGTTGGCCTGTTTCACAGTGAAGCTTTGCTTCTTCAACGTCGAAAACAGTCCTCTGTGCGGGCACATGTGAACCGTTGCGCCCGTGTCAATTATGAACGAGTTCCCAACATCTGGCGTGGTTCCTTTCGCCATCATAGCCTTTGCAGGTTTCACCTGGCACTTGGTACGGCTTTTGCCTGACGCCTCAGGCTTCGTAGAGCTGCTCTTTGCTCCTCTTGACTGGCGCGGCTTCTTACAGTTTCGCTGTAGATGCCCAGTCTGTCCACAATTGTAGCATCGGACAGCACTCAATGCTACACCATGCTCCCCAGTAGCATCAGCAGTGGGGGAATTAGAACTCTGTTCTTCCCTCCCCCTGTCTTTTTCTTCCAGTGCAGCAAGTCTGTCGTGTTCATTCAGGACCACAGCACAAACTCTCTCCGCGGTCAGCTGCGCGGCCGGTAGGGAACCAAGCTGACTGGCAACAACCTTGTAGGTGCGGCTAAGGCTGTTTATCATCATGAAGCAAAACACTTCCTCCTGAAGACGGAAATTGCGTTCCACCATCTGTTGACGCAGAAACTTCATTTCTGTCAAGTGCGCTTGAACATCTCCATCAGGCGCAAGTCTCAGATTGGTCAATTTCTCAAAATACAGCAACGCTGAAGAACCAGCATCTCTCTGATGCGTTGTACGCAGCGTGTCCCATACCTCTTTCGCATTTTCTAAATGCTGAACATGCACCAACTGATCATCTGAGACACACAGAATTATAGCAGTCCTGGCCCTTACATTCTGTGACTCCCAACCTCTGGTTGGTGCTGCAGGGATGGGGTTTTCAATTACATCAAAAAGCCTCTGATTCTGCAGCAGGGCCTTCATCTTTACAGACCAAGATGAATAATTGTCATTGGTTAAGGGAGGTGGGCAAGGCAAACCTCCCCCTTTCTTGGCATCCATCTTGAAGCCAAGCCTCCAGCTCACTCTGTCAAACAAACTGTAAAATCCAACAGTTGTTTTTGTCTTTCTCACGCAGGAAACTGCAAATTGTTTACGCTCTTTGCACCTGGCAGCTAAACTCAGGCTGCTATCGAAAAGTCCCTTCCAAGAGCTCGTAAACCTTGTAGCCAAAACATTCTCTGGTTTTGTTTCGCTTTCCCAGGCTTACACGCAGAGTCCAGCCCCTTTGCCAGTAACTTTCCAGGACCGTTACCTAGCAACAATGCATTTCAATAGGACTTCTTATCTACCACAAAAATTTGTGGAATGCAGGCTTCAGCCTTCAAGCTGCAGGCCTCTTCCTCCGGAGCTTTTGTTTTCTTTGAAACGCAGCTCCGTGAACCAGGGAATTAATCTTCCTGCGTTCACACTTTTAGCCCGAAATGCAGCATACCTTGAACTTTGTTGCTCTGGAAAACACCTCTTCTTTCCACCAGCTGTCTGTGGAGCCTCTGGCTTCTTTCAGACGCTTCTCTTCCTCCTTGGAGCAGAGGAGGACAATCCACCAGCCTCTCATGCAGATGTCCGATGAATCGCAACCATCCGAAGGCTGCCACTGTTGGAATTCTGCCTGGGTCAGAGGAATGTGCCACAGCGTAGGCACCGGCAGATATTCCTGTCGACCTCCCCGCGTCTCTTCACTCTGCTGATAAGCAGGCGAGGTCCGGCGATTCTTCTCAGATGTATGAGAGGAACACACCGTTCTTCCTCTCTCCCCTTTGGTGTCCCCAGGGAGGGGAAAGAAGCAGACAGAAAACTATTTACATCATTTATTTCTGCCTCTTACATCAGTACAGAGAATCGTGTCTGCACTCAACAACAGCAAGAAGAAACTCCTCCCAAGTACATCCAGTACGGGTCATATGACACACACACACTGAGCTAACATCCGGTGCTCAGTACAGAATGGACTGCCCCTTTGTTCCCATGGCAACAGTCACAAACATCCTGTCTGGCTTTCCAGCCACAAGCAGCTGGCTGAGCTGCTAGAGCCTTTGCTTGCTGCAGCATTGGTGCTTTATGGTAACAAGTACAACCAATAGGTGATGACAATCTGCGATTAAAAGTGTAAACAAAATTCGACAGAGCCTCCCCCCAAAACTTATCAGGGAGATTGGCATCATGCAACAATGTTTTCAGTCCTTGCAGCAACGTTTGCTTTGCTTGCTCACAAATTTCCCATGGAGATCCAGGACTTGAGAGGCTATGCTGGATTCCCTTCTCAGTCAGGAAAGCTTCAAACTGCCGAGAAGTGAATTCAGCCTCTCGATTAGTAAACAAACAGCCAATGCGTTTACCGTGAACATTCTCCAACCAAGCACAGAATGCCTTGAACTTAGGAAACGCTTGCGATTTCTGCTCGAGCATAAACACATGAATGTACCTGGAAAAAGAATCAATTAGAACCATGAAGTACCTTGCTCCACCCAAAGAGGGCGCAAGTGGACCAACCAGGTCTGTGTGCACTAGATGGTAGGGTTTGGAAGCCTGCCTGCTAGACTCCTTGCCTTTTGGAGCAACCTTCACCTTGTTCTCTGCACAAGATACACATTTCATGTGAAACTTACAGGGTTTGATGTTCAAACCCTCAACCATCTCTGGCATCTTGGCCAGTGCCTTCCAAGAGAGGTGACAAAACCTTTTGTGTGCTTCGTGAATGCATCCTGCATGAAGAACGTTGTTAGTTTGTGCAACACAACAAGAATCAGCATTAGACACAACAGCACCAATGTCATCATAAGTTATACAGAACAAGCCATCCATAAACTTTGCATGCAAAATGTCCTCTTTGCCTTTTCTGATGACACAGATGCTCCTCTTGAAGGAAATCTCAAAACCACGCCCAGTGAGCTGTGGGACACTGAGCAAATTGTCTGCAGCACCTGGAACATATAGTACATCTTTGATGGTAGTGTGCAGACTTGCCAGTTTCACAGTCCCTTCTCCTGCAATTCGCAACGTCTTTCCATCAGCCAGGTGGATCTCACCTTCTTGAGGTTTGAAGGAGATAAATAGTTGGCGGTCCTTTGAGACATGGTGGGTACAGCCTGAATCAATAACAAACCTGGCCTTGGCCTTTGGAGCAGTCTTTCTGGCAAGCAAAACCTTGTTTTCCACCGGCGTGGGCTTTTGCAGCTTACCCCCCTGCTCCTGGCCATCAGACTTGCGTTTGGCCTTTGTTGAAGCTGTGCCAGCAAACAAAACCTTGTTTTCCTCTGGCGTGGGCTCTTCACCCTCCCTCTGCTTCCGGCCATCTGCAGGCGTCTGCCTCTGTTTACCTTTGCCCTTCCGGCCTCTGCAAAGGCGATGACCTTGGCTCCCATGAGAAACAGAGCTCTCAGCTGCCGACTCCTTGGCTCCCCCTGGAGGCTGGAATGCTGCCTGGAATGACGTGACAGTCAGCTCCCCCTGCAGCTTGCAACCGGCGCCCTCGGCATCCCTGCATTCACTCGCATTCTGGGAAACAGCCAGGACCTCCGATGCAGTCAAACTCTGGGCTGGGATGACTGGCAGATGGGCTACTTTCAAAGCATTCCACATCTTACGTGCAGTGGTGTTGCCAGCAAGCGTTTTAATTTCCTCCAGAG
Organism: Podarcis pityusensis; assembly: GCF_964106645.2. Taxonomy (NCBI): domain Eukaryota; kingdom Metazoa; phylum Chordata; class Lepidosauria; order Squamata; family Lacertidae; genus Podarcis; species Podarcis pityusensis. The sequence continues at coordinate 6,000,319 of NC_138045.1, forward strand.
AGACGGACAAGACTATTAAGTCAATGGGCTTTCCATCTATCTGTCAGAGGAACTGGAGGGGCTTCAGACACAGTATGCCACACTCCAAACTGTCGAAGCAAGCTCTCACACCACACAGCCCAGGTCCCATAATTGTGCCGATTTAGCTTTGGGCACTCAGCAGCCTCAGAAGCTTGGAAAAACTCCATTCCAGCTTTTTATTTGAGCCGTGAGTCTGATTTCACTTCAGAGACTCCTTATCTCGGCAGCTCATAAATCTTGAGGCCTGCTTGGCTCGACTTCCAGACCAATTAGGCCAGCCGGACATCTGAAGCCCTTGCTGCGGCAAACAGAAGAGCCTCACTTTCACTTTTCCCACATACCTCAACGCAGTCTGTCGCAGTCTTACTCTCCTGTAAGTGCTGTGAATCTGGGCCCATAACCTGTTGTTGGGATACTGCCAGGGAGATAAAGTCCATCATGGCCCCAAGCCGTCTGCCGGACGATCCATCGATCTCCCGTAGGCACGCAGTATCAGCAATTAGCGACATGAGTTTCTAGAAGATTTCTTGCCACATTCCAGAGCTCATGCACACTCTATCAGCAGATAATGCACAGCCAAAAGTTGCACTCAGGAGAGCATTATTTACAAGTTTATTCAGCGTTGATCAGAACACAGAAAAACATGACTGCCTGCTTTAGTGTCTACGACACAGAGAGAAAACGAAAGCAATAGCAAACATAAACATCCTGTGAACAGGAAATACGCAGACTCTGTGACTCACAAAGCCTGCTCCCTTTTAAGGTGGAACGGAAATATCCTAACAGCACATACCAGGCACCAATGTTAATGGTGGTTCTTTGGCTTTTCCTTCAGGTGAGGAACACGAGGAGGAGGAGGAGCAGGAGGAGGAGGAGGAGAAGGAAAAATAAAGAAAATGGGGGGGGTGGAATATATATTTTCCTATATATTTCTATTATTAGTTCTATGTATTGCTTCTTTGTTCGAAAGCACGTCAAAGTGCAAGTAGATAAATAGGTACCGCTCCGGAGGGAAGGTAAACGGCGTTTTCGTGCGCTGCTCTTCTGGTTCGCCAGAAGCGGCTTAGTCATGCTAGCAACATAACCTGGAAGCTGTACACTGGCTCCCTCAGCCAGTAAAGCGAGATGAGTGCCGCAACCCCAGAGTCGGTCACGACTGGACCAAATGGTCAGGGGTCCCTTTACCTTTACTATTGCTTCTTTATTTAATAAAATTTATTTTAAAATGCCTGCAAAGTGGTTTACCAAAACAAAAAACAAAAAAACCACCACAGCAGTCAAATCAAGAAAAATCAACAATCCTACTTTAAAACATACAAAAGCTAAAATATTAAAAGAGATGAAAATTACTTCAACTTCCTAAGCTTCTAGGTAGGTATGCTTGCCTCAACAAGAATGCTTTTAGCAGGTGCCTGAAAAGCGTCTAGCAAAGGCACGTGCTTTGTTGCAAGAGGCGGGGAGTTCCAAAGGGCAGGTGCTGCCACACTAAACAATGCAGTACAGATATTCTGCGGAACCTGTGGTAGCGCTTGAAACTGTTAGAATTCCAGCTCCATGATTGCAGTCATGGGATTGTTGTCTATGTTTTGACTCCACAGAGTGGGAAGTGACGGTGACAGGATGTTTGTGTTCCTGTGTTCCGTGAAGTGGGACTATTGTCCTTTGTTCTTTTTCTCTTTGCTGTCTGATGCTAGAGAGAGAGGGAGCCATGTTGCAGTGCTCCGTGTGTGTGTTGATATCTAAATAAAGTCGATTAGCCAAAATGCTGAGTTGCTGAGGTCTGTCACGCATGATGCACAAACTCTGCGGATCCCTAAGTGTGCCGGTGTCGCTTGGCATCGGTCGCTGTGATGTTCGGGCTGAAGAAAGCTTATGAAGCTCCCAAACGATTGACCAGGAGGGAGGGAACATGCCAGTCAGGCACGTGTCTCTGCCAGGGTGCTGCTCGAGTGTAGGCTGAACTCCTGACAGAAACTACGGAAGGGGAGGTTTTAGTTATGGGGATTTCACCATGCTCTGAAAAGGAAAACATTGATTTCAACAGCAGGCCTGCACAGCAGCAATCTACTCGCCTGCGAGTCTCATCATGATCAGTGGGACTTCTTCCCGAGCCGGCGGTGCATAAGATGGGCTGCACCCCTTGCACCCAACTTGTACCTAAAACTCTGCACAAGCCTGCGCCAGAGAAGAGTGGAGCTGGAAGGGACCCCTGAGGGTCATCAAGCCAACCCCCTGGGGCAATGCAGGAATCTCAAGTAGACTATCCCTGACCGATGCCCCCCCCCCCGTCTTCTGTTTTTCCTCTCAGCCAGGACCCACAACAACGGAGACTGGAGGTGGGGGGGAAAGATAAATTTTGACGAGGGAAAAGCAATGGGGCCGATTTGTCAGGCGCACGCAGGCACAGCTTGAAGACTTCATGCAGAGAGGAACCCCACACGGGAGACACAGATACACAAGCACACAGAAGTCAATAACCCAAGAGTGGCTTCTAAGTGGGGGTTGGCTGAGGACAGGGTTGGGCGGAAACGTGTGGAGCTTTGCAGAGGGGAGGCAGAAAGCGTTTGTCAGAGGGAAACTCACTTTCCCTTTTTAGAAACCGGCCAAGATCCCTTCTGCATTTGCAGCGCTGCCCCCAAAGTGACCCTTTCAATCCACTTGATATAGTCCAGCTGTAAGCACTGGTCTTCCAGGCAGAATGAAAGGCGGACCCACCAATCCCGCTTCCTTCCTGTCCCCTTCCTGCCCCCCTCCGTTCTTTGCTCACCTGCCTCCTTCCCATCCTCTCCCCTGCCTGCCTCCTCCAGCCGGGAGCGCCCACCCACGACTCCCAGCTTCCCAAGCCTACAGTGAATGTCCCCCCCCCCCCGCAGGATGACACCCAGTGCGGACCGCCCCCACCCTGCTCCGCCACTGCTCTGGAAGAAGCTGCTCTGCTGAGAGCAGGACATCTCTGAAGACTCGGCTGGGGCATCTTTGGCTAAGCAGATGTTGCTTCTTTGATGCATGTGGTGAAAGAGAGAAATATGGCTGCCCTGCCCTGTGCTTTTGTCGTTACCTGCACGGGTGAGGCCACACCCACCTTTAGTCACATGTAGAGGAAGTTTGTCCCAGCCCAGAAGAAAACAGGAAGTTTACCTGCTGGCTGGACAAACATTCCTCCCCATGTGTAAACATGTGCACTCTAGGAATGTTGTACTTGACTGCTCTTGTGTTTCACATCCCACAAGAGCATGTGGTGGGCCGGACTATATTTTGAAAAAAATAATGAACGGATTCCTATGCCCCACAAATAACCCAGAGATGCATTTTGAGTAAGAGGATACATTCTACTCATGTTAAAACACGTTGATTCCTGGACCATCCGCGGGCTGGATTGAGAAGGCGATTGAGTCTGTACGCAATGTGGGAAGTTTTAAAAGTCAATGTCACCCCATGTTTGGGGTTCTTACTCCTGTGGGAACCTGTTGCGCAAGAAAAAAAGGAGCTTGGTCTACTGACCGCTGTTTTGCTCCAATTTGTGGCTGGAATCTCCTTCATTTCTGACCGCAAATACCCGCAGGCTCTGCCCGACGAGCTGGGCTGTTGAGTAGCCTCACACCCTGGAATTTTCCTCATAAATGCCAACTCACCCATAGAGGCAGAATAGGAAGCCAGCCCTCCAGGACTTGCTCCTCTGCTGTAAACATAGTTAAAGTTGAGCTGCAGCTAGTAAGACCAAGCACTGGGCGCCTCTCACAGAATCAAAGGCTAAAATTGGGTCGAGTGCTTCTCTCCAGAATCTCTTTCCAGGATTATGGCTTCACATGCCTCCTTCTAATAGCAAATTCATCTGGGGAGACCCGATAGACGGCGGCCAAACACATGGAAAGCACATTTGGTGGTGGGGAATAAGAGGGTGCTGCTCCACAAACCTTAAAAAGCACCCTCTCCAATGGCATGGCACTTGGATGACCCTGTGGTTCTACCCCTGGGGCTGAGGGTGAGGAAACAATTCCTGAGACAGCTAAAGTGCTGGTGGTGAAAAACCCACGTCAAATGAGACCAAACAAGGGTTAGAGCTCAACGTCGAGCCTACCAAGTGGCGATAGCGACGGTGAGGAGGACCATTGTTGCTGGATCTGTTGGTGAAAATAGTACCAGGAGACTCTTTCAGGTGGTTCATAGTCTAACAGAACCACCTTTGCCATCAGGGTCTGATACAGAGTCCAAGATCTCCTGTAATGACTCCTGTCATGAGTTTTTTTCCAGATAAAATTGCTCAGGTTTGGAAAGAGGTAGACTCCACCAAGGTAGGAGGGTGCCAGAGCTCTGCCTAGTCAGAGACATAATATGGCTTGCCAGTTCCCGGGGCCACGTGGAGGAGGGGGTAGGAGGGAGGGAAACAGACGGAGTATGCATGCGCATTCGACTGCCTAATGGCATCCACATCACCCAGGGGATCACAGCCACAGAGATAAGAAAAGAAGAGCCATCCCATTGTCTGGAGAGGTCACTTACCTGATCGCATGGACAAGCCGTTGTCATCGGACCCCAGTGATGGAAGCGTGCAGCTGTATTGAGGCAGCACTAACAATTTTGTGCCTGGGGCGACTGCCCCTGTGCCCCCACAGCCCACTATGCCACTGGGTCTAGTCAAGTTGGATGGGATCCATTACAACCTGTTGCCTCTGAGGATGTGGACAGACTTGAACAAGTGAAACCTACCACCTGAAGAAGCGATTGTTCAACTGCTTATTAAAAATACATATTTGGACCTGGCCATTATGTCCAATTATTGTCCAGTCTCAAACTTTCCATTCCTCAGCAAGGTGATTGAGCGGGTGGTCACTGAACAACTCCAGGCATGTCTGGAGAATAATGCAAAATATAGATGTCTTGGCAAAATCTCAGGATATACTATAAATAGGTCCAAATCAGAGTTGATGTTATTAGGAAATACATATTTTTATTCAACTGCATAAACAATACCAATTTCATACTTGTACTGAAAATGTTAATTATCTAGGCACATTACTACCATGAGATTTATCAGCAAAGTATTCCCCTCAGCTCTTACTCCTGACTAGGCTGCTTCTGTGGGAGAAGAGAGCTGTCACGTGCCTTGCCCGCTACCTTTCTAACAACCCAGCTGACCTCAGTGCATTTTGTCCTTTCCCTCAGGCAGCAAAATGTCTTAGGCTGGCCTTGGGCATAAGTACTCGCCAAGTTGCAACGTTCTGTTTCAGAACCCACTTGCATAAATTAAAGAAGGAAAAGAAGGGAATGCTTTTTTTAAAAAAATGATGTGCCCAGAACTCATTTCTCTGATCAGTGAGTAAGCCCAAGCAGCTCCCACACATCTGGCCTTAGGACTTCCGGAGCGGATGTGTGATCCCAAGCTATTGTTTGACATGCCATATTTTTCATTTCAGCATTGGAGCGCTCTTGCAGAGACTGTCCCTTTGTTCAGAATGTCACAGGCCCAGAGTGAAAAACTGACGCTCCTAATTTCAAGCTCAGGCCCTCCAGGTGTTTCTGGACTCCAGATCCTATAACCCCAGACCATTGGTCATGATGGTGATGGGCATTGGAGACCAGCAAAATCTGGAGGGACACAGATTCCCCACCTCAGCTGTAGAAAAATATGCTTTACTGTCTTAAGGCAGGCTTTGAAATGTGGATCCAGCAACTTCTGAGTTAAGGGGCAGACCAGCGATAGCTAATCCCATTTCAGGCTGAGGGCCACACTGATTCATGATCAACATGTCAAAGTAAGTGCCACTGAAGTGTAAAAGTGGGTGCAGGCATATATTTTTTTAAGGACCACATTGTTTGGGGCTTGGTGGAGTCACGAAAAGCTTTGGACCTCACAGAATAACAGCAAGGGATCCTCAGGAGAGGTCAGTTATAACAGTATTATTTCCCCCATATGTGGGGTGGAGTGGGGGGGGGCAGGGCTTATAAAGTGAAGTTGATCCTCCAGTGTGGGTTACTTTTGTTCAAAGCAAGATTCCTCTGGAGGGAGAGGATGTTGCAAAGTAAGTCAGAGGCAAAGCAGCCCAAAGCCAGATTCTGAGTTTGCACACATGATTTGCAGTGAGCCAAGGGCTGAATTGCTGCTGTTGTTTCATAGCCCAGAACAGCAGGTGTAGGCGAAAGGTCTAAAGTTAGACAACCAGGCCTTGGTGAAGGCATCCGCTGACCAGCAGGCCATAGAGAAGAGGAACGTCAGCATTTCAACTCTGAGCCAAAAGTTTGGCTTTTGCTATTTTTGGACACCCTTGGTCATGAGCCAAGTGTGATTCTCGAACTCTGAATGCTGACTTTGCCAAATCCATACAGGCCCTTTTCATCTCTCATGCTCAGCAAGTAGCAGCCACAGCTCAGGAGAGGATTTTTCATTTGCTCCTTTTCCATGGGGTGGGGAAAACTCAACACTTTTAATCTTGTCTTATTTTTATGCAAATGGGGTGGTCCAAAACAAGGAGAGTTATATCTGCACCCTCTCTTTAGCACAGATGGCCTGCAGGAGAATTTCCTGTCCTTCAAAGTAAAACTGAACTTTTCTGCACGAGATCCTGATGGACCATATGGATTATAACATGATTTTGATGGGAGATATGAATGGAGTGGTATCCACATACATGGACAAGGCACAAAGACAGGTAGTCACCAAGGATGGTAGACTACCAAAAACTTTTTTTGATATGACAGACAACTTGGACTTAGTTGACATTTGGAGAATAAGAAATCCCATGGTTAAAGAGGGAACCTTCTTCTCTGAAGCCAAAATGACATGGACAAGAATTGACCAAATCTGGATTACTAGAGGAATGGCACCAAAGACAAGAAAGGTGGAAATCTGCCCAAAAACTTGCTCCGACCATAACGCTGTTAAGATGGAAATGAGACTAACACCAACTGGCTCCTTCAGATGGAAGATGAATGACACTTTATTTAGAGATGATGAAATACTTAAGAAGGCCCAAAAAACTTTGAGAGATTATTTTGAGATAAATCTTAGTACTAACGTGGAGAAAAGAGTAATCTGGGACGCTAGTAAAGCGGTTATGAGAGGGTTCTTAATACAACAGAATGCAATAAAGAAAAGAACTCAAAATGAGAAGAAGGATAAGATAATGGACAAAATAAAGGAATGTGAAAATAGACTGAGAGTAAACCCCAAATCTCAAGAGATTCTGCGAGAGTTAAAGCTATACCAAGTACAATATATGAAAATGATGAATCAGGAAATAGAATGGAAAATCAAACAAATGAGACAAAAGACCTTTGAGTCGGCCAATAAATGTGGTAAATTGTTGGCGTGGCAAATGAAAAAGAGACAAAAATTAAATACAATTACGAACTTAGAAGTGGAAGGAAGAAACATACAGAACCCTGCAGAGATCAGAAGTTGTTTCCAGAGGTACTTTAAACGATTATATACTCAAGGGCCATTGAAAGAAACAGACTTGGACCAATTTTTGAAAACAAATGGATTACAAAAAATATCTCAAGAAAACAAATTAATTTTGAATCATAGAATAACTGAACAGGAAATAGAAGGTGCCATTCAAAATATGCAACTGGGTAAATCTCCAGGACCAGACGGCTTGACCTCTAGATACTACAGATCCTTAAAAGAAGGGTTAATTCAACCTTTGAAAGAGGTCTGCAACGAAATAATGGAGGGGAAAAGAGCACCAGAGTCGTGGAAAGAAGCATATATTACACTTGTACCAAAAACAGAGACTGAAAAGACACAGCTTAAGAACTACCGCCCTATATCGTTATTGAATGTGGATTACAAAATTTTTGCAGATATTTTGGCGAAGAGATTTAAGAAAGTGCTGATGGAAGAGATACATAAAGACTAAGCGGGCTTTCTCCCAGGAAGACATTTGTCTGACAATTTGAGAAATATAATTGATATTTTGGAAAAATTAGAAGTGAATATAAACACCAAAGCAGTTTTGATATTTGTAGATGCGGAGAAAGCCTTTGACAATATTTCTTGGAATTTCATGAAGAAGAATCTCCAGGGTATGGGGGTAGGCCAAGGTTTTGAGAATGGTATAGGTGCAATTTATTCAGAACAAAAAGCCAAACTAATTGTAAATAATGTTGTGACGGAAGAACTAAAAATTGAAAAAGGGACACGACAAGGTCGCCCTATTTCCCCACTTCTTTTTATTTCGGTCCTGGAGGTTTTGCTGAATATGATTAGAAGAGACCAGTCGGTTAAAGGTATACAGGTCGGAGCTAAACAGTACAAATTGAGAGCATTTGCAGATGACTTAGTATTGACGTTACAGGAGCCAGAATCTAGTACTAAAAGAGTTTTAGAACTGATTCAGGAATTTGGTCAAGTGGCAGGATTTAAATTGAACAAGTCAAAAACCAAGGTTTTAGAGAAAAATTTAACATCGTTTGAAAGAGAGAGGTTTCAGAATGAGACAGGTTTAACAGTGGTTAAGAAAGTTAAATACCTGGGGATTAACATGACAGCAAAAAATGGGAACTTATTTAAAGATAACTATGAAAAATGTTGGTCTGAAGTGAAAAAAGATTTAGAAATTTGGTCAAATTTGAAGCTTTCACTGCTGGGCCGTATTGCTGCGATAAAAATGAATGTATTGCCTAGAATGTTGTTTTTGTTTCAAACTTTGCAGATTGTGGACAAAATGGATTGTTTCAAGAGGTGGCAGAAATATATTTCTAAATTTGTCTGGCAGGGCAAGAAGCCCAGAATAAAATTTAAAATACTAACGGATGCAAAGGAAAGAGGTGGATTTGCCCTGCCAGACCTCAAACTTTACTATGAATCAGCAGCCTTTTGCTGGTTGAAAGAATGGCTACTTCTTGAAAACACTGACATTTTGGATTTGGAAGGTTTTAACAATGTATTTGGATGGTGTGATGGGACGATGAGCTGCTTGTGTGTAAAATCCTAGTCCCTCAGAGTTTGGTCAAGTTTGCAAACCTCTGTCTGTAACGGAACCCCCTTAAACATGGCTCCGTCAGTCGCTGGCAGATTCCGACAGTGGTTGCTTTCGGAATCGCTTCCAACATAAAAGCTCCTTAACGGAAACACGTCTTCTGGACTCTCTGCGTGACAGTTTCCGGCGAGGAGTGGGTGTCCCTACAGGAGGTCCTGAAACCTCCCCACTGTTTTCGCTGGAAGTGTCTCTGAGCCATCCCTCCAGCTCCCTTTCCCTCAGCCCAGCTCCTCTCCCCCTACTGGTTCCCTCTTCAGCTGCTGAGTCTCTCCCAACCTGTGTGAGCCCTTTCACTTCCCTTCCTTCCGATGGCAGTTCCCTGACATCCACCTCCCCTCCAGGGCCCCCTTCATCCCCTCTCGCCCCCTCCTCTACGGGCGGTGAGGAGGCAAAACCCCGGAATGAACTTCCTTCATCTTCCGATGTCCCGAACACTTCTCTCCACCTGTTGCGGTTCCTGGTCTCGAAGTACTCCTCCTCCTCAGAGTCCATCTCCCCTTCCCCTTCCGATTCCGAGAATCCTTCCAACTCCTCCTCCTCATCGGTGGTCCCAAAGTATTCCCTCCGGAACCTCTCCACAGGCTGAGGTTTCCTTGGGAACCTTTGATGGAACGTTTCTATCAATACCTCGTCATTGATATCTTCTGCCATTACCCAAGTGTTTTCTGACTCCGGTTCTCCTTCCCACGCTACCAAATACTCCACCTGATCCCCCTTCCATCTGGCGTCGAGGATTTCTGCCACATGGCTGCTGCATTCCCTTTCTTCTATGACCGGTCCCCGAGTGGCCATCCCTTCTCGTCCCCCCTCATACGGTGACAGTAACGACCTGTGAAATACTGGGTGCAGTTTCATGTGGTTGGGTAACCGGAGCCTGAAAGCCACTGGGTTGACCTGTTGAATGACCTCAAAGGGACCCAATCTCCTGGGTCTTAATTTCTTACAACCTCCTTTGAACGGCAACCCTTGGGTTGACAGCCACACCCTATCTCCCACCCTTATGGTTTCACCTTCCCTTCGGTTCTTGTCTGCCTGCCTCTTGTATTCTTCCTTCGCCCTTTCTAAGTTGAGTTGGAGCTGACGATGGATTGCTTCCATTTCTTCTACAAAATGCTCGGCTGCCGGGACACCCCATCTCTCCCCTTCTCCCCCTGGGAAAGCCCTGGGATGACACCCATAATTAGCCAAGAAGGGGCTCATCCCTGTGGACACATTCTCGGCATTGTTGTAGGCAAATTCCGCCAGCGCCAACTTTTCTACCCAGTCATTCTCTCTGTCATTGACATAACACCTCAGGTATTGCTGGAGGACCCCGTTTGCTCTTTCCGCCTGCCCGTTGGTTTCAGGGTGCCGGGCAGTCGAAAAGTTGACCTCCACCTGCAGTAAGCTCATGAGCTTCCTCCAGAACCTGGAAGTAAATTGTTTTCCTCGGTCTGAGACCACCCTCAATGGCACCCCGTGCAACCTAAAAATGTGTTCTACAAATAACTTCGCTGTCTCTTCCGCCGTGACTGCATGCGAGCAGGCTACAAAGTGGCACATCTTTGTTAGTAGGTCTACCACCACCATGATGGCTGTTTTCCCCTTGGACTTCGGCAGATCAGTCATAAAATCTATCGACACTGCCTCCCAAGGTCGTTCTGGGGTTGGTAAGGGTTCTAATAGCCCCGCCGGTGCCCGCCTCTCCCCTTTGGCTCGCTGGCATTGCTCACACCCTCTTACATACTCCCGTACATCTTCCCTCACCTTAGGCCACCAAAATTCCCTGGTGACCAACCACATGGTTTTGTGTTGTCCAAAATGCCCCGCCGTGGGGCTGTCGTGCAACTGCTTGAGTACCCTCCCCCTTAAGTCTCCTTCAGGGATATACAGTGCCCCTTTGTAATACAAAGCTCCATTTCTTTCCTCGAAACCCCCTGGTTCCTCTCCCTCACCCCTAAGACCTCTGAGCTTATTCTGGGCGTATTCATCATTCTCTGTTTCCTCTACCAGTTCTCTTTGTCCCACCAATGCCCCCCCACACACCCAGCGGTCCTCTGGAATGACATGTCTCTCTTCGGGTGCTCCCTCCTCCTCCAAATATTCAGGTTTGCGTGAGAGAGCGTCCGCCCTAATGTTCTCTGGGCCTGGCACGTAACAAATCTCAAAGTTAAATTTGGAGAACTCCTGGGCCCATCTCACTTGCCGTTGGTTGAGCACTCGTGCCGTCCTCCAATACTCTAGGTTCTTGTGGTCAGTGCACACTTGCACCTTATGTTGTGCGCCAATTAGCAGGTGCCTCCATCTCCGGAACGCCTCATGAATGGCTAGTAGTTCTCGGTCATACACCGTGTAGTTCCTCTCGGATTTGTTCAGCTTTCGCGAAAAAAAGGCACACGGTCTCCACTCTGACTCCTCCTTCCCTGGCTGCAGAAGCACCGCCCCAATCGCTCTGTCTGATGCGTCAGTTTCCACTCTCATCGGTTTTTGTAAATCCACATGCAGGAGTTGTTGTTCCGAGGCGAAGGCCCTTTTTAGTTCCTCAAATGCTCGCTCCGCCTCCTCAGTCCAAACGAACTTCTTCTTACTGCTGAGACAGTCCGTAATGGGCGCCGTCAGGTGGGCAAAGTTTCGGATGAACTTACGATAGAAGTTCCCAAATCCTAGGAACCTCTGCACATCCTTCCTTGTTTTGGGTGTTTTCCATTCCAGCACCGCCTGGACCTTGCCGGGATCCATGGCCAATCCCTTGTCTGACAGGCGATACCCCAGGAATTCCACCTCCTTGGTATGAAACTGACACTTCTCCAGTTTCACCCACAGCTGGTTGGCTTGCAGCCTGCTCAACACTTCTCTGACGTCTCTCACATGCTGCTCCTCATTCTCAGAATACACCAACACGTCGTCTAAGAAGGCCACACAATTCTTGTAAAGCAAAGACCCCAGGACGTGGTTCATAAACGATTGAAAGCACGCGGAGCCTCCTTGTAGGCCGAAGGGCATAACTAAATATTCAAATGCCCCCAAAGGGGTGAACATGGTGGTTTTCCATTCATCCCCCTTCCTTATTCGTATCAGGTTGTACGCCCCCCTTAGGTCCAGTTTAGTAAAAATCTTTCCCTTCCTGACCCTTGTCAAAATGTCGTCAATCCTGGGCATAGGGAAAGCCACTGGTTCTGACACTGCATTTAAGGCCCTGAAGTCACACACAAGCCTCGGCTTGTTCGTGTTTTTTTTATCCACAAAAAACACTGGGCTGCCCCCCACCGCCCTGGACTCTCTGATGAACCCTCTCTTCAGGTTCTTGTCAATGAACTCTCTTAGCTCCTGCATCTCTCTGTCTGACATGGCGTACAGCTTGCCTACAGGGAGCTGTGCCCCAGGGAGTAAATTGATTTGACAGTCAAAGGGTCTATGCGGGGGTAATTGGTCAGCTTCCCTTTCGCTGAAGACGTCGCGGAGATCTGCGTATTGTCGTGGTACCTTCACGTTCTCCGTTACTTCAGTCCCTGCTAGGGTGGCTTGCGCCCCTGCCAAACCCTTTCCCTCTTTGCAGTGTTCTAAGCAATGTGCTGAACCAAAAGAAACCACTCTCTGATGCCAGCCCACCAGCGGATCATGTAACGCTAGCCAGCTCATCCCCAATATAATGGGAGCTCCTCCCAAGGTGGCCACATTAAACGCTATCAGTTCGGTGTGCCTTGCCACCTTCATTATCATTGGGACGGTCTGCAAGCTGACTTCTCCTCCCAACAGCTCCCTGCCATCGATCGTGGTCACCTGCAGGGGGTTGCTTAAAGGGATCGTCTGTATCTGGTGTTCAGCTGCAAACTCTTTGCTCATGAAATTGCAGGAGCTGCCTGAGTCCAACAGCGCCTTTATCTTTAGAGGGTGTCCGTTTGGCAGCTCTAGCGCCACTTCTATCACTAGGGCGGGTTTAGGAGGTTCTGGCGTGGGCACTTTCACTGCTCTTTGGCCTGGCTGCTGTGCCCCGACGGTGGCAGCCAGGCGTTGGCTTTTACTTGCTTCGGTATTTCTTCCTCTCTTCCCTCCACAGCTCCTACCATCCCTTGCCATTCCTTCCTCTGGGGGCAGACTCTGGCAAAGTGACCTGGCTGTTGGCAGAGATAGCATTTCCGGGCGCCTTTTCCCTCCTTCTTTCCCCCCTCACTGGGCTTTGAAACTGCGCGCGCGCGCGCTGTTCCGATTTCCATCGGCTCTGCCGGCGGGAAAGTTGGCTCTGGAATGTCTGGAATGCGGAACTCCTTCCAACGTTCCCCCTTCCCTTCCCGCCTCTCCAATGCTCTCGCCTCCTGGCGCGCTCCTATGGTCAGCGCTGATTTGGTCAGCTGGTCCATAGACTCCGCCCTGGGCGCCCGGGAAAGTTCGTCTTTCACAGCCGAAGAAAGCCCTTCTTCAAAAAGCATTTGAATGGGTTCCGCCGATAGATCCCACCCCAATTTATGGATCAACATGGTGAATTCAGTCCAGTACTCACGGACAGATCGGCTCCCCTGTTTGCAAGCCATTAACTGTCTGCGGACCACTCCCTGTTCAATATCGCTGGAAAACATCAGATCCATGGCGCGAAAGAACTTCATCGTGTCCTTTAGGACGTCACTATTCGCTGCCATCAGGGGTCTAACCCAGTCTCTCGCCCCCTTTTCAAGATGCCCAATCACGAAAGCCACTCTTGATTCCTCGTCAGGGAATTCATCAAACTGCAGATTGAGGGCATATTGCATCTCTGTCCGAAAGCCATGATAGTCTTTGGGCTCCCCCCCAAACTTCTGCACCAATCCTGGTACCTTTCTGACGAGCTGGGTGTCTTTCCCCTTTTTGTCTGCATCCTGAGCCCTCCTCTCCTCAAGCCTCGCCGTCTGCAGCGCTAGCTGGACCTCCAACACCCGGTACCTTTCTTCCAGGCTTGGACCCGCTCCAGCTCCTGCTTCTCCGGTTCCGGCTGGGTTGCTCATGATGCCTTCTCCTGCACAAGCTGCTCACGAAGACTGTCGGAATGCTGTGATGGGACGATGAGCTGCTTGTGTGTAAAATCCTAGTCCCTCAGAGTTTGGTCAAGTTTGCAAACCTCTGTCTGTAACGGAGCCCCTTAAACATGGCTCCGTCAGTCGCTGGCAGATTCCGACAGTGGTTGCTTTCGGAATCGCTTCCAACATAAAAGCTCCTTAACGGAAACACGTCTTCTGGACTCTCTGCGTGACAGTTTCCGGCGAGGAGTGGGTGTCCCTACAGGAGGTCCTGAAACCTCCCCACTGTTTTCGCTGGAAGTGTCTCTGAGCCATCCCTCCAGCTCCCTTTCCCTCAGCCCAGCTCCTCTCCCCCTACTGGTTCCCTCTTCAGCTGCTGAGTCTCTCCCAACCTGTGTGAGCCCTTTCACTTCCCTTCCTTCCGATGGCAGTTCCCTGACAGATGGCATGCATATTTGTGGTATGATAAGATCAAAGCACATAAAGCATTTAGAAACCACATTGTCAGGAAAGCGCTATTTAATGTTTGGATAAGATATAAGGATTTGCTAGAAAACAAAACCCCAAGGTGGCTGTCACCAATGGAAGCGAAAGCCTTGAGAAAGGCCAATATGGAGGTCAAATGGCCGAAATATTGGGAAATTTTGGAACAAGACGGAGATAGACTGAAATTGCAGAGCTTTGAAAAATTAAAAAACAAAGTGCGAGACTGGCTTCATTATTATCAGATAATGGAGGCATTTAAATTGGACAAGAAAATTGGCTTCCAGGTGGAAAGATCAAAATTAGAAACAGAACTGTTAGAACCCAAAACTAAGAATTTGTCAAGAATGTATAACTTGCTGCTGAAATGGAATACCCAGGATGAAACGGTAAAATCGGCTATGATTAAATGGGCACAGGACATTGGACATAACATTATGTTTGCTGACTGGGAACAGTTGTGGACCACAGGTATGAAATTTACGGCATGTAATGCCTTAAGAGAGAATATTATGAAAATGATATACAGGTGGTACATAACCCCAGTCAAGCTTGCAAAAATTTATCACTTGCCCGATAACAAATGTTGGAAATGTAAAGAAACTGAAGGTACATTTTTTCACCTTTGGTGGACGTGCCCAAAGATTAAGGCTTTCTGGGAAATGATATATAATGAATTAAAAAAGGTATTTAAGTATACCTTCCCTAAGAAACCAGAGGCCTTTCTCCTGGGCATAGTCGGCCAAATGGTGTCAAAAAAGGATAGAACTTTCTTTATGTATGCAACAACAGCAGCAAGAATACTCATCGCAAAGTATTGGAAGACACAAGAACTTCCCACGCTGGAGGAATGGCAGATGAAACTGATGGACTATATGGAACTGGGGGAAATGACTGGTAGAATCCGTGACCAGGGAGAAGAGTCGGTGGAGGAAGATTGGAAGAAATTCAAAGACTATCTTCAGAAACATTGCAAAATTAAAGAATGTTAGAGTGATGTTGGACTGAAAATAAGCGGTTTCCAGCTGTACAGGTTAAAGTTAATGATAGACTAAGATTAAAGATTAGGATTAAAGATGTTTAAAGAAATGGAAATTTGACAATTAAGAGGGAAAATTTTAATGTTATATTATACTAAGACTAAAGATCAGGTTTAAAGAAGTTGAAGTTATATATTTCAATATTATATTAAAGTTAAAGATTGGGATTAAAAAAGTGGAAAAGAAATTGCTGGACAAACAATTTGGATTTGAATACAAAAGAGGGAGGAATGAGGAAGTCCAGAAAATAAGTAAACTAAAAAACGGAAATGGAAAAGAGATATTGTTTTTAATTGTTATGTTTTTTGTTTTTTATTGTTGAATCTTGTTTTTTTGTGTTTTTGTTATCTTCTTTTTGAGATATGTATTGTGTATGTTTTTCTTTTCTTTCCTTGTTGTTCAAAACTTTAATAAAAATTATTTTAAAATAAAAATAAAATAAAAGTAAAACTGAACTTTTTTGGCAGTGCAACTGCAGGGAAGGCATTGTCTGCCACGTTTGCAGTTGAAGACAGAGCTTGGGAGGGGGGCAGGAATGTTCAGCAGAGGGCAACCAAAATTATCAAGGGGCTGAAGCAACTCCCAGATGAGAAGCTAAAACATTTGGGGCTTTCTAGTTTAGGGGGGAAATGAGTAAGGGAGGACACGGTCAGGGGTACACGCATAGTGTAGAGCAAGTGGAATGCGATCAGTTTTTCATCCCTCCATAATTCCAGAACCCAATGGGGCCATCCAATTGTGGGTTACTGGGTGGTGGTTGTTTTGATTTTGATTACAGTCGTACCTTGGAAGTTGAATGGAATCAGTTCCGGGAGCCAAAACGTTCAAGAACTAAGCTGTTTGAAAACAAAGGTACAAGAGCAAAAAAAGAGGACAGCCTGAGGCACTGCCAGCCCGAGCTGGAAAAAGAGGTGGGCGGGGTTGCCACTGCCATGCCCCTTTCCCCAGCTCGGGCTGGCAGGGGCCATGACGGGCAGAGCAGCCCAATCCCGAGCCACCTGAGCCCGAGACCCCAACAACTCACCCTCAACCTGGACATTTCCTTTAAAATGTAAAAAATCGCCCAGATAGGCATGTTGGTCCCCCAAAAGAGGACATGTCCAGGTTTCCCCAGACATATGGCAACCCTAAATTGTGGTGGAAGATGACCCTGAAAATACTGGCAAAGCCTTGTATGGTATGGCATGGAAAGGGGAACTAGAATAAAGGACTGAAAGGGCTGCATTAGTGAGGCTGTTAGTGCAAGTTTCCTTGGAATGAGGCTCAGCGGAGACTGTGGTGTCTTTATGATATATGGTTTATTCACACACATATACAACCTGAGCCGAAGATGGAGAGGCTCACAGCATTAACGCCCTAGAAGGTCTTGCTTCTTCCAGTTACAGCCTTTGAATCAAGAAGAAATCAGGCATGGCTCTCTCTCTGTGACTTCGGCCAACTTCCAGCCCAGCTCTCTCACACAACTCTGACCTTTTCCTTTTTCATTCCCAGCCAGGCGAGGGAGGAGGCCCACCCTCATTTGCCCTCTGGCACAGAGCAACCACAAGGTACATAGGTGGCAACTATGACCCTTGCTTGGTTAATTCAACAATGGAATCCTCCATTAGATTTTCACCCTTGCAGACTAGCTCCCAAACTCACAAGGCTGAGGGACTAGGCAAGACCAAGGCTATTTCAAAACCAGTTTTTAGGTGCATTTAGCTTTTAGCCCAATATTGATTGATGGGGAATGGAGGCTTATATTGGGATGGTTTGTGGTGCACAGCCCTGTCTTGTCTTGTCCTCTTGTGTGTGTGTGTGTGTGTGTGTGTGTTTCATGGGCTTTTTGCTTGTTCACTGGGATCCTTCAGAAGGAAGAGACAAAAGAGTAGTGGCACAAAATATGTATGGTACAAAGTATGGTACAAAGAGTACCATAATAAAGGACAAGAGGAGATTATACCAGAAAGATATGGATGTCTCATACACCCCAGGTGGTGTGGTTGCTGACCTTGAGCCTGACATCCTGGAGAGCAAAGTCAAATGGGCCTTAGAAAGCACTGCTAATAACAAGGCCAGTGGAAGTGATGACATTCCAGCTGAACTATTAAATTTTGTTAAAGATGGTGCTGTTAAGGTGCTACACGCAATATGCCAGCAAGTTTGGAAAACTCAGCAGTGGCCAGAGGATTGGAGAAGACCAGTCTACCTCCTTTAGAGGAAAAGGCCTTGAGGGGAGGACCTGTTGCCTCCACAATCCTTCCTAAACGTGCATAAGCTGAGAGGCAATTGTCCGGCAAATGTGGTGCTGTGGGGAGGCAGGAACATTTTCCTGCAGTTAAGTATTTTCTAAGTTCCTTTCCCGAAACTTCCCCAAACGGTTCTGAAGCCTCTCTAACCTCAGAAGTCTTTTCCTCTCTCCAGAATTCTGGGATTCGAGGATAACTTCATGGAGAAGGAAAGAAACCTGCAGAATCAGCAAATGAGTGCCCACCGGGAGCCTCCACCCCCACCGCTGCCACCAAGCAGGCTGTAAGCAAGCCCACCACCTGTCCTCTTGACCCGTGCCCGTCTTGGCTGATTAGAGCGTGTCCAGACGAGGTGCGGGCCCCCCTGGGGGATATCATCAATTTGTCCCTTGGCACCGGGACATTCCCAGGGGAACTGAAGGAGGCAGTGGCGTGCCCGCTCTTAAAGAAAACATCATTAGATCCCTTAGATCTGTCCAATTACCACCCGGTTTTGAATCTTCCATTCCTGGGTAAGGTGATTGAGAGAGCGGTTGCTGAACAGCTTGGTAGGTTTCTGGATGAAACATCAGCTCTGGATCCATTCCAGTCCGGCTTCCGCGCTGCTCATGGGACCGAGACGGCTCTGGTCGCCCTAACAGATGATCTCTGCAGGCAGCTGGATCGAGGCGGGTCGGGGCTGCTGATTCTTCTTCTTTTTTTTTTTTTTTTAATGATATTTATTCCAAATTTAAAATTACAGAAAAGAAAAGAAAAGCCATACAAAATAAAATAAACATATAACAAAAAACAGACAATAAGAAAAACTTAACAAAAAATATGAAAATACATTACATTAAGATAAAGCAAAAAACAAATTAAACCTTTACCTAACCTTTTTTCCTTTTACTTATTTCCATGACCTCCTCTCACCTCCCAGCTTTGTATTCTAGTTTAAATCGTATTTCCAGCAGATCCTTCTAACCTTCTTTTCATTTACTTATTTTAACATTCAATAATATAATTAATCCCCCTCTATCCCATCAATTTCTATACTTCATTTTTACTTAATCCATTATATCATATCTGCCAAAACGACCTAATATTCTTTTTCCAACCTCTTTCTAACATTCTTTTATGTTGCAATATTTTTGAAGATATATTTTAAATTTTTTCCAATCTTCTTCCATCGACCCTTCTCCCTGGTCTCGAATTCTGCCGGTCATCTCAGCCAATTCCATATAGTCCATCACTTTCATCTGCCATTCTTCTCGGGTAGGCAATTCTTGTGTCTTCCAGTATTTCCCAATGAGTATTCTTGCTGCTGCTGTCGCATACATGAAAAAAGTTCTATCTTCCCTTCGCACCAATTGGCCGACCATGCCCAAGAGGAAGGCCTCTGGTTTCTTTAGAAAAGTATATTTCAATACCTTTTTTAATTCATTATATATCATTTCCCAGAAGGCCTTGATCTTTGGGCACGTCCACCAAAGGTGAAAGAAACTACCTTCATTTTCTTTACATTTCCAACATTTATTATCGGGCAAATGATAGATTTTTGCTAGCTTGACTGGGGTTAAGTACCACCTATAAATCATTTTCATTATATTTTCTCTTAAGGCATTACAAGCCATAAATTTCATACCTGTAGTCCATAACCGTTCCCAGTCAGCAAACATAATATTATGTCCAAAATCTTGTGCCCATTTAATCATAACAGATTTAACCGTTTCATCCTGTGTATTCCATTTCAGCAACAAATTATACATTCTTGACAAATTCTTAGTTTTAGGCTCTAACAATTCAGTTTCCAATTTAGATTTTTCCTCCTGGAAACCAATCTTTTTATCTAAGTTAAAAGCCTCCCTTATTTGATAATAATGAAGCCAGTCTCGAACTTTAGTTTTTAGTTTGTCGAAACTCTGCAGCTTTAGTTTCTCTCCAACTTGTTCTAAAATTTCACAGTATTTTGGCCAGTTTGTCTCCATATTAGTTTTTTTCAAAGCCTTAGCCTCCATTGGTGACAGCCACCTTGGTGTTTTACTTTCCAACAAATCCTTATATCTCACCCAAACATTAAACAGTGCTTTCCTGACAATATGGTTCTTGAAGGCCTTATGCGCTTTAACCTTGTCATACCATAAATATGCATGCCATCCAAACACATTATCAAAACCTTCTAAGTCCAAAATGTCCGTGTTTTCAAGAAGTAGCCAATCTTTCAGCCAGCAAAATGCGGCTGATTCATAATAAAGTTTAAGGTCTGGCAGGGCAAATCCACCTCTTTCCTTTGCATCTGTTAATATTTTAAATTTTATTCTAGGCTTCTTGCCCTGCCAGACAAATTTAGAAATATCTCTTTGCCACCTCTTGAAACAGTCCATTTTGTCCACAATTTGCAATGTTTGAAACAAAAACAACATTCTAGGCAATACATTCATCTTTATCGCAGCTATTCGGCCCAACAATGATAGCTTCAATTTTGACCATATTTCCAAATCTTTCTTTACTTCTAACCAACATTTTTCATGGTTATCTTTAAACAAATTCACATTTTTAGCAGTCATATGAACCCCTAAATATATCACTTTATTAACTAATGTTAATCCTGTCTCCTTCTGAAACCTCTCTTTCTCAATCTCTGTAAGATTTTTCTCTAATACTTTAGTTTTCATCTTGTTCAATTTAAAACCTGCTACTTGACCAAATTCTTGAATTAATTGCAATACTCTTTTTGTACTGGATTCTGGCTCCTGTAGTGTCAAAACTAAATCATCAGCAAAAGCTTTCAATTTGTACTGTTTAGCTCCAAGTTGTATACCTTTAACCAATTGGTCTTTCCTAATCATGTTGAGCAAAACCTCCAGGACCGATATAAAAAGCAGTGGGGAGATTGGGCAACCCTGTCTTGTTCCTTTCTCTATCTTAAATTCTTCTGTAACTACGTTATTTACAATCAGCTTAGCTTTTTGTTCTGAATAAATTGCACCTATACCGTTTTCAAAACTTTGACCTACCCCCATCCCCTGCAGATTTTTCTTCATAAAATTCCAAGAAATATTGTCAAAGGCTTTCTCCGCATCCACAAATATTAAAACCGCTTTGGTATTAATATTAACTTGCAATTTTTCTAAAATATTAATAATATTCCTCGTATTATCTGACAGATGTCTCCCCGGGAGAAAGCCCGCTTGGTCTTTATGAATTTCTTTCACCAATACATTTTTTAATCTTTTAGCCATAATTTCCGCAAAAAATTTGTAATCCACATTAAGTAGGGATATGGGACGGTAGTTCTTCAACTGTGTCTTTTCCACTTCTGTTTTCGGTATGAGTGTAATGTATGCTTCTTTCCACGACTCGGGTGCTTTTCCTCCCCGTAGTATTTCATTGCAAACTTCTTTCAAAGGTTGCATTAACCATTCTTTCAAAGATTTATAGTACTTTGCAGTTAGACCATCTGGCCCTGGAGATTTGCCCAATTTCATATCCTGAATAGCTCCTTCCACCTCTTGATCAGATATTATAGAGTTTAATATTGATTTGCTCTCTTGAGATACTTTTTGTAAACCATTAATTTTCAAAAACCGATCAATGTCTAATTCTTTCTGGGTCTCCTGCATATCTAACTGTTTAAAGTAGTTCTGGAAACACTTTCGAATCTCTCCAGGATTCTGTATATTCTTCCCTTCTACTACCAAATTCATAATAGTATTAAGCTTTTGTCTTTTTTTCATTTGCCAAGCCAATAATTTCCCACACTTATTTGCCGATTCAAATGTCTTGTGTTTCATCTGTTTGATCTTCCATTCTATTTCCTGATTCATCAGTTTCATATATTGTACTTGGTATAACTTTATCTCTTTTAAAATCTCCTGTGAGTTCGGTTTCGCCCTCAGTCTTTTTTCTCCGTCTTTAATTTTCTCCAAAATTTTTTCTCTCTTCTCATTTTGGTGTCTTTTCCTAATTGCATTTTGTTGTATCAAAAATCCTCTCATCACCGCTTTGCTAGCATCCCAAATCACTCTTTTCTCAATCATAGTGTTCATATTTATCTCAAAGTAGTCTCTCAGATTTTTCTGGGCCTTTTTAATAATTTCCTCATTCCTAAGCAAGGAGTCATTCATCCTCCATCTGAAAGCTCCAATTGGCGTTAGTATCATTTCCATCTTTACTGGATTATGATCAGAGCAAATTTTCGGACAAATTACCGCTTTTTTTATCTTAGGGGCCAGTCCCCTGGTTATCCAAATTTGGTCTATTCTTGTCCATGTCATTTTTGCTTCAGAGAAGAAGGTTCCTTCTCTTTCCAAGGGGTTCTTTATTCTCCAAATGTCCACAAGGTCCATATTGTCAGTCATTTCAAAAAATGTCTTTGGTAGTCTACCATCTTTCGTCACCGTTTGTCTTTGGGCTTTATCCATATTTGTAGACACTACTCCATTCATGTCTCCCATCAAAATTATATTGTAATCCAAATAGTCCAATAGGGTTTCATGCAGTTTTTTAAAGAATTCTGATTTTCCCTCATTTGGCGCGTAGACACCTAATATCAAAAACTTCTGACCATGAAGCTGAATTTCAATTGCTATATATCTTCCTTGATCATCTTTGAATAAAAATTTTGGTGACAGGCTTTCCTTTGCGTAGAGTACTACTCCTCTTTTTTTCACATTGTCCGATGAAATAAATTCTTCTCCCAATCTTTTATTAATCAAAATTTTCCGGTGTAGCCTTGTCACATGCGTCTCTTGTAAGCAAATCAAGTCCAAATGTTCTTTTTTTAATGTATGAAATACTCTCCCCCTTTTTCCCGAAGAATTTAAGCCATTAATGTTCCAACTTAGTACTTGCAGTGTCATTTTGTACTTACTCTTCTTCTCCCCCAACAGCCCCCAGACGTTTGTCTATATCTGTCGGTGGCGTTGGTTTCACTTTTTTTTGCAAACTCTTATCCGGTACAACAGGGTCTTTTCCCAGTCCTTTCTGTAGATCTTCTTCGTATGCGCTCAAGAACTTGTTCTTTTCCTCCACTGATCTTATCTTAGTCTTTCTTCCTTTAAAACTAAAGGATAGGCCTTGAGGAAATTCCCACCTGAAAAGGATCTTGTTTTTTCTCAGCAGGGCCACCAAGTCTCCAAAGTCTTGTCTTAAATCCAAAAGGTGTTTCGGTATGTCTTTAAAAATTTCCACTTTTGATTGCAGAATTGTCAAAGGTTTCTCATAATGCAGGCCCAAAATTTTGTCCCTCTCTTCTTTGGATCGGAGGGTAATCAAACAGTCCCTTATTTTAATCTTTTTTCCTCCTTTCCCCAATCTGAAGGCCCTCACAATCTTGAAATCCTCTTGTTTCAAATCCGATTTCCAAAATTCCACAAATTCTTGTGTCAGAAAATCTATCAAGGTGCCCTTCTCCAGCTCAGGAACAGCTCTATTTCTTAGATTGGATTGTTTGTCTCTAAGGTCAATCATAGACAGCGTCAGCTTGTGTTCTGCAATCTCTTTCTGTAGGTCTGGTACCTTCTCAGTTTCCAGTTGCCCCAATTTAAATTCCACAGCAGCAGTTTTTTCCTGTATAGACTTTGAGTCTTGCAATAGTCTCTGGATAGATTCTGTATTACTGTTTACCTTTTCCCCCAAATTGTCTAATGTTTCTGTATTTAAGTCAATTTTTTTATTTGCAGTGTCCACTTTCTGGTTCGTTTCTTCAACCTTTTTATTCATCTCCTCAACCTTTGTGCTGAGTTGTTGTAAAGTTTCATTAATCTTGGCCAGGGCACTGGCAAGAATTTCCTCAGACATTCCACTAGACTTAACTTGTGTTACTGTCGTGGGCAAGCCGGCAGATGATTGCCTTCGATGCCCCCAAGGTTTTCCAGATCTCAAAACTGACGGGTCTAATTTCTCTCGGCCATCTGCCATAACAATGTGAAGGTCAAAGCCTTTTCCAAATATGCTGTTCCTGTTTACCAGTGGAAAATTCCTTTGCTGTAATTTCAGGGAGTCCCACTAGGTGGACACTGTTACCACCATCCAAACTAGTCACTTTCCTTATTGAATAACAGGAAAGGAAAGAGAAACTAAGTATAAGCAAAAAAAAAACAGGATACAGTTCCAAAATGTAACTTTCCAGTTATTTTTTCCGGCGAGGCTGGCCACAGTGTATCCACCTTACTGTCAGCAGTTGGCTTTAACAGATTTTGACAGCTGAGGCGTCTCACTGGCAAATCGCTTTTTAAGCCTTTATACAGTCCGGAAGAAACAAATCCTTTTCCTTTTCTTTTTTTCCCCAGAAGGGTAGATTCACCAAAAGTTCTCAGGTCAGGAAACAACTCTTTTCAAGTCAATTTCCCACGTTTAGCTCAAAGTCTCTATGCTTTACACTATTTACAAGGCAGGGAAGCGGACTTCCTGTTTACACTTCCCACCGCGGTAGCCAATTTTAGTTGTTGTTTTGTTAATAAAGCCTTTCAAATTTTAGTCCAATTCCAAAACTTTAAATCCAATTTCTCCTACTCACGATAGATTTTTAGTCCGAATGTTCCAGGAATAAGTCAGCGCTCTCCAGCAACGGCAACACGGCTTCGCTCCGCGAAAGCAGCGATCCACTCACAGCACCACGCTTCTCCCCCGCTCCATTCCGAAGCCTCAAAAAAAGGCTTCCTCGCGAGTTGGGGGCGCTCAATGGTGACCGCCGAGTCTCCACATTCGCAGGCTTCAGCGCCTGCGATTTCTAGGGGTCCCCGCTTCGCCGCAGCGCACAGGACCCGATTTTCGCGGAGCCGATCCCCTCCGACTGAAGGGAATTCCTCCGTTTGCTAATGGCGCTGACCGGAAGTCCGGGGCTGCTGATTCTTCTAGACCTGTCAGCAGCCTTCGACATGGTCGATCACAAACTCCTGGACCACCGCCTTGCCGATGTGGGGATCCAGGGCACAGTCCTTCAATGGCTGCGCTCGTTTCTCTCTGGTCGGGGACAGAGGGTGGCGCTTGGGGGGGAATTGTCATCGCGCCACTCCTTGGTGTGTGGAGTGCCTCAGGGTGCGATACTCTCCCCGATGCTTTTTAACATCTTTATGTGCCCCCTCGCCCAGCTTGTCCGGAGTTTTGGGCTGGGTTGCCATCAGTATGCCGATGACACCCAACTCTATCTGTTGATGGATGGCCATCCTGACTCGGCCCCAGACACACTGACCAGATGTTTGGAAGCTGTGGCTGGATGGTTACGTGGAAGCCGGTTGAAGTTAAATCCTTCGAAGACAGAGGTCCTCTGGCTGGGACGGGACGATATGGGATTGGGGGGGCAACACCCATCTCTTGCGGGGGTGCAATTAGTGCCAGCACCGTCCGTTAAGAGTTTGGGTGTAATCTTCGATACCTCCCTCTCTATGGAGGCGCAGATTACAGCTATAACAAAGGCGGCATTTTTTCATCTCTGCCAAGCTAAGCAGTTGGCTCCTTACCTCTCTCGCCCTGACCTAGCCACTGTGATCCACGCGACGGTCACCTCCAGACTGGATTACTGTAACTCGCTCTACGTGGGGCTGCCCTTGAGACTGACCCAGAAACTCCAGCGGGTGCAGAATGCCGCGGCGAGACTCCTTATGGGGTCTTCGCTGCGAGATCACATTCATCCGGTACTATACCAGCTGCACTGGCTCCTGGTGGAGTACAGGATCAGGTTTAAGGTGCTGGTTTTAACCTTTAAAGCCCTATACCCTCGTACCTACGAGACCGCCTCTCCTGGTATGCCCCACAGAGGAACCTACGGTCTGCAAATAAAAACATCCTGAAGGTCCCAGGCCTCAGAGAGGTTAGGCTGGCCTCAACTAGAGCCAGGGCTTTCTCGGCTGCAGCTCCAATCTGGTGGAACGCTCTGTCACAAGAGACTAGGGCCCTGCGGGACCTGACATCTTTCCGCAAGGCCTGCAAGACAGAGCTGTTCCACCAGGCCTTTGGTCAGGGCGCAGCCTGACTCCCTCCTCTGGCAACCTGCACAGAATTTTGCTTAACGGTTGCCATTAATTTGATTTTAATTAATTTTTATAATGAAATGTTTTTAGAATGTTGGATTATTTGATTGTTTGATTATTTGATTGTTGTTAGCCGCCCTGAGCCCGGCTTCGGCTGGGGAGGGCGGGATATAAATAAAATTTATTATTATTATTATTATTATTATTATTATTATTATTAGAGGTGTACTGTGCCCTCCCGCCTCCTTGCTTTTAAGGACCACTTGAGTTCTGTTCTCATCTCCCTGAGGCGTATCCGTGACAAGGAGAGCATGAGCAAGAAGCAACCCCAATGACCCACACTATGCGCCAGCTCTTTGTGCCTTCCACACATACGCAGTCCGGACAGAGAGAGGGACTCATCCAGCATGTCCTCGCCAAGAGAGAGAAGGAATATGTCAACACCCAGAATTTCAGGTCAGATCATGCAAAAGTGCAAAGACCAGTGGAACCTGTATCAGAGTTGGGGCTGGAGAAAGCGACATCTACATGACAGCTTTATTGTTGGGTGCCAGGCAAAGTCTGTCCTGTTCACTCAGGCCACATGGGTGGGTAATGGAAAGTATTAGTTGTGGTGGGCAATTTTCCTTGGTGCCACATACTGAGCCGTGGCTTCATACTATGAGCAGGACGGCAGCCTCTCCTCCAGGTTTGCACACCTCTCCCCCACCCCAAGCCTATTGGGAAGCTTCCACTTGGATTTTAAATTAACCACAGTTTGGTGTGTCCAGATCCTATGGTGGTTAATTTTACCAGCTTTGTAAACCCACGATTGGAAGTTGGCTTGTTTCAATGAGCCATGGTTCAAATGAAGCGGTTTGTGCAGCTTCAGACATTGTGACAAGATGCAGTTAATCCAAAACTGAAGCAAAACCTTTGGAACTCCTCCTAAAAGCTGTGCTGGAGGACAGGGAGGTGTGACCCCCCCCCCCCAACACTTGGTGTGGGTCATCCTTATAATGCTAAGCTTACTACTTCAAACAAAGTTTTTGCTTTGGTTATTTCCTCGTACTGTTAGTAGTAAGGTAAAGGTAAAGGGACCCCTGACCATTAGGTCCAGTCGTGGCCGACTCTGGGGTTGCGGCGCTCATCTCGCTTTATTGGCCGAGGGAGCTGGCGTACAGCTTCCGGGTCATGTGGCCAGCATGACTAAGCCGCTTCTGGCGAACCAGAGCAGCACACGGAAACACCGTTTACCTTCCCACCAGAGCGGTACCTATTGATCTACTTGCACTTGGATGTGCTTTCAAACTGCTAGGTTGGCAGGAGCAGGGACCGAGCAACGGGAGCTCACCCCATCGTGGGGATTCAAACCGCCGACCTTCTGATCTGCAAGTCCTAGGCTCTGTGGTTTAATCCACAGCGCCACCCGTGTCCCACTGTTAGTAGTACCCAGTGGCCATTTGTTTTTCATGTCTGCTTTTATGATATGTTTATCAGTATGTGGTTAGCAGCTTCAGATGCTACTGTTTTACAGAGGCTGTTTAGCTTGCTCTTTTTACCCCTTTACTAGACAGGCTGTATTTCTGTGCTGTTTTCAGAGTCGGGAATGCCCATTCCTTCATGGCCAGCATGGAAACACAGAAGGCTAGCCATTTAGGAGGTTTGCAAAGAGGACAAGGGTGTTACGGGGTAATCTTCTAGCAAACCAGCTTGGCACAGCAGATCTGAGAGGTGGTTTTCAGCTCCCGGAAAGCCCGCCTGGAAACCAGGTTGCCAGGTGAAGGAAGAATGGAGAGATCAACTAACTCACTTGCCTTCAAAGAATTTCTGGTTGCCTGTGGCTACTGGGATAGTGCTTAAATATCAGGCTGGTTGACACATCTTAAAAAATACAAGGAAAAAGCTTTTTTTCTTTCATTAGCAAAGCTCCTTTGGGGCCCAGAATAGCTAAGCTGAGGAAGAAGTGGCTGGTATTACTTGTTTGTTCTTGGTCCTGATCTTGCCTGCCCTTGTAATCCTACCTGCCACACGCTCCTGTTGTCTTTGCATATTTAACCAGCACGTCTGTTCCGATTGGAGTCCTATTCCTGCAGTTCCACATCCTTCTCTTTGGCACTTTGGCATTAGGTTCCAGGAGCTGGACCTGAGCACAGAGGCTTTCTTCTACTTGGACTCGACAAAGGAGCAAGAGTGGCTGACAGCTGTGGAAAAGGCTTTGCGTTCCAAGTCCAAGTACAAGAAAGTAAGTCCAACCCCACCCATTTCTTCAGCAGCCAGACAGCTGTCAGGAGCTGGAGTGAGGAGGAGGAGGAGGAGGAGGAGGAGGAGGAGGTCAGCAAGAAAAAACACCTGGTGTCAGTGGTGTTTTATTCAAAAGAAGCCAACATTCTTTATTCAAAGAAACCCAAACCGTGCAGGCCTCGTGATCACAGAAACCTTTCCCAACAGGTCTTGCCCCAGTGAGGTAGTTGTGAATGCTGAAGGTTGCTACCCTCCCACCACTCTCTGAAGTCCCCTCCTCCCCCTGGTCCTTCCCAAGCAACCTGAGACTCTGACACCTTGCCTGTCTTTGCTCCCTCCTCTTAATTTCTCTGTGTTCTGGGAGACCAGCAGGGAGGGGAGCTGATCGCAGCAGGATGAGGAGACCCCCTGGCTTCTTCAGCAGCCTGCCTGATCTCTGCCTCTTGACCCCCGCCTCCAGCCTCCACTTCTGCCTCGGATTCTGGGCTGCTGTTTGCCACAGAATCTTCCTGCCCTCCTGCCTCTTCAGTTTCCAACACCTCCTCTAGCTCACAGTCTGCTCCCTCTTCTCCCTCGGACGACTCAGCGTCGACGTCCCCCCACCAGTTCCCTGGCTCTGAGCCTTCTTCCCTTGGGGGATCCCCAGTTGGTGCCACCTGCCACTCCTATCTGCATCCAGCCGGCCCAGGACAGCAAGCACTGAACAGAGCTGGTAGACATCCCAGTACCTTGCATCTTCTAGGTGCAGCTGGTGTGTCTAGTCGGAATGATGTTGCTCATCTTTGTCAGGAAGGACCAGCTCAGCCGCATCAAGGAAGTGATGAGGGAGACAGTGGGCACAGGCATCATGGGGAAGATGGGGAGTAGACCCTGACAGCGGAATTCCCTACGTCAATCTTTCTTTCTGTCTGTCTATCTGTTTTTCTAATCTCTGCCAACCAGTTCCCCCCTCTTTCCTGCTTGCTCTCTAACAGCCATCTTTGCTCCGCCCCTGCAGGGTAACAAGGGGTGTGTGGCCGCGAGGTTTGTCTGCAACAATACCAGCTTCTGCGTTGTCAGTTCCCACCTTGCTGCCCACATGGAAGACTTTGAGTGCCGAAACCAGGATTACAAGGATATCTGTGCCCAGATGAGCTTCCTGCCCCCTGACCAGGGTCTGCTGCAGCTGACAATCATGAAACACGAGTGCGTTTCGAGGGCTTGGAGGGAGAGAGCCTTGGCTGATGTAACTTGCTGGTCTCCGCTATCTGGAGAAGGAAATTGAGTCATGTTTCTGTAACTTTCCTGCCTGTGTGTAGCTCAGGGTAGGCAGCATTTGTTGTTGTTTAGTCGTTTAGTCGTGTCCGCCTCTTCGTGACCCCCTGGACCAGAGCACGCCAGGCCCTCCTGTCTTCCACTGCCTCCCGCAGTTTGGTCAAACTCATGCTGGTAGCTTCGAGAACACGGTCCCACCATCTCGTCCTCTGTCGTCCCCTTCTCCTTGTGCCCTCCATCTTTCCCAACACCAGAGTCTTTTCCAGGGAGTTTTCTCTTCTCATGAGGTGGCCAAAGTCTTGGAGCCTCAGCTTCACGATCTGTCCTTCCAGTGAGCACTCAGGGCTGATTTCCTTCAGAATGGAGAGGTTTGATCTTCTTGCAGTCTATGGGACTCTCAAGAGTCTCCTCCAGCACCAGAATTCAAAAGCATCCATTCTTTGGTGATCAGCCTTCTTTATGGCAGGCAGCATAGTGCTCTCCAAATGTTGATAGACCAAAATTCCCATAATTGCTAAGAACTGGCCTTGCTGACTGGGGCTCATGAGAGTTCCACTTCAGCAACACCAGGAGGGTGCAGTGTCGGCGATCCCTGCTGCTGCAGCTGCACCACTAAGGTTTCTACTAGAGCAGCCAGTAGAGAGCAACATAAACCGAGTGGCAGAGATGTACTAGATTAGATTATAGCAAATGTGGGCAACTTCTCCAGTGATCGGGGTGGGAGTTGCAGTTTGTTAAGGGCAGTAATGCAAAAGCAGAGCGGCCATTTTGCATGGAGAAGGTTCCCGGCTCAGTCACCAGTGTGTGCAGATAGGGCTGGGCATGATCTCTGCCTGAAAGCTGCTGCCAGTCCATGTAGTCCGTCCTGAGCTTGATGGGTCAATGGTCTGCCTCAATATAAGGTAGCTTCCTATGTTCCTGTGTAGTACAGCAGGGTTTGGAGGGCCACAAGCGCCCTGCCCATGAATTCAAGAACCAGGGGAAATTCTAAAAGTCTTTGCTGAAAGGACATCAAAGCAGGGGCCAGGTGAACCTCTTTGGGAGATTATTCTGAAAGGTCGGGTGCCATGACTGAAAAGGCCCTGCCATACTTGAAAGAGCAGGAGTTCCCTGGGAAAGGGCTGCCCCTGCTAAAGATTCGAGTCAGTGGAGAGGCAGTGCAAAAATAAGTGGGCCTTCTTCTGGTACCCTTTTCCCAAACCTTGAAACACTTTAAAGGCCAAATGGGATACTCTGAATTGGGCCTGGAAGCAGTTCAAGAGCCAGTCTAGTTCACAGAGCACTAGCCTAATATGATCATACTGCCCAATCCTAGTTATCAGTCTTACTACATATTGCAGGAAGTGGCAGCAGGCTGCCCCCCGCCCCCGTGAGCTAGCCTGTAGCTGTGGTTTCTTTGCTTTTTTCCAGCATTGTCATCTGATCACTAAAAATGAGCTTCAGAGACTTCTGACCTACGGCCAGGTGAGAGACATCTTTGTGGTGGTTTAGGATATTGCCCTGTTTATTTCCTTTGTCTGGGATACCCCAGCCTAGGCTAGAGAAACCACTTTCAGACAGTTAGGAGCAAAGAACATGTTGGGAAAAAGCAGCAAGGCAAAAGCCAGCTCCAGATGGCTGGAATGCAAAACAGTGCAGATGTACTGTTGGGGAAAAGGTGGAGCCTATTCTCTGTACTGAGCACCGGATGTTAGCTCAGTGTGTCATATGACCTGTACTGGAAGTACAGGGGAGGAGTGTGTGACTCTTCTGATGGAGTCTGAAGGGAACAGTCACATTTCTATGTACTGTTGAGTGACAGGAATAAAACATGTAGAAAGGACTCCTGTCTGTCTCATTTCTCCTCCCTGGGAGAATGCAGGGAGGGAGAGAGAAGCAGAAAAGCAGAGGGTGTGTTCTTCTCACTAATGAGGAGGATCGCCGGTTTGTTTACCTAGCCTGCCGGGGTCGCAGACGGACGGTAAACACACAGTATCTCGCTCAATTGCCTCGGGGGAGGCCAGGTACCTCTGCCTGTGGGCTGAAGATATTGACATATGGCAGCCTTCGGATGGTTGCGATTCATCGGACATCTGCATGAGAGGCTGGTGGATTGTCCTCCTCTGCTCCAAGGGAGAAGGCAAGCGTCTGAAAGAGGCCAGAGGCTCAACAGACAGCTGGTGGAAAGAAGAGGTGTTTTCCAGAGCAACAGAGTTCAAGGTATGCTGCTGCATTTCGGGCTAAAAGTGTGAACGCAGTCTAATTAATTCACTGGTTCACGGGGAGCTGCGTTTTGGAAAAATACAGCTCCGGGAGGAAGAGGCCTGCAGCTTGAAGGCTGAAGCCTGCATTCCACAAATTCTTGTGGTTAAGATAAGATGTCCTATTGAAATGCATTGTTGCTAGGTAACGGAAAGTTGGAAAGTTACTGGCAAAGGGGCTGGACTATGAGTGTGAGCCTGGGAAAGCGAAACAAAACAAGAGAATGTTTTGGCTACAAGTTTACGTGCCCTTGGAAGGGACTTTCAATAGCAGCCTGAGTTTAGCTGCCAGGTGCAAAGAGCGTAAACAACTTGCAGTTTTGCCTGCGTGAGAAAGGAAAAAACAACTGTTGGATTTTACAGTTTGTTTGACAGTGTGAGCTGGAGGCTTGGCTTCAAGATGGATGCCAAGAAAGGGGGAGCCCTGCCCTGTTCATCTCCCCTGACCAGAGACAGTTATTCATCATGGTCTGGATGGATAACTACCCCAGAAGGGGTGAGCCAAGATGATGTTGGCCAAGTTCCTAAGAGCTCAACGAAAGCTGAGGAGAGCTTTGACCCCAGAGGGGAGAGTGCAGGAACTGTGGCTATTGGAACTGTTGGTGTTCCTGAACAAGGTGCAATGGGTGTTGCTGACAGGGGGAGGAAGGAACGGAGTTCTAATTCCCCCACTGATGATGCTACTGGGAAGCATGGAGTAGCATTGAGTGCTGTCCGATGCTACAATTGTGGACAGACTGGGCATCTACAGCGAAACTGTAAGAAGCCGCGCCAGTCAAGAGGAGCAAAGAACAGCTCTACGAAGCCTGAGGCGTCAGGCAAAAGCCGTTCCAAGTGCCAGGTGAAACCTGCAAAGGCTATGATGGCGAAAGGAACCACGCCAGATGTTGGGAACTCGTTCATAATCGACATGGGCTCAACGGTTCATATGTGCCCGCACAGAGGACTATTTTCGACGTTGAGGAAGCAAAGCTTCACTGTGAAACAGCCCAACGGTAAGGAGTTGGAAGCAACCGGAATTGGGACTGTGTATCTTGAGAGTCTGAACTTGACTATAAGTAATGTTTACCTGGTTCCAGAACTGAGATTTAATCTGCTGAGCGTGTCGCAGATTGCAAAGAAAGGACTGAAATTGTCCTATGATGCTAAAAGCTGCAAGATCTACAAAGATGGAGAACTGTTTCTTACTGCCAAAGAGAAAGATGGACTGTATTTGTTGACTTTTGATCAAAGTGATTACATGAAATGTAATTCTTCTGTTTCTAACGAAATCTCTCTCGCAGGTGTGACCAGTGTGAGCACCAGGAAGGTGACGAAGAAGGTTGACAGAGCATTTCAGCGGGTGTATGCTGATGTGATTGGTCCTCTAGAACCATCTAGAGGCGGTGCACGATTTTACCTTGTGTGTGTGGATTGTTTCACAAATTATTCTTGGGTTTATATGATGGAGAAACCGCAAGAAACTTTAGAAAAGTTTCAGGAGTTTTGTGACAAGGTTAAAAATATGCATGATGCTAACATTGATTGTCTTTTCACAGATCACAAACAAGTTTTTCTGTTACAGAAGTTTCAGAAGTTCCTGGATGGAAAAGGGATAGACCACAAAGTTGCAGTTTCGCAAGAAGCGTGGAACAGGGGGGTCTGTGTGAGAGTGTACAAAGAATTGCAAAAGGGGATGAATGCGCAATTGCTGAGTTCACATTTGCCACATGAATATTGGGCCGAATCGCTAGCGTCCTATCTTCATGTGTGGTTGAGAAAAGTCTCAACAGAGTTGGGATGTTCTCCTTTTGAGAAGCTGTTCAATAGAAAACCTTCTGTTGCCTACTTTAAGGTTTTCGGGTCTCATGTGAGAACAGAAGCTCCAGGTGGAGTAAAGAATGCCAGAGGCATTTTTGTGGGTTATGAAAAGGGTCTCTACAGAGTAATTTTGTCTGAATCTGGTCAGGTGATTCTCACAAAGTTCCTAGAGAGTGCTCCAGAGCAAGAGCGGGTTGTAGTACAAACATTTCCCACAGGAAACGATTCAGATGATGATGATGATGATGATGATTTTTCTGATGTCACAGATTACAGTGGTACTGATGATGATGACAGTGAGAGCTCAGAGAGTTCAGTTGTAACAGTCATTGAGAGGAAATCTCACACAATGGATAGACCTTCACAGGTGAAGGAAGAACCACTGATTGCTACTGGTTCTCAACAGAGTCCAAAGGTTGAACCAGTGAGCAGAGATGATCAGCACCTCATACGCAGGTCTGAGAGAGTTACAAAGGGTGTACCACCAAAGAGGTACTCAAAAGAGTTTGCTAACTTAGCTGTTGCATGTGTTGCTATTGTTAACAACTCAAAGCAGGTTGGAGCAGTGTCTAAGTCAGAGACAAAGACACAACAGAGAGTAGCTAGCCAAGGTAATGCAGAAGCACTCATTCCTTGGAAGCCAGACAACCAGAGAGGTACACTGGTGAAACCAGTGGTGGGGAGTTCCAAAGGTGGAACTGAAACAACAGGGGACTGTTATATGTATAACAACTGTTTGTTCTCTTCTCTGGATAATGTTTTGCCAATTGATGCTTTTGGGGGAGGATGTTGGGAAAAAGCAGCAAGGCAAAAGCCAGCTCCAGATGGCTGGAATGCAAAACAGTGCAGATGTACTGTTGGGGAAAAGGTGGAGCCTATTCTCTGTACTGAGCACCGGATGTTAGCTCAGTGTGTCATATGACCTGTACTGGAAGTACAGGGGAGGAGTGTGTGACTCTTCTGATGGAGTCTGAAGGGAACAGTCACATTTCTATGTACTGTTGAGTGACAGGAATAAAACATGTAGAAAGGACTCCTGTCTGTCTCATTTCTCCTCCCTGGGAGAATGCAGGGAGGGAGAGAGAAGCAGAAAAGCAGAGGGTGTGTTCTTCTCACTAATGAGGAGGATCGCCGGTTTGTTTACCTAGCCTGCCGGGGTCGCAGACGGACGGTAAACACACAGTATCTCGCTCAATTGCCTCGGGGGAGGCCAGGTACCTCTGCCTGTGGGCTGAAGATATTGACAGAACATAGGATGACTGCGACTTCTACAAATGCTTTTTAAGGTTGCAGGTTTGCAACCTGAATTAGAAGCAAGTCCCAATTAAGTTGGAGGGTTGCTTTGGAATAAGTAGGACTGCTCTGCAATTTCCCAGTTAGAGGGCTTTCCTAGCTCAGCACACGCTCCAGATGTTGTTGGACTCCCATCAGCCCCAGCATAGCTGCTGTCCAGCAATATCTAAAGGTCTAAGGTTTCCTGCTCTAGGTTTTGCATCTGTCTGGAAAATCTGTGTTGCTCACATGTTCTTATCAGCAGAGACTTCCATTAAGTCCAATAAAATTGCTGATGCTTTTTGTTTTACATTTTTCTCTCCAAGGTTTGTGTGTTCATCATGTTGACGACCTTTCTCCCACTTGGCATAAGGATCATTGGTATTTTGTGTTGAAACAGAGGCCTGATTGCTGCACCTTATGGTGGATTTAAACTCTGTGAGCGTAGTCATGCCTTAGCCCTTTGAAAAGGATGCTGCAAGGAAGGCAAGGGGGGCAGCCTCAGACTTCCAACATATGCAAAACCATAATAAAACATTAAAAACTTCCCTAAAGGCTGTATAGTTACTTATCTCCTTGACATCTGATGGAAGGGTGTCCCACAGGGCAGGTGCCACTACTCAGAAGGCCCTCTGCCTGGTTCCCTGTAACTTCGCTTCTCACAGTGAGGAAACCGCCAGACAGCCCTCGGTGCTGGACCCTGATGCCTGGGCTGAACAATGGGGATGGAGACACTCTTTCAGGGCTGAGGCCAATTAGGGCTTTAAAGGTTGGCGCCAACACCGAGAATTGTGCTCAGAAACGTCCTGGGAGCCAACGTAGGATGCAAAATAATAATAATAATAATAATAATAATAATAATAATAATAATAATAATATCTTTATTGTCATTGCAATACTATACATAGTACTCTTTTACTATGTCCAGTGCCTTCCTATGGCACCTTGTGGCATAAATCTGCTCTAAGGTGGAGAGTGGGCAGCCAACAATGCTCTCTGCTGCCTTAACAACCCTGCACAACCCCATCCTGTCCTGGGTAGTACAGCTTCCGTACCACACACATAAGCCATAAGTAAGCACGCTCTCAATGGCACAGTGATAGAAGGCAAGCAGCAGTTTCTGCGGAAGATGGTTTTTCCTTAGTATTCTCAAAAAGTACAGTCTCTGCTGCGCCATCTTCACAAGCCCCCTTGTGTTGACACTCCAGGACAGATCCTCTTGTAATTCAATGCCCCAAAATCTGAACGTTGTTACCCTCTCCACACAGACCCCATCAATCAAAAGTGGCTGGACGTTGCTCTTCTGTCTCCTGAAGTACACCACAAGCTCCTTTGTCTTCCTTGTATTTATGAGCAAGTTGTTAGCTCTGCACCACTCTGTCAGCCGCTCCACCTCATCTCTATAATCCGTTTCACCCTCCCTTTCAGGGATGAGCCCAATCACGGTTGTGTCATCTGCAAATTTAACAACCCTGTTATTAGGGTGAGTAGCGACACAATCGTACGTGTAGAGAATATAAAGGAGCGGACTGAGTACGCATCCCTGTGGTGTTTCTGTGTTAGTCTTAAGCATATTAGAGGTATAAGGGCCCAACCGAACCCTCTGGGGGCGGTCTGACAAAAAGTCCAATATCCACCCACAAAGTGATAACGGAAGCCCCAGATCTTCCAGTTTACACATCAGACGTTGTGGTAGAATGGTATTAAATGCCGAGCTGAAATCTAAAAATAGCAGTCTGGCATAACCCCCCCGCTGCTCCAAATGTGCAAGGACGGCATGGAGGGCAATCGCAACAGCGTCCTCTGTCGATCTTTTCGTTTTATAAGCAAATTGGAATGTGTCCAGTCCCTCTGGTAGGCAGGCAATGACCAGCTTTTCAAAGCACTTCATGATTATAGGTGTGAGTGCTACTGGACGAAAATCATTCAGATCTTCCGGGTTAGATTTTTTTGCTATTGGAACGATAATAGAGGACTTTAGGCAGGATGGAACAATAGCCTGGGCTAGGGACCGATTTAAAATCCCAGTGAAAACTCCTGCTAGTTGATCTGCACAGTCTCTCAATACCCTTCCAGCTACCCCATCTGGCCCTGTGGCCTTCCTTGGGTTGATTCCCTTCAACACCTTCCTCATCTCTTCTTTTTCCACAGAGACTACTACATTCCTTTGTACTGATGATGGTAATGGTGGTGATGATGGCAAAGCCTTCACAGGGAGTGGTGGTGGTGTTGGTAACGCCTCAGCAGGTGTTGCTGCAGATGTTACTTCAAAACGGGCAAAAAAGGCATTCAAATCCTCTGCGAGGGATGCCCCTCCCTCGTCTGCCAGGGAGTCCTTGGATTTATACCCTGTTAATTCTTGTACACCTTGCCACACCTGCAAAAGGATGGTTTTGCAGTTGCTCATAGTGTCGGGGGTGTATTCTGGTGGCTGTTAACAGTTTGTATGGATTATTGGTACATATAACATTGTCTATTGGAGGTATAGCTAACCTGTGGTCTGCCAGATGTTACTGAGCTGCAGTTCCTGTTGGCTCCAGCCATCATGGCCAGTAATCAGGGATGATGGGAATTGTAGTTCTGCAGCATTGTGAGGGCCACGTGTCTGCTGCTCCTGAGTTAGAGGATTTTCCTGTTGTGTGATGCAGCAAAGTAATTTAAGATGACATGGGGCAAAAAAGCACAAGCATCCTGTACCTTTAATAATTGTGTATAAGATAGGATTTCAGCAGGTATACCCCTTTTTTTGCACTTGGCTAACCTACTAGTAGGGACGCGGGTGGTGCTGTGGGTTAAACCACAGAGCCTAGGGCTTGACGATCAGAAGGTCGGCGGTTTGAATCCCCGCGACGGGGTGAGCTCCCCTTGCTCTGTCCCTGCTCCTGCCAACCTAGCAGTTCGAAAGCACGTCAAAGTGCAAGTAGATAAATAGGTACCGCTCCGGCGGGAAGGTAAACACTGTTTCTGTGTGCTGTTCTTGTTCACCAGAAACGACTTAGTCATGCTGGCCACATGACCCGGAAGCTGTACGCCAGCTCCCTCAGCCAATAACGCGAGATGAGCGCCGCAACCCCAGAGTCGGTCACGACTGGACCTAATGGCCAGGGGTCCCTTTACCTTTACCTTTAACCTACTAGTACTTCACCTTGGTCTTCCAGCACAACAGTGGCTGTTAATAGACTCCATTGTCAGGCAACAGGGGGTCTTTTGCTTCTCTGTCACGGCTAAAATGGCCGCTGTTTCTTTAATGCGAATAAAGCTGGGTCAGCATGACTCAGCGGCTTGCAGCAGGTTGTATATATATAGTGAGAAATGTTAGTCTGAGACTTAGGCTGGTGTTTGGGTTGGTTGGTGCTGGTGTGTATAGTTCTTCAGTCGTGTTTTGCACAAAGACTTTTAAGAATAAAACTCTGCAAGGATATTCTCGTGAACTCTCTTATGCAGACAAGGGTCCGAGGACCAGGCTGAAGAGACAAAGGGAGGTCAGAACCCTTTCCTTCTTTTTTTTGCTTTTTACAAACACTGACAGATTATGGGCCCAGTGTTTCTGAGCATGTGCAGAGTGCAAAACGACTGACAGCATCTCAGCAGGGAGCTGGTGAGTCCTGGTGGTGTACAAAGCCCGTGGCTGTGCGTTGGAGCAGTTGGTGGCAAGCTGTAACTGTCTGCAGCGACGCTGGAGCGGCTAGGATCTGAGGATCTGGAAAGCACTCAGCGTCAGCTATTGGAACAGTTTGAACTACTGGAGAACCACAGTAGGCGACTCACAGAGCGGCTACACCAGTTGCAGGGCCAGGCAGGACCTGAGGGTCAACAGAGGCAGCAGCTAGAAGCCGGTGAGTGCCAGCCAGGACCATCCAGTCGGACTCTAAAGAGAGAGTCAGGAGAGCTTGCTGGAGACCCCACAGAAGGGGCTCAGCAAGCACCAGCAGAGATGGCAGATTTCCAGTCTTCCCAAGTTGTAAATATTGGGGGAGGCATCCCTTTTGAACTTCTC
The DNA here is from genome assembly GCF_964106645.2 of Podarcis pityusensis. Classification (NCBI taxonomy): domain Eukaryota; kingdom Metazoa; phylum Chordata; class Lepidosauria; order Squamata; family Lacertidae; genus Podarcis; species Podarcis pityusensis. Next base: position 6,038,777 of record NC_138045.1, read on the forward strand.
TCAGAGAGCAACTGGCTGAGTTGGTCAATTAAAATGCAGCAGTTGTTAAGGAGAGATGGACTATGGGAATGTGTTGAAACTGAGGTTTTGAGGACTGACTCTGCTGAGAAAAAACGGCTAGATGAAAGGGCTCGTGCCCCAATTATGCTGTGTTTGAGCAACTCTCTGTTATTGCATGTAGCAAATGCCAGCATAGCGTTTGAGTGATGGAATTTATTAAGGGCAATGCATGTCAGAGAAACTGCTGGAACTATAATTTCTCTGACCAGAAGGCTGTTCAGGACTGTTATGAAAGAAGGTGAGAGTTTGGCAACTCATCTTCAAACGCTGAAATCTCTGTTTCTTCAACTACAGCAGAGAGGTGAGCATTATGATGAGACTGACCAAACCTACATTATCCTTTCAAGTTTGCCTGAAAGCTGGTTGCCTGTGATTAACAGCACGGAGAGTATGCCTCCCCGAGATCTGACCCTTGAGTATCTGGTTGGAAGATTGACCGAAGAAGCAGAAAGAAGGTCAGATAGACAGGCTGAACCCCAAGAACGGAGGAGTTACAGCCGAGGGGGCCAGCAGCAGAATCTGCCAATGGAGCAACGCCAAGGTTTGGACTTGGCCATGGCGGTGAGGAGGTGCTATAGATGCAACCAAGCCGGGCATCTCCAACGTCAATGCAGGGCAAGACTTCCAGGAGACGACGTGGAGCAGAGACAGCAATCGACGCAGAAACATAAGCAGAAGGGGTTCTCTTCAGGGAAGAAGAACACGCGTTCTGCTCAGTTTGTGTCTGCATTTTCTCGAGAGGAGAGAAAGATACCTCGAGGAACATGGTTGCTGGACTCTGGGAGTAGCAGGATTATCTGCAACAGTCGGGAGGACTTTAAGACCCTGGAGAAGCCAGCCGATGGAAAAGACTCAATCTATCTTGCTGATGGTCGTAGAAGCAAGATTGATGGCCAGGGAACATGTTTCCTGCAGCGCTTGAACACTACTCTACCAGAGACTCTGTTTGTCAGCAGTTTGGACTATAGTTTGCTGTCTGTAAGCTGTTTGATTAATGCAGGGTATAGTGTTAACTTCACACAGGATGGTTGTCTGATAAAGAATGGAACTCGGGTATGTGGCTGTCAGAGCTGCTTCCAGATCCTAGCTCACAGAGGATCACGCTAGCCAGCGATCATTAAATAAAAGTCTTTATTGAGTTACAGTTTCCATTCTCAAGCTGCTGCGTGCAACTCTACGTCTCATGGTTAGATCGGCGAAGCTCCATCTGAGTCTCCGCCCCTTGTACACCAACTTAATATCCTAGCCTTGCTCCACCTTTTCCGCCTGACTGTTCTTCTCTGGGTCCCTCTGCCCCCCGGGGTCTCTTCCTTCCGGGATTCCTCTGACGCTGACGCTGACCCCCCTGACTCTTCTCCCTCCTTTCGGCGGGCTTTAGGACCTGGCTCCCTTTCCGGGCTGCCTACTGCGCCACCTTCCTGTGCATTTGAACTTGGCACGCGCGCCCAACCTTCCACCTTCCGTCTGACCGTTTCTTCGCTCCCCGATGGAGGTGTGGCCACTCCTGACTCGTGCCCTCCCCCCTGTTGTGAGCTGCCAGCGCTTGATCCCTGGCGCCCTTCCTCTTCCCTGCTCTCTGGCGGTGACGCTGGTCCTGATTTCCAACTGCTCCCCTCTGAGTCCCCTCTGGCTCTATCTTCCTGGGGTGTCCCCCTAGGCTCCCCCCTTGCCCTGGCCACTGGTGCTCCTTTCTGTGAATCTTCTGATTCACTGGAAAGACTCGGAGATCTCGGGTCGTCGTCATCACTCATCTTTTCTTCTGCCTCCTCTCCCTCGCTCTCTGTTTCCTCCCTTGCCCTTGCCTCTGCTCCTGAACCCCTGACAGTGGCCATGCAAAGTTGGAAAATGGGTTATATGTAATGCAGGACAAGCCTGTTAAAGCAGCCCAGGTGGTTCAGGAAAATTTGCCAGTTCATAAGGGGTGTGTACATGAACTGCACAGAAAACTGGGTCACGCCAATTTCCATGTGCTTTCAGAGATGCAAAAGGTGTGCAAGAACCTAAAAGTAAATAGCTGTAACTGTTTCCTAGATTGCAATGTATGTAAAATGGCCAAATCTAAGAGGAAGCCTGTGGCTTCTAAAAGTGACAGAGTATCTAAAGAGGTTTTAGAACTTGTCCATTTTGACGTGATAGGCCCTTTTCCACAGAAGACTGAAGGGGGCGCCAGATATGCTTTTCTGGTAATAGATGATAAATCACGTTTTAGTTGGCTGTTTTTGTTAAAGCAGAAATCTGAGTGTTTCTCCACATTCAGAGAATGGGTTGCCCAAGCTGAAAAGCTCTTCGCTCGGCCTGTTGTGCAGCTGCAAACAGATAGGGGCGGAGAATTTCTGAACAAACAGTTTGGGGCATGGTTGCGATGTAAGGGGATCACTCATCGTTTGACTAACCCTTATAGCCCTGCTGAAAATGGTCTGTGTGAAAGACGTGGGGCTGTAATACAGTCAGGAAAGGACTGCCTGCTAGTGGATGCAGGATTGGGTCACAACCATATGCTGTGGGGGGAGGCTTTTCTGACAGCGAACTTTTTGATTAATAGAACCTGGTCTAGCTCTATAAAAGATATTCCTTATCGTGTGTTGTTTGGGAAAGAACCAGAGTGGACAATGCTCCATAACTGGGGTGCTTGGGCACATGTAAATACCCCCAAAGCTCAGCACCAGAAAGGGGGCGCTAGAGCGCAGAAACTGCGGTTTGTGGGATATCAGTCCTATGGCAAAGGGTGGCGTTTCAATTTACGCCCAGGATGCTTGGTTCTGTCACGAAGCGCAGACTTTGCTGACCAGGACAGATGGACTGCGATCCATGCCAACCCAGATTGCCTACTGCCCCTGCAGGTAAGAGAAGAGGCTTCTTCTACGCCATTGGCAACACAGGAGCAGGATGAGGAGGAGGCACAGATTTCCCCAAAGGATGTGGCAATAGATAATACTTCTCTAGAGGAAGAGGAAGAAGAGCCAGAGATAAGGGGGGGGAGAAGAAGTACTTGTGCCTAGGCGCTCCCAGCGTTTAAACAAGGGTGTACCTCCTCAGAGTTTGACCCTAGGAGGAGTGAGAGTATGCAATGTGAGTTGTGTGGAACCACAAAGTTATAATGAAGTCTTAGACTTACCCCCTGGAGAACATGCTTTGTGGCAACAAGCCATGAAAGAAGAAATGGACTCTTTTAAACGTAACAAAGTGTTTGAGGTTATAATGCCGCCACCTGGTGGCAGAGTGGTGTCATGCAAGTGGGTTTACAAAAGAAAAACCCTTGCATCTGGGGAACCACGTTTTCGAGCCAGATTAGTAGCCAGAGGGTTCACTCAAATTAAAGGGGAGAGTTATGATGAAGTGTTTTCTCCCACTGTAAAGAGTGAAACTTTTCGTTTAATGCTTTCCATTGCTGCTGTAAGACAACTAGCAGTGCACCATTTTGATGTTGATGCTGCATATCTGCACGCAAATTTAGACCATGAAGTGTTAATGAGACAACCCCCTGGGTTTGAAGAGGGGAATGGTGCAGTCTGGCGTTTGAAAAAAGCTGTTTATGGTCTCAAACAAAGTGGAAGGTGTTGGAACCAGTTTTTAAATGAAGCCCTTGTAAAAACTGGTTTTAAAAGGAGTGTGGCTGATCCATGCCTGTACACCAAGGGGACAGGCAACAAATATCTAATGCTCTTAGTCTTTGTTGATGATTTGCTTGTAGCAGGGAGTTCCACAGATGAGATCCAGAAGCTCACAAGTCAACTGGGAAAAAGGTTTAAGCTTAAAGCCTTAGGGCCTGTAAGTAGAAGTAAGGCAGGAAGCTGATGGAAGCTTCCTATTGAGCCAGAAAGAGAAAATTCTTCATTTGATAGAGCAGTTTGGCATGGAAAACTGTAAGCCAGTTCAGACTCCCATGACACCAGATTTCCCAAAGACAGTGTGTGATGATGAATTTGATCAGCCTGAGTTGTATCACTCAAAAATAGGATCACTGTTGTATTTAAGCCAGTGGTCAAGGCCAGACATTGCATGCGCTACAAATGTTCTGAGTCAACGTGTATCTAAACCCAGTACTGCTGATTGGTGTGCTTTGAAAAGGCTTATCAGATATCTAAAGGGGACATTAAATGTATGTTTGAAGATATCTAGTACACAAGACGAAAAACTAGAAGTATTTGTTGATGCGGACTGGGGAAGCTACAAGTGGAATGGTTATGTTTTTTGCCAATTCCATAATTGGATGGAGGTCAAAGAAACAAGGATTTGTTGCGACCTCATCCTGTGAGGCAGAATATGGGAGCCTGTCGCTAGCATGCAATGAAATCATGTGGTTTATACAGATACTAAAAGATCTAGATTGTAAAGTAGATTTGCCTATCCAAGTGTATGAAGATAGCCAATCGTGCATTGCATTAGCGGGCTCGGAAATAATGAAATCCGCACCAAAACATATTGCTATCCGTCATGCGAATGTTAGAGATTGTGTACAGAATGGGGTAATCAAACTGGAGTATTGTCAGTCACAAGATAATATTGCTGATTTGTTTACCAAGCCTTTGCCAGCAACATGTCATAATGAATTGATGACAAAACTGGGTTTATGTATATAATGTATGTATGTATTGTTTCTGTTGGGGTTTTTCGCATTTAAGAAACAGAAGGGGTGTCACGGCTAAAATGGCCGCTGTTTCTTTAATGCGAATAAAGCTGGGTCAGCATGACTCAGCGGCCTGCAGCAGGTTGTATATATAAAGTGAGAAATGTTAGTTTGTGCTGAGGCTGGTGTTTGGGTTGGTTGGTTGGTTGGTGGGTTGGTTGGTGGGTTGGTTGGTGCGTGCTGGTGTTGGTGTGTATAGTTCTTCAGTTGTGTTTTGCACAAAGACTTTTAAGAATAAAACTCTGCAAGGATATTCTCGTGGACTCTTTTATGCAGACAAGGGTCCGAGGACCAGGCTGAAGAGACAAAGGGAGGTCAGAACCCTTTCCTTTTTTTTTGCTTTTTACAAACACTGACAGCGATTTCTTTTTGGCTTTAGCTGAACATTCAGCGTACCCAAAAGACAGCTTTTGCTGATTTCACAGAGGGAGAGATCAAGTTCATCCCGACGTACAAATTCGACTCTAAAACAGATCGCTGGGACTCCAGGTAAGCGCCTGCTTGGTAGTTGAAACTAATTTGAAACTAACTTTGGATTGTTTAAAAAAGGATACTGTCAGGGGTTCAGGGACAGAGGCACAGGGTAGGCAGGAGATGGAGAGCGATGGGGATGAATCCCAGGACAGCGACGAAGAGGATGACGATGACTCTAGAGATTCCATGAGTCTTTCCAGCGAATCAGAGGATTCCCAGAAGGGGGCGCCGGTGGTCAAGGCCAGGGGAGCCCAAGGGGGGACGTGTCAGGAGCAGGGGGCCAGCGGGGGATCCCAAAGTGGCAGCTGGGCGTCAGGACCAGCCTCCCCGCCAGAGTGCAGCGAAGGGGGTGGAGGTTCAAGTGTATCAGGGGAGGCGGCTCCGGCAGTAGAGAAAGGAGGGAGGTCGGAGCAAGCCACCCTCCCGGAAGGGGAGGGGAGTAGTGAAGGGAGTAGCGTAGCTGTCAAAAGGAAAGTTAGAGGTTGGGCGCGCGCGCCAAGTTCAAATGTAGAGGCGCGCGGAAGTACAGGGAGCCCGGAGGAGGGGCCAGGTCCCAAAGCCCGCAGGAGGGGGCAAGAGCAGTCTGATTCCGCGTCGGAGGAATCCAGGAGGGGCGAAACCCCAGCGGGCAGAAAGACCCTGCGGAAAAGGAAAGAGAGAAAGAGGTGGAGCAGCGCAAGCCTCTTAAACTGGTGCAGGGGAGGGACGGATTCAGAAGGGACTTCAGCGGTCTAAGCCTAACAGACGTAGGGCTGCGCGCCTCGGATCTGAAGCAAACAATTAACTGCAATAAACACTTTTGTATATAAGAAAAGAAAGGCGTTGGTCTTTTGTGAGCTGAGACTTGAGGCAGCCCTGACAGATACTATTGACTGTTACAAAGAGAAACTGTTTCCCCCTAGTGGAAGCCTTTGAAACTGGTTGATTTACAAGAGTTGGACTAGGGGAATTTCCAGCTGCAAGTTAAAAACCGTGAGACTCTGGGACTGACCTTGAATCTTTCAAATGTTATGGTAAATGGAAGAGGAAAAACAGACCAGTCAACTGTTGATAAAACATTAAGGTCTGGGAGGACTTGGTAACAACCCAGGAGAGGTCTAATATTAGGCCCTCCTGTTCTTTTTGTTGCTGTCTCTGTACTAGTACATTTGAAACTAAGAGGAATGTCGACAGAAGAGGCTTTGGTGGCTGCATTATATAAGATAAATGATTCATTGGATCAGCTTCACAGGAAAATGGACATGATAAATGCGAAAGTGGACGTTTCAGTTGTTGAGGTTGACTTGAATGCAGGGAGTATGGACAATACCAATACAGAAACCACCCAGAAATTGATACAAGAACCTATTTTGATATGGCAAGCTGTGGAGGAAGTCAAGGAAAAAGCTGTTGCTGTTGAAGGTACAGAAACACAACTGGAGAGAAAGAGAGCCCCAGCCCTACAGAGGCAATTTGATGAACATAAGTTGACGCTCGCTATGACTGAACTTAAGGAAAAACAGACGAATTTGAGGATTAGAGTTCATCTTTGGTGGACATGCCCAAGGATTAAGACACTCTGGGAGATGATTCATAACGAAATGAAAAAGGTATTTAAATATACCCTTTTGAAGAAACCAGAGGCCTTTCTTCTGGGCATGGTCGGTCAATTGGTGTTAAAGAAGGATAGAATTTGTCACATGTATGCAACAATAGCAGCAAGAATACTCATTGTGAAGTACTGGAAGACACAAGATTTAGCTATCCGGGAAGAATGGCAGATGAAGTTGATGGACTATATGGAATTGGCGGAAACGACTGGCAGAAATCCGAGACCAGGGAGAAGAGTCGGTGGAAGAAGACTGGAAAAAGTTTAAGACTATGTATAGAAATATTGCAAAAATAATGAATGTTAGAAAAATGTTGGAATGAAGTTATATGGTTTTAGTAGAAATGTTATAAGGAATTAAGTATAAATAGGCTAATAGAGTATTAAAGGGAAAAATAAGATTAGAATATGTTAAGATAATTATAGGATAGAAAACAGAGGAAGATGGAAAGGAATTGCTGAAACAATTAATAGAAGTGGAATACAAAAAGGGAGGTGTGAGGAGGTCGTGGAAATACGGGAATGAAAGTTAAGACATTGAAATTGTTTTGTGCTTTAAATGGTTTGTGTCTTGTTTTGTTAATCTTATCTTTTTTCTCTTTTTCTTCTTTGCTTTTTCTTTTCCTTTTTTGTTTTTTTCTGTTTTATTGTGTGTAAACGGTTGGAAAATCAATTAATATTATTTTTTTTAAAAAAAAGATAGTTGAGCCTTTGTAAGTAAGTCCTCTCAATCATTCTTCTGCAAGGCTTGTTTGTTTTTCCTAGTCTGCTGAGATGCTAGTAGTGTCCTGCCTTTCCATCCTCCTGAGCAGGCTAGTAAAACATATATTTTAAAAATGGTTTTCTGCTAAGCAAGCTGTTGGAAGAGGGCTAGAGTTGAGGGCTGGATGGACTTCCTTTCCTCTGCAGCCAGAATGGACACCAAGCCACGGAGGAAGAGAGAGATCCAGCTCTCCTGAGGCATCTGATCAAGGCTTGTCATGCCAGGCATAAAGCAGCTGGCTAAGTACTTTGGCAGATGTTTATCTCCTTGAACAGCCCCCCCCCCCCGATTTATAACAGGAGACACGTTTCTTATAGTTGTAAAAGGAAATTACAGGCTGGGAGCAAAAGGTCATATTGACCATACAAATTACAGAATACAATCAAGCTGCAAAAACACTAATTAAGAGTTGGTAAATAGTGAAATTTATTGTTTAACAGAAAATACCATGGGCCTCCCATCAGACTCGAGCCACATCTTCCTAAGGTTAAAGGGCAAGAGCTAATAGAAACAGCAGCTGGCTTGAAAGGGGGGTGTAAATTTAAGGGGTTGCTTTTGGAAACTGTTTTTACTAAGTTCCTTTTTACTTTGAAAAGGCCTTTTCTTCTAAAAATCTATATATGTTATGTATGAAATATATTGGCTTAAATGTAATTATGCAAAGGATTTAGAAAGTAAGAAATGTTAGATTCTTATGTTAGATTCTTATTTCATTGATGGTGTGTGAGAAGGTGAACCCAAGATCTCTGTTTAAGACAAAAATTAAAACCATGAGCCATCTGTTTTAGCCATCTGTTTTGGAGTGAAAGGGCAATAGGGCAATAGGGCAAAGATGATCTGGTAATTAAGGTGCCTGGTCGAGGCAAATGTAAGATATATGGCTACTTGTCTGCCATTTATGGATAGAAGGAAATATAGCTCTTTGTCTCCCATAAAAGGTAATAGGAAATGGGTCTATCTTTTATGATTGGTTCTAGCAAACAGCCAATAGGAATTTCAACCAGGCTGATTGGACAGAGGCAGCCAAAGGAGGAGCAAGGGGGCTGGGCTGAGGAAATTTAAGTGCTGGCCATCAGGGCTGGAGTGGGCAGAGCTTTGGTATTCATATACCACTGTCTCTCATTTATTTGTCTGACAAATAAATTATTATTTTAATTTCTCTATTGCTGCGTTGAGTATTTCATTCCAGCTAAGCGTTAACCACAAGCAGGGTGCTACACTCCTTCACCTGCTCACTTTGCTTGCATGGAATTCCTGGTTGCCAAAGGCTGCTAGGCGAGTTGTGAAATGCAAGGCTGTGATATGTTGTCTTCCTCAAGCCATCCCTGCTCAAAGTCTCTGGAAATGTTTTGGCTCCTTTTCCACAAGCAGCCTTTCCCCCACATTTGTCCTGATAACCAGCATCCTCTGTTTCATGGCGTGTATAAGCAGAGAATCCTGTTTGTGTCAAGGAAGTCTGGGAAGTAGACTTGGTGCTCTCTCAAGATGAGTCTGCCAGGGCATAAGAACATGAGAGCAGCCCTGCTGGATCAGGCCATTGGTCCATCTGGCCCAGCATCCTGTTCTCACATTGGCCAATGAGATGCCTCTTGGGGAGCCCACAAACAGGACCTGAGTGCAACAGCACGCTCCCCTCCTCCAAGCCATACTGCTTCTCTTGGTGGAGTATGTTCTGTGGCCATTATGGCTAGTAGCCATTGAGCCTCACCATCCAGGATTTGGCATATTCTTGTGGTTCTGGACAACTGTCAGAAGCCACCTAGGCCTGCTAGTTTCATTGCTCTTGCTGTGGTAATGGGGAAATCAAAAGGACAGGCGGAACATGTAGTGAAGAAGCCGGAAAAGGGCAGGCTCCTTTGGGCAGCATTTCAGGTGCCAGAAAGGGTCTTTTGGATCACTGAAAAAATAGTGTCTGAACAAGAATAACGGGGCCCCTTGTTTTGGGGAAGGATCATCATTTGGTGGTGTGCCATATGCTTTGTATGCAGAGTCTCAAGTTGAAAGGCACCGCCACCTGAAAAAGGATTGGGCCACAGAGAGCTGCTGCCAGCCAGAATAGACTTAATTAATTGTGGGGTTGGAAGGGATCACGAGGGTCATCTAGTCCAACCCCCTGCAATGTAGGAATCCAAACTGGGGGAGGTCAGAAATTCATTCTGACCTGGTAGAAGGCAGCTTTTGATTTCCTGACAACTCTCTCCATGAGGCAAAATGCCTGCACACCTGCAAGGTCCGCCCCTTCAGAAGTTGGACTCCCAAGCCCCATCATCTCCAGCTCTTGACCGTGGTCAAGATCACACGCCATGTGTGGAGCCAAAGTTTGACTGTGTGAGCCTTGTGTGTTGCCTCAGCCAGTCCAACAGTCCTGGTGTCTCTCCTGTCTCCTTGCAGTGGGAAGTGCCGTGTGCCAGCATGGTGTGAGCCAATCCTCTGGAGAGGAGGCAGCGTGAATCAGCTCAGCTACCGAAGCCACATGGAATTGAAAAGGAGCGACCACAAGCCCGTCAGCTCCCTCTTCCTCACAGGGGTAACACCTGCCCTGGCCAGGGCTATCGTCTATTCGGGGTTTTTAGTTGCCTGCTATGTGGCACCTCCTCGAATCTGGGCAGGCCCTGACCAACAACCAGGCCCCTTTCCACAGAGCTCCTCCTTGGCCAATGACTTCCGGTGCAAGGAGTGGGCAGGTTTTGGCTCTGTTAAATCCCTAGGCTTCCATTCTCCACTGTTCTGAGTACACGCTGCTCCTGCAGGCATGGCAGACCACATGGGCTGAACTGTATACCTTAACTGTTGGCTCCATTCATGCAATGGAGCTTCTGTGGTACTTGGCTTGGAGCATTTGGCTTCAGCCCATTGGGTCTGGAAGTCACAGCCGCTGCCATCCTGGGGAAGCTCTCAGAGTTACAGTACTTGCCTCTTTCAGGGCTGGGAACAGGGGGGTGCATCAGGCCTTTCTGCTCTTAACTCATGCCCCCCCCTTCAGTCCATAGCCCCAACAAATGTGCTCTGCCCCCCCCCCCATAGGTGAAGGTTGTGGCTGACCGACGGTACCAGAAAGTGTTTGAAGATATTGTTCAGTTGATGGACAGGATGGAGAACGAATTCCTTCCCTCCCTGGAGGGAGGTAAAGACGAATAGGATCCTCTCCAACCCCTTAAAGAGGGTTTGCTGCAAAAAGACCAGGGGGGAAAGAAGCCCTTGGCCCATCTAGCTCAGTCTTGAGCGGTTCCCCAGGATTTCCGGGGGATCTCTCCCAGCCCTACCTGGAGATGCTGGGGATAGAACCTGGGACCTTTGCATGCAAGGCAGATGCCCTTCCACTGAGCGGCAGCCTCTTCCTCTTCCTCGCAGGCAAAGACTCCAGGGGTAGCCAGCGTGTTGCCCTCCAGATGCTGGACTACAACTCCCATCATCCCCAGCCAACATGGCCAGTGGCAAGTGCAGCAAGATCTGGAGAGCCCCACGTGGACCTGTTGCATGTGCAGTCCCCTAAATGAGAGCCCGGGGCCAAGGACAAACTTCCCCCTGGAGCACGTTTCCTTGCCTCTGCTGAAGGCAAGCACTCTCTTTCCTCCCCCCCCCCTTTTTGCTCTGCAGTTTCCGTTTGAGAATGTGACGTTCTGGCAGCTGCAGAAGGAGAAGTTCCAGATCACAAACAACGGGCAGGTCACCCTCCACTTCTCCTTTATCCCCAAGCTCAGTGACAGACAGTATTGTAAGCCATGGCTTCGCGCTGAGCCCTGCGAGGGATACTTGGAGCCCAGCGCGTCTCTCTCTGGAATCAGAGAACTGTAGAGTTGGAAAGGGACCCCAAGGGTCATCTAGGGAAGGCCTTGGTTTCCTTTTCATCCCCCCTTTTCCCCTCCTCTTCCCAACCCTCCTCCCTCAAACCTTGGGAGTTTGGTAGAACAGGGGAGGCTTAACATTTGTGGGCTGCAGAGACTTCCGGGTTGGTGCCATCGGTAATGGCGGATTCCCTCTGAGTTTCTGAGGGACCAGCTCCGTGGGATCGGGTCTGACCGCTGCGGCAAAGTGGGGACCCTTCAAAAATCACAGGCGGGTGAAGCCTGTGAACGTGGGGACTTGGCGGGCACCTTTTGCGCCCCCCCCGAACTCCGAAGGGACCCTTTTATGGGCTCCGGAGCGAGACGGGGTGAGCGGCGCGGTGCTGAGAGTCGACTGCTTCTTCCGCGGAGTGAAGCCGCACAGCCGTTATCGGAGAGCGCTGACTTTTTCCTGGGACAATTTGACTTCGAAAGCAACTACCCGTGAGTAGGATAAAATTGGATTTAAAGGGAAAAATAACTTAATTCGGCACCGAAGCGGGAAGGTATAAACAGGAAGTCCGCCTTCCTTTCTTGTAAACAGATCAAAGCAAAGAGACTGTAAGCGGAAACTTTGAAAGACGTTTGAAAAAAGACTTAAATCCTAACATCAGAAAAGCGATCTCCCCTCCGGATTGCAGGAGAGGAGGGGGGAAAGGTTTGAACTGTATTTATCTGCAAAAAAAAAAAGAGGGAAAGGAAGCTAAAATCCACCGCTTAGAACCTGGGAACGGACTGCCCTGAGACAAGGAATGCCGCTCTGTGAAAAGCACTATCGGTAAACAGAGTACTTTTGACAGCTAACTCTGCAAGAGAGATACAGTGTTTCTGGACTTCTCCTGGCTTTAAAGTAACTGATTAAGTGCAATTGAAACTGTTGTTTTCTTGTGAATTGGGGGATTTATAAGGACTACTTTTTTAAAAAAAGTTGCAAGCTTTGACTGTTACTGTGTCCCCCTAGAGGAGGTTTGACATTGCTACAATAACAACTGGGCTAGGGGAATTTTCCATTTCAAAACAAATTCTAGCCGTGGGATTGACCTTGGACTTCTATGAGAGTGTTATGGCAGATGGAAGAGGAAAGTTAGAGTTGATTCAGGAAGAAACTACTAGGTCTGGCAGACCCTATCGGACAGATACTGCGTCGCAGCGAAGAGCTTCAACATCTGGTCCTTCTGGACCATCTGGATTATCAGGGGCTGCACCCCCAGAAGTTAAACCAAAAGTAATGTTGTCTGAAGACATTTTGGCCCTGGTACTAGGAAAAATTAATGAATCTTTGGAAAATTTAACTAAACAAGTAGCTGAAACAAATAAACAAGTAGCCGAAGCATCAGTTAAAATTGACCAAAATACTACAAGTATTAATAATTTGGGACAGAAGGTGAATACCAATACAGAGACTATTGAGAAATTGTTACAGGAATCTGCTTTGACCCAAAAGACAGCCGAAGAAGCAAAAGACATAGCAACTGCTACTCAAGAGAAGATACCACCGATATATAGGCAACTCGAGGACCACGGTTTGACGTTGTCTATGATTGAATTGAAGGAGAAACAAAGAAATTTGAGAATCAGGGCTGTACCAGAACTTGAGAAAGATAACTTGACTGACTTTCTTACGCAGGAATTTGCAGACTTCTGGCAACAGGATTTGGGGAAGGAAGAATTTAAGATAGTGAGCGCATTTAGACTTGGAAGAGGAGGAAGGAAGAACAAGGTGAGAGACTGTTTGATTACCCTTCGAACAAAAGAGGAGAGAGACAAAATCTTGAATCTGCATTACCAAAAGACTCTGGAAATATATGAGTCAAGTGTGGAGATATTTAAGGACATTCCAAAACATCTTTTGGACTTCAGGCTTAATTACGGAGATCTGGTTGCCCTGCTGAGAAGTAAGAGAATCATCTTTAGGTGGGAATTCCCTCAAGGCCTGTCCTTTAAATATAAAGGAAGAAAGATAAAAATAAGATCAGTCAATGACAAAGATAGATTCTTGAAAGACCACGGAGAAGACCTACAGAAAGAAGTGGAATCTGGAGAAGAGCCAAAAGCACTGGAAAGAGGAATACTAGATATAGCAAACTTATCTTTTGGATTGCATGGTTCAGAGAAAGTGACACCACCGACAGAACAAGAACAAACACTTGGCGCAGTTGGAGGTAAAGAGAAGTAACCCCATCATGGCTCTGCAACTATTAAGTTGGAATTGTAATGGCCTCAACTCTCCTCGGAAAAGGAAAAGTGTTTTTCATTTACTAAAAAAGGAACAATTGGACTTGATTTGCCTACAGGAAACACACGTGATAAGGCTACATAGGAAAGTATTGATCAACAAGAGATTGGGACAGGAGTTTATTTCATCTGACAAAGTTAAAAAAAGAGGAGTAGTGATTTATGCAAAGGAGAGACTATCACCGAAATTCATTTTTAAAGACGATCAAGGAAGATTTGTGGCAATTGAAATTCAAATTCAAGGAGAGAAATTTTTGATAGTAGGAATTTATGCACCGAATGAGGGGAAATCTGAATTCTTTAAAAAGTTGCATGAGACCTTAATGGACTATTTGGATTACAATCTGATCTTGATGGGGGATATGAATGGAGTAGTATCTACAAATATGGATAAGGCACAAAGACAGGTAGTCACCAAGGATGGTAGACTACCGAAAACATTTTTCGAGATGACAGACAACTTGGACTTAGTCGATACTTGGAGAACAAAGAATCCGTTGGGAAGAGAGGGAACCTTCTTTTCTGAAGCCAAGATGACATGGACTAGAATTGACCAAATATGGGTAACTAGAGGAATGGCACCAAAGATAAAGAAAGTGGAAATTTGTCCAAAAACCTGCTCCGACCACAATGCTGTAAGGATGGAGATGAAACTAATATCAACTGGCTCCTTCAGATGGAGGATGAATGACACCTTATTCAGAGATGAAGAAGTGTATAAAAAGGCCCAAAAAACCTTGAGAGACTATTTTGAAATAAATATGAATACTAATGTTGAAAAAAGAGTAATCTGGGATGCAAGCAAAGCGGTCATGAGAGGGTTCCTGATACAACAGAATGCAATAAAGAAGAGAAGCCAAAATGAGAAGAAAGATAAAATTTTGGAGAAAATAAAAGAAAGTGAGAAGAAATTGAGAGCAAAACCAAAGTCGCAGGAGATTTTGAGAGAAATAAAGTTATATCAAGTACAATATATGGAAATGATGAATCAGGAAATAGAATGGAAAATTAAACAAATGAGACAAAAAACATTTGAATCAGCTAATAAATGTGGGAAATTGCTGGCTTGCCAAATGAAAAAAAGACAAAAATTAAATATTATTACAAATTTAGAAGTGGAAGGAAAGAACATACACAACCCAAATGAGATTAGAAACTGTTTCCAGAGGTACTTTAAACAATTATACACACAAGGGCCACAGAAAGAAATGGACATAGATCAATTTCTGAAGATAAATGGATTACAAAAAATCTCTCAAGAAAGTAAATTAATGTTGAATTATAAAATATCTGAACAGGAAGTAGAAGGTGCCATTCAAAATATGCAATTGGGCAAATCTCCAGGACCGGATGGGCTGACTTCTAGATACTATAGATCCTTGAAAGAGTGGTTAGTACAACCTTTAAAGGAAGTCTGCAATGAAATATTGGAAGGGAAAAGGGCACCAGAGTCGTGGAAAGAAGCGTATATTACACTTATACCGAAAACAGAGACTGAAAAGACTCAGCTTAAGAACTACCGCCCCATATCATTACTTAATGTGGATTACAAAATTTTTGCAGACATTTTGGCCAAGAGATTGAAAAAAGTGTTGATGGAAGAGATTCATAAAGACCAAGCGGGCTTTCTCCCGGGAAGACACTTGTCTGACAATTTGAGGAATATAATTGATATTTTGGAAAAACTAGAAGTGAACATAAATACTAAAGCAGTTTTGATATTTGTGGACACGGAGAAAGCTTTTGATAATATCTCTTGGAGTTTTATGAAGAAGAACCTACAGGGGATGGGGGTAGGCCAAGGCTTTGAAAACGGTATAAGTGCAATTTATTCAGAACAAAAGGCTAAACTAATTGTAAATAATGTGGTGATGGAAGAATTTAAGATAGAAAAAGGGACACAACAAGGTTGCCCAATTTCCCCATTGCTTTTTATATCGGTCCTGGAGGTTTTGCTGAATATGATTAGAAGGGACCAGTTAGTTAAAGGTATACAAGTCGGAGCCAAACAGTACAAATTGAGAGCATTTGCAGATGACTTAGTATTGACGTTACAGGAGCCAGAATCTAGTACCAAAAGGGTTTTAGAACTGATTCAAGAATTTGGTCAGGTTGCAGGATTTAAACTGGATAAGTTAAAAACCAAGGTTTTAGAGAAAAATTTAACACCGATTGAGAGAGAGAGGTTTCAGAATGAGACAGGTTTAACAGTGGTTAAGAAAGTGAAATACCTGGGGATTAACATGACAGCTAAAAATGGGAATCTATTTAAAGACAACTATGAAAAATGCTGGGCTGACGTGAAAAAAGATTTAGAAATTTGGTCAAATTTGAAGCTTTCACTGCTGGGTCGTATTGCTGCGATAAAAATGAATGTATTGCCTAGAATGTTTTTGTTTCAAACATTGCAAATTGTGGACAAAATGGATTGCTTCAAGAAGTGGCAGAGAGACATTTCTAGATTTGTCTGGCAGGGCAAGAAGCCCAGAATAAAATTTAAGATATTAACTGATGCAAAGGAAAGGGGTGGATTTGCCCTACCAGACTTTAAACTTTATTATGAATCAGCAACTTTCTGCTGGTTGAAAGAATGGCTGCTTCTTGAAAATACAGACATTTTGGATTTAGAAGGTTTTAACAACGTATTTGGATGGCATGCATATCTGTGGTATGATAAGGTCAAAGCACATAAAGCATTTAAGAATCATATTGTCAGGAAAGCATTGTTTAATGTCTGGATAAGATATAATGATTTATTGGAAAACAAAACCCCAAGGTGGTTGTCACCGATGGAAGCAAAAGCACAGAAAAAGCTCAATATGGAGGCCAATTGGCCGAAATATTGGGAAATTCTGGAACAAGAGGGGGAGAGATTGAAATTGCAGAGTTTTGAGAAACTAAAAAACAAAGTGCGAGATTGGCTTCATTATTATCAGATAATGGAGGCATATAATTCGGACAAGAAAATTGGTTTCCAGGTGGAAAAATCAAAATTAGAAACAGAACTGTTAGAACCCAAAACTAAGATTTTGTCAAAGATGTATAACTTGCTGTTGAAATGGAATACTCAGGATGAAACGGTGAAATCTGCTATGATTAAATGGGCACAAGATGTTGGACATAACATAATGATGGCTGACTGGGAACAGTTATGGACCACAGGTATGAAGTTTACGGCATGCAATGCCTTAAGAGAGAATATTATGAAAATGATATACAGGTGGTACATGACCCCAGTCAAGCTTGCAAAAATCTGTCATTTGCCCGATAATAAATGTTGGAAATGTAAAGAAACTGAAGGTACATTCTTTCACCTTTGGTGGACGTGCCCAAGGATTAAGGCTTTCTGGGAGATGATCTATAGTGAATTGAAAAAGGTATTTAAATATACCTTCTTGAAGAAACCAGAGGCCTTTCTCCTGGGCATAGTCGGCCAATTGGTGCCAAAGAAGGATAGAACTTTTTTTATGTATGCCACAACAGCAGCAAGAATACTCATTGCAAAGTATTGGAAGACACAAGATCTACCCACTCTGGAAGAATGGCAGATGAAGGTGATGGACTATATGGAACTGGCGGAAATGACTGGCAGAATCCGAGACCAGGGAGAAGAGTCGGTGGAAGAAGATTGGAAGAAATTCAAAGACTATCTACAGAAATATTGTAAAATTAATGAATGTTAGAATGATGTTGGATAGAAATTAAGTGGTTTTCAGCTGTAATACTATAAGGGAGTATGAAAAATGGATTATTAATAGGTAAAAATTTAACGTTACAATATTTTAAGATTAAAGACTAGGATAAACAAAGAGGGTAAGGATTTGCTGAACCAACAAACCGAACTGGAATACAAAAAAGGGAGGCGTGAGGAGGTCCGGGAAACAAGCTAATGAAAAATAAGTAATGGAAAGATTGAGTTGTTTTTAACCATTTTTATTTTGTATTTTCTTCTTTTTTTATTTTTATTTTGTAATATTTTGAAAATCTCAATAAATATCTTATTTAAAAAAAAAACATTTGTGGGCTGCATTGCCCCATGCTCAAGTCTCCAAGGGCCACACGTCAAAGCAGCTGAGCCCAAAGTGTAAAAGTGTGTGTGACCAGCTTTAAACACACACACACACACACACAAATGAATTGAAGCAAAACAATGCTGGAGGGTCCCAAAAAACCTTTTGGCATCGCAGGGAACCAGTGAGAGCAGTGGGTCCAAAAATTACTTCTTTAAAAAGAAAATGCGTATTTTTATGTTGTGGAGGCACAAAAATATCTTGGGGAACATACAGAACTAGCCAAACTTTTTAAAACTCAATGAAATGTAAACTAAAAAAGAAAGTTACATTGGGGCGCAAAAATCCTTTAGGAGACAAATAAATGCTTTCCCTTTTTATATTCTTTTGTTAGGGTCACTTTCTCTCACCCCCCAGTATCCTGTCACCATCTTCTGTGCAGCTGCTGCTTTGGAGGACTAGAGAGGAAAGTGGGGTGGGGGTGGGAACTGAGTCGCTTCTTTTCCTAATTCTTGAAGTTAAGGTTTCCCCCATACACCTGTGAGAACAGGAGGCTGTACTAGATGGGCCATTGGCCTGATCCAGCAGCCTCCTATTGTGTCCTTCTGTTCAATTATTCACCGTCTTAACTTTTAATTTACAGACAAGCCAACTTGGCTGTGCCAAAGAGTGTATCTACCTGACCTCCTCCCGTTTTAGGTGAGACGGTGGACATTTCCCTGGATGTGTACGTCAGCAAGGAAGAGAAGATTGAGGCTATCTTTGTCCTTCACCTTGACCGTGGCAAGGACTATTTCCTCACCATCAGTGGGAGCTACTTACCAAGCTACTTCGGGACCTCCTTGGAAGCCTTGTGCTGGATGAGGCAGCCGATTGGCAAAGTTCCCGTCACCATGAGGCATCTGATCAAGATCTGTATTATGAGGCATCTAATCAAGATCTGCATTTTAAAATGAGCTTTGTAAATATTTATATCTCTCATGCCAGGGAGAAACCAGCTGAATACTCTGGAAGCTGTTTATCTTCCTGTTTAAGGGCTCCACTGATCTATAGCAGTATTTCAGGGTTGTAAAAGGAAATTACAGGCTGGGAGCAAAAGGTCACACTGACCATACAAATTACAGAATACAATCAAGCTGCAAAAACACAATTAAGAGCTGGTAAATAGTGAAATTTTATTGTTTAACAGAAGACTCGAGCCATATTTTCATAAGGTTAAAGGGTAAATTGAAGAAGTTGCTTTTAGAAACAGCAGCTGGCTAGGGAAAGAGGCTTCTCTCCGAAGCTGCTTTGAAGCTTCAGAGAACTTAGAGAACTTAGCTTTTACTAAGTTCACTTTGAAAAGGCCTTTCCTTCTAAAAATCTATCTATGTTATGTATGAAATATATTGGCTTAAATGTAATTATGCAAAGGATTTAGAAAGTAAGAAATGTTAGATTCCTATGTTAGATTCTTATTTCATAGATGGTGTGTGAGAAGGTGAACTCAAGATCTCTTTAAGATAAAAATTAAAAACCATGCACCATCTGCTTTAGCCATCTGGTTTGCAGTGAATAGGGCAACAGGGGCCAAAGGTTATCTGGTAATTAAGGTGCCTGGTCGAGGTAAATGTAAGATATATGGCTACTTGTCTGCCATTTATGGATAGAAGGAAATATAGCTCTTTGTCTCCCATAAAAGGTAATAGGAAATGGGTGTATCTTTTATGATTGGTTCTAGCAAACAACCAATAGGAATTTCAACCAGGCTGATTGGACAGAGGCAGCCAAAGGAGGAGCAAGGGGGCTGGGCTGAGGAAATATAAGTGCTGGCCATCAGGGCTGGAGTAGGCAGAGCTTTGGTATCCCTATACAACTGTGTCTCTCATTTATTTGTCTGACAAATAAATTATTATTTTAATTTCTCTATTGCTGTGTTAAATATTTCATTCCAGCTAAGTGTTAACCACAAGCAGGGTGCTACAACCAGACTTATTGACCTGGTAGGGAAAGGGGTTGATTTACCTGGCAGGTTCATGTGCTGGATGTCTACCCTTCCCACTCTGCTTGCCTGCTTGAAAAACAGCTGCTCTTCCACTCAGCAATGTGGGGGCTGGGGGTCCTCCGCTGCATTCAGCTTCTGTAGCTGTGCACCCGCTTCCTGTGTGCTGTTCATGCCCTTTGTTTGCCTTGACTGAGTCATCCCAGGTTCTGGTCCTCCCACCTGCCCTTTCGCAGGGCCACTGAACCGTGTGCATTTCCCTGCCATCTGCCCAGATACTGTTCAGCCAGCGGGCTGTTTCTTTCTCTTCTCAGGGCCTGTTCCATTAACACCCTTGGTCGTCTTTTGCTCTTGCCTTCCTCCTCTGATCTCGGGGAGAAGGCAGCTTCCTAGAAAAGGTAACAGTTGGTTTGCTATCCTCTAGATGTTCTTGTAGCGGGCTCAAATCAGGTACAGGCAACGCCCCATTTACACGGGGGTTGCGTTCCGAGGTACCGTGCGTTTAAATGAAATTGCGTATATTGGGGACAGCATTGGAAAAGCCTGCAAAAACCCTCTAAACTTCCGGAAACCCTTTTGAAAGGCCTTTTGAAAACCAGCAGCACTTGCCAGCCTCCCTGCAAAACTCCTTGCTCCAACTCTCCACAGGCCTGAAAGGTCGGTGCCAAAGCTCCTGGGAGGGAGTCGAGATGCTGTTTCCATGCCGCTTTGCCGCTTTAGTGCTCTTGGGGGGGACATTTTTGCCCCTTCAAGTGCCCCTTCCAGTGTGCATGTGCCTCGAAGGCACATAAATGGAGTTGCCCTTGTCAACGATCAGCAGCTGCTCCATGCAGTGGCAGCTGGTCCCTTAGGGCAAACCAGGCACTACCCCACCAACCTGACTTTCCTCTCAGGCAACCCGCACCTGCCTGCCTTCTGACTCAAATCCAGTCCAGGTGGTGGCTCTAGCTCTCTGCTTTGGTCTCTTCCCTAGTCTCAACGTGGCCCTTGTAGAACTCGGCAGAGGAGAATGGAGACGAAACCAGAATTTGCCATCACTGCTTGTCACTGATTTTGCGCTGCTTGACTCTGGGTCCGCTTGCGATTGGCAGCACGGGAGGCAGAAAGTCCAGTCTCATGATGCAGGCGCCAGCCCCCTCTGGCCCCAAGAGCCAGTTTTCTCCTTATCTCTGTGCTCAGCAACTGCTGCACAGGCTATGCCACTCTAGCTTACTCTTACCACCTGAGCACTGGCATT
The DNA here is from genome assembly GCF_964106645.2 of Podarcis pityusensis. Taxonomy (NCBI): domain Eukaryota; kingdom Metazoa; phylum Chordata; class Lepidosauria; order Squamata; family Lacertidae; genus Podarcis; species Podarcis pityusensis. The sequence goes on from NC_138045.1 coordinate 6,059,576, forward strand.
TGGGAAGCAGTAGTGGCTGCTTTGCGGTGGCTTGGGGAAATGTCACTCCTCTCGAAATCATATCTACTTGGGTGTATTATCATAGCCACAAGGAGACAGTGGTGACTGTCAATTTGGACAGCTGTAGACATTTAGAACTATGGAGGATATGTTTATCAGTGGCTACGGGTCAGGGCTATTTCTTGCCACTACTATCACAAACCACATGCTTTTGATTACCAGTTTCTGGGGAACATGATGGACAGAGTGCTCTTGTCCCCGTGTCCCTATGGACTCCCAAGGGCATGTGGTTGGCCATTGTGGGAACAAAATGCTGATCTAACCCAGCAAGGCTCCTGTGTTCTTTAGCATGCACCAGCTACTCTTGCACTAAGACTCTGATACAGTATGTGTCATTCCCCACACCAATACACACACTCACTCTCTCTCTCAAGACGGGCGGGGAGTATTGGCGGCGGGGGGGGGGGAGGATGAACTGGGTCCTAATCAACAGCTGCCCTGGGGATGAGGGGATCAAATTCTCCATCCTTGCCAACTCCTTTTAGTGATGGGCTGCTTGCCATTGCTGTGCTCCTAAAGCTCTCTTGCTCCCCCCTCCTCTCTTTCTCTTTCTCTTGAATGTGGTAGCCTTTGCTTTATTCTGATTTGCGCTTGCGTCCCTACTCCCCACGTGTAGAATTGCTATACGTTTGGATTTTCCTGGACATTCAAGCGTTTCCCGCATGGACACTTGTTTCCAACGGCCAAATCCCGGCAATTCCGGGCGGATGGCAACCCTACCCACTTGTGCCAGATTGCCTGGCATACATTACAAGCATCTAGTCACATCCCGGGGCTAGCCGACCTGACGAGAAGAGTCCGCGACCAGAAGGAGGAGGAGTACCAGGAAGAATGGACAAAATTCAAAGATTATTTAGCTAAATATGTCAAGATAAGCTAATTGGAGAAGCTTGCAAATACGAGATAGGCTTAGGATTTAAATATGTAAGGATAGGAATTAAGATGTTTCAAGCCAGATTAGAAAGAATGAAAGATGTGAAGTGATCAAGTTATTTTTTTTATTATTTTTTTTAGAAGATTGATTTTGGAAAACTGTTAAAATGAAATACAATGCAATTCAAAGAGGGGGATTTGAGGAAGTCACTTAACAATGTTATCAAGATTGGTTTAATTGCAATTAGGATGTTTGTTTGTTTGTTTGTTTGTTTGTTTGTCTTAAAATTTTTTTGGAAAATTAATTTAAAAAACTGAAAAGAAAAACACCATAGATTATCCAGAATCCCAAGCAGCGACATTGTGAAACATTCATAGGAATAAAAGGTAGGGGGGAAGGAGGCACAATGTCAAGCAGGCAACAGAATAAACCCGAGCACTGTGGGTCTAAAACCGGCCCCTGAATCTCTTGCTCCCCACTCTGCCCTTCTAACAAGAACATTTTTTTGCTTGCTGGATGGCTGTGTGCAATGAGAGCTCAGTCACTGAGGAAGGGTGCTGGCCCAGTGGGAGAAGTATGTGATTGGCGTGCAGGCGATCCAAAAATCCATTCAAGAGCAAAATTCCAGTTCTCATGTTTTCTGTCGAAATGGCTAATTTAAAGGGGAATAGCATGGTGCCTTCCACAGAGTCAGACCAAGGAGAAATTCTGTAAGCAAAGGTAGCAGGCTTTGAAAAGCTTATGCAGATACACAAGGACACATTGCTAAAAGAAACAAAGGGAGGGACCATGAGTGAACAGGTAGTACCAGAATGTACAGAACTGTACCTAGAAAAAGGTTACAACTGGATTACCTTTTTGTAAACAAAAACAACAACCCCCAAAATAAAACTCGGAAGCAGCAGGACTCCTTAGGAACTCTTCAAAAAACAAAACACAAAACTGCATATCCCTACCTAGTCACCAAATGTGAGGGGAAACGTAAACCAGCATCTTACACTGCTTTAAATGATAGCCAGATTCTGCAATTTTTTACCACACCCGAAGTAAAAGTTTTTGAAAAATCATGCACTTCATTTGTAGGCAAGGGAAAGCTTTCTGAAATGTACAAACTCTTACTAAGACACACAATCTGTTGAAATGACCAAGCAGCGGACGAGATTCGGGGACAGTGGTGTGCCGCCTGGGGAAATGTTCCTTTCCATTCACCTTAAGCAAAGATGTGGTGACCTTGTGCATCCATAAAAAACTTTCAGAAATGTATTTCATTACTTCCCAAAGCTTCTCAATGGGCTACCAAATGGCATTTCTTTCTATTTTGGATGAAACTGGGGAAGCAGCTTTAGAAGAAGGGGTTCTGACATTCACTGGCCTGGAAAACACCTGATGCCAATATGATGGCATAGCGGTGTCCGCAAATTGTGGGTGGTGAATTGCTTGGGTGGCCTCTCTTGAGAAACGTTGCCAGAAAATGGACGAACCTGTTTGTGATAAAAAGTGATTCGTAAAGCTGCAAACAGCAGGTGTCCCAAGGTTAGGGAGGAAACATGGCAACGAAAGAGGGGGGAGATTAGTTCAGGGTCAAGCTGGATGGGTTGTCAAGGAAACAGTGTCCTGCCCATCTTTGTGACATCTCGTGCTGCTTGTAGAAAAGACAGAAGCTACACATCCCCGTCGTGGGATAGTTGGGAGGAGTTGGCTGAGACAGAACTGGGACGGAGAAGCAAGCAAGCGAGCGAGGGACCAACAGGGGAGATAGGTGTAGACTTTGCTTTGCTTTGCTTTCACTTTATCATTTCATTTTCATTTGTATATTTTGTGCACATATTTTCCTGTCTATTTTAGACAGAGAGGAGTAGCACTAGGTTTAGAGGCAAGGTTCAGAGTTAGTGTTGTGTGAGCATTTTAAAGCAGTTGAGTTTAAACAGGAGCGGATTTCTCCTGAAGAGATGGCCATCATCGTGAATCTGTAAGTAGGATTTCTTCTGCTTCTTTTTTTTAATCTTCTGGCTTGGGGTCCCCCACACGGCCAGCATCCCCGTGGAATTTAACCCCTTCCTGAACAGCTTAACTTCTCTTCCCACCCCCCTCCCTTTCCCCGCCTTCCCATTCTCCCTCAAATCTCATTGCAGCTCAGCTGGTTAGAGGGAGCTGCAGATAGCACCAAGGTTGCAGGTCTGATTCCCATAAGGTACAGCTGCATATTCCTGCATTGCAGGGGGTTGGATTAGATGATCCCCAGTGTACCTTCCATGATCATTATTTGGGTATGCTTTTGATTACATTCATAGCCCACTTTTCATCCAAGCAGTTCAAGGTGGCATTGATGCCTTGCCTTTCCCCCTGTTTTTCCCCTCACAACAAACCTGTTAGGCAGGCTAGGGTGAGAGTGACTGGACCCAACATCAAACAGTGCACTTCATGACTGAGTGGGGATTTGCACTCGGATCTCCCAGGTCCTCCTAGTCCAGAATTCTAGCCACTATACACCCCCCTCTCTCTACCCCTTCTCCGTTTCTCAACTCTTCAGCCATCAACTGCAACAGACAGGCGTTCTGTCAGTCTTCCTGTCAGTCACTCTGGCTCTAAGAGAGTTTTCATTGCATTCTTCGGCTCATCTATGCCTTGATGCTTTGACGACCTTCCTAGCAGCCCCCTTCGCTCTCCAGGCAGGGCTGCTGTCCTAACAGCATTATGCTGAGGGCTCTTTTAAATGCTGGAAATGCTTCCCTTATCTTTCCTTTGCTGGGGGTGGGGGTGGGGGGAGTGTTGGATTCCCCCCCACCCACATACATGAGATGCACCACTGTGTTCCTGTGGAGAGCCGTTTGGGGTCTGTGGGTGCATAAAAAAACAAAAAGAGCCCTATTGCATGGTGAGTTCCCGCCCCCCCCAGTGGAAATAAAGACACATGACATAATTATTTAAGGTTAATGGGCTAAATATGGCCACAACTTTATTGGTTACAGGTGATGAGCGGTATTGGCTTAGGCATTGGTCCTAACCGACTATCCGGCTTCAGCCCCTCCGCTTTAAGTCTGGGAAGGGTTGACCACCAGTAGGGGAAGTCCTGCTGATGCACATCAACTCGGAACCCCCCCCCCCCCCGTCACCGCCTTAGGCCCTCACCTCCATAGGCTTTGGACAGAGCCACCCCCCCCCCCCGGAATCCTTTATCGGACTACCCTTCAATATGCGGGGCAGGTGTGTTAGGGGACATTTGGCACAGAAACGTGTGTATACCTTTAAGAAGTTTCTGGGATTAATTGGCTGTAGCTGACCGTTGCTATAAAGAAAAAAAGCTGAGTTTTGTGGCCTGCCTGCAGGAATAACACCCACCAGAGTTTGTGTTTATTGTTTAGTAATAAAGTCTTCGTTTTAGTTTGGGTTTTTACACCTATGTCTCCTGGAGTCACTCTGTCAGCGATTGGCTGTCCAGGGGCTGACGCGCCCGGGGATTCCCTCAGTCGCCCGCAACTCCACCTCCTTTGTAGGCGGAAGTGGCTTTGCTGGATCAGAGGAAAAGCCCATCTAGTCCAAACTCACAAGCAGTAGCCCACTCCTGCTGCTTCTCCTCTAGCTGTTGGCTTCAGAGGTAGAGTGCCACTTTTCCTGGAAGCTCTATATTGCTATGCTGAGTAATAGTAAGAGATGCTGTTGTTCTCCTCCAACAATTGGTGTAATCTGCTTCCCAGCCCTGCAGGCTACTTGTCCTTGTAGCATCGGCTTCCTGCAAATTTCAGTAACGGAGTAAACATGAAGTGAAGAAGGTCCCACCAGCATTCTCAAATGAGTTGATTCAAAGCTCTCCCTCCATCTGCTTTCTCTCCAAGGCCACGATCATCTTGGATAACTCCTTCCTGCTCCTTTCCTTTGTTGGTGTTTTAAATAATAAATAAAGAAATAAAGAAATGATTGAAGATTTCTTAGTTTACAAAAAAAAGTGCCTTGTCTCTTTTTTCAAGTTGTGTTTTCTACAGATCAGTTTCATTTGTTGTGAGGCATTAGTGTTGCATGCAGTGTTGGGTTAGGAAGAACAGAGGGGGGAAGAGGGGGAGGGTGGGGTCGGGTGGCAATGCTTCTCTTCTACTTAGTGTACAGGGGAAACTCGGAAAATTAGAATACCGTGGAAAAGTTCATTTATTCAAGTAATTCAACTTAAAAGGTGAAACTAATATATGAGATAGACTCATGACATGCAAAGTGAGATATGTCAAGCCTTTATTTGTTATTGTTAACGGAAAAATCTGAGGGCTTCCTTGGACAAAAAGTAAAGACACCAACCAGAGTAAATTGAAGCAAATCAGCAGCCTGTAGGCTTGGTCTTTATTGAAGAAAGACTGTCGCGACAGGGTGCTCCCCTCACTTGCAGGTGAGAGGAAAGACCCAGAAAGATGGTGTGTCAGACCTTATAAAAACTTTTGAAATTCCCACCCTCCAGGTCAAGCCCACCCCCAGAAATATCATGCATACATTACAGAAGGGGTTGACATCATGCATACATTACAGAAAGGAGGGGTTGTGGTGGTAACCTGAGTGTCCTGGAGTGTCTTCCAGGAGACAAAGGGGAGTTTGCAGTTTCCTGCCCCCAGAGGGAAGATCTGATTATTGTCCTTTGTTCCAGTCCGTGCTGAATCCACTATCATATGCAAGTTCTTTGTCATTTTGATTGTCTTCTGTCTGGGATTATCAAGGCTGACATAGCAACTGGGCAGGGCTCCTGTGGATGTGCTGGTATGCTGAAGGGATTATGGCTGACCAGAACCAAGCCACCCCCCTTTGATAGTCCTTGTCACATGGAGTAAAAATAAAATGGAACAGTGCAAATCCGATGTATGGTTGATTTTCTATGAATTTATAACAGAAATGGGGCGTATGTAGTGTGTGAGTGTGAGTGTGTGTGAAGTTTGTGCAAACAGAATGATTGGGGTGGGGGGTTCCTGCTACAGTTCCCCCCTTCGGAGATAAGATTGCAAAGGTGGCTACTTTGCAATCCTTTTCTCCGCACAATTTAAGGTGATAAATATTAACCTGCTATTCTCCGTCCCAGATGCGTGTGCCCATGTGAACCTGAAAGGGACTTGGATATCATGCTTCTTAAGGATATTTGCATAGAAATATAATGGTGTAACAGTGCACATAGTTAGACATAGGATATCACGTAAAATTAATATTTTGTTGCTCAGTTACTTGTGGTATTCTAGCACCTTGGAAGAAATATTTTCTCAATAGTGGTCTATGCTTTACATTTAGCAGGAAGGTCCACTAATGACTGAAAAGTGCAGTTTGCTTCCCCCCCGCCATTTTCGTGTTCTCAGGTGTCAAGCTAGCTCTTCTGTGGTCTCACACTGACATGGTGTCGCAGTAGTGGCAATCCCTGGTGAATCCACTTAGGGCTTTCATATTTACTATGTTGCCTGGCACCCACCACAGCTGGCACAGGTTTTGGACACGTCCTGAGAGAAATGTCTTCGCCTTGGCCATTCCATGGGATTATTTTTTTTATTATTATTATAGGCTCTGGTCTTGCAGTCATGGGAAGTTGCTCACTTGCATTTTAAGGACCAAAAAGCTAATTGCAGCCTGGATACACTTGCCCAATTCAAACTGAGTCCAATTTGAATTTATGTTGCCCCATGGTTCTCAACTCTTCAAACCAATCTGTTAAAAGAAAACCATTCTTAACAAGGGCAGTTGTCCAAATAAGTCAATTTAAGTCTATAAGGGATCATTCCTGTTAAACCAAAGCATATCCACCTTCATGTTTCTTAGAAGCTTCTCCTTGGTAAAGCAAGTTTTAGCACATTTTTTAAAATGGGTAGGGAAGGTTGGCATAGTGCCAGGTGGGACAACGAAATGTGGTTATAAATTGATCTAAACATTGGACTACACAATAGTGTGAGCTATTAGAAAGTATAAAATGCATGAGAATTCTCCATTGGTGTGTAAGCAATAAGACATTAAACATAAAAACAGTTACAAAAAAAATTGCCCCCCTTTGTGGAAATCACACTGTCAGACACATTTCAACATTCTTACATAATAACACATAATACGAAACAAACTAATTAAATATCAGTTGCATATTTTGACACAATTGTGATCTTTTACGCATGTATCTTTTGAATCCTGGAGCACAGAGGCTTGAGGTTCAAGTGAAAAAATGTCCTTGTAATTCAACTCCTCCCCCCTTTGTCAGCCCCACTCCCCATCAGTCTATATCCTTTGAAAGAGATAGCTGTGGCCACTTTGAAACTTTGGTGTCTGTTGTTGTTGCAGGTCTTGTGATGGCGAAGAATGAGTTGAGGGGTTGTTGCTGCTTTTCATTATTGCACATCTGTAGAAGTGATATCCTGTAAGGGGGCAGGGTTTTGAGGACTTAAAGACAGTGTTAGAAAAGGGAGGGGGCAAAAGGCAAAAAGGATGTCCTTCGGTTTCCGTTGGAAGCTGCAAATAATAAAAATCTTAGCGGATTAAACATTTCATTCATTCCAATATTATTATCACATTTTCATATAATTACTGTTATTATCTGCCAAGTTCGTTTGGTTTCCTTCACTTTGGAGAGAAAGAGAACTGTAAAAAATACAAGGTTAAAATAATAATGAAACACACACACTGACTTATGAGGAACGAAAATAAATAAATGCTAAGACACACAATTTTAAGAAATCTGAAGTAACAATGAAAATAAAAGAGTGTTTCTTGATGTGACAACATCGGCTAGAATGTTAATAGCAAAATACTGGAAAATGACTTAATACGAAGGAAAAATGAATGGCAATTTAAAGTTGTGCAAGTACCTTGCACTAGCCAAAATGACAGAATTAATAAGAGATGCTCAGGCCAAAGGTAAACAAGTACCATTCCACAAACAATGTTTGGTTGTGCTTCGATTAACTTCATAGACATCATGGAGAAACGGATTAAATAAATGAAAACAGATTATTTGTAACTTTAAAAAGTGTCAAAGCCACAAAGAGATGGAAGTCACTAATATAGCAGGGATTCAGACTTGTTTCACAGAACAGAAAGAAAGTTGCTGTGGGAGGGGGAAAAAAGGGACAAACACTTTGTTATCGGGGTTCACATATCCTGTTAAAAGGGAAAATTATTTCATGTGAGAAGCCTGTCAGGAAATGCTGTTCCTAAAATTCCCATTGAGGGGGGGAATGCTTTGATATTTACCTGTGAAAAGAATTTGGCATGTTAAGATTTGGAACCTGGAAAGCTCCTGACTTTTGATGGGCTAGTTTTTTTAACCCTTTTGTCTTACGTAGCCCCTGGAGCAAAGACACATTAAGGATGATTTCCCTCAATGGTTCCAAGTTTTTTACATAAGGAAATTTGGAAAGGTTTTTCTCTGCAGTTCTCGAAGAAAACCTCTCCCCCCTTACAGTTCCCCCCTTCCTCTCTCTCTCTCTCTCTCTCTCTCTCTCTCTCTCTTTTTCTCTCTTTAGCTGATCTAGCCTCTGTGCATGTGCAGAGTGATTGTGTCTCAGCAAACCTTTTATACTATTGAAAATGTTGCATCCTTTGGCTAAATTACTATTTGAGTAAGGGAAGGGTAAGGAGTAGATTTTGAAAATAGGGTTTGATTTTAAACAAAAAAGAGAAACTCAGCAATTTAAGTATTCACCAAAACTAGCAATTTCAGCCCAAGCAAAAGAGACTGCTTCCTTTATGTACAGGAAAGGGCTAATATCCCTCTGGCCATTCGCGGAACAATGCCACGCCCTTATATATGGGGGAAATGGCTTTTTTCAACATTCTCAGTCATTTCAACCTTACCATTTGCAGACAAATTTTTTTTTCTGCCCTTTATTTACAGGATGGATGGTCAAGGCTAATGCTACTTGACTATATGAATTTTATGTGCTTAAACTTTGAATAGACTTTTAAGTTTGATTATTATTATTTTTTTTAATAGTAGACAAAATGATAAATAGTGTAATCACTCAAATGCTTGATATCACCAGTTGTGCTTCAAAAACATCATGGCTTTCACCTCTCTCCTCTTAAAACCAAAGAGCAAAGCTAGGTAGAATTTCAACTCATCATCTCACCAGAATTTAAGAATTACCTTCCAATGCTTGCAGACACATGGCCTTCCACACAGCCACAAATTGGGAGAGTTGAAAGGGACCCTGGGGTCATCTAGTCCAACCCTCGAAAATATAGGGTTCACAGCAAGATTTCACAGCAAGATTTGTACTACCAAAGAGACATACACATTTAAGTACAGATTTACAGCTGGGAAAGGAAACATCTATGCTCCTATCATGTACTAAGGAAGAGGAAAATAAAAGTACCCAACTTTACACAGAACCCTTTTAGCAGATCTTGAGATAGTTTGAGTGAGTTTGCTTCCTTAGACTAACGAATGCAAGTTCCTATAGAAATATTTAAAGGAAGACTGAAGTGAACAGATTTGTTTTTCCCCCCTTAACTTGCAGAGGAATAGTAAGCCTAATTTAGATTATTATTATTATTATTATTTTAATAACTGCACATTGGAAAGTGAGATGCGGGGTGACTTTAGGAAAGATTCCCCCCCTCCCCTCTTTGCAGTTTCCTTTAAAGGAAGCTTACTTGGGAGTAAATTTACCTGGCACAGAATTAAGAAGGAAGAAAACAACTGAAAGAGGCAGAGTGAAACAAGGGGGGGGGGGGCATTTTCTAACAAAAGAGGCCAGGAAGTCTTATAGAGACTGATATCAGGAGCCTTACAATAACTCTTCTGTCCAACCAAATCAAAGTTAAAACTGGACTCACATATTTTTCTTAGAAGGAACACCATACTTTCATAGGCATATGCTTAATGAAATACATACACTGCATTTTAGCTTGAGAGAGCAATTGGCTCAACTAGGCTTTTGCAGCAGAAACATTAGGTTAACTTCACCTTCCAAAATAGACTGGAACACAGGTGTACTCACAAACTCAAAAGTTACAACAAAACATCATTTACCATTAGACTTAAAATCACCCTCCTCACTTAAATTGGAGGAAGGAAGTGGGGTAATCCCCCTTTCAGAACACAAGTAGCACGTATACAGGATTTTACCACTTGGGAGGAAAACTCTCTTTTAGAGCCTCTCTCAAATAACAAACATTTGCACACTCCATTCTCCATTTTGTTTTGTTTAAGATTAATAAGTTGCAACATGGCTTCCTTAGATTTAAAATTTTGAAGCAAGCTTGCAATTTAAAACTATGTGCATTTAAGAACAGTCTGTGGATGCCGAGGCCAATGTAAATACAAACCCTTGAAATATTTCTAAATCTTTGAGTACATCTCTTATTCATTTATTATTATTATTATTATTATTTTATTTTTTTTTTGAGAAACTAAGATCTCTAATGCGTGGGCTCTCAGGCTGGGCTGTTATTATATCTACTGCCTTCTGAGCACCATTAAGTTTACAGTTTCATGTTCTAGCTTTAGGTTATAGTTTAACAACACAAATTTGACCATTTTTTTTTTTGCCCCTTTATTTTTTTTTTTAATTTTTTTTTTTTTTCAATTGGAAATGCTGGAGGGGCATATTAGAATCCTCTCTGGGGCAAAAAGGCTTCATGGAAGCTTTGTTGCCAGGAGGAGTCCAGCTAGGGTGTTTAGTGAGCTCCCATTCTCTCATATGTTATTATTGGGCTTTTTTTTTTTTCTTTTCTTTTCGTTAACGAAGTACGCTAAAGACAGAAAGAGTGGAAACACACACACAAGGGAGGAGGGGCAATGGGAAAGAAAGGGGGGACAGATAAAAGATCCTTTCAGTACTCAAAGTACCCTTGACTAACACAATTCCTACTTATCTATAAACCACGAATTAATTTCTGGAAATCTCAAACCTGAACCTGAAACAAAACCACGGGTCTCTCTGCCCGGAAACTCAAACCACGGGTCCCTCTGCCCGGAAACTCAAACCACGGGTCCCTCTGCCCGGAATTCCTTTACCTCAGCGCTGTTTACAAGACTAATCCTAGTGTGGGGCCCCACTTCGTGAACCGCCCCTTCTACCCTCCACGACAGCCTCCTGCCTAGCCTTTGAGACTAAGTTTGGGCTCCCTACTGGACGCTTGCGTAATGCAATGCCAGATCAGGGTCCGAGAAAATGAAGGTTTGGAAAGGAAACAAACGACCTTGCGTTCTCACATACCCGGGTCATCCCTAACAAAGGTCACCAGGCAGGAGGGGTGGCTTCATTTGCATAATTAGACGAGAAAAGAGAGAGAGAGAGAAATGTTTGGATGGACGCCTCTGGACGACTCCGAGAGAGGAACGTCAGAGAAAAAACAATAAAGGGCCACGCTTCCCCGGACTCAATTCCAAGACGGGAAACGGGGGAGAAAAGGACAGATAGATTAAGGCGTACCCGGACGACTCCGAGGGGTAACGCCGGAAAACAGCAAGAGTACCACAATTTCCCCGGACACGCTCCGCGTAAGAAATTGAGGGGAGAGACAGAGAAAGGTTTTGACGTTCCTAGACGACTCCGAGGGGTAACGCCAGACAGTAAAGCTCCGCGATTTCCCTGGCCACTTTCCGAAAGGGGAGAATCGGGGTAGAAAAGGACAGAATTTAAACGTACCCGGGCGACTCCGAGGGGTAACGTCAGAAATGAAAGAAGGAAAGTCTGGCTGTCGTGAAGATGTTCCTTTTCCACCCCCCTCCCAATGTATTTACTTCAAACCATACTCACCTTCGAAGATGTCCCCTGCGGATCTCAGGATCCTTTCCCCTTAGCCGGCTTGACCTCGCCTTTGCTTCCCCTGGTTGGGCTTTTGGTGACGATTGATTACCGCCCGCAAAGAGGAGGCAGGGAGAGGAAGAAGGATCCCTGGGCTAAGGTTGCCCAGTGGCGCCTGATCCCCTCTATCTCCCTCCTCACCTCTGCAGGAGAACCAAGTGTCCCTGAGAATGGTCGCCAACTGTTAACGGAAAAATCTGAGGGCTTCCTTGGACAAAAAGTAAAGACACCAACCAGAGTAAATTGAAGCAAATCAGCAGCCTGTAGGCTTGGTCTTTATTGAAGAAAGACTGTCGCGACAGGGTGCTCCCCTCACTTGCAGGTGAGAGGAAAGACCCAGAAAGATGGTGTGTCAGACCTTATAAAAACTTTTGAAATTCCCACCCTCCAGGTCAAGCCCACCCCCAGAAATATCATGCATACATTACAGAAGGGGTTGACATCATGCATACATTACAGAAAGGAGGGGTTGTGGTGGTAACCTGAGTGTCCTGGAGTGTCTTCCAGGAGACAAAGGGGAGTTTGCAGTTTCCTGCCCCCAGAGGGAAGATCTGATTATTGTCCTTTGTTCCAGTCCGTGCTGAATCCACTATCATATGCAAGTTCTTTGTCATTTTGATTGTCTTCTGTCTGGGATTATCAAGGCTGACATAGCAACTGGGCAGGGCTCCTGTGGATGTGCTGGTATGCTGAAGGGATTATGGCTGACCAGAACCAAGCCACCCCCCTTTGATAGTCCTTGTCACATGGAGTAAAAATAAAATGGAACAGTGCAAATCCGATGTATGGTTGATTTTCTATGAATTTATAACAGAAATGGGGCGTATGTAGTGTGTGAGTGTGAGTGTGTGTGAAGTTTGTGCAAACAGAATGATTGGGGTGGGGGGTTCCTGCTACATTATGATTGTGATATTATGGCGTACAGCTGATGAAAACCCCAAATTAGCAATCTCAGAAAATTAGAATATGAAATGAAATCAGCAAAACAAGGATTGCAAATAGAGAATAGAGATTGACCTCTGAGAAGTAGACGTTTCACCTTTTAAGTTGAATTACTGAAATAAATGAACTTTTCCACGATACTCTAATTTCCCGAGTTTCCCCTGTATGTGTGGGGTTTTGTGTCAGCATCACTTGTGTGGGTTCACTTACTATTCCCTTGTTGCATTTCCTTGGTGGTGAGAGAGGTTGGGGGGTGACCTAGGGTGTGGTTGGTGGTTTTTGGTTGGCTGCAGGGAGATTTGTTTTTGTGTGTGAGTGGGCACCTAGGGTACAAATAACCAGAAACCTCCTCAAACTATACCTCCACAACTACAACCCCTCGTGGCGACAAATCAACAAATACCCGAGGAGATGCAACAACACCAAATGCTCCTTTCCTTGTTGATACGATGTCCTGCAGCCGAAGTAGTGTGTGAAATGATACGGGTCTGCCTGCAACTGTTAGGCCACCCGTATTTGTGTTGTGGCTATGCTGCAAAGACTCCCTGCCTTCTCTTACACACACGCACACCATTTTGGTTGTAGGCTTCTGTCTCAGGTTTTGAAATGTGTTGGGGAGGGGGCTTTACTGGGTTGTTTTTCACCTTTATTATGCATTTTGTGTTTTTATATTGCGATTTTTATGTTGTAACCAGTGCTTTTTTCTATTAAAAAAAATGTTTGGGGTACTCTCATTTTGACTCATAAAATCACCATTTTATAGTTCAAATCGGGGAAAATAAATGCTGTACAGTAAATGGACAAAAGTGCAAAGATTCACAAAATGTTTTGGGGTGTGCGTACCCCTGCATCCCCCCAGAAAAAAGCATTGGTTGTAACTGAGACCTGTGGGTATAGGGCGGTATAACAACAAGAACAACAACAACAACAACAACAACAACAACAACAACAACAACAACAACAAGGTCTGCCCCTCTCCTTCTCTTCTAGGTTCAGGTGACTGAGGGACATGGCAGCCCGCAAGAAGAAGGGGACCCGCAAAGTCCCCCAGACATCCAGGGTTGCTGTGGGCCCACGTGAGCAAATGCTTCCTTTTCATTTTGGAGCATAAGGAGGGGTGGCCTTAATGCTCTAATACTCAACTGTGGAAAATAAGTAGAAATGAACTAACCTGCCCCCATGTCCTTTCCTTCTTCTCTTGTTGCAGATGGTTCAGAGACTGGCAGGGTCTGGGCATCGCCTGTGGTTAGTATTTGAGAAAACAGCACAGTACATACGAAATCCCTCACCCCCACCCCCCCATCCACCAGTGCTGTTTGTACCCCCATTTTGGCGGTCTCAGATGAAGAGAAGCCCTCCTGCCATGAACTGACAGCCTGACTCTTGCCATTTCAGCAACTGGAGAAGGATGAGATGTTGCTCTGCTGCGTGCTGGCCATTTGCTCGGAGGCCCGCGCGAGAGAAAAGGACAGGTTGAGGTACTCCAAAAAGATGGCCGTCAAGGCAATTGCGGTGAGTGAGAGGTTGCATGAGGTATCCAGGGGTGAGGTGGGCAGGAGAGCTGGGGCTGGGATTGGGGGGATGCTGGGCAGAAGGAAGGCCTGGAGGGGTCTGGCCAAGAGAAGGGTTGTGCAGGCATTTGGCATGAAATTGCCAATTCCTGCACTGAGCTTGGGGTTGGAGGAATCCACCTGATGTCCGTAGGGAACTGACGTTTTCCCCCTCCGCCCTCTGTTCTCTATCAGGATCTCATGGGACGGATTGCGTGCTTTACGCAGCCTGAATTGGCCCTTGCTATGGCACTGGAAGCCCTTTACCAACTGAGGTATACCGGGTTTTTTGAGCTTGACGAGGAGCTGGCGGGGGGGGGGGGGCAGAATGTGGAAAGGTGTTACCAGACCTTGCCACTGCAGTGAATTCGATTGGAAGAATTGCTTACCATTTATTGGGTTTCTTGCGTTCAAAAAGCTTTCTTTATGCAGCAACTATTTACAGGATGAGTGGAGATGTGAGAGAGAAAATAGAAGATATATTGTCTAGAGATGACTGCAAAATGGCTCAGCTTTTAGGGGTGGGATTAACTAAGACCTAGAGGCTTGCAACCAAGTGCCAGGTAGACTGCCACATAAACAGTGCCCTCGTGTGTTTATTTTAATTTTACCTTTATTCATTTTTACCCTGTAAAATCTATACGCTGCTTGATTGTCAAAAGTGGTTTAAGCTAACACATGCATTCACTAGAACTTCAAGAGAATGAAATGTATTTGATGCTTCCCCCAATATGAGACAGAGTCTAAAAAGGTTTCCCTCCTTCTCTCCAGCCTCATGAAGCCCAAATTACCACTGAAGCTCCACAGCCTGATTGTGCATGCAGCCTTTGTGGCGGTCATTGAGGTCAAAACTGAGCCCGACAAGCAGGTAAGTTGTTAGCCTTGAAATTTGACTTCTATAGTTGTTGTTTCTTCTTCACACGCTTTAAGCATTGCTCCCATTGCTCAACATCTGATCTCTCTTTCCCCTGCTTGGCGCATCCTCTCCCTCATTGACGTTGCCTGCAGGAGTTAGAGGAACGTTATACTCTGATGCTGGGAGGCCTCCTCTGGGAGGCCCCAAGCACTAAGATCCTGAACTTGCTGATGAATGTAAGTATCTTGATGGCCTCAGTGGCTGTTTGACCTAGAAAGCTTTCATGGAGAAGCCGCCACCTAGCAGTGCACCTCTTGGGCCCTTCCCCTCTTGTAAGGCAAGCTGGCCACATGGACGAGCCAGCAAAGGCCCACTTGCCCAGACAGCCAAAGGAGGGCCTTGGATGCAGAGCTACAATTTGGGGCTGGAGGACATTGCCATTTTAGAACAGAAACGGATCTCTCTCTGAGAGTGTAAAGGGCTTCACAGTGGTCTGCCTCTCTCCCCCAGAGCAGCCTCCTGATTCTGAGGTCCCCTTTCCTCCCACAGGAACTGAGAGGTTACACAACAAGTGCGATTGCAGCGGAGAGGCAACTGGCAGCCAGTGGCATTAGCTGGCTGATGTCCTGTGCAAGAAGGCTCAGTTGCCTGAAGGTAAGTCTCTCACCTTTGGCACCTTCACAGCCCCAAGAGGCTCCCAGAGTGGCTTGTGAAAGGATTCCCACAGGAGGAATCACAGTCTGGTATCAGGCACACAACACAATGTGTGTCCCTGGGATGCCGGACAAGGCTGGAGACATTTCCTGCCCTCTTCCTTGATCTTACACTTCCACCTTGGGGCCAGGCAATAGAACTCACTCATCCCATGATGGAAGCAAGTCTTCCCTGGCTTGGGTCTGCTTCCATGTTCTCTTGCACCCATTATTTTTTTGGGGGGGAGGGTTGAGGATCAGATCAGTCATCTGATCCAGTACGGTCTTTTCTTTTCCCTACAGCATGCTCTCGTCCCTCTGGAGCTGGCTCACTTCTGCCCCAAAGAAGGTAACACCCACAGCCTGGGGACATGGGACACACTTTCCAGACTAAGGAGAGCCCACTCAGTAGCTGCAGCAGCCTTGCTTGATGCAGACCTCCTGGGTCATGTGGCTGTGAAATCCTGCCGCAGCACAAAGATGGCCAAACTCCAGGCTCGGAAGGAGTCGTTGCCACCAAAGACAGGATCCATAAAGCCTCCTTGTAAATAGGGTGGAATGGGGGCCAGGTCAATTTGGTGAATCAGTAAATGTGGCAGAAATTCATCTCTCTTCTCCTTCATTCTCTTCCAGATGACGTAAGACTTGATGTCAGTTTCGATTATGGGGATAAGACACAAGTTTCAAGGCTCAGCGATGATGGAGTGGCAAATTTTTGCTTGCTGTTTCATTGTGTCTTGTTGCTAATTGTGATCATTGCTGTTGTTTTAGAATTCTTTCCTATGCAATATTACTTTTTTATTGCTTTTAAATTGTTGCTTTTTAAATTGTCCTTGTAAAGGAAAGTGTTCTGCTAATGTTGATTGTATTCTGAATTGCTTCAAGAAGCCTCATAGCAATGAATACTATTAAGAGTAATAATTATTTTACCTGCCTTAATTATAATAAAGCATTGTCATGCATATTTTAAATTAGTGGTTAAGGTCTTAAACTACACATTTTAATTAGTTCACATCTGTATTCTTTACTGTGTTCTAGCTTATAGATTTTGATTTTAACCTACATATATATGAGAGCCAGTGTGGTGTAGTGGTTAAGAGCGGTAGTCTCGTAATCTGGGGAACTGGGTTCGCGTCTCCGCTCCTCCACATGCAGCTGCTGGGTGACTTCTCTGAAGTCTCTCAGCCCCACTCACCTCACAGAGTGTTTGTTGGGGGGGGGGAGAAAAAGGAGAATGTTAGCCGCTTTGAGATTCCTTAGGGATGCAAGAAGTGCCTTTACACTCGCCAGAAGCTCTTCCCTTGCCGGTCCTGGATGGAGCCCTCAGAAGGGTCCCGTATGCTCAGAGACTTTGCACCTGTCCATTGGGAGAGATAGGAAGCCCAGAACACTTGTTCTTTAGCTGTCCCTTTTATAAAGAGGTACGTAGTAAGATCATGGATCCCCTACTGATGAGGCTCGCCGATCTCCCGCAAAAGCAAAATTTTGACCTTTTGTTGTTGGGCAAAGATCAGAAGATGACCTGGATGGTCGCCAGATTCTGTCTACAGATCTGTAGGCGCAGACCATCGCCCAACCCAAAATATTCCGGCATGAAAAGCCCCAAACATGGTTATATGGGTGATTCTGAGACAGTTTATTGTTGCACATGGTTTTCTAAATTTAGTGTTGTATATTGTTTTAATTGTCTGTCTTAACCATATTTGTACAGCAGTTTTTAATGTTGTGAGTGTCCTCTATTTAAGAGGCTTCTACTCTGCAGCCTCTTATAGTTGTTTTATCTGCGAGTTTTTTAGTTTTTATGCTCTTACAGCTGTTTTAACTGGGTGTCTTTGTTGGTTTTTAGCTCTTATTGGTTTTAATTATTAGCTTTTTATTTATCCATTATCTGTGTTTAATCTTGTATTTTATTCTGATGTTTTATGCCTGTTTCCTTGTCCTCATTTGCCCTAACAATTATCGGTCAAAAATCCCAACTGCTACTTTATCTATATGCTTTTCTTAATCCTGGTCTGTGACCGTAATAAAGTTCATTCATGTTAGCCGCTTTGAGACTCCTTAGGGTAGTGATAAAGCGGGATATCAAATCCAAACTCTTCTTCTTCTTCTTCTACATGTTCTCTATCTCTGTAGAAGTCCATATTCTGGTTTGTGACTGTAATAAATTGATTCGTTCATTCAATAAAGCTTCGGTGGTTTTGAAATTCAGTAAATTGTCTCTGCCTCCATTTTTTGGTATTGAGGGAAACGCTCTATAAAATAATCAGAAAACATCAGGGTTGTAGTCAACATCAGTCCTTTCCACAGCAGACCTATTTAAATTGATGGGCACAAATTACGTGGCTGTGTTGATTTTGACGCATCTCTTCTGAGTAAAACTCAGTTGACTACTCCTCACAGGATATCATGGAATTGTAGAGTTGGAAGGGACCACAAGAGTCATCTAGTCCACCCCCCTGCAATGCAGGAATATTTTGCCCGACGTGGGGCTCGAACCCACGACCCTGAGATGCAGAGTCTCACACTCTACTGACTGAGCTATGGGCAGATATCTTGTTTGATAAATGTGTCCCTTGGAAACATTTTGGTTTTATCCTCTCTGCAGGAGTTGCTATGCCTGATCATTCCATCTAGTTCTGTCGAAAGAGAGGTGGGGGTTGTTTTCTGATTTCTTAATTGTGAATATTGGGGGGGGGAGGGGAGGCATGGGTGGAAAGGAGATACTCAGATGGACCAGAGTGAAATGGGGGCTTCGGGATGGCTTGGGGAAGTCTAAAAGTGTCACATCCAAACCAAAACTCTGGGTTGTTGGATGCCCCTGCCTTCTGTCATCATTTGAGCTTTCCTCTGCTTCCCTTTCAAGCTGCTGTCTGGAAGGAGGCCAAAGCCCACTTAAACATAAGAATGATTATAAGAAAGCATTCATTCAACAGCCAGAGTTGAATGAAGACGATGTGCTAGGAGGAGAATGAGCTAATTGAACCATTCTGCAACACACACACACACACACACACACACACACCAGCATAGCTTCAACTTTTAGCACAAAAAGTCTTCAGCCAGATGTCATGCAACCCTTTGGCAGGGGCAACTTATCATTTTATTGATTTTCCATAACAATTAAAAAGGCGGCCAATCTTGCAAAGGAGTGTTGCCATTTAAACTGCTGGTGTGACCTAGGAACCCGAACAAAGAAAAGGAACCAACTACCCAGAGTCTGCTTCAGATTGCCCTTGTTCTACACCTCCCTCTATCCTAACCAGCCGCAAACAAGAGTTCAGATTTGAAAGCCTTGTTATCACCTCATTCCCTTCAATTAGCCAGCTGCTCTGGCAGATGACATCAGTTCCTTCCCGCTCCCAGTATTCCTGCTCCTAACCTGGTTAGCCATAGCCCGGAAGCTGAATCTCTGGCAAGATGAGCATGAAGCAGACTCTGGCAAGATGAGCATTTGCCCAGTGGATTCTGGCCGCTCCATGAGGGCAGACAGGGGATGGCTGCGGTGGCCGCCAGCCCCTTCCCACTCCATCTCAGATACAGAACGCATTTGCTCTGCCACTCCTTGGCTCGGGCACCAGCTACTGTTAGCCTCCTTGCCTTCCACTCTCCCGGTCCCAATGAGCACCATCCACCCCTGGTCCAGAGGCGCAGAGCAGTAGTTAGGTGATCTTGCGCCCCGGCAGAACCGTCCAGATTGCGCCCCCTAGCCACGGACAAGTTAGCTCTTCTTTCTGCCTCTCCTCCACCCCCCCCCCCCACCATTCAATTCACCCTGGAAGTACAAGGATCAAAAAGTAAAATGTTAGAGGTTTCTCCCCACCCCATAGCAATATAATTTGATTCAGCTAGCTGGTCAGTCTACTTTCGGTTTCACTCCTGTCTCCTTGTTAAATTAATACTGCATCAGAAACCTCCCAAGCAGATATCCAAAGTTCTTTGGCATTTCTCCAGTTGTTAATGAGATGTCTCTTCTAGTCCAGGGGAGTCTTTTGATCATCTTCCAGGAAACCAAGAGTCAAAAACCTTGATTTTCCTTTTTTCCCTTTTTCCAATCATTTCCACACAGTTAGTCATTATTAGAGTTATTAAAACCTTACTATATTAACAAATGCAATTTTTTTAGTCTCCCTTGCTTTCCTGCTGACCTTCAGCTTAAACACAAACTGCTCTGGAGTGAGAAAAACCCATCACACTCAAAAAGCCCAGCTGGAGGGACCTGGAAGTGTGCGGGGAAGAGCAATTTTGTAGTGGCTTTGTTGCAAAGGAGCACCAAGTTCACTTACTGGCTGATTCAGATTGAATCCCATTCAAAAAGAGTGCAATGGTGTGTGTTTCAGCCAGCCAGCCGGCTGCTGCAACTATTCCCTGGGTGCCACCACACTGTCCTGTCTGTGTGTTTGGAAGGGAATGGGAGCTATGCTCCCCCCCCCCCCGGAGACACTCCACTCCTTCTTCCTTAGCCGTGTTGCTCAACAGTTGAGGCAACCTTCACAGTTCTGGGATGCCGAGGAAGCGAACCAATAGTCACGTTCATCTGTACTGGTTCTGTATGACCTATTCTGACAGATGCTGCCTTTCATATTCACGCCCAACGCCCAAGACCCTTTCCGCTCCAGAGATCTGGGGCTGAACCCGGGATCTGCACGCCAAGGCTGGAGTAAGAAAGAGCCCTTGCGTGCTGGCCACGTTGGGTGCCTGCCTGGAGAGTGGAAGCCGGGGGTTGGAGGGACATCGTGCTGCTCCTGGCAACCCCCACCCAACCCGATGTCCTCCTCCGCCTGAATCCCGCTTCCCCTGGGACTCACTTCCCATCCTGGAGCGGCTGGGGTGGGAGCGCTCCCCATCCCCCTTTCCAGACCCCACTCTCCTCGTTCTTCTTCTTCATGCCTCGGGTGTTTTCCTGAGTGTATCTTCAGAACAACCCTCTTTGAAGGAGGCTAAGATGGCCCAAGGACTGGCCCAAGGTAGCTCAGCCAAGTTGCCAAGGCCAGCATTTAAGACCGCACATCCTCAGATGAGAAAGCCGGGATGAGTCATGCTAGCAGCCTGTGGCCTTGATGGGCTTTGTGGCAGCCCAGCCCAGCTGCTATAGTCCACCTCTGAACCGAAGAAGCGCAACTGGAGAGACAGAGCCCAGCACTTTTCTGACGGGACAGAAGTGCACGACTTCCCACTTGCCGCCCGCCCCAGTCTTTCTCCGGCGGCTCAGTTTAGTGCGCCAAGCGGCTCATCCCAGGTGGGAATTCGGGTGGCGCTGCTTGCAGAAGGAGAAGCGGCTGGCGCTAGCGGAAACTCCCATTGTTCTTCTCAGGTAGGACTTCCGGGATCCAGACGAACGTTTTACCAAAAAGTATGGCTTGACTACTGATTTCCCATTTAAAGGAAGGGAAAACGACCTAAGTTTGGAGGACAGGTGAAAAAAACCATGAATTACATTTAAAGTTCTGTGAGATGCAAAGGAAAGCTTGCTTTTTAAACTTGTATTTTACAGCTTGTTGCTTGGTGCGGTTAACGGAATGGCGATATTGAGAAAGAAGAGACTTGGAATCAGAAGGTTAGGATTTAAGGTAAGGTTACCAGATTTTTTTCAAACAATCTGGGGACACTTTTTTTTTTCAAAAGAGAAAAAAAATGTTAGTATTTTTAAATCTTTTTTTTAAAAAATAAGAAGTAATACCTTCTCTTCTGGGTCTCCTCTGTCGCGTGGCCTTCCTCTGGGCCCCAGCCTGATCTCTTGGAGTGCTATCTGCCGTGGAGTAGGCTCGGGTCGGGCCTGGGCTCGGCCCCGTGTCCTTGCCCTCCTGGTGCTCTCCTACCATCAGAGCTTGCAGGGCAGCAGCTGAAGAAGGAGCAAAAAGGGTTTTCTTGTGTGTGTGTTTCTTTGTGGCTGATTAGCTGCTCTCCCTAGCGGCGCGCGCAGTTTGATCCATCTTTTAGATTTAGGGGAGCTAGTCTCAAATGTTTGTTGGGGGAGACCTAGGTTTTTTTTGGGGGGGAGTTATTTGTCCTGTCTTCACGCTTTTTATGATGGAGGACCGCTGTAGCCACCCCCAAGACACGTTCTCAAGATGGGTAGGAGGAAACAGCTGCAGTCGCCTGCGGTTCCTGCGCAATGTTTGCCATCTTGCCAAAGGTTGCAGGCAGCTTTACCTGCAGCAATTGCATGTTGATTGCCCTCTTAGAAGACAAAGTCCAGCAACTGGAGGAACGTGTAGCTACGCTCCAAAGAATTAGAGAGCTGGAGCTCTTCTTGGAAGCAGCAGAGCACACCGTCTCCACCAAGGAGGAGACAGGGGACTCCCCTGAGAAGGAGGCTAGTTCACCAACACAGGAGCCAGATATATGGAGAAACGTGACTCAAAGAAGTAGGAGGCCCAGGGTTCGCTCTGATTGTTTAGAAATACACAATCGCTTTGAGGTCCTCTCCGCTAGCATGGAAGACGAAGAGCAGACTCCATTTGAGGATCTCTCCCTCATTACAGTCGATCAGGTATATGAAGACGAGCAGCAAAGTCAGCCCTCAGGGAATGTGCAGGCGACCTTGGAATGGACAGCTCACGGAAGAACCCCGACCAAACCTAAGAGGAGGCGTGTAGTGGTGATAGGGGATTCCCTACTGAGGGGAACAGAAGCAGTGATCTGTGGGCCTGACAAGATGTCTCGGGAAGTGTGCTGTCTCCCCGGGGCTAAGATCCAAGATGTAACTGAACGACTGCAAGGAATCATAAAACCCACTGACAAATACCCCTTCCTCTTGGTTCATGTGGGAACCAATGACACTGCCTCCAGAAGATCAAAAGAGACTACGAGGCTCTGGGCAGGAAATTGAAGCAATTAAATGCACAAATTGTCATCTCATCTGTCCTTGCAGTTGAACGGCGTGGCCCAGGGAGAGAGGGAAAAATAGTGGAAGTGAACAGCTGGCTTCGCAAATGGTGTAAACAGGAACGGTTTGGATTCTTAGATCACGGACTGCAGTTTCTTGAAGATGGACTTCTGGCAAGCGATGGGCTGCACCTCACAACGGTTGGGAGGAATGTTTTTGCCAAAAATCTCAGAAACCTCATCAGGAGGGCTTTAAACTGACTAATGTGGGGGAGGGAGACAGTGCTCCTGAAGGTAGGAGTCTATCAATTGATGAAGATGATCATCCAAATGTCATAGACCAAATGGAGCAAACAGCACACAGACCTAGTGGTGGGAGGAAAAAATCCTTAAATAAGAGTCACAGGGGAATGATTAATGGACTTCAATGTCTGTACACTAATGCGCAAAGCATGGGAAATAAACAAGATGAGCTTGAGCTCTTGGTACAGCAAACTAAATATGACATAATAAGCATCACTGAAACCTGGTGGGATAAGTCCCACGATTGGAATGTAATAATGGAGGGATACAATCTATTTCAGAGAAACAGACCAGACAAGAAAGGAGGAGGAGTGGCGTTATATGTCAGGGATGTGTATACCTGTGAAGAGATCCAAGATTTAGAACCTCAAAGCCAAAGTGAGAGCATTTGGGTCAAAATTAAGGGAGAGAAGAATAACAGTGACCTCATTGTGGGAGTTTACTATAGATCCCCAAGCCAAACGGAGGACATAGATGATGCCTTCCTGGAACAGATGGCCAAGCATGCAAAAGGAAGGGAGATAGTAGTAATGGGGGACTTCAACTACCCGGATATTTGTTGGATGTCAAACTCAGCCAAGAGCATAAGGTCAAACAGATTCCTCACTGGCCTTGCAGACAACTTCATTGTCCAGAAAGTGGGAGAAGCAACAAGAGGAACAGCCATTTTAGATCTGGTCCTAACCAATGTTGATGACCTGGTTAGTGGGGTAGAAGTGGAAGGATCATTAGGCGCGAGTGATCATGCTCTTCTGAAGTTTACTATAGAGCAGAAAGGAGCAGCCAAGCATACTAGGACTCAATTTCTTGACTTTAAGAAAGCCGACTTCATAAAACTTAGGGAAGTGCTGGGTGAGATCCCATGGACAGTAATACTAAAAGGAAAGGGAGTTCATGATGGCTGGGAGTTTGTTAAGAGGGAGATAGTAAAAGCACAACTTCAGGCAATACCAATGAGACGGAAACCAGTCAAGCTTGCAAAAATTTATCATGCGCCCGATAATAAATGTTGGAAATGTAAAGAAAATGAAGGTACTTTCTTTCACCTTTGGTGGACGTGCCCAAAGATTAAGGCTTTCTGGGAAATGATATATAATGAATTAAAAAAGGCATTTAAGTATACCTTCTTGAAGAAACCAGAGGCCTTTCTCCTGGGCATAGTCGGCCAATTGGTGTTAAAAAAGGATAGAACTTTCTTTATGTATGCTACAACAGCAAGCAAGAATACTTATCACAAAGTATTGGAAGACACAAGAGCTACCCACACTGGAGGAATGGCAGATGAAATTGATGGACTATATGGAATTGGCGGAAATGACTGGCAGAATCCGTGACCAGGGAGAAGAGTCGGTGGAAGAAGATTGGAAGAAATTCAAAGATTACTTACAGAAATATTGCAAAATTAAAGAATGTTAGAGTGATGTTGGATTGAAATTAAGTGGCTTCTAGCTGTACAGGCTTTAAAGTTATTGTCAGGGAACTGACATCGGAGTGGGAGGCGAAGGGGAGGCTCCTAGATGATGCTGGAGAAGGACCCAGCAGCAGGGGGAGAAGCAGCTCAGTGGAGGGGGAAGCATTTAAGCGCAACACCAGGAACAAAAGTGGGCAGATGGGGAAATCGGAGAGAGGGCTCCCGGACTCTTCACTGGAACTCAGTGAGGAGGGGACAGGTCCTCCGCTACCTACGCCCTCCCTGCGCAGAAGGCTCCCGCGCAGTGAGAGGAGGAGGAGACTGGGTGTCAAACAACTCTTATGTTGGAAGAGATTCAAGAAACGCCCACTGACGGATTCTGCCAGTGACTGAGGCAGTCATGATTAGAAAGGGCTGTGCAGTCAGAAAGGTTTAACAAGGCAAATTAGCCTAGAGAGGCACCAGTTTACGCACGAGTAACTCATACTCATCACAGCAATCCGTCAGTCCCTGAAAGTTGCTCGTGCGCAGCAGCAGGCAGGCAGCATCATGAGCAAGCCCGGAGAAGCCAGCACCCAGGGGGGAGCAGCTGGAGGGCAAACGCTGGTGGAAAGGAACCGAGAGTTGGAGCAGCATGTGGCCATTCTGACGGCGCGGCTGGACGAAAGGCGGTCTCAAGATGCACAGGTCAGGCCCACCCCCATAGCAAGGAAGGTACCGGGACTGGTGCACAAATTTGGGGGGAAGCCGCAAGAATACAGTGCGTTTCGAACGGAAATAGAGTACGCATTGGAATTGCAGCATGACGATTTTGAAGACGACGCGGCGCGGGTGGCATATATTGTGGTTCACCTGCAGGACGGGGCCAGGGAATGGGTCAGGCCCCTTATGGCGACGCAGAATGCCGCCATGCAGGACCTGAGGAAATTCTTCCAAGCAATGGACGCAATGTTTTCCACTGATGTTCAAAAAAGTGTGACAAAGCGGGAATTGATGAACTGTAAACAGGGGAGCCAGTCAGTTAGGGACTACTGGTCGCGCTTTGCCATGATAGTTCACCGCCTCGGGTGGCAACTGGACTCCGAACCCATACAGATGTTATTCGAGGAGGGGTTGTCCCCAACGGTTAAGGATGAACTTTCCCGCGCACCCCGCCCACAGGGGATGGATCAGCTGACCAAGGCTGTGCTTGCGATTGGCGTGCGGCAGGAAGCGCGGGCCCAGGAGAGGTGGGAAGGGAGAGAGCAACGTTGCCATGACTACCGCATTCCTGAAATACCAAGGCAGCCTTCCCCGCCAGCAGAGCCAATGGAAATAGATGGGGCACGCGCGCGGGAAGTTTCAAGCACCAGCGAAGGGCGCAAAAAGGAGGGAAAGGATTGGAAAACCTCCAAGAAGTGTTACCTTTGCCAGCGGCCAGGACATTTTGCCAGAGCCTGCCCTCAAAGAAAGGCCTGGCAAGGAATGGTGGGAGCCTCAGGGGGTGAGGAGGAGGTGGTAAAGGAACAGGAACAGGGAAACGGGAACGCTTGGCTGCCAATCAAGGGGCACAACAGCCAGGCCAGCCACCAGTAAAAGTGCCCCAACCAGACCCCCCCAAGGCGGCAATAGCCATCGAAGTGGTGCTAGAACTCCCGAACGGGCACCCAGTCAAGGTGAAAGGGATGCTGGATTCAGGCAGCTCATGTAATTTCTTCAGCAAAGACTTTGCATTAGAGCACCAGCTCCACTTACTGCCTTTGGATTTTCCCTTGCAAGTGACCACCATTGATGGCAGGGAGCTTCTAGGAGGGGAAGTGACACACCAGACCCCACCAATGAGAATGAGGGTGTCCAGGCACTCGGAGACCATCGCCTTTCACGTCGCCTCACTAGCAGGGCCCCCAATAATATTAGGGATGAGCTGGCTAGCACAACATGATCCAGTGGTGGCGTGGCATCAGAGGACAGTCACCTTTGGGTCAGCTTACTGCCTGGAACACTGTCTGGGGGGGGAAGCCCCAAGAATGACCGTGGCCAGGGTGGCTGGCATGGCGGTGGAGCGGAAAGGGGAGGTGCCGCCGCAATACGCAGATCTGCGGGAGGTCTTCAGCGAGAAGGAGGCAGATAGACTGCCACCCCATAGGCCCTTTGACTGCCAGATCAACTTGCTTCCGGGGGCTCAGCTGCCAGTGGGTAAGCTGTACGCCATGTCTGACAGGGAGATGAAGGAGTTGCGAGAATTTATTGACAAGAACCTGAAAAGAGGCTTCATAAGAGAATCAAAGGCGGTAGGGGGCAGTTCGGTGTTCTTTGTGGACAAAAAGGACACAAATAAACCCAGGCTCGTAGTGGACTATAGGGCTGTCAATTTGGTGTCAGAACCCGTGACCTTCCCAATGCCCAGGATTGACGACATTTTAACGCGAGTGAGGAAAGGCAAAATTTTTACCAAGCTGGACCTCAGGGGCGCATACAATTTGATCAGGATGAGGGAGGGGGACGAATGGAAGACCACAATGTTCACACCCCTAGGTGCCTTTGAGTACTTAGTTATGCCTTTTGGATTACAGTCGGGCTCCGCCTGTTTTCAAGCTTTCATGCACCACGTGTTGGGGTCTCTGCTGTACAAGAACTGCGTAGCCTTCTTGGACGACGTCTTAATTTATTCGGACAATGAGGAGCAACATGTTAGAGACGTCAGGGAAGTGTTACAACGACTGCAGAAGCACCAGTTGTGGGTCAAGCTGGAAAAATGTCAGTTTCACGCCAGAGAAGTCGAGTTTCTGGGGTACAAGTTGTCTGACAAAGGCTTAGCGATGGACCCAAGCAAGGTGCAGGCAGTGCCGGAGTGGAAGGCTCCCAAAACACGGAAGGACGTACAGAGGTTCCTAGGGTTCAGCAACTTCTACAGGAAGTTCATCAAGAACTTCGCCCACTTGACAGCGCCCATCACGGATTGTCTCAGTAGCAAAAAGAAGTTTGTGTGGACAGAAGAGGCCCAGCAATCCTTCGAAAAACTGAAGAAGGCGTTCGCATCGGAAGAGCAACTCCTGCACGTAGATCTGGAGAAACCCCTGAGGCTAGAGACCGACGCATCCGACAGAGCCGTAGGGGCGGTCCTTTTGCAGCCAGGGAGGGGCAAGCAGGAATGGAAACCGTGTGCCTTTTTCTCGAGAAAACTGAGCAAGTCGGAGCAAAACTATACAGTGTATGACCGCGAACTGCTGGCAATCTACGCGGCCTTTCGTCGTTGGCGTCATCTACTGATAGGGGCGCAACAACAGATCCAGGTTTGCACAGATCACAAGAACTTGGAGTACTGGAGAACCGCACGAGTACTCAACCAGAGACAGATTCGATGGGCACAGGAGTTCTTCAAGTTTTTCTTTGAAATCCGATACGTGCCCGGAGAGGAAAACGTAAGAGCAGACGCTCTCTCGCGTAAACCGGAGTACCTGGAAGGAGAGGGGCCGCCGGAGAAACGACACGTGATCCCCGAGGACCGATGGGTGTGTGGGGGAACTTTGGTGGGGAAACGAGAACTAGCCGGGCTGACCAGAAACGACGTGTTCGCGCAAACTAAAGTCCGGGAACTACGAGACGGAAGAGGGACCCAAGAAGGGTTTGAGGAGAAGGAAGGGGTACTGTACTATAGGGGAGCGCTGTACGTACCGGGGGAGACCCTGAGGGGAAAGGTACTCAAACAACTCCACGACAACCCCACAGCAGGGCACTTTGGACAGCACAAAACCATGATGCTTGTGACCAGGCAGTTCTGGTGGCCCAGGGTGAGGGAAGATGTACGGGGGTGCGACCGCTGCCAAAGGGCAAAGGGGGAGCGGGCTGCCCCCACAGGATTACTGGAACCCTTACCCACGCCGGGGAAACCCTGGGAGGTGGTATCCATTGATTTTATGACAGATTTGCCCAAGTCCCGGGGAAAGACAGCAGTCATGGTAGTGGTCGACCTACTGACAAAAATGTGCCATTTTATAGCTTGCTCACATGCTGTAACGGCAGAGGAAACAGCCCGGTTGTTTGTGGAGCACATATTCCGGCTGCATGGCGCCCCCTTGAGGGTTATCTCCGACCGCGGAAAACAATTTACTTCCCGGTTCTGGAGGAAGCTCATGAGCTTGCTGCAGGTGGAGGTGGGTTTCTCGACGGCGAGACACCCAGAGACCAACGGGCAAGCAGAAAGAGCGAACAGTATACTCCAGCAATACCTACGCTGCTACGTCAGCGAGAGGCAGAACGATTGGGTAGAAAAACTAGCGCTGGCTGAATTTGCGTACAACAACGCAGAACACGTGTCCACGGGAATGAGCCCATTCATGGCCAACCATGGGTGTCATCCCAGGGCCTTCCCGGGGAGTGGGGAGGAAAGCTGGAGCGTACCCGCTGCAGAGCAGTTTGTGGAAGAAATGGAGGCCCTACACCAGCAACTTAAGATGAACTTGGAGCGGGCCAAGGAAACTTACAAGAGGCAGGCAGACAAGCACCGCAGGGAAGGGGAGACCATACGGGTGGGGGACCGGATGTGGTTGTCCACCCAAGGGCTACCTTTCAAAGGGGGGTGCAAGAAGTTGCAGCCCAGACGGCTGGGACCTTTTGAGGTAACACAGCAAGTTAATCCCGTGGCATTTAAGCTCAAGTTGCCTGATAGCATGAAAATACACCCGGTTTTCCACAGGTCCCTGCTCTCACCGCATAGGGAAGGGCGGGAATTCCAGGGGCAAGAGGGAGAAGTCACCACACACCCGCAGGTAGAAGAAAGGGAACACCACCACAGGGCCACGGAAATACTGGACTCAAGGTGGCAAGGGCGCCGGGTGGAGTATTTGGTAGCGTGGGAAGGGGAACCCAGGTCCGAAAACACGTGGGTCCCCACGGAAGCCTTCGAGGACAGGTATCTGGTGGAGGTATTCCACCGCCGGTTCCCGGACAAACCCAAACCCCTGGAGAGATTCTGGGAGGAGCAATTTGGAACCACAGATGAGGAAGAGGTTTTTGAGGGATTTTCTGACTCCGAGGAGGAGGGAGGAGAGGTTTAGGAGGAAGAAGAATCAGACTGGGAAGACCACCCCGTTGGCAGGTGGAAGAGCGGGTGGGAAGCGGGTTTCAAATCCACAGAAGATGGTGACAGTTCCTTCCGGGGGTTCCCCGCCTCCTCGGCCGACGAAGGGGACGAAGTTGATCCCACAGGTCGGTCCAGGGGTGGAGGGGATTCTGGGGGGGAGGTGGATGTCAGGGAACTGACATCGGAGTGGGAGGCGAAGGGGAGGCTCCTAGATGATGCTGGAGAAGGACCCAGCAGCAGGGGGAGAAGCAGCTCAGTGGAGGGGGAAGCATTTAAGCGCAACACCAGGAACAAAAGTGGGCAGATGGGGAAACCGGAGAGAGGGCTCCCGGACTCTTCACTGGAACTCAGTGAGGAGGGGACAGGTCCTCCGCTACCTACGCCCTCCCTGCGCAGAAGGCTCCCGCGCAGTGAGAGGAGGAGGAGACTGGGTGTCAAACAACTCTTATGTTGGAAGAGATTCAAGAAACGCCCACTGACGAATTCTGCCAGTGACTGAGGCAGTCATGATTAGAAAGGGCTGTGCAGTCAGAAAGGTTTAACAAGGCAAATTAGCCTAGAGAGGCACCAGTTTACGCACGAGTAACTCATACTCATCACAGTTATATATAGGTTAAAATTTAATGTTATATTATATTAAGATTAATGATTGGGATTAAAAAGGAGGGAAAGGAATTGCTGGACAAACAAATTGAATTGGAATACAAAAGAGGGAGGTATGAGGAGGTCCAGGAAATAAGTAAATGTAAAAGTTGTGACGAAAAGATGGAATTGTTTTTAACTGTTTTTTCTTTTTTCTTTTTGTATTTTGTATGGTGTATTTTTCTTTCTATTTTTAAATTCCTTTTTTTTTTATTAAGATGTCTCTTTTCATGTGAAACTTCAATAAATATCATTAAAAAAAAAAAAAAAAGGAAACATGGAAGGTGCCTAAAGAAGCCAGGGTGGCTATCTAAAGAACTTTTAACTGAGTTAAGATTAAAAAATGTACAAAAAATGGAAAAGGGGGGGAAACCACCAAAGAGGAATTCAAACAAATAGCCAGCACGTGTAGACACAAAGTCAGAAAAGCTAAAGCACAGAATGAACTCAGGCTTGCTAGAGAGGTTAAAAGCAACAAAAAAGGCTTTTATGGGTATGTTCGTAGCAAAAGGAAGAACAAAGAAACAGTGGGGTCACTCAGAGGAGAAGATGGTGAAATGCAAACAGGGGACACAGAAAGGGCTGAACTCCTCAATGCCTTCTTTGCCTCAGTCTTCTCCGATAAAGAAAACAATGCCCGACCTGAAGAATTTGGAGCAAATGATTCAGCAGAGGAAACACAGCCCAGAATAACTAAGGAGATAGTACAAGAATACTTGGCTAGTCTAGATGTATTCAAGTCTCCAGGGCCAGATGAACTGCATCCAAGAGTATTAAAAGAACTGGCAGATGTGATCTCAGAACCACTGGCAGTCATCTTTGAGAATTCCTGGAGAACAGGCGAAGTCCCGGCAGACTGGAGGAGGGCAAATGTTGTCCCTATTTTCAAAAAGGGGAAAAGAGAGGACCCAAATAATTACCGCCCAGTCAGTCTGACATCAATACCAGGGAAGATTCTGGAGCAGATCATTAAGCAAACAGTCTGTGAGCACCTAGAAAGGAATGCTTTGATCACCAATAGTCAGCATGGATTTCTGAAAAAGAAGTCATGTCAGACTAACCTGATCTCGTTTTTTGACAGAATTACAAGCCTGGTAGATGAAGGGAACGAAGTGGATGTAGCCTACCTTAATTTCAGCAAGGCATTTGACAAGGTGCCCCATGATATTCTTGTAAAGAAGCTGGTAAAATGTGGTCTTGACTATGCTACCACTCAGTGGATTTGTAACTGGCTGACTGACCGAACCCAAAGGGTGCTCATCAATGGTTCCTTCTTCATCCTGGAGAAGAGTGACTAGTGGGGTGCCACAGGGTTCTGTCTTGGGCCCGGTCTTATTCAACATCTTTATCAACGACTTGGATGATGGACTCAAGGGCATCCTGATCAAATTTGCAGATGACACCAAACTGGGAGGGGTGGCTAACACCCCAGAGGACAGGATCACACTTCAAAACGACCTTGACAGATTAGAGAACTGGGCCAAAACAAACAAGATGAATTTTAACAGGGAGAAATGTAAAGTATTGCACTTGGGCAAAAAAAATGAGAGGCACAAATACAAGATGGGGGACACCTGGCTTGAGAGCAGTACATGTGAAAAGGATCTAGGAGTCTTGGTTGACCACAAACTTGACATGAGCCAACAGTGTGACGCGGCAGCTAAAAAAGCCAATGCAATTCTGGGCTGCATCAATAGGAGTATAGCATCTAGATCAAGGGAGGTAATAGTGCCACTGTATTCTGCTCTGGTCAGACCTCACATGGAGTACTGTGTCCAGTTTGGGCACCACAGCTCAAGAAGGACACTGACAAACTGGAACGTGTCCAGAGGAGGGCAACCAAAATGGTCAAAGGCCTGGAAACGATGCCTTATGAGGAACGGCTAAGGGAGCTGGGCATGTTTAGCCTGGAGAAGAGAAGGTTAAGGGGTGATATGATAGCCATGTTCAAATATATAAAAGGATGTCACATGGAGGAGGGAGAAAGGTTGTTTTCTGCTGCTCCAGAGAAGCGGACACGGAGCAATGGATCCAGACTACAAGAAAGAAGATTCCACCTAAACATTAGGAAGAACTTAGAAAGAGCTGTTCGACAGTGGAATTTGCTGCCAAGGAGTGTGGTGGAGTCTCCTTCTTTGGAGGTCTTTAAGCAGAGGCTTGATGGTGTTTCCTGCTTGGCAGGGGGTTGGACTCGATGGCCCTTGTGGTCTCTTCCAACTCTATGATTCTATGATTCTACCTCTCTTCCTCAGCGGCCGCAAGGTCGGGGCTCCCCTCCTTCCTCTTTCTCTCTCTTCCTTCTCCTTCTCCTTTCCTCCTTCTCCCTGGGTTGGCTCCGGGGTTTTTACTGCCCCTGGAGCGCCGCTGGGCAGTCGGCCACGTGGCCGGGCGCTCTTGCTCCCACCTCGATTTGGGTCCTGGGGGGGTGTCAGCGGTTCCCCCAGTTGTCGCGCCGGGCATCCCTGGCTCCCCCTCGGCAGTGGCAGCGCAGGCGGCAGTCTCAGCAGCCTGAAGCCAGCCTGGTAGTGCACTTGGCTCTGGCTGGCTTCAGGAGCTGCTCATTGCCGTGGCACCCGCCATTTTGCCTCGCCGGAAGTTCCCATATGATGTGTCTTGTGCCGTTGAACCAATCACACAACATTCCTTCCCTACTAATAAATCTACAAATCTACAATCTGTTGGGGACAGATTTGTAAATCCGGAGACTGTCCCCGGGAGACGGGGACATCTGGCAATCATTCCGTAATAGGGCTTCTCCTGCCTTTGCCAGTATGTCAGCCTTCTCAGCCTCCTTAAAGAGGGCGTTCAGAAGCACTTGTACGTCTGGCCATATGGGATTGTGAGTGGAGAAGGTGGCGCAGTCTGGATGAGTCCCTCTGTCTTGCTCTTTGGTCACTGTGACCGAGCACCATTTGGGGCCTATCAGGATCTATGGGGAAGGGGATCCACCCAGAAGTTGTGGAGGGAACGGGAAGAGAAGCTTGGTCAAGAGACTGGCTCATGTCAGAAGGAGGCCTGACTGCATCCTTGGCGAAGCCCAGGGCAGGGCAGGAAGGCAGCATTGCCCAGCGGGAAGGCATTCGGAGGCAAATCATCAGCAAGGAGCAGGAAATCCCCTCCCCTTCCCTCAAGAAGACTGAAGAATCTCTAGTGGGCATTCAGGTGAGTTCAGCATCCCAGGTCTCTGGGGTGTTCCTGTCCATTACAAAGCTGACTCGAGGCTCCGTCAACTGAGCCCCTACACTCCTTGCGTACATGAAAGGGGCACAGAAAGGATGGGAGGCAGCCTTTTCCTGGAGCCGTCTTACCTGCAGCAGTTCACTCGCTGGCTGCTGACCCTTTTCCTCCATCACCTGGATGATCCTCTCAAGAGAGGAGAGTTTCCTGCAGAGTCTGGCCAGCTGCTCATCCCTTCTTCCTGCAATCTCCTTCTCCACCTCTTCCACATGATTCAGCAGGCGCTTTTCTTCTTCTTCCAGGAACTGGCGCAGTTGTCTGAACTTCTCCACAGTCTTCAGCCTCTCCGGTTCTGAGGAGGTCTGAGTGAGGAAGATGGTCAGCCTTCAAAACATCAGCAAGAGAATTAGGATTTGAATTGAACTGCTTCCACCCTCTCAGCTCACAAGTCCTCAGGCTTCTCCTTGACTGCTTTTCACATAATAAACAACAATGAGAAATAAACTCTATTTAGCTGCATTCAAAGGTGAACTTACCTAATTCGCAATTCTTGGAAAAATATGGAGACCAAAACAGCAATCTTTTGAAATTCACACCTCTGAATTTCTCAAGGTTGACCCAGCCAGGTAATGTTCACAAAAAAATGTATATATGAGGGCAAAGCACGTATCAACATATTTATACAAGAAGGTAGCCACCCTAGAATGTGATTCATTTTCAGAATAATAAATAAATAGCAAACCGATATGGGAAAAGGAGAAATGGGGAGAAGTTGAAATGGGCAGATTTCCCCATCCCTCCTCAGTCCGGACTTGCTTCTTGAAGTGCTTGTTCCCTCACTAGTAACAATAGGGACACTTCCAAGGAGGTCTTTGCTTTCCTTGTCCAGGTCTGCTTGATAGGTCAGAATTTCCCCTCTCTCTTTCCTCCGAATCTCCAGGCGGCGACGGATCTCTCCCTGACAAGAAAAGGGAAAACTCAGCTTTGATTGAGACAGAAAGAGAGAAGATGAATATTCTACTGGCTTCTTGGGTCCAGTGGCCTTGCTATAATAGCACAGTAATTTACTGGAGGAAAGAAAAGTTACAGAGGTTTTCAACCTTTTTGGGTCCACGGCTCCCTGGACCAACTCCCATCTTTCTGTGGCACCCCTGTGGGGCTCAGGAGACCAGTTAGGTCCCCCCCCTGCTTGCCTCCTCTCCCCCTTTCTTGAACAGCCTCCCTTGCGGAGTGCTCTCTCAGCCTCCTCTCCTCTCCCCTCTCCTTAGGAGTCCTCCTCTTGGTCTCTGAGCTGCCCCCGCTGCCCCCCAGGGGCCTGGGACTTGCCTGTCCATTCCCAACAGCAAGGGCCCCTCGCCAGTTGGCTTGCTTCCTCTGAGGCCGCCTCAGCTCCTGGCAGCCCACACCCCCTGGCCAGCCCCAGAGGCACCATTCTCTGGGGGAGAACAGCTGGGCAAGCCTTGGGGAGGCAGAGATGGCATCCGAGGAGGGAGGGAAGGAAAGAGGGACAGAGGCCAGTGTCTCCCGCGGCACCCCTGACCATCATTCAAGGCACCCCATCTGTCACAGCACACTGCTTAAAACCACTGCAGAACTGGGATGGGAAAGCGTTCTAGTCCAACTAAGTGGTCTGGAGAAGAGGAAAGGCAGCCATGCTTGCTCCTTTGTCTTCTCCGAGGAGACTTCCAGCCTGACTTCTCATCTTGAGGCCCCAGGGAGAAGTGGGAAGAGGAGGAGGAAGCATCCCCAGAAGAAGTGTGCTCCCCACCAGTAGGTGCTTCCACCCCCCACTCCTAAATCTGCTTCCAACAGATACTGGGGGGGGGGGGGGATTCTGCACCATCTGGTCAATTCCTGGTGTTAGGAGAATTAGAAGGTCTAAGATATGAACACATACATAAATACCGTAAGTAGTTCTCATCACAAAAGAATATCCAGGTAACCACATGAACAGCCAGGTAAACCCATCAACAGGTTTCCTGCCAGACAGGAGTCTGTTGTAGGCCACCCCTTCTGTGATGTATGTATGATGTATGGAGGGGTGGTCTTGGGCTCCAGGGTGGGCAATTTCTATATAAGGACTTGGTTCGGGGTCTCCTCCTCCCTCCTGCGTGGGGGGGTGTGAGCACCCTGTTGCAACAGGTAATAAAGATCTGGCTTACTAGCTGCTTTGCTTCTCAATATTCTCTGGTTGGCCTCTGTTATTTTCTCCTACCGATAGAGAAGCGACAAAAGGACTCTATATGGGCTCTGAGGTACCCCAGAAGGGAAAAGGAGCCGTTTTTTTCCTTATAACACTGGCCCCCATTCCTCACCCCCTTTCAGCTGACCCCTTGCTGCTCTCTGCTTGGCAGGGTATTGAGGAGGCATCCTGCTAGCCAAAGGAGACATGTGCAATTCACATTTGTAGTGTTCTAAATATGTACAAAGCAACCTTGCTGGGGGATGTGGATGAGGTTAACCCTTTCTCTCCCTGCCATGGTCCCAACCCAAATCTTTGAAGCTGCTGTATTTCAAGGGAAGATCCCTTGGCCCCCCTGGTAGAGAGAAAGACTTCAACTCCCTCCTCCCAGGCATCCCAGCAGCCCTCAGGCTTCCCCTTGGCTGCTTCTAAGGTAATAAACAACCACCAATGAATACCATGACTACTTTGGATCTGAGAATTCAGAAGATCACCTGCCAAGAAGAATACACAGCTATTTCTCCCCCTCAAGGTACCTTGTATTCCTCGACAGCCTCTTCCAGAGGAATCACCTCGTGGTGTTGGTGCTTCTTGGATCTGCCCCAAACCACACAGATGGGGGCTTCATCCTCCTTGCAAAAGAGTTTCAGGGGCTCCTGGTGCTTCTCACAGAGTCCTCCTTTCCCTCTTGAAGACTGAGAGTCTTGGCTACTTCGACAAAGGTAGCCAATTGCCGATTGCGGACGAGGCTCCTTCTCTGGATTCCAACTCGGCCTTGAGGACAGGAAGCCAGCCTCCTTTTTGCCCCGCTGCACTGGATCAGGCCGGACTGGCAGAAGTTGTGCCCACACTCTGGGATGGTCCCTGTGTCGTAAGAGAGTCAGGGTCAGAGAGGGGAATGAAGGAGAAGGACCCTACCAATATCAAATAGATTGTATTCTGCCTTCACACCCTACAAGCAGGTCAACGGTGCCTTGGGGAATGGATCCTTTTTAGCTGTATCTTTCTCATTGACTTTAAGAATGGATCTGAATGTATTTTTCGACTCAAATGTATTTTTCCTCAAAATGCTGTACTTTTCTAAATGTATCCAAATGTATCCGAAGGGTTTTTTGTATTTCCCCCCAATCTCATCTCCTAGAGAATGTTCCTTAAATGTAACAATCACTTGTTCCAAATGTATTTGATTCAAATGTATTCGAGTGTATACTTTTATGGGAAAACGTAGCTAGGACAATGTGGATATATATCTTGTTTATAGAGCCTTTGAACGGTCAACGTTCAACCCTCTGTCCTTTCAGGAGCTGCCAAAAACACTCTCCACACCACACTGCCACCTAGTGGGTCTACAAATGATACCATGAATGCACACAAATACAAGCTCTAAAATAAATTAGTTTTATTTTCCCATAAGTATGCAAACATAAGACCATCACACCCAAATTGATAGCTATGCAGAACAGGATTCCCCCCCTCCCTCCATCGGATAGCTGCCTGCGCGGCTGTCTTTGAGGGGGGTGGAGGGAGGAACGGGCGGGATTTGTAAGGCCCCACTTTTCACATGGTGTCCTGTTGTGTGGTCGGAAAGTACTCTTTATTGTTTGATTTGGGTTAATGTCAGAATAAACGCGAGTTCCTTCAAAATAACACATTCCTTTTTATCTTACCAATTTCTCATATTGTAAGAAGCGGAAGAAGAAACCATAGAGAGCATACATATTTTCCTGGGAAAACGTAGCTAGGAAAATGTGGAGATATATATTGTAATGGTTCTAGGGGTTTCTCGTGCGTAAGCTTGTCCCAACCTCTGGCTGGGTTGCCTGAGTGAACCTTTCCTGTCCGGGCAGCCACTCGCCCGTGACTGTCTCAATCGCTGGCAGAATCCATCAGTGGGCGTTTCTTAAACTTCTTCCAGCAAAGAAGCTCTTTGACGCCAAGTCTCCTCCTACTCTCCCCGCGCGGAAGCCTTCTGTGCAAGGAGGGCGTAGGCAGCGGAGGACCCTTCCTCTCCCCACTGGTCCCCGGCAAGGAGTCATGGGACCGCCTCGCCGATTCCCCCATCTGCCCCCCTTCTCCACTGGAGCTACGTTGATTCTCTTCCCCGGAAGAGGGGCTGCCTCTCCCACTCCCGGGACGCTCTCCGGGATCCCTTTGGAGCTTGCTCTCTCCCTCAGACACTGATGGCAGTTCCCTGACAAATTTATATTGCTTATAGTGCCTTTGAACGGTCAACGTTCCACCCTCTATCCTTTCACGAGCTGCCAAAAATACTCTCCACACCACACTGCCATCTACTGGGTCTACAAATGATACCATGAATACACACAAATACAAGCTCTAAAATAAATTAGTTTTATTTTCCCACAAGTATGCAAACATAAGACTATCACACCCGAATTGATAGCTATGCAGAACAGGATTCCCCCCCTCCCTCCATCGGATAGCTGCCTGCGCGGCTGTCTTTGAGGGGGGTGGAGGGAGGAACGGGCAGGATCGACATCGGATAGCTGCCTGCCTGCCTGCCTGCCTGCCTGCCTGCCTGAACATGCCGTGCACCCGGGGGGCGCTGCGACCAGCGCCCATTGGGAAGGAACAAGACAGGAAAAGGAAGGAAATGGGAGAGGTTTTTGTAAGGCCCCACTTTTCACATGGTGTCCTGTTGTGTGGTCGGAAAGTACTCTTTATTGTTTGATTTGGGTTAATGTCAGAATAAAAGCGA
Organism: Podarcis pityusensis; assembly: GCF_964106645.2. Taxonomy (NCBI): domain Eukaryota; kingdom Metazoa; phylum Chordata; class Lepidosauria; order Squamata; family Lacertidae; genus Podarcis; species Podarcis pityusensis. Next base: position 6,097,622 of record NC_138045.1, read on the forward strand.
GTTCCTTCAAAATAACACATTCCTTTTTATCTTACCAGTTTCTCATATTGTAAGAAGCGGAAGAAGAAACCATAGAGAGCATTCATATTTTCCTTCTGATCAATGAAGTCAAACGTTACAATTATCCATTTTAGAATGAGCACCTATAGGGAGAAGACAGATCTCAGTAAGCCAAAGCAAGACCAAGACAACCAACCCCTTCTGGAATATGGTCAGCGTGTACAACATCTAGCTGAATCATCACCAGGATAACTAAGTCAGACTGGGGGAAATATCATTCTTCAGAACCAAGACATCATTACCATTGTTACGGTAAAATCTGGGTGCGGGGCTACTCTGCCACCCAGCTCGTCGGACTAAGTCCGCGGGTCCCTGTGGAAGAAAAATGAGCTCAGCCGGAGACAGGAGCAAACTGCAGAAGATCCAAGTTTATTGCGCAACAGGTTCAAGGCGAGATTGAACAGCGAGAAAGGGGTGACATGAACTTTTGAAATTTCCCTCCGTGTCCCAGAATACAGTGCAAAATACATCCCAGTTACATCATGAATACATTAAGAAGAGGTTGGGTTACACCGGATTAACATATGGAGGAGGGAGGGGGGAATATGCAGAGCTGGAGATATGCGCAGAAAAGCACATCCTGAGAAGACAATGGTCCATGTATGCATAGTCTGTCACCTGGCATCGCCCGGAGGAAGGGCTTGGCAGAGCGATTTGACAGGATTAGGGTCTTGACACCTTGCTTGAGGGATTATGGAGGACAGGGGAGGTGTTATGGAGTCCTAGAGAAATTGAGCAAATTGGCACGTTGATTTTCTATGAATTTTATAGATTTTAGTCCCTTTTGACATTGACAATTGGAAATAAATGGATATATTGTAGCGAAGAAGAAGGTGAAGAAGACATGCCCCCCCTTCCGTATCACCATGCTTTCCAAGTTACCTGAAAGTCACTAGAACACTTGCGAGCACAGAGCCAAGACACAGCTGAAAGAAGAGAATCCTCAGTTATTACGGAAATGGGAATCAGAGTCTTCAGTAGCCTAGTGCTTATCACTGTGCCTGCAAGACATTGAAAGACACTGCTTAACATGCTTAAGATCTTCACTCTTGATAATTTCTCACAAGCTCGAAGCAGCCCCGGTTCTTGTTAAGGGAGAAGGCAGGGCAATGCAGCTCCTTTGGCATACTTTGCTGCCAAGGGGAAAGAGAAGGCAAAACATGTTTTCTTTACCAAGCTTGGCACTGAGTGCGATGTTCAGCAAGTTCTGAATTTCTTCTGGTGCCAAGCCTCTCTCTTGCGCAATCTTTTCCACAGTCTCCAAAGGACTCTGCAAAGCTCCCTGCTTCCGTGAGGCACTATCTTGAATTAGAAAAAAGGCAAAGTGTGATTCAAATCCATTCGAAAAACCGTCCTCATGCATGATGGCCTGTCCAATGGCTTGCTTTACCATCAATTGGCAAGGGAGCCCCATTGAGATGCCATGGCATTTGGAAAACTCTGGAATGCTGAACTTGCCTTTTGCTTTCTTGCTCCTTCGTTCAGTGGGTAGGTAGGTGTAGGTCGGGGCAAGTCGAAAGCTTCCTTGAAATTCCTCAGCCCCAGCCAGCATTGCCAATGGGCAGGATGATGAGAATTGTAGTTCAGCAACGTCTGGAGGGCCAGAGGTTACCCTCACCTGTTTCATCGGTTAGTGTGCTAAGATCTGGGCACAAGCCCAATTCAGCTGACGGTACTTAACAAGGGCTTGCTTTACACAAAACATGAGAGCTAATACACTATTCTGCTCCAATATACAAAACAGCCCCTTCTCTAGAGAAAGCTCAAGAAAATACAAACTTCGGGGTTTGTAGATGGTTGTAAAGGTTGCTGAAAGGTTTCCATTTCACTAGTTGGAAACAGCTTCCAGGCTAGGCAGGACCAAGTTTGCTTTGTAACTGTTCCTGTCTGCCTGCTTGCCATCGTGCATATTTGTAAACCATTTCTGCCAAAATATCTACATCTGCAATAGTAGTTTCTGGAAGCAGACCCTGCAAGAGTGCACACTCCATGAAGTCCATATGAAGAGTGTTACGGAATGGAGGGGGGGCATATGAACGAAGTCTTACTCCCGAGTAAGAGACGTGGAGCCCGAGGCGATGACCTCAAGGGAACCCTGCCACACTAGGACTCCCCTCGCCCCGTCACAACGTTGCACCAAGCACCGCACAAAAGTCCAAAACCCCGAGAAGAAAGCGCCATTTCTGACCCCGTATCCCGATGCTATACACGATCAATGTATTTGATGAATGAACAATGTATTTGCATGAGGATGCGCTCTAGCCAATCAGATGGCGTTGAATGTAGCCCTTCAGCCAATCGCAGCAATGCCATGGCTCTGCAGAGGCAGCTCAGCTCCAGCTGTTTTGCAAGCTCCACTGAGCGCTGACAAGATGATGACAGCTCCCGCTGCGAGAACAACGGACTGAGTCAATCGAAACCTCGTTACCCTGTTAATCCAATCCCTGTTAATATTCACAATTAAGAAATCAGAAAACAACCCCCACCTCTCTTTCGACAGAACTAGATGGAATGATCAGGCATAGCAACTCCTGCAGAGAGGATAAAACCAAAATGTTTCCAAGGGACACATTTATCAAACAAGATATCTGCCCATAGCTCAGTCAGTAGAGTGTGAGACTCTGCATCTCAGGGTCGTGGGTTTGAGCCCCACGTTGGGCAAAATATTTCTGCATTGCAGGGGGGTGGACTAGATGACTCTTGTGGTCCCTTCCAACTCTACAATTCCATGATATCCTGTGAGGAGTAGTCAACTGAGTTTTACTCAGAAGAGATGCGTCAAAATCAACACAGCCACGTAATTTGTGCCCATCAATTTAAATAGGTCTGCTGTGGAAAGGACTGATGTTGACGACAACCCTGATGTTTTCTGATTATTTTATAGAGCGTTTCCCTCAATACCAAAAAATGGAGGCAGAGACAATTTACTGAATTTCAAAACCACCGGAGCTTTATTGAATGTATGAATCAATTTATTACAGTCACAAACCAGAGTATGGACTTCTACAGAGATAGAGAACATGTAGAAGAAGAAGAAGAAGAAGAAGAAGAAGAAGAAGAAGAAGAAGAAGAAGAAGAAGAAGAAGAAGAAGAGTTTGGATTTGATATCCCGCTTTATCACTACCCTAAGAAGTCTCAAAGTGGCTAACATTCTCCTTTTCCTCCCCCCCCCCAACAAACACTCTGTGAGGTGAGTGGGGCTGAGAGACTTCAGAGAAGTGTGACTGGCCCAAGGTCACCCAGCAGCTGCATGTGGAGGAGTGGAGACGCGAACCCGGTTCCCCAGATTACGAGACTACCGCTCTTAACCACTACACCACACTGGCTCTCATATATATGTAGGTTAAAATCAAAATCTATAAGCTAGAACACAGTAAAGAATACAGATGTGAAAATATTAAAATGTGTAGTTTAAGACCTTAACCGCTAATTTAAAATATGCATGTCAATGCTTTATTATAATTAAGGCAGGTAAAATAATTATTACTCTTAATATTATTCATTGCTATGAGGCTTCTTGAAGCAATTCAGAATACAATCAACATTAGCAGAACACTTTCCTTTACAAGGACAATTTAAAAAGCAACAATTTAAAAGCAATAAAAAAGGAATATTGCATAGGAAAGAATTCTAAAACAACAGCAATGATCACAATTAGCAACAAGACACAATGAAACAGCAAGCAAAAATTTGCCACTCCATCATCGCTGAGCCTTGAAACTTGTGTCTTATCCCCATAATCGAAACTGACATCAAGTCTTACGTCATCTGGAAGAGAATGAAGGAGAAGAGAGATGAATTTCTGCCACATTTACTGATTCACCAAATTGACCTGGCCCCCATTCCACCCTATTTACAAGGAGGCTTTATGGATCCTGTCTTTGGTGGCAACGACTCCTTCCGAGCCTGGAGTTTGGCCATCTTTGTGCTGCGGCAGGATTTCACAGCCACATGACCCAGGAGGTCTGCATCAAGCAAGGCTGCTGCAGCTACTGAGTAGGCTCTCCTTAGTCTGGAAAGTGTGTCCCATGTCCCCAGGCTGTGGGTGTTACCTTCTTTGGGGCAGAAGTGAGCCAGCTCCAGAGGGACGAGAGCATGCTGTAGAGAAAAGAAAAGACCGTACTGGATCAGATGACTGATCTGATCCTCAACCCTCCCCCCCAAAAAAATAATGGGTGCAAGAGAACATGGAAGCAGACCCAAGCCAGGGAAGACTTGCTTCCATCATGGGATGAGTGAGTTCTATTGCCTGGCCCCAAGGTGGAAGTGTAAGATCAAGGAAGAGGGCAGGAAATGTCTCCAGCCTTGTCCAGCATCCCAGGGACACACATTGTGTTGTGTGCCTGATACCAGACTGTGATTCCTCCTGTGGGAATCCTTTCACAAGCCACTCTGGGAGCCTCTTGGGGCTGTGAAGGTGCCAAAGGTGAGAGACTTACCTTCAGGCAACTGAGCCTTCTTGCACAGGACATCAGCCAGCTAATGCCACTGGCTGCCAGTTGCCTCTCCGCTGCAATCGCACTTGTTGTGTAACCTCTCAGTTCCTGTGGGAGGAAAGGGGACCTCAGAATCAGGAGGCTGCTCTGGGGGAGAGAGGCAGACCACTGTGAAGCCCTTTACACTCTCAGAGAGAGATCCGTTTCTGTTCTAAAATGGCAATGTCCTCCAGCCCCAAATTGTAGCTCTGCATCCAAGGCCCTCCTTTGGCTGTCTGGGCAAGTGGGCCTTTGCTGGCTCGTCCATGTGGCCAGCTTGCCTTACAAGAGGGGAAGGGCCCAAGAGGTGCACTGCTAGGTGGCGGCTTCCCCATGAAAGCTTTCTAGGTCAAACAGCCACTGAGGCCATCAAGATACTTACATTCATCAGCAAGTTCAGGATCTTAGTGCTTGGGGCCTCCCAGAGGAGGCCTCCCAGCATCAGAGTATAACGTTCCTCTAACTCCTGCAGGCAACGTCAATGAGGGAGAGGATGCGCCAAGCAGGGGAAAGAGAGATCAGATGTTGAGCAATGGGAGCAATGCTTAAAGCGTGTGAAGAAGAAACAACAACTATAGAAGTCAAATTTCAAGGCTAACAACTTACCTGCTTGTCGGGCTCAGTTTTGACCTCAATGACCGCCACAAAGGCTGCATGCACAATCAGGCTGTGGAGCTTCAGTGGTAATTTGGGCTTCATGAGGCTGGAGAGAAGGAGGGAAACCTTTTTAGACTCTGTCTCATATTGGGGGGGGAGCATCAAATACATTTCATTCTCTTGAAGTTCTAGTGAATGCATGTGTTAGCTTAAACCACTTTTGACAATCAAGCAGCGTATAGATTTTACAGGGTAAAAATGAATAAAGGTAAAATTAAAATAAACACACGAGGGCACTGTTTATGCGGCAGTCTACCTGGCACTAGGTCTTAGTTAATCCCACCCCTAAAAGCTGAGCCATTTCGCAGTCATCTCTAGACAATATATCTTCTATTTTCTCTCTCACATCTCCACTCATCCTGTAAATAGTTGCTGCATAAAGAAAGCTTTTTGAACGCAAGAAACCCAAGAAATTGTAAGCAATTCTTCCAATCTAATTCACTGAAGTGGCAAGGCCTGGTAACACCTTTCCACATTCTGCCCCCCCCCCCCCGCCAGCTCCTCGTCAAGCTCAAAAAACCCGGTATACCTCAGTTGGTAAAGGGCTTCCAGTGCCATAGCAAGGGCCAATTCAGGCTGCGTAAAGCACGCAATCCATCCCATGAGATCCTGATAGAGAACAGAGGGCGGAGGGGGAAAACGTCAGTTCCCTACGGACATCAGGTGGATTCCTCCAACCCCAAACTCGGTGCAGGAATTGGCAATTTCATGCCAAATGCCTGCACAACCCTTCTCTTGGCCAGACCCCTCCAGGCCTTCCTTCTGCCCAGCATCCCCCCAATCCCAGCCCCAGCTCTCCTGCCCACCTCACCCCTGGAAACCTCATGCAACCTCTCACTCACCGCAATTGCCTTGACGGCCATCTTTTTGGAGTACCTCAACCTGTCCTTTTCTCTCGCGCGGGCCTCCGAGCAAGTGGCCAGCACGCAGCAGAGCAACATCTCATCCTTCTCCAGTTGCTGAAATGGCAAGAGTCAGGCTGTCAGTTCATGGCAGGAGGGCTTCTCTGCATCTGAGACCGCCAAAATGGGGGTACAAACAGCACTGGTGGATTGGGGGGGGTTGAGGGATTTCGTATGTACTGTGCTGTTTTCTCAAATACTAACCACAGGCGATGCCCAGTCCCTGCCAGTCTCTGAACCATCTGCAACAAGAGAAGAAGGAAAGGACATGGGGGCAGGTTAGTTCATTTCTACTTATTTTCCACAGTTGAGTATTAGAGCATTAAGGCCACCCCTCCTTATGCTCCAAAATGAAAAGGAAGCATTTGCTCACGTGGGCCCACAGCAACCCTGGGCTTCTTGGGGACTTTGTGGGTCCCCTTCTTCTTGCGGGCTGCCATGTCCCTCAGTCGCCTGAACCTAGACGAGAAGGAGAGGGGCAGACCTTGTTGTTGTTGTTGTTGTTTTTGTTGTTGTTATACCGCCTGTAGCAGGAACCCCCCCCCAATCATTCAGTTTGTACAAACTTCACACACTCACACTCACACACCACATATGCCACACTTCTGTTATAAATTCATAGAAAAATCAACCATACATTGGATTTGCACTGTTCCATTTTTATTTTACTCCATATGACAAGGACTATCAAAGGGGGGTGGCTTGGTTCTGGTCAGCCATAATCCCTTCACCATCCCAGCACATCCACCGGAGCCCTGCCCAGTCGCTATGCCAACCCTGATGGTCCTAGACAGAAGACCATCAAGATCACAAAGAACTTGCATATGGGAGTGGATTCAGCATGGACTGAAACAAAGGACAATGATCAGATCTTCCCTCTGGGGGCAGGAAACTGCCAACTCCCCTTTGTCTCCTGGAAGTGACTCATGGGCCGGGGAAAGGAGGAACCAGCCAGGTGACAGGACACTCAGGTTACCACCACAACTCCTCCCTCAACCCCTCCTTTCTGTAATGTATGCATGATGTCAACCCCTCCTTTCTGTAATGTATGCATGATGTTTCTGGGGGTGGGCTTGACCTAGAGGAGGGGAATTTCAAAAGTTTTTATAAGGTCTTGCACACCATCTTTCTGGGTCTTTCCTCTCTCCTGCAAGTGAGGGGAACACCCTGTTGCAACAGTCTTTTCTTCAATAAAGACCAAGCCTACTGGCTGCTGATTTGCTTCCAATTGCTCTGGTTGGTGTCTTTGTTTTTGTCCAAGGGAGCCCTCAGATTTTCCGTTAACAGCCCTATACCCACAGGTCTCAGTTACAACCAGTGCTTTTTTCTGGGGGGATGCAGGGGTACGCACACCCCAAAACATTTTGTGAATCTTTGCACTTTTGTCCATTTACTGTACAGCATTTATTTTCCCCGATTTGAACTATAAAATGGTGATTTTATGAGTCAAAATGAGAGTACCCCAAACATTTTTTTTAATAGAAAAAAGCACTGGTTACAACATAAAAATCGCAATATAAAAACACAAAATGCATAATAAAGGTGAAAAACAACCCAGTAAAGCCCCCTCCCCAACACATTTCAAAACCTGAGACAGAAGCCTACAACCAAAATGGTGTGTGCGTGTGTGTAAGAGAAGGCAGGGAGTCTTTGCAGCATAGCCACAACACAAATACGGGTGGCCTAACAGTTGCAGGCAGACCCGTATCATTTCACACACTACTTCGGCTGCAGGACATCGTATCAACAAGGAAAGGAGCATTTGGTGTTGTTGCATCTCCTCGGGTATTTGTTGATTTGTCGCCACGAGGGGTTGTAGTTGTGGAGGTATAGTTTGAGGAGGTTTCTGGTTATTTGTACCCTAGGTGCCCACTCACACACAAAAACAAATCTCCCTGCAGCCAACCAAAAACCACCAACCACACCCTAGGTCACCCCCCAACCTCTCTCACCACCAAGGAAATGCAACAAGGGAATAGTAAGTGAACCCACACAAGTGATGCTGACACAAAACCCCACACATACAGGGGAAACTCGGGAAATTAGAGTATCGTGGAAAAGTTCATTTATTTCAGTAATTCAACTTAAAAGGTGAAACGTCTACTTCTCAGAGGTCAATCTCTATTCTCTATTTGCAATCCTTGTTTTGCTGATTTCATTTCATATTCTAATTTTCTGAGATTGCTAATTTGGGGTTTTCATCAGCTGTACGCCATAATATCACAATCATAACAAATAAAGGCTTGACATATCTCACTTTGCATGTCATGAGTCTATCTCATATATTAGTTTCACCTTTTAAGTTGAATTACTTGAATAAATGAACTTTTCCACGGTATTCTAATTTTCCGAGTTTCCCCTGTACACTAAGTAGAAGAGAAGCATTGCCACCCGACCCCACCCTCCCCCTCTTCCCCCCTCTGTTCTTCCTAACCCAACACTGCATGCAACACTAATGCCTCACAACAAATGAAACTGATCTGTAGAAAACACAACTTGAAAAAAGAGACAAGGCACTTTTTTTTGTAAACTAAGAAATCTTCAATCATTTCTTTATTTATTATTTAAAACACCAACAAAGGAAAGGAGCAGGAAGGAGTTATCCAAGATGATCGTGGCCTTGGAGAGAAAGCAGATGGAGGGAGAGCTTTGAATCAACTCATTTGAGAATGCTGGTGGGACCTTCTTCACTTCATGTTTACTCCGTTACTGAAATTTGCAGGCAGCCGATGCTACAAGGACAAGTAGCCTGCAGGGCTGGGAAGCAGATTACACCAATTGTTGGAGGAGAACAACAGCATCTCTTACTATTACTCAGCATAGCAATATAGAGCTTCCAGGAACAGAGGCACTCTACCTCTGAAGCCAGCAGCTAGAGGAGAAGCAGCAGGAATGGGCTACTGCTTGTGAGTTTGGACTAGACGGGCTTTTCCTCTGATCCAGCAAAGCCACTTCCGCCTACAAAGGAGGTGGAGTTGCAGGCGACTGAGGGAATCCCCGGGCGCGTCAGCCCCTGGACAGCCAATCGCTGACAGAGTGACTCCAGGAGACATAGGTGTAAAAACCCAAACTAAAACGAAGACTTTATTACTAAACAATAAACACAAACTCTGGTGGGTGTTATTCCTGCAGGCAGGCCACAAAACTCAGCTTTTTTTCTTTATAGCAACGGTCAGCTACAGCCAATTAATCCCAGAAACTTCTTAAAGGTATACACACGTTTCTGTGCCAAATGTCCCCTAACACACCTGCCCCGCATATTGAAGGGTAGTCCGATAAAGGATTCCGGGGGGGGGGGTGGCTCTGTCCAAAGCCTATGGAGGTGAGGGCCTAAGGCGGTGACGGGGGGGGGGGGTTCCGAGTTGATGTGCATCAGCAGGACTTCCCCTACTGGTGGTCAACCCTTCCCAGACTTAAAGCGGAGGGGCTGAAGCCGGATAGTCGGTTAGGACCAATGCCTAAGCCAATACCGCTCATCACCTGTAACCAATAAAGTTGTGGCCATATTTAGCCCATTAACCTTAAATAATTATGTCATGTGTCTTTATTTCCACTGGGGGGGGCGGGAACTCACCATGCAATAGGGCTCTTTTTGTTTTTTTATGCACCCACAGACCCCAAACGGCTCTCCACAGGAACACAGTGGTGCATCTCATGTATGTGGGTGGGGGGGAATCCAACACTCCCCCCACCCCCACCCCCAGCAAAGGAAAGATAAGGGAAGCATTTCCAGCATTTAAAAGAGCCCTCAGCATAATACTGTTAGGACAGCAGCCCTGCCTGGAGAGCGAAGGGGGCTGCTAGGAAGGTCGTCAAAGCATCAAGGCATAGATGAGCCGAAGAATGCAATGAAAACTCTCTTAGAGCCAGAGTGACTGACAGGAAGACTGACAGAACGCCTGTCTGTTGCAGTTGATGGCTGAAGAGTTGAGAAACGGAGAAGGGGTAGAGAGAGGGGGGTGTATAGTGGCTAGAATTCTGGACTAGGAGGACCTGGGAGATCCGAGTGCAAATCCCCACTCATTCAGGAAGTGCACTGTTTGATGTTGGGTCCAGTCACTCTCACCCTAGCCTGCCTAACAGGTTTGTTGTGAGGGGAAAAACAGGGGGAAAGGCAAGGCATCAATGCCACCTTGAACTGCTTGGATGAAAAGTGGGCTATGAATGTAATCAAAAGCATACCCAAATAATGATCATGGAAGGTACACTGGGGATCATCTAATCCAACCCCCTGCAATGCAGGAATATGCAGCTGTACCTTATGGGAATCAGACCTGCAACCTTGGTGCTATCTGCAGCTCCCTCTAACCAGCTGAGCTGCAATGAGATTTGAGGGAGAATGGGAAGGCGGGGAAAGGGAGGGGGGTGGGAAGAGAAGTTAAGCTGTTCAGGAAGGGGTTAAATTCCACGGGGATGCTGGCCGTGTGGGGGACCCCAAGCCAGAAGATTAAAAAAAAGAAGCAGAAGAAATCCTACTTACAGATTCACGATGATGGCCATCTCTTCAGGAGAAATCCGCTCCTGTTTAAACTCAACTGCTTTAAAATGCTCACACAACACTAACTCTGAACCTTGCCTCTAAACCTAGTGCTACTCCTCTCTGTCTAAAATAGACAGGAAAATATGTGCACAAAATATACAAATGAAAATGAAATGATAAAGTGAAAGCAAAGCAAAGCAAAGTCTACACCTATCTCCCCTGTTGGTCCCTCGCTCGCTTGCTTGCTTCTCCGTCCCAGTTCTGTCTCAGCCAACTCCTCCCAACTATCCCACGACGGGGATGTGTAGCTTCTGTCTTTTCTACAAGCAGCACGAGATGTCACAAAGATGGGCAGGACACTGTTTCCTTGACAACCCATCTAGCTTGACCCTGAACTAATCTCCCCCCTCTTTCGTTGCCATGTTTTCTCCCTAACCTTGGGACACCTGCTGTTTGCAGCTTTACGAATCACTTTTTATCACAAACAGGTTCATCCATTTTCTGGCAACGTTTCTCAAGAGAGGCCACCCAAGCAATTCACCACCCACAATTTGCGGACACCGCTATGCCATCATATTGGCATCAGGTGTTTTCCAGGCCAGTGAATGTCAGCAACCCCTTCTTCTAAAGCTGCTTCCCCAGTTTCATCCAAAATAGAAAGAAATGCCATTTGGTAGCCCATTGAGAAGCTTTGGGAAGTAATGAAATACATTTCTGAAAGTTTTTTATGGATGCACAAGGTCACCACATCTTTGCTTAAGGTGAATGGAAAGGAACATTTCCCCAGGCGGCACACCACTGTCCCCGAATCTCGTCCGCTGCTTGGTCATTTCAACAGATTGTGTGTCTTAGTAAGAGTTTGTACATTTCAGAAAGCTTTCCCTTGCCTACAAATGAAGTGCATGATTTTTCAAAAACTTTTACTTCTGGTGTGGTAAAAAATTGCAGAATCTGGCTATCATTTAAAGCAGTGTAAGATGCTGGTCTACGTTTCCCCTCACATTTGGTGACTAGGTAGGGATATGCAGTTTTGTGTTTTGTTTTTTGAAGAGTTCCTAAGGAGTCCTGCTGCTTCCGAGTTTTATTTTGGGGGTTGTTGTTTTTGTTTACAAAAAGGTAATCCAGTTGTAACCTTTTTCTAGGTACAATTCTGTACATTCTGGTACTACCTGTTCACTCATGGTCCCTCCAAATCCCTTTGTTTCTTTTAGCAATGTGTCCTTGTGTATCTGCATAAGCTTTTCAAAGCCTGCTACCTTTGCTTACAGAATTTCTCCTTGGTCTGACTCTGTGGAAGGCACCATGCTATTCCCCTTTAAATTAGCCATTTCGACAGAAAACATGAGAACTGGAATTTTGCTTTTGAATGGATTTTTGGATCGCCTGCACGCCAATCACATACTTCTCCCACTGGGCCAGCACCCTTCCTCAGTGACTGAGCTCTCATTGCACACAGCCATCCAGCAAGCAAAAAATGTTCTTGTTAGAAGGGCAGAGTGGGGAGCAAGAGATTCAGGGGCCGGTTTTAGACCCACAGTGCTCGGGTTTATTCTGTTGCCTGCTTGACATTGTGCCTCCTTCCCCCCTACCTTTTATTCCTATGAATGTTTCACAATGTCGCTGCTTGGGATTCTGGATAATCTATGGTGTTTTTCTTTTCAGTTTTTTAAATTAATTTTCCAAAAAAAATTTAAGACAAACAAACAAACAAACATACATCCTAATTGCAATTAAACCAATCTTGATAACATTGTTAAGTGACTTCCTCAAATCCCCCTGGTTGAATTGCATTGTATTTCATTTTAACAGTTTTCCAAAATCAATCTTCTAAAAATAAATAAATAAATAAATAACTTGATCACTTCACATCTTTCATTCTTTCTAATCTAGCTTGAAACATCTTAATTCCTATCCTTACATATTTAAATCCTAAGCCTATCTCGTATTTGCAAGCTTTTCCAATTAGGTTATCTTGACATATTTAGCTAAATAATCTTTGAATTTTGTCCATTCTTCCTGGTACTCCTCCTCCTTCTGGTCGCGGACTCTTCCCGTCAGGTCGGCTAGCCCCGGGATGTGACTAGATGCTTGTAATGTATGCCAGGCAATCTGGCACAAGTGGGTAGGGTTGCTATCTGCCCGGAATTGCCGGGATTTGGCCGTTGGAAACAAGTGTCCATGCGGGAAACGCTTGAATGTCCGGGAAAATCCAAACGTATAGCAATTCTACACGTGGGGAGTAGGGACGCAAGCTCAAATCAGAATAAAGCAAAGGCTGGGAAAGTTCAAACAGACCCCCCCACACACACACTATTCCTCAAGATTTGTGTTTAAGACACAGGATCATAGAATTGTGGAGTTGGATGGGACACCGAGGACCATCTAGTTCCCTTATTCCCAATCAGGGGTCCGTGGCCCCATCCCTTGCCTCCCTCCAACTAATTTTCTCTCATTTTGGCATGGCAATAGCATACATTTTATGGGCAGTCTTGTTGTTTTTAGTATACCTAAAATCCTTTGCTTATTACCCCACATTTTGTTCAAAAAATTGCTTTGCAGAGGTAACTACCATAGAGTTATCAAATTTTTCAAAAGTAGGGGGTCTGCGGCTTGGCTTTTGAAAAATAACGGGTCCTCAGTAATCAGCCAATTAGGAACCACTGATCTAGTTCCATCCCCTACAATGCAGGAATAATGCAGTTGGCCTATACAGGGATCAAACTTATGACCTTGGCATTATCAGCACCCCGCTCTGAACATCTGCGTCACCTTCAGAGTTGTTGTTGTGGGAGCTGTAGTTCACCAAAGTAAATATTGAAAGGATCCTCTTTTCACATCAAGGACAGACCATGCCAAACATCTACCTTATGCACAAAATTGACTCCCCAAGCTCTTCTTGTGTTTTAAGACGCTGGGATGTGGGGAGCCGGAAATTCCACTGGGTGGGCAGAAGCCCCTTTTGTGACTCAATAGAGCTCTGTCTTCAACCCCAATTTTAGTTTGGAAAACTCCTCCCTTTTCCTTTAACACACTCCCCTCCCTCCACTTTCCTTCATTCCACTCTTTTCCATATCGAAAGCAATTTCTAATGTCCACTGCCAGGACCAGCTGAGGATGTTTTTGCTTGAGGCAGAAACACCCTGAGCCCTGCCTCTGCTTCTCCTTTAGGAAAGGAGGCTGGAGAGGAGCAGGTTGTGTTGGCGAAACCCTCACAAGGGCCTGACCGTGGTCACAACAGTGGCATGGCTGCAAGCATGGTGCTCTATGGACCTTGATCTGCCCCCCCTTGAGCCAATGGCCTCGCAACGCCTCATGTGCAGGTTGGCCCTGCCAATTCCTAGGGTGCCCAGTTGGATTATTTCAGTGGGGAAGGGGGAAGTTCCCAATCCCGTTCCACTGCTCTCCACCTGCTCCCCCCCCCCCAAAGTGATCCATCTAGCCTCCACTCCATCCCACTTCAAATGAAAATAAATAATAAAAGAGCTCCCATCCAGACTCTGCAGTCTCCATAGCTGCTCTCAGAGCTCCAGTCTCCTTTGGTCATTTTGGGGACTCCCTTGAGAAGAACAAGTGGACATCTAGGAGTTGCTGTTGGTGGTGGTGGTGGCGGGAGCAGGGCTCAGCTCCTCCTGCTCTTAAGTGTGCTCTGCTCAGTTCTGCAGCCTTATCCCTTGGCACCAGGTGCACATATGCTCTCATAACCCCCTCAAGCCAAGCCCAGTTCTTTTTCTTCCTCTGCTCTCCCTCCTACCACTGAGCCCTGGAGACAAAGCTTAATGGGGAGAGGGGAGGGCAGACCTCCCCTCAAGAGTCTATGCAATAATTCGCAGCCAGCTGCTGCTGGGCTGAAACTTGCAAGCTGCAAGCAGTATGAGGAAGGAGAGCAATTGAGAAACACCTTGGGGAAGCAATGTAGCCCTCTTTCTGCACCTGCAAGCCTTGTTGTGAAGAGCGAAGTCAGATTCCATGGTATCTGCACGACCTGATGCCCCATGCAGCACCCCCTCTCCACAGCCTCTCCCTCATGTGTGCTGCGAGGGCCCAAGGCGGCTCCATTTGGAAAGTCTGGCTGAGCTTCAGAGCAGTGGAGAAACCAGCAAAGGCAAGTGTAGCTCCCCTCCAAACACCAGAACAATCTCTGCACAACGGATCTTTCATTTTGAAACAACCGTTTCCCAATAAATTAAATCTCTAGCTTTGCTAGAGGAGGGGCATGGATCACTAGCACGGTGTACTTGTTGTGTTTGCAGGTTTAGACCTGGCATTAAAAAAAGAATGTTTAAAATGGTAACCGGACTAGAACCCTGCTGGGAACTTTGGGGAATAATACACCTGTAGAGTCGGAAGGGACCACGAGGGTTAACTAATCGAACCCCCTGCAATGCCTAAGGTGGGGCTCGAACTCAGGACACTGAGATGAAGAGTCTTATGCTCTACCAACTGAGATATCTTGGGGGAAGGGCCATTGCTCTGCTTTTCATGCAGAAAGTCTCAGGCTCCACCCCCAGCATCTCCCAGGAGGGTAGGGAACATCCCTTGTCTGAAATCCTGGAGAGCCACTGCTTGTCAATTTCGACAATACTGAGCTAGATGGCCCAGTATATGGCCGCTTCCTGGGTTGGAAATTCAAGCGAGGTTCACTGAAACAGGTGGGCTATTGTTACAAGTCCTGGTCAGAAAGCAAAAAGGCAACATGTGCGCACCCCACCCCCCTCCACAACCGAGAGGGATGGTTATCAAAGGAGACATCAGCAACCTCTGCAGTTAACAAGGCTTCCCAGACCAGACTAGCCCTCCTGCCAGTGTGCCGGTTTACTGGCTTTCAGGGATGTTTTAGTGGATTTCCTGTTACTCGCGGCAACATTTGGACTAGATGACTTTGGAAATCCCTTCTGATTCTATGCTTCTGTACACACCGCAGACCAGCCAGGAAGAGATGGGGCTCTGGGGCCGACCTGGCGACAGAGGTGGCTGTCATGTGAGCACTCAAGGCAGTGTTGATACAGTTCATAGCAAAGGACTGGTTTTGGCACTGCCTCCAGGAAGATGAGCAGAGCTTCGGCCACCGAGTGGTCACTGCCAGCTATTGACAGCCTGGCAAGGGAAGTGTTCTGTCCTGTTACCTGCAGCCTGTCTCCTTCCCAGGCTGGTCCAAAGCAAGAAGCTTGGTCCTTTTACATCTGGGCCCACCTTGCAAGTTCCCCCTTTTGGCGCAAGGTGGACCTTGAACCCGCAGCCCTGAGATTAAGAGTGTCACGCTCTACCAGCTGAGCCATCCCACTGTAATTATCCCACACCTCCCCTCTTGACGAAGCTGCCTGCAAAGCTGATCTGCTGAGGAAATGTCCTTCTGCAGGCATGGTTTCAATCCAAACAACAAATACTAGTGGTCAACTCCAAAAGTGCGGTCAAGAAACCCTGCTTGCCAAAGAACAATTGAACGCGCCCTTGAAGCTCCTTTGCAGCCATGTCTTTACCTGTCTCCACACCTGACACCACGTATGATGCTAGATGTGGGGCCTGCAGGCCTCTCAAGGTTCCCCACCTCTGCTCTATCTAGCCAGGCTGATGTTTTCAAATGGGGGTTAAAGCTGTGAAGCTGTTTGGATGCATGACTGCACTTGACTGTGGGCATTTCATTGTGCTGTGTCCCAGAGCCTTAAGGATGGGCTGGCCTAGGAACCTAAGCCACCAGGTATATAAAAGTGAGGTCCACTCCAGCCAAGAGCGAAAGAAAACCACCAAGCAGCCCTGCTCCCCAACAATGCCCCCCAAAGAGGATACGGATCGTCTCGGGAATGCTGGTGTCCAGGCACTCAGTTATCTCCTGCAGCTCTTCCTGCATGCCCGGGGTCTGGAAGAGGTCCTCCTGAAGCAGAGTATCACCCATGCGTTAGGAAGGGATGAGGTAAATCCTGGATAGCATGAAGAACAATCCAGCCCTGGGGTGCATAATGTGAGGTCGAGGAATGCCACAATGGAGAGAAGCCCATCACCAAGAGAGCTGGCACAAGGGCTGAGAATTGTATCCCGCCTGCTTTCCACAGTAGCATTCCTACTACCCTTCTCATGATTTGGGGCAATGGGAGAGTGAAATCATTCCCTGCGTCTTCTAGTGACGAGTCTCAGAGAGCCGCTTTGCTAGGGATAGACAGACAATGGTTGGGAACACTTGGGTTCTTCTGAGCCGCTCTAAGGAATAGCATATGCTGGATGTCCCACCCGCTGCCGCTCCACCAAGGTGCCACTATACTCATAGCAGGAGTTTGTAAGAGCGAGTCGGTAGCTAAGATATAAATCAATTGTGGCGTTTGGAACCTGCACACCCCAAAACTGGTACTGGATTCCAGCCCACACCCATGCTTTCAATGGTACAGTCCCCCTCAGCTCACCTGGTGGCAGGCATTCTTGAAGAGGTGGACCACCAAAAGCCAGATCTCTCTGGCCGCTCAGTGGAGTCATCACCATCCTGGGGTACGATATCCAGAAACTGCTTCTCCTGGAGGTCCAATGACAAGCGGGACTGGCATGAGAGCCTGACAGAATGTGTGCCTGTATGCATTCTTTCCTTGCTCCAGCTGGGTGGACAAGACTTGCCCTCTGAGGCCACAACTAGGGCTGGGCGATAGCTGGCTTTCAACACGGTGATATAGCACTAGCTAAACACTGCAATACACCAATATATCGCGATGTCTGAAATAAGATGGAGCTATGTAGAGGCATTGGCTGGCTTCACGGTTTCCCCCGCATTGTGATTTTTGCTGCCCCCTGCAGGAGGGCAGGGGAAAGCTGAACCGGCAGAGTCCACAGGGGCTGCAGGAATCTTGAGAAGCATTGTCTGGCTTCACAGTTTCCCCCCACATGGTGTTTTTTGCATAGCACACACACACACATCATGATTCGCAATATATTGCCAGGTCAGAAATTATGAAACCAGTCTCACTATCTAGACTTCAAGCTGATTTCAAAATATATCTATATTGACATATTGCCCGGCCCTAGCCACAGCAAGCATCTCAAGTGGGAAAACAAAAAACAAATTGCTCGCACCCCAAATCCAAGCTCCCCCTCCCCCTATTAATATGCAGCTCGTAATCCTCCCACTCCGGATGTGCAGTTCACCCAAAAGCTTACTGAATATGCAGCTGTGGACATGAGGTTTGGCTAACATTTTATTTAAATTGCTGGAACCTGCCCTGGGACCTTAGGGTGAAGGGCAGGAAATAAGGAACAAAAACAGCAACAGAACATGGATGGGCCTTCATAGGTTGATGGGCTGCAGCCCCAGCCAGCATGATGAGATGATGGGGTCACATGTTCACCACCCCTTGTCTAGAGCACGTTGCAGAGGCAGTGGTAGAAACTGAGCAACAGCTGGAGCCCCAGCCCACGACTTTGTCTGGGCAATGCAGCACACAGCAGCTGGTGAACCATGCCTCCTGCCTCCTTCCCATCTTCCTCTCCAGAAATGTTCAGAGTGGTTAGTTCTATCTCAAGCTACCACATTCAAGAGAAAGAGAAAGAGAGGAGGGGGGAGCAAGAGAGCTTTAGGAGCACAGCAATGGCAAGCAGCCCATCACTAAAAGGAGCTGGCAAGGATGGAGAATTTGACCCCCTCATCCCCAGGGCAGCTGTTGATTAGGACCCAGTTCATCCCCCCCCCCCA
The DNA here is from genome assembly GCF_964106645.2 of Podarcis pityusensis. Classification (NCBI taxonomy): domain Eukaryota; kingdom Metazoa; phylum Chordata; class Lepidosauria; order Squamata; family Lacertidae; genus Podarcis; species Podarcis pityusensis. The sequence goes on from NC_138045.1 coordinate 6,115,862, forward strand.
ATACTCCCCGCCCCTGTCTTGAGAGAGAGAGTGTGTGTGTGTATTGGTGTGGGGAATGATACATACTGTATCAGAGTCTTAGTGCAAGAGTAGCTGGTGCATGCTAAAGAACACAGGAGCCTTGCTGGGTTAGATCAGCATTTTGTTCCCACAATGGCCAACCACATGCCCTTGGGAGTCCATAGGGACACGGGGACAATAGCACTCTGTCTATCATGTTCCCCAGAAACTGGTAATCAAAAGCATGTGGTTTCTGATAATAGTGGCAAGAAATAGCCTTGACCGGTAGCCACTGATAAACATGTCCTCCATGGTTCTAAATGTCTACAGCTGTCCAAATTGACAGTCACCACTGTCTCCTTGTGGCTATTATAATACACCCAAGTAGATATGATTTCGAGAGGAGTGACATTTCCCTGAGCCACCCCAAAGCAGCCACTACTGCTTCCCAAATGCCAGTGCTCAGGTGGTAAGAGTAAGCCAGAGTGGTATAGCCTGTGCAGCAGTTGCTGAGCACAGAGACAAGGAGAAAACTGGCTCTTGGGGCCAGAGGGGGCTGGCGCCTGCATCATGAGACTGGGCTTTCTGCCTCCCATGCTGCCAATCGCAAGCGGACCCAGAGTCAAGCAGCGCAAAATCAGTGACAAGCAGTGATGGCAAATTCTGGTTTCGTCTCCATTCTCCTCTGCCGAGTTCTACAAGGGCCACGTTGAGACTAGGGAAGAGACCAAAGCAGAGAGCTAGAGCCACCACCTGGACTGGATTTGAGTCAGAAGGCAGGCAGGTGTGGGTTGCCTGAGAGGAAAGTCAGGTTGGTGGGGTAGTGCCTGGTTTGCCCTAAGGGACCAGCTGCCACTGCATGGAGCAGCTGCTGATCGTTGACAAGGGCAACTCCATTTACGTGCCTTCGAGGCACATGCACACTGGAAGGGGCACTTGAAGGGGCAAAAATGTCCCCCCCAAGAGCACTAAAGCGGCAAAGCGGCATGGAAACAGCATCTCGACTCCCTCCCAGGAGCTTTGGCACCGACCTTTCAGGCCTGTGGAGAGTTGGAGCAAGGAGTTTTGCAGGGAGGCTGGCAAGTGCTGCTGGTTTACAAAAGGCCTTTCAAAAGGGTTTCCGGAAGTTTAGAGGGTGTTTGCAGGCTTTTCCAATGCTGTCCCCAATATACGCAATTTCATTTAAACGCACGGTACCTCGGAACGCAACCCCCGTGTAAACGGGGCGTTGCCTGTACCTGATTTGAGCCCGCTACAAGAACATCTAGAGGATAGCAAACCAACTGTTACCTTTTCTAGGAAGCTGTCTTCTCCCCGAGATCAGAGGAGGAAGGCAAGAGCAAAAGACAACCAAGGGTGTTAATGGCACAGGCCCTGAGAAGAGAAAGAAACAGCCCGTTGGCTGAACAGTATCTGGGCAGATGGCAGGGAAATGCACACGGTTCAGTGGCCCTGCGAAAGGGCAGGTGGGAGGACCAGAACCTGGGATGACTCAGTCAAGGCAAACAAAGGGCATGAACAGCACACAGGAAGCGGGTGCACAGCTACAGAAGCTGAAGCTGAATGCAGCGGAGGACCCCCAGCCCCCACATTGCTGAGTGGAAGAGCAGCTGTTTTTCAAGCAGGCAAGCAGAGTGGGAAGGGTAGACATCCAGCACATGAACCTGCCAGGTAAATCAACCCCTTTCCCTACCAGGTCCATAAGTCTGGTGACGGGAACTTTGCCAATCGGCTGCCTCATCCAGCACAAGGCTTCCAAGGAGGTCCTGAAGCAGCTTGGTAGGTAGCTCCCACTGATGGTGAGGAAATAGTCCTTGCCACGGTCAAGGTGAAGGACAAAGATAGCCTCAATCTTCTCTTCCTTGCTGACGTACACATCCAGGGAAATGTCCACCGTCTCACCTAAAACGGGAGGAGGTCAGGTAGATACACTCTTTGGCACAGCCAAGTTGGCTTGTCTGTAAATTAAAAGTTAAGACGGTGAATAATTGAACAGAAGGACACAATAGGAGCCTGCTGGATCAGGCCAATGGCCCATCTAGTACAGCCTCCTGTTCTCACAGGTGTATGGGGAAAACCTTAACTTCAACAATTAGGAAAAGAAGTGACTCAGTTCCCACCCCCACCCCACTTTCCTCTCTAGTCCTCCAAAGCAGCAGCTGCACAGAAGATGGTGACAGGATACTGGGGGGTGAGAGAAAGTGACCCTAACAAAAGAATATAAAAAGGGAAAGCATTTATTTGTCTCCTAAAGGATTTTTGCGCCCCAATGTAACTTTCTTTTTTAGTTTACATTTCATTGAGTTTTTAAAAGTTTGGCTAGTTCTATATGTTCCCCAAGATATTTTTGTGCCTCCACAACATAAAAATACGCATTTTTTTTTTAAGAAGTAATTTTTGGACCCACTGCTCTCACTGGTTCCCTGCGATGCCAAAAGGTTTTTTGGGACCCTCCAGCATTGTTTTGCTTCAATTCATTTGTGTGTGTGTGTGTGTGTGTGTGTGTGTTTAAAGCTGGTCACACACACTTTTACACTTTGGGCTCAGCTGCTTTGACGTGTGGCCCTTGGAGGCTTGAGCATGGGGCAATGCAGCCCACAAATGTTTTTTTTAAAATAAGATATTTATTGAGATTTTCAAAATATTACAAAATAAAAATAAAAAAGAAGAAAATACAAAATAAAAATGGTTAAAAACAACTCAATCTTTCCATTACTTATTTTTCATTAGCTTGTTTCCCGGACCTCCTCACGCCTCCCTTTTTTGTATTCCAGTTCGGTTTGTTGGTTCAGCAAATCCTTACCCTCTTTGTTTATCCTAGTCTTTAATCTTAAAATATTGTAACGTTAAATTTTTACCTATTAATAATCCATTTTTCATACTCCCTTATAGTATTACAGCTGAAAACCACTTAATTTCTATCTAACATCATCCTAACATTCATTAATTTTACAATATTTCTGTAGATAGTCTTTGAATTTCTTCCAATCTTCTTCCACCGACTCTTCTCCCTGGTCTCGGATTCTGCCAGTCATTTCCGCCAGTTCCATATAGTCCATCACCTTCATCTGCCATTCTTCCAGAGTGGGTAGATCTTGTGTCTTCCAATACTTTGCAATGAGTATTCTTGCTGCTGTTGTGGCATACATAAAAAAAGTTCTATCCTTCTTTGGCACCAATTGGCCGACTATGCCCAGGAGAAAGGCCTCTGGTTTCTCCAAGAAGGTATATTTAAATACCTTTTTCTTTTTCTTTTCTTTTTTTTTTTAAATGATATTTATTCAAAGTTTCATCAATACATAAAAAATCCCCAACCCTAACCCAAAAAAGAAAAAAGAAAAAATAAGAAAATAAGAAAAAAAGAGAAGAAAAAATACAAATCTCAAATTTCGACTTTTCATTTGCTTGATTCTTGAACCTCCTCACACCTCCCTTTTCGTATTCTAGTTTAATTCGTTATTTCAGCAAATTCTTCCCATATTTCTCAATTTTAATTTATAATTAATCTTCACAATCTATCTTATTTGTTAATCGACATAACCTTTCCCTCTTTTAATATAATCTGTTATTCAATTTACCTTAATCTTTAACCTTATCTTATCTTAAAAATCTTAAAATTTCGAAATCTCATCACATTCATACATTTCTCCTTAAAATCATTTCTACTAAAGCCAATTTGGTTCCTTTCCAGCATATTCCCTCAAATTTCATTGATATTAGACAAATTTCATTAATGTTAGACTAATTCCAAAATTATCATAAAAATTTCTATGATTTTCATCCAACGTCCCATCTTCCTGGTTTCAGTCATATCAGTCCTTTCTGTCCGTTACATAGTCCATCAATCTGGTGTTCTGATGTCCGAGGCCCTTAAATCACTTCTAGGCCCCTTCTGCAAATATTTTGTTCTTGTTTGTGTTTACGCAGTTCTTTGTCTATTGTTGGTTTCTGGGGGAGTGGGTCTCCGGAGGGTTCCATCCAGTGATAATTTCCATTTTCCTTCATTATATTGTCCCCTTCCCCCCAGTCCCACTCCCAATCTTCGTCTTTGTAGTCCAAAAAGTATGTATCCAGAAGATAGTTATTCACCTGTTTCACGGTCACACTGGAGTTAAAAGCTTCCTTAACTTCAAATGCTTCCCAGCATTCTCCAAAGTCCATCTTCCAACGCAGTAGCTTTTGTTCCTGGAAAACTTTGGGTCTTTCCATTTGTGTTGTGTAATAGATAGCTACTGCCTCTTCCTCCTCCATCTGCCCTTGGACTTGCTTTATCAAGCCAGGTTCATCCTTATTCCCTGTTAAATCATATTGGCTGGCCACAGCACTCATAAAATCCAGTTTTTCATTCATCAGACTCACTTTCTCGTGCAGCTGCTCCAGCAAAACATTAGTCCTACCAAGGGCAGACACCAAACCTTCCTGCCAATACATTTCTATTCGAAAACAAGGTCAAACGGCTGTTCCCACGATCCAAATCTCACAAATGCAAGCTGCGACTGCAAACTGACAGGCTCCCTCTAGGGGACACAATTTCTGTTTGTATCCATTATTATTATTATTTTTTAAAAGAAAGTATCCAACAAAGAAAGTTACTTTCAATTTCAGGTCCTTTCAATTTCAAATACTTTGTTTCTTTAAAGAGCAAAAATGCAGAAGGTAGCGTTGAAGTTAATTTGTTGTTTCTTCTTCTTCTTCTTTTTTACTATCTGTCAAAAGTACTCCACTTTCAATCAATGGACGTCTCAAGCGATTTCTGTCCCGACACCCCGTCCCCAGGTTTGGGACAGTGGAAATTTAGATTCCTTTTCTCACTTCCTGCAGGATTAAGCTGTCAAATTCCCCCCCCCCCTTTTCTCCTGCTTCCAAGGGGGTTTTGTTGGTTATGGGTGCCGGAAATTTCCAACTTTAAAAGAACTTTTCAGGCTATTAGGTTGCAAGATCTTTGCTTCAAGCTGTATACAAGGACGGGAGGCGGACTTCCTGTTTACACCTTCCCGCTTCGTGCCTAATTTCATAAATTTAAAAGTTCCTTAGTCCAATTCTCCGTTTTTACTCACGGGTACTTGATATAGAGTCCAAATGTCATCAGGAAAAAGTCAGCGCTCTCCGGCGATGGCTGCGCGGCTTCCCTCCATGGAAATAGCAATCAGTTCGCAGCACCGCGCTGCTCCACCCGCTTCACTCCGGAGCCCCGAAAATGGGTTTCCTCGTGAGTAGGGGAGGCGCTTTGGTGCTCTGCCGAACCCCACGTTCCCAGGCTTCTCCCGCATGGGATTTCTAGTGGGCCCCCGCCTTCGCCGCGGCGGGAAGCCCCAGTTTCCACAGAGACCGTTTCTCCAGTCAGAGGAACTCCGCCATTCACCGATGGCGCTGACCCGGAAGTCCTTATTTAAATACCTTTTTCAATTCATTATAGATCATCTCCCAGAAAGCCTTAATCCTTGGGCACGTCCACCAAAGGTGAAAGAATGTACCTTCAGTTTCTTTACATTTCCAACATTTATTATCGGGCAAATGACAGATTTTTGCAAGCTTGACTGGGGTCATGTACCACCTGCATATCATTTTCATAATATTCTCTCTTAAGGCATTGCATGCCGTAAACTTCATACCTGTGGTCCATAACTGTTCCCAGTCAGCCATCATTATGTTATGTCCAACATCTTGTGCCCATTTAATCATAGCAGATTTCACCGTTTCATCCTGAGTATTCCATTTCAACAGCAAGTTATACATCTTTGAGAAAATCTTAGTTTTGGGTTCTAACAGTTCTGTTTCTAATTTTGATTTTTCCACCTGGAAACCAATTTTCTTGTCCGAATTATATGCCTCCATTATCCGATAATAATGAAGCCAATCTCGCACTTTGCTTTTTAGTTTCTCAAAACTCTGCAATTTCAGTCTATCTCCCTCTTGTTCCAGAATTTCCCAATATTTCGGCCACTTGGCCTCCATATTGAGCTTTTTCTGTGCTTTTGCTTCCATCGGTGACAACCACCTTGGGGTTTTGTTTTCCAATAAATCATTATATCTTATCCAGACATTAAAGAATGCTTTCCTGACAATATGATTCTTAAATGCTTTATGTGCTTTGACCTTATCATACCACAGATATGCATACCATCCAAATACGTTGTTAAAACCTTCTAATACTTCTCTTCAGATCGTATAAATCTTTCGCCTTTTACAAAATGTCTGTATTTTCAAGAAGCAGCCATTCTTTCAACCAGCAGAAAGTTGCTGATTCATAATAAAGTTTAAAGTCTGGCAGGGCAAATCCACCCCTTTCCTTTGCATCAGTTAATATCTTAATTTTTATTCTGGGCTTCTTGCCCTGCCAGACAAATCTAGAAATGTCTCTCTGCCACTTCTTGAAGCAGTCCATTTTGTCCACAATTTGCAATGTTTGAAACAAAAACAACATTCTAGGCAATACATTCATTTTTATCGCAGCAATACGACCCAGCAGTGAAAGCTTCAAATTTGACCAAATTTCTAAATCTTTTTTCACTTCAGCCCAGCATTTTTCATAGTTGTCTTTAAATAGATTCCCATTTTTAGCTGTCATGTTAATCCCCAGGTATTTCACTTTCTTAACCACTGTTAAACCTGTCTCATTCTGAAACCTCTCTCTCTCAATCGGTGTTAAATGTTTCTCTAAAACCTTGGTTTTTAACTTATCCAGTTTAAATCCTGCAACCTGACCAAATTCTTGAATCAGTTCTAAAACCCTTTTGGTACTAGATTCTGGCTCCTGTAACGTCAATACTAAGTCATCTGCAAATGCTCTCAATTTGTACTGTTTGGCTCCGACTTGTATACCTTTAACTAACTGGTCCCTTCTAATCATATTCAGCAAAACCTCCAAGACCGATATAAAAAGCAATGGGGAAATTGGGCAACCTTGTCGTGTCCCTTTTTCTATCTTAAATTCTTCCGTCACCACATTATTTACAATTAGTTTAGCCTTTTGTTCTGAATAAATTGCACTTATACCGTTTTCTAAGCCTTGGCCTACCCCCATCCCCTGTAGGTTCTTCTTCATAAAACTCCAAGAGATATTATCAAAAGCTTTCTCCGTGTCCACAAATATCAAAACTGCTTTAGTATTTATGTTCACTTCTAGTTTTTCCAAAATATCAATTATATTCCTCAAATTGTCTTTTTTTAAAAAAATAATAATAATTTTTATTAAAGTTTTGAATAACAAAGAAAGAAAAGAAAAACATACACAATACATATAACAAAAACACACACACAAAAAAAGAAGAAGCAAGATTCAACAATAAAAGAACAAAAAAAAAACATAGCAATTAAAAACAATATCTCTTTTCCATTTCCGTTTTTTAGTTACTTGTTTTCTGGACTTCCTCATACCTCCCTCTTTTGTATTCCAATCCAAATTGTTTGTTCAGCAATTTCTTTTCCACTTTTTTAATCCCAATCTTTAGCTTTAATAAGGTATTGAAATATATAACTTCAACTTCTTTAAACCTGATCTTTGGTCTTAGTATCATATAACGTTAAAATTTTCCCTCTTAATGTCAAATTTCTTTAAACAACTTTAATCCTAATCTTTAATCTTAGTCTATCATTAACTTTAACCTGTACAGCTGGAAACCGCTTATTTTCAGTCCAACATCACTCTAACATTCTTTAATTTTGCAATGTTTCTGAAGATAGTCTTTAAATTTCTTCCAATCTTCCTCCATCGACTCTTCTCCCTGGTCACGGATTCTACCAGTCATTTCCGCCAATTCCATATAGTCCATAAGTTTCATCTGCCATTCCTCCAGCGTGGGAAGTTCTTGTGTCTTCCAATACTTTGCGATAAGTATTCTTGCTGCTGTTGTTGCATACATAAAGAAAGTTCTATCCTTTTTTAACACCATTTGGCCGACTATGCCCAGGAGGAAGGCCTCTGGTTTCTTAGGGAAGGTATACTTAAATACCTTTTTTAATTCATTATATATCATTTCCCAGAAAGCCTTAATCTTTGGGCACGTCCACCAAAGGTGAAAAAATGTACCTTCAATTTCTTTACATTTCCAACATTTGTTATCGGGCAAGTGATAGATTTTTGCAAGCTTGACTGGGGTTATGTACCACCTGTATATCATTTTCATAATATTCTCTCTTAAGGCATTACATGCCGTAAATTTCATACCTGTGGTCCATAACTGTTCCCAGTCAGCAAACATAATATTATGACCAACGTCCTGTGCCCATTTAATCATAGCCGATTTTACCGTTTCATCCTGAGTATTCCATTTCAGCAGCAAGTTGTACATTCTTGACAAATTCTTAGTTTTGGGTTCTAACAATTCTGTTTCTAATTTTGATCTTTCCACCTGGAAGCCAATTTTCCTGTCCAATTTAAATGCCTCCATTATCTGATAATAATGAAGCCAGTCTCGCACTTTGTTTTTTAGTTTTTCAAAACTCTGCAATTTCAGTCTATCTCCGTCTTGTTCCAAAATTTCCCAATATTTCGGCCATTTGACCTCCATATTGACCTTTTTCAAGGCTTTCGCTTCCATTGGTGACAGCCACCTTGGGGTTTTGTTTTCTAACAAATCCTTATATCTTATCCAAACATTAAATAGCGCTTTCCTGACAATGTGGTTTCTAAATGCTTTATGTGCTTTGACCTTATCATACCATAGATATGCATGCCATCCAAATAGATTATTAAAACCTTCCAAGTCCAAAATGTCAGTGTTTTCAAGAAGTAGCCATTCTTTCAACCAGCAAAAGGCTGCTGATTCATAGTAAAGTTTGAGGTCTGGCAGGGCAAATCCACCTCTTTCCTTTGCATCTGTTAGTATTTTAAATTTTATCCTAGGCTTCATGCCCTGCCAGACAAATTTAGAAATATCTTTCTGCCACCTCTTGAAACAATCCATTTTGTCCACAATCTGCAAAGTTTGGAACAAAAACAACATTCTAGGCAATACATTCATTTTTATCGCAGCAATACGGCCCAGCAGTGAAAGCTTCAAATTTGACCAAATTTCTAAATCTTTTTTCACTTCAGACCAGCATTTTTCATAGTTATCTTTAAATAAGTTCCCATTTTTTGCTGTCATGTTAATCCCCAAATATTTAACTTTCTTAACCACTGTTAAACCTGTCTCATTCTGAAACCTCTCTCTTTCAATCGGTGTTAAATTTTTCTCTAAAACCTTGGTTTTTGACTTATTCAATTTAAATCCTGCCACTTGACCAAATTCTTGAATCAGTTCTAAAACCCTTTTAGTACTAGATTCTGGCTCCTGTAACGTCAATACTAAGTCATCTGCAAATGCTCTCAATTTGTACTGTTTAGTTCCGACCTGTATACCTTTGACCGACTGGTCCCTTCTAATCATATTCAGCAAAACCTCCAGGACCGAAATAAAAAGAAGTGGGGAAATTGGGCAACCTTGTCGTGTCCCTTTTTCAATTTTAAATTCTTCCGTCACAACATTATTTACAATTAGTTTAGCCTTTTGTTCTGAATAAATTGCACTTATACCATTCTCAAAACCTTGGCCTACCCCCATACCCTGTAGATTCTTCTTCATAAAATTCCAAGAAATGTTGTCAAAGGCTTTCTCCGCGTCTACAAATATCAACACTGCTTTAGCGTTTATATTCACTTCTAATTTTTCCAAGATATCAATTATATTCCTCAAATTGTCAGACAAATGTCTTCCTGGGAGAAAGCCCGCTTGGTCTTTGTGAATCTCTTCCATCAACACTTTCTTAAATCTCTTCGCCAAAATATCTGCAAAAATTTTGTAATCCACATTAAGTAATGATATAGGGCGGTAGTTCTTAAGTTGTGTCTTTTCAGTCTCTGTTTTGGGTACAAGTGTAATATATGCTTCTTTCCACGACTCTGGTGCTCTCTTCCCCTCCATTATTTCATTGCAGACCTCTTTCAATGGTTGAATTAACCATTTTTTTAAAGATCTGTAGTATCTAGAGGTCAAGCCATCTGGTCCTGGAGATTTACCCAGTTGCATGTTTTGAATGGCACCTTCTATTTCCTGTTCAGTTATTCTGTCATTCAAAATTAGTCTATTTTCTTGAGATATTTTTTGTAATCCATTTGTCTTCAAAAATTGGTCTAAATCTGTTTCTTTCAATGGCCCTTGAGTATATAATCGTTTAAAGTACCTCTGGAAACAACTTCTGATCTCTGCTGGGTTCTGTATATTTCTTCCTTCCACTTCTAAGTTCGTAATCGTATTTAATTTTTGTCTCTTTTTCATTTGCCATGCCAACAATTTGCCACATTTATTGGCCGACTCAAAAGTCTTTTGTCTCATTTGTTTAATTTTCCATTCTATTTCCTCATTCATCATTTTCATATATTGTACTTGATATAACTTTAACTCTCTCAAAATCTCTTGAGATTTGGGATTTACTCTCAGTCTTTTTTCACATTCATTTATTTTGTCCATTATTTTATCCTTCTTCTCATTTTGAGTTCTTTTCTTTATCGCATTCTGTTGTATTAAGAACCCTCTCATAACCGCTTTACTTGCATCCCAGATTACTCTTTTCTCCACGTTGGTACTGAGATTTATCTCGAAGTAGTCTCTCAGAGTTTTTTGGGCCTTCTTAAGAAATTCTTCATCTCTAAATAGGGTGTCATTCATCTTCCATCTGAAGGAGCCAGTTGGTGTTAGTCTCATTTCCATCTTAACAGCATTATGGTCGGAGCAAATTTTCGGGCAGATTTCCACCTTTCTTGTCTTTGGTGCCATTCCTCTAGTTATCCAAATTTGGTCAATTCTTGTCCATGTCATTTTGGCTTCAGAAAAGAAAGTTCCCTCTTTAGCTGTGGGATTTCTTATTCTCCAAATGTCCACTAGATCCAAGTTGTCTGTCATGTCAAAAAAGGTTTTCGGTAGTCTACCATCCTTGGTGACTACCTGTCTTTGTGCCTTGTCCATATAAGTGGATACCACTCCATTCATATCTCCCATCAGAATCGTGTTATAATCCATATGGTCCATCAGGGTCTCGTGCAACTTCTTAAAAAAATCAGATTTCCCATCATTTGGTGCGTAGACTCCTACAATCAAAAATTTTTCTCCTTGTGTTTGAATTTCAATTGCCACAAATCTTCCTTGGTCATCTTTTAAAACAAATTTCGGTGATAAATTGTCTTTTGCATAAATCACAACCCCTCTCTTTTTAACTTTGTCCGACGAAATAAACTCCTGACCAAGTCTTTTATTTATCAACAATTTCCTGTGTAATCTTGTTATATGTGTTTCTTGTAGACAAATTAGGTCCAATTGTTCCTTTTTTAATATATGAAATACTGACTTCCTTTTCTGAGGGGAATTCAAACCCCGACAGTTCCATGTTAAAAGTTGCAGGGCCATGATGTTATTGTTTTAGTTCTCCTCCTACTGCCCCTAGTGCCTGTTCCTCATCCGTCGGTGGTATCCCTTCTTTCGAGCGGTCTTTTGGTTCCGGAAATAGTTCTTTTTGTAAATCTTCTCCGTGGTCTCTGCAAAACTTGTCTTTGTCGTCTTCCGATCTTATTTTCCTCTTCTTTCCTTTGTAGCTAAAAGACAGGCCTTGAGGGAGTTCCCACCTAAAGTTGATACTGTTCCTTCTCAGCAGGGTAACCAAGTCTTTGTAGTTTGATCTGAGATCCAGAAGGTATTTCGGAATGTCTTTAAATATTTCCACCCTTGTCCATTGGATTTCCAATGTCTTCTTGAAATGCAAGCCCAAAATCTTATCCCTCTCTTCTTTTGTTCGAAAGGTAATCAAACAGTCTCTCACCTTCTTCTCTCCTCTTCTGCCAAGTCTAAAAGCATTTACTATTTTAAAACTGTCTTTTACCAATTCTGGATCCCAAAAGTCCAAAAATTCCTGCGTGAGAAATTCAGCTAAATTATCCTTTTCCACTTCAGGTACCGATCTGACCTGTAAATTCACTTGTTTTTCCTTCAATTCAATCATAGACAGGGTCAATTTATGATCTTCCAATTGTTTATGCAATGTTGGTATTGTCTCTTGAACCTCTTTAACCTCTGTAGCAGAAGTTGTAGCAATTTCTTTAGCCTCCTCAGCAATCTAGCGTATTGAGGCCGATTCCTCTAATAATTTCTGAATAGTCTCTGTATTAGTATTTACTTTCTGGCCCAAATTATTTATACTTGCAGTATTTTGATTAATACTTATTGTATTTTGATCAATCTTGTCACATGCCTCTGCTACTTGTTGACTTATTCTATTTAAAGATTCATTAACCTTGGCCAAAACTTGAGCAAAGGCATCATCACTTGTCATACCTTTTACTTTTAGTTGTGCCGATGAGGCTGCTGTTGAGATTCCAGAGGCGCCTGAGGCCGAAGATCTCCTTTGTAATCCTTCTTCTATTCGAATAGGCCTTCCCGACCTTGTAGTCGATGCTTCCGCTTTCTCTTTACCATCTGCCATTCCTTTAGATAAAACTCAAGGTCAGTCACGCAGTTAAAATCAAACAGTGGAAATTTCCAGCCAAGCAGTGTGAGAATTCCTCAAGCCAGCTACAGTTTCAATTATAACAAATTGTAACAGTTCCAAGTTCCACTAGGGGGACACTGTAACAGTCATAAAAGTTCTTGGATACTTTAGTTTCTTTTTTAAGTCCCCCCAGTTTATTAAGGAAGATAACAGTCTATATAAAACAGTAACTTAAGACCAGGAGATATGTATTCACGTAATATGTCCAAATTTTTATTTCCTGTGCAGGACTAGCTGTCAAAATATATTTCAAGACAGTACCTCTCTTTCTTTTCTAAGTTACTTCTGGAGATCCTTTCCCAGGGAATTGAACGATGGTTTAATCCCTTCTATTCCACTTCTTTGTGAAGAAATCACATCCACAATTCTCCCCCCTTTTCCCTCAATTTGAAGGAGGGAAAAGACCAGGTTAGATGATTGGATTAAAGTCCGCTAATACGTGCTTTTCCAATGCTTCCGCTTTCAAGTTCAATGCTTTATTTTATCTACAAGGAAAGAGGCAGACTTCCTTTTTAAACCTCTTTCCGTTTTCGGCCAAATTCCCAATTTGTACAGTTCCAATTACGTTGTATCCTACTCACGGATCGTTGATTTTCGAGTCCCAATTCAAAGGAAAAAAGGCAGCGCTCTCCGGTCAACAGCTTGCGGCTTCACACCACGAAGGAGCAGACAGCCCACAGCACAGCGCTCTCCCCCGCTCCGATTCCGAGCCCGTTACCGGGCTTTTTACCGGGTTGGGGGGGGCGCCAAATGTGCCCGCTGGGTCCCAGGCTCACAGGCTTCCCCCGCCTGTGATTTTGAGGGTCCCCCGCTGCGCCGAAGCGGGATTCGACCCTTGTTTTCGTGGCGCTATTTCCTCTGGTCAAGGAAATCCGCCATTAACCGCTGGCGCCGCCTCCGGAAGTCCTCTATATTCCTCAAATTGTCAGACAAGTGTCTTCCCGGGAGAAAGCCCGCTTGGTCTTTATGAATCTCTTCCATCAACACTTTTTTCAATCTCTTGGCCAAAATGTCTGCAAAAATTTTGTAATCCACATTAAGTAATGATATGGGGCGGTAGTTCTTAAGCTGAGTCTTTTCAGTCTCTGTTTTCGGTATAAGTGTAATATACGCTTCTTTCCACGACTCTGGTGCCCTTTTCCCTTCCAATATTTCATTGCAGACTTCCTTTAAAGGTTGTACTAACCACTCTTTCAAGGATCTATAGTATCTAGAAGTCAGCCCATCCGGTCCTGGAGATTTGCCCAATTGCATATTTTGAATGGCACCTTCTACTTCCTGTTCAGATATTTTATATTTCAACATTAATTTACTTTCTTGAGAGATTTTTTGTAATCCATTTATCTTCAGAAATTGATCTATGTCCATTTCTTTCTTTGGCCCTTGTGTGTATAATTGTTTAAAGTACCTCTGGAAACAGTTTCTAGTCTCATTTGGGTTGTGTATGTTCTTTCCTTCCACTTCTAAATTTGTAATAATATTTATTTTTTGTCTTTTTTTCATTTGGCAAGCCAGCAATTTCCCACATTTATTAGCTGATTCAAATGTTTTTTGTCTCATTTGTTTAATTTTCCATTCTATTTCCTGATTCATCATTTCCATATATTGTACTTGATATAACTTTATTTCTCTCAAAATCTCCTGCGACTTTGGTTTTGCTCTCAATTTCTTCTCACTTTCTTTTATTTTCTCCAAAATTTTATCTTTCTTCTCATTTTGGCTTCTCTTCTTTATTGCATTCTGTTGTATCAGGAACCCTCTCATGACCGCTTTGCTTGCATCCCAGATTACTCTTTTTTCAACATTAGTGTTCATATTTATTTCAAAATAGTCTCTCAAGGTTTTTTGGGCCTTCTTATACACTTCTTCATCTCTGAATAAGGTGTCATTCACCCTCCATCTGAAGGAGCCAGTTGATATTAGTTTCATCTCCATCCTTACAGCATTGTGGTCGGAGCAGGTTTTTGGACAAATTTCCACTTTCTTTATCTTTGGTGCCATTCCTCTAGTTACCCATATTTGGTCAATTCTAGTCCATGTCATCTTGGCTTCAGAAAAGAAGGTTCCCTCTCTTCCCAACGGATTCTTTGTTCCCCAAGTATCGACTAAGTCCAAGTTGTCTGTCATCTCGAAAAATGTTTTCGGTAGTCTACCATCCTTGGTGACTACCTGTCTTTGTGCCTTATCCATATTTGTAGATACTACTCCATTCATATCCCCCATCAAGATCAGATTGTAATCCAAATAGTCCATTAAGGTCTCATGCAACTTTTTAAAGAATTCAGATTTCCCCTCATTCGGTGCATAAATTCCTACTATCAAAAATTTCTCTCCTTGAATTTGAATTTCAATTGCCACAAATCTTCCTTGATCGTCTTTAAAAATGAATTTCGGTGATAGACTCTCCTTTGCATAAATCACTACTCCTCTTTTTTTTAACTTTGTCAGATGAAATAAACTCCTGTCCCAATCTCTTCTTGATCAATACTTTCCTATGTAGCCTTATCACGTGTGTTTCCTGTAGGCAAATCAAGTCCAATTGTTCCTTTTTTAGTAAATGAAAAACACTTTTCCTTTTCCGAGGAGAGTTGAGGCCATTACAATTCCAACTTAATAGTTGCAGAGCCATGATGGGGTTACTTCTCTTTACCTCCAACTGCGCCAAGTGTTTGTTCTTGTTCTGTCGGTGGTGTCACTTTCTCTGAACCATGCAATCCAAAAGATAAGTTTGCTATATCTAGTATTCCTCTTTCCAGTGCTTTTGGCTCTTCTCCAGATTCCACTTCTTTCTGTAGGTCTTCTCCGTGGTCTTTCAAGAATCTATCTTTGTCATTGACTGATCTTATTTTTATCTTTCTTCCTTTATATTTAAAGGACAGGCCTTGAGGGAATTCCCACCTAAAGATGATTCTCTTACTTCTCAGCAGGGCAACCAGATCTCCGTAATTAAGCCTTAAGTCCAAAAGATGTTTTGGAATGTCCTTAAATATCTCCACACTTGACTCATATATTTCCAGAGTCTTTTGGTAATGCAGATTCAAGATTTTGTCTCTCTCCTCTTTTGTTCGAAGGGTAATCAAACAGTCTCTCACCTTGTTCTTCCTTCCTCCTCTTCCAAGTCTAAATGCGCTCACTATCTTAAATTCTTCCTTCCCCAAATCCTGTTGCCAGAAGTCTGCAAATTCCTGCGTAAGAAAGTCAGTCAAGTTATCTTTCTCAAGTTCTGGTACAGCCCTGATTCTCAAATTTCTTTGTTTCTCCTTCAATTCAATCATAGACAACGTCAAACCGTGGTCCTCGAGTTGCCTATATATCGGTGGTATCTTCTCTTGAGTAGCAGTTGCTATGTCTTTTGCTTCTTCGGCTGTCTTTCGGGTCAAAGCAGATTCCTGTAACAATTTCTCAATAGTCTCTGTATTGGTATTCACCTTCTGTCCCAAATTATTAATACTTGTAGTATTTTGGTCAATTTTAACTGATGCTTCGGCTACTTGTTTATTTGTTTCAGCTACTTGTTTAGTTAAATTTTCCAAAGATTCATTAATTTTTCCTAGTGCCAGGGCCAAAATGTCTTCCGACGACATTACTTTTGGTTTAACTTCTGGGGGTGCAGCCCCTGATAATCCAGATGGTCCAGAAGGACCAGATGTTGAAGCTCTTCGCTGCGATGCAGTATCTGTCCGATAGGGTCTGCCAGACCTAGTAGTTTCTTCCTGAATCAACTCTAACTTTCCTCTTCCATCTGCCATAACACTCTCATAGAAGTCCAAGGTCAATCCCACGGCTAGAATTTGTTTTGAAATGGAAAATTCCCCTAGCCCAGTTGTTATTGTAGCAATGTCAAACCTCCTCTAGGGGGACACAGTAACAGTCAAAGCTTGCAACTTTTTTTAAAAAAGTAGTCCTTATAAATCCCCCAATTCACAAGAAAACAACAGTTTCAATTGCACTTAATCAGTTACTTTAAAGCCAGGAGAAGTCCAGAAACACTGTATCTCTCTTGCAGAGTTAGCTGTCAAAAGTACTCTGTTTACCGATAGTGCTTTTCACAGAGCGGCATTCCTTGTCTCAGGGCAGTCCGTTCCCAGGTTCTAAGCGGTGGATTTTAGCTTCCTTTCCCTCTTTTTTTTTTCCAGATAAATACAGTTCAAACCTTTCCCCCCTCCTCTCCTGCAATCCGGAGGGGAGATCGCTTTTCTGATGTTAGGATTTAAGTCTTTTTTCAAACGTCTTTCAAAGTTTCCGCTTACAGTCTCTTTGCTTTGATCTGTTTACAAGAAAGGAAGGCGGACTTCCTGTTTATACCTTCCCGCTTCGGTGCCGAATTAAGTTATTTTCCCCTTTAAATCCAATTTTATCCTACTCACGGGTAGTTGCTTTCAAAGTCAAATTGTCCCAGGAAAAAGTCAGTGCTCTCCGATAACGGCTGTGCGGCTTCACTCCGCGGAAGAAGCAGTCGGCTCTCAGCACCGCGCAGCTCACCCCGTCTCGCTCCGGAGCCCATAAAAGGGTCCCTTCGCAGTTTGGGGGGGCGCAAAAGGTGCCCAAGTCCCCACGTTCACAGGCTTCACCCGCCTGTGATTTTTGAAGGGTCCCCACTTTGCCGCAGCGGTCAGACCCGATCCCACGGAGCTGGTCCCTCAGAAACTCAGAGGGAATCCGCCATTACCGATGGCACCAACCCGAAAGTCTCTGCAGCCCACAAATGTTAAGCCTCCCCTGCTCTACCAAACTCCCAAGGTTTGAGGGAGGAGGGTTGGGAAGAGGAGGGGAAAAGGGGGGGTGAAAAGGAAACCAAGGCCTTCCCTAGATGACCCTTGGGGTCCCTTTCCAACTCTACAGTTCTCTGATTCCAGAGAGAGACGCGCTGGGCTCCAAGTATCCCTCGCAGGGCTCAGCGCGAAGCCATGGCTTACAATACTGTCTGTCACTGAGCTTGGGGATAAAGGAGAAGTGGAGGGTGACCTGCCCGTTGTTTGTGATCTGGAACTTCTCCTTCTGCAGCTGCCGGAACGTCACATTCTCAAACGGAAACTGCAGAGCAAAAAGGGGGGGGGGAGGAAAGAGTGCTTGCCTTCAGCAGAGGCAAGGAAACGTGCTCCAGGGGGAAGTTTGTCCTTGGCCCCGGGCTATCATTTAGGGGACTGCACATGCAACAGGTCCACGTGGGGCTCTCCAGATCTTGCTGCACTTGCCACTGGCCATGTTGGCTGGGGATGATGGGAGTTGTAGTCCAGCATCTGGAGGGCAACACGCTGGCTACCCCTGGAGTCTTTTCCTGCAAGGAAGAGGAAGAGGCTGCCGCTCAGTGGAAGGGCATCTGCCTTGCATGCAAAGGTCCCAGGTTCTATCCCCAGCAACTCCAGGTAGGGCTGGGAGAGATCCCCCGGAAATCCTGGGGAACCGCTCAAGACTGAGCTAGATGGGCCAAGGGCTTCTTTCCCCCCTGGTCTTTTTGCAGCAAACCCTCTTTAAGGGGTTGGAGAGGATCCTATTCGTCTTTACCTCCCTCCAGGGAGGGAAGGAATTCATTCTCCATCCTGTGCATCAACTGAACAATATCTTCAAACACTTTCTGGTACTGTCGGTCAGCCACAACCTTCACCTATGGGGGGGGCAGAGCACATTTGTTGGGGCTATGGACTGAAAGGGGGGGGGGGCATGAGTTAAGAGCAGAAAGGCCTGATGCACCCCCCTGTTCCCAGCCCTGAAAGAGGCAAGTACTGTAACTCTGAGAGCTTCCCCAGGATGGCAGCGGCTGTGACTTCCAGACCCAATGGGCTGAAGCCAAATGCTCCAAGCCAAGTACCACAGAAGCTCCATTGCATGAATGGAGCCAACGGTTAAGGTATACAGTTCAGCCCATGTGGTCTGCCATGCCTGCAGGAGCAGCGTGTACTCAGAAGAGTGGAGAATGGAAGCCTAGGGATTTAACAGAGCCAAAACCTGCCCACTCCTTGCACCGGAAGTCATTGGCCAAGGAGGAGCTCTGTGGAAAGGGGCCTGGTTGTTGGTCAGGGCCTGCCCAGATTCGAGGAGGTGCCACATAGCAGGCAACTAAAAACCCTGAATAGACAATAGCCCTGGCCAGGGCAGGTGTTACCCCTGTGAGGAAGAGGGAACTGACGGGCTTGTGGTCGCTCCTTTTCAATTCCATGTGGCTTCGGTAGCTGAGCTGATTCACGCTGCCTCCTCTCCAGAGGATTGGCTCACACCATGCTGGCACACGGCACTTCCCACTGCAAGGAGACAGGAGAGACACCAGGACTGTTGGACTGGCTGAGGCAACACACAAGGCTCACGCAGTCAAACTTTGGCTCCACACATGGCGTGTGATCTTGACCACGGTCAAGAGCTGGAGATGATGGGGCTTGGGAGTCCAACTTCTGAAGGGGCGGACCTTGCAGGTGTGCAGGCATTTTGCCTCATGGAGAGAGTTGTTAGGAAATCAAAAGCTGCCTTCTACCAGGTCAGAATGAATTTCTGACCTCCCCCAGTTTGGATTCCTACATTGCAGGGGGTTGGACTAGATGACCCTCGTGATCCCTTCCAACCCCACAATTAATTAAGTCTACTCTGGCTGGCAGCAGCTCTCTGTGGCCCAATCCTTTTTCAGGTGGCGGTGCCTTTCAACTTGAGACTCTGCATACAAAGCATATGGCACACCACCAAATGATGATCCTTCCCCAAAGCAAGGGGCCCCGTTATTCTTGTTCAGACACTATTTTTTCAGTGATCCAAAAGACCCTTTCTGGCACCTGAAATGCTGCCCAAAGGAGCCTGCCCTTTTCCGGCTTCGTCACTACATGTTCCGCCTGTCCTTTTGATTTCCCCATTACCACAGCAAGAGCAATTAAACTAGCAGGCCTAGGTGGCTTCTGACAGTTGTCCAGAACCACAAGAATATGCCAAATCCTGGATGGTGAGGCTCAATGGCTACTAGCCATAATGGCCACAGAACATACTCCACCAAGAGAAGTAGTATGGCTTGGAGGAGGGGAGCGTGCTGTTGCACTCAGGTCCTGTTTGTGGGCTCCCCAAGAGGCATCTCATTGGCCAATGTGAGAACAGGATGCTGGGCCAGATGGACCAATGGCCTGATCCAGCAGGGCTGCTCTCATGTTCTTATGCCCTGGCAGACTCATCTTGAGAGAGCACCAAGTCTAATTCCCAGACTTCCTTGACACAAACAGGATTCTCTGCTTATACACGCCATGAAACAGAGGATGCTGGTTATCAGGACAAATGTGGGGGAAAGGCTGCTTGTGGAAAAGGAGCCAAAACATTTCCAGAGACTTTGAGCAGGGATGGCTTGAGGAAGACAACATATCACAGCCTTGCATTTCACAACTCGCCTAGCAGCCTTTGGCAACCAGGAATTCCATGCAAGCAAAGTGAGCAGGTGAAGGAGTGTAGCACCCTGCTTGTGGTTAACGCTTAGCTGGAATGAAATATTCAACGCAGCAATAGAGAAATTAAAATAATAATTTATTTGTCAGACAAATAAATGAGAGACACAGTGGTATATGAATACCAAAGCTCTGCCCACTCCAGCCCTGATGGCCAGCACTTATATTTCCTCAGCCCAGCCCCCTTGCTCCTCCTTTGGCTGCCTCTGTCCAATCAGCCTGGTTGAAATTCCTATTGGCTGTTTGCTAGAACCAATCATAAAAGATAGACCCATTTCCTATTACCTTTTATGGGAGACAAAAAGCTATATTTCCTTCTATCCATAAATGGCAGACAAGTAGCCATATATCTTACATTTGCCTCGACCAGGCACCTTAATTACCAGATCATCTTTGCCCTATTGCCCTTTCACTCCAAAACAGATGGCTAAAACAGATGGCTCATGGTTTTAATTTTTGTCTTAAACAGAGATCTTGGGTTCACCTTCTCACACACCATCAATGAAATAAGAATCTAACATAAGAATCTAACATTTCTTACTTTCTAAATCCTTTGCATAATTACATTTAAGCCAATATATTTCATACATAACATATATAGATTTTTAGAAGAAAAGGCCTTTTCAAAGTAAAAAGGAACTTAGTAAAAACAGTTTCCAAAAGCAACCCCTTAAATTTACACCCCCCTTTCAAGCCAGCTGCTGTTTCTATTAGCTCTTGCCCTTTAACCTTCGAAAGATGTGGCTCGAGTCTGATGGGAGGCACATGGTATTTTCTGTTAAACAATAAATTTCACTATTTACCAACTCTTAATTAGTGTTTTTGCAGCTTGATTGTATTCTGTAATTTGTATGGTCAATATGACCTTTTGCTCCCAGCCTGTAATTTCCTTTTACAACTATAAGAAACGTGTCTCCTGTTATAAATCGGGGGGGGGGGGGCTGTTCAAGGAGATAAACATCTGCCAAAGTACTTAGCCAGCTGCTTTATGCCTGGCATGACAAGCCTTGATCAGATGCCTCAGGAGAGCTGGATCTCTCTCTTCCTCCGTGGCTTGGTGTCCATTCTGGCTGCAGAGGAAAGGAAGTCCATCCAGCCCTCAACTCTAGCCCTCTTCCAACAGCTTGCTTAGCAGAAAACCATTTTTAAAATATACGTTTTACTAGCCTGCTCAGGAGGATGGAAAGGCAGGACACTACCAGCATCTCAGCAGACTAGGAAAAACAAACAAGCCTTGCAGAAGAATGATTGAGAGGACTTACTTACAAAGGCTCAACTATCTTTTTTTTAAAAAAATAATATTAATTGATTTTCCAACCATTTACACACAATAAAACAGAAAAAAACAAAAAAGGAAAAGAAAAAGCAAAGAAGAAAAAGAGAAAAAAGATAAGATTAACAAAACAAGACGCAAACCATTTAAAGCACAAAACCATTTCAATGTCTTAACTTTCATTCCCGTATTTCCACGACCTCCTCACACCTCCCTTTTTGTATTCCACTTCTATTAATTGTTTCAGCAATTCCTTTCCATCTTCCTCTGTTTTCTATCCTATAATTATCTTAACATATTCTAATCTTATTTTTCCCTTTAATACTCTATTAGCCTATTTATACTTAATTCCTTATAACATTTCTACTAAAACCATATAACTTCATTCCAACATTTTTCTAACATTCATTATTTTTGCAATATTTCTATACATAGTCTTAAACTTTTTCCAGTCTTCTTCCACCGACTCTTCTCCCTGGTCTCGGATTTCTGCCAGTCGTTTCCGCCAATTCCATATAGTCCATCAACTTCATCTGCCATTCTTCCCGGATAGCTAAATCTTGTGTCTTCCAGTACTTCACAATGAGTATTCTTGCTGCTATTGTTGCATACATGTGACAAATTCTATCCTTCTTTAACACCAATTGACCGACCATGCCCAGAAGAAAGGCCTCTGGTTTCTTCAAAAGGGTATATTTAAATACCTTTTTCATTTCGTTATGAATCATCTCCCAGAGTGTCTTAATCCTTGGGCATGTCCACCAAAGATGAACTCTAATCCTCAAATTCGTCTGTTTTTCCTTAAGTTCAGTCATAGCGAGCGTCAACTTATGTTCATCAAATTGCCTCTGTAGGGCTGGGGCTCTCTTTCTCTCCAGTTGTGTTTCTGTACCTTCAACAGCAACAGCTTTTTCCTTGACTTCCTCCACAGCTTGCCATATCAAAATAGGTTCTTGTATCAATTTCTGGGTGGTTTCTGTATTGGTATTGTCCATACTCCCTGCATTCAAGTCAACCTCAACAATTGAAACGTCCACTTTCGCATTTATCATGTCCATTTTCCTGTGAAGCTGATCCAATGAATCATTTATCTTATATAATGCAGCCACCAAAGCCTCTTCTGTCGACATTCCTCTTAGTTTCAAATGTACTAGTACAGAGACAGCAACAAAAAGAACAGGAGGGCCTAATATTAGACCTCTCCTGGGTTGTTACCAAGTCCTCCCAGACCTTAATGTTTTATCAACAGTTGACTGGTCTGTTTTTCCTCTTCCATTTACCATAACATTTGAAAGATTCAAGGTCAGTCCCAGAGTCTCACGGTTTTTAACTTGCAGCTGGAAATTCCCCTAGTCCAACTCTTGTAAATCAACCAGTTTCAAAGGCTTCCACTAGGGGGAAACAGTTTCTCTTTGTAACAGTCAATAGTATCCTCTTTTAAACAATCCAAAGTTAGTTTCAAATTAGTTTCAACTACCAAGCAGGCGCTTACCTGGAGTCCCAGCGATCTGTTTTAGAGTCGAATTTGTACGTCGGGATGAACTTGATCTCTCCCTCTGTGAAATCAGCAAAAGCTGTCTTTTGGGTACGCTGAATGTTCACCTAAAGCCAAAAAGAAATCGCTGTCAGTGTTTGTAAAAAGCAAAAAAAAGAAGGAAAGGGTTCTGACCTCCCTTTGTCTCTTCAGCCTGGTCCTCGGACCCTTGTCTGCATAAAAGAGTCCACGAGAATATCCTTGCAGAGTTTTATTCTTAAAAGTCTTTGTGCAAAACACGACGGAAGAACTATACACACCAGCACCAACCCACCAACCAACCCACCAACCAACCAACCAACCCAAGCACCAGCCTCAGCACAAACTAACATTTCTCACTTTATATATACAACCTGCTGCAGGCCGCTGAGTCATGCTGACCCAGCTTTATTCGCATTAAAGAAACAGCGGCCATTTTAGCCGTGACACCCCTTCTGTTTCTTAAATGCGAAAAACCCCAACAGAAACAATACATACATACATTATATACATAAACCCAGTTTTGTCATCAATTCATTATGACATGTTGCTGGCAAAGGCTTGGTAAACAAATCAGCAATATTATCTTGTGACTGACAATACTCCAGTTTGATTACCCCATTCTGTACACAATCTCTAACATTCGCATGACGGATAGCAATATGTTTTGGTGCGGATTTCATTATTTCCGAGCCCGCTAATGCAATGCACGATTGGCTATCTTCATACACTTGGATAGGCAAATCTACTTTACAATCTAGATCTTTTAGTATCTGTATAAACCACATGATTTCATTGCATGCTAGCGACAGGCTCCCATATTCTGCCTCACAGGATGAGGTCGCAACAAATCCTTGTTTCTTTGACCTCCATCCAATTCCTTGTTTCTTTGACCTCCATCCCCGGCACGCCCCCGAGCGGTGACACCCGTGGGATCCTAGTTGGCGTACTTCAACAGGACCCCCGCGGTTTGTGGTTAACCCTTCCCGGCCAGCATGCTGGGTAGTCGTTAGGTGCCAATGCCTAAGGCCAATACCTTCATTTCTGTAATCAATAAAGTTGTGGCCTTTTTATGCCCATTAACCTTACATTATGTGTCCAGTGTCTTTATTTCTCTTGGGGGGAGGGGTCTTGCCACGCAAATCCTTGTTTCTTTGACCTCCATCCAATTATGGAATTGGCAAACATCATAACCATTCCACTTGTAGATTTTCTGGTAGCTACACAGCTTCCCCAGTCCGCATCAACAAATACTTCTAGTTTTTCGTCTTGTGTACTAGATATCTTCAAACATACATTTAATGTCCCCTTTAGATATCTGATAAGCCTTTTCAAAGCACACCAATCAGCAGTACTGGGTTTAGATACACGTTGACTCAGAACATTTGTAGCGCATGCAATGTCTGGCCTTGACCACTGGCTTAAATACAACAGTGATCCTATTTTTGAGTGATACAACTCAGGCTGATCAAATTCATCATCACACACTGTCTTTGGGAAATCTGGTGTCATGGGAGTCTGAACTGGCTTACAGTTTTCCATGCCAAACTGCTCTATCAAATGAAGAATTTTCTCTTTCTGGCTCAATAGGAAGCTTCCATCAGCTTCCTGCCTTACTTCTACTTACAGGCCCTAAGGCTTTAAGCTTAAACCTTTTTCCCAGTTGACTTGTGAGCTTCTGGATCTCATCTGTGGAACTCCCTGCTACAAGCAAATCATCAACAAAGACTAAGAGCATTAGATATTTGTTGCCTGTCCCCTTGGTGTACAGGCATGGATCAGCCACACTCCTTTTAAAACCAGTTTTTACAAGGGCTTCATTTAAACACTGGTTCCAACACCTTCCACTTTGTTTGAGACCATAAACAGCTTTTTTCAAACGCCAGACTGCACCATTCCCCTCTTCAAACCCAGGGGGTTGTCTCATTAACACTTCATGGTCTAAATTTGCATGCAGATATGCAGCATCAACATCAAAATGGTGCACTGCTAGTTGTCTTACAGCAGCAATGGAAAGCATTAAACGAAAAGTTTCACTCTTTACAGTGGGAGAAAACACTTCATCATAACTCTCCCCTTTAATTTGAGTGAACCCTCTGGCTACTAATCTGGCTCGAAAACATGGTTCCCCAGATGCAAGGGTTTTTCTTTTGTAAACCCACTTGCATGACACCACTCTGCCACCAGGTGGCGGCATTATAACCTCAAACACTTTGTTACGTTTAAAAGAGTCCATTTCTTCTTTCATGGCTTGTTGCCACAAAGCATGTTCTCCAGGGGGTAAGTCTAAGACTTCATTATAACTTTGTGGTTCCACACAACTCACATTGCATACTCTCACTCCTCCTAGGGCCAAACGCTGAGGAGGTACACCCTTGTTTAAACGCTGGGAGCGCCTAGGCACAAGTACTTCTTCTCCCCCCCCTTATCTCTGGCTCTTCTTCCTCTTCCTCTAGAGAAGTATTATCTATTGCCACATCCTTTGGGGAAATCTGTGCCTCCTCCTCATCCTGCTCCTGTGTTGCCAATGGCGTAGAAGAAGCCTCTTCTCTTACCTGCAGGGGCAGTAGGCAATCTGGGTTGGCATGGATCGCAGTCCATCTGTCCTGGTCAGCAAAGTCTGCGCTTCGTGACAGAACCAAGCGTCCTGGGCGTAAATTGAAACTCCACCCTTTGCCATAGGACTGATATCCCACAAACCGCAGTTTCTGCGCTCTAGCGCCCCCTTTCTGGCGCTGAGCTTTGGGGGTATTTACATGTGCCCAAGCACCCCAGTTATGGAGCATTGTCCACTCTGGTTCTTTCCCAAACAACACACGATAAGGAATATCTTTTATAGAGCTAGACCAGGTTCTATTAATCAAAAAGTTCGCTGTCAGAAAAGCCTCACCCCACAGCCTATGGTTGTGACCCAATCCTGCATCCACTAGCAGGATTTACTGACTGTATTACAGCCCCACGTCTTTCACACAGACCATTTTCAGCAGGGCTATAAGGGTTAGTCAAACGATGAGTGATCCCCTTACATCGCAACCATGCCCCAAATTGTTTGTTCAGAAATTCTCCGCCCCTATCTGTTTGCAGCTGCACAACAGGCCGAGCGAAGAGCTTTTCAGCTTGGGCAACCCATTCTCTGAATGTGGAGAAACACTCAGATTTCTGCTTTAACAAAAACAGCCAACTAAAACGTGATTTATCATCTATTACCAGAAAAGCATATCTGGCGCCCCCTTCAGTCTTCTGTGGAAAAGGGCCTATCACGTCACAATGGACAAGTTCTAAAACCTCTTTAGATACTCTGTCACTTTTAGAAGCCACAGGCTTCCTCTTAGATTTGGCCATTTTACATACATTGCAATCTAGGAAACAGTTACAGCTATTTACTTTTAGGTTCTTGCACACCTTTTGCATCTCTGAAAGCACATGGAAATTGGTGTGACCCAGTTTTCTGTGCAGTTCATGTACACACCCCTTATGAACTGGCAAATTTTCCTGAACCACCTGGGCTGCTTTAACAGGCTTGTCCTGCATTACATATAACCCATTTTCCAACTTTGCATGGCCACATACCCGAGTTCCATTCTTTATCAGACAACCATCCTGTGTGAAGTTAACACTATACCCTGCATTAATCAAACAGCTTACAGACAGCAAACTATAGTCCAAACTGCTGACAAACAGAGTCTCTGGTAGAGTAGTGTTCAAGCACTGCAGGAAACATGTTCCCTGGCCATCAATCTTGCTTCTACGACCATCAGCAAGATAGATTGAGTCTTTTCCATCGGCTGGCTTCTCCAGGGTCTTAAAGTCCTCCCGACTGTTGCAGATAATCCTGCTACTCCCAGAGTCCAGCAACCATGTTCCTCGAGGTATCTTTCTCTCCTCTCGAGAAAATGCAGACACAAACTGAGCAGAACGCGTGTTCTTCTTCCCTGAAGAGAACCCCTTCTGCTTATGTTTCTGCGTCGATTGCTGTCTCTGCTCCACGTCGTCTCCTGGAAGTCTTGCCCTGCATTGACGTTGGAGATGCCCGGCTTGGTTGCATCTATAGCACCTCCTCACCGCCATGGCCAAGTCCAAACCTTGGCGTTGCTCCATTGGCAGATTCTGCTGCTGGCCCCCTCGGCTGTAACTCCTCCGTTCTTGGGGTTCAGCCTGTCTATCTGACCTTCTTTCTGCTTCTTCAGTCAATCTTCCAACCACCTACTCAAGGGTCAGATCTCGGGGAGGCATACTCTCCGTGCTGTTAATCACAGGCAACCAGCTTTCAGGCAAACTTGAAAGGATAATGTAGGTTTGGTCAGTCTCATCATAATGCTTACCTCTCTGCTGTAGTTGAAGAAACAGAGATTTCAGCGTTTGAAGATGAGTTGCCAAACTCTCACCTTCTTTCATAACAGTCCTGAACAGCCTTCTGGTCAGAGAAATTATAGTTCCAGCAGTTTCTCTGACATGCATTGCCCTTAATAAATTCCATCACTCAAACGCTATGCTGGCATTTGCTACATGCAATAACTGAGAGTTGCTCAAACACAGCATAATTGGGGCACGAGCCCTTTCATCTAGCCGTTTTTTCTCAGCAGAGTCAGTCCTCAAAACCTCAGTTTCAACACGTTCCCATAGTCCATCTCTCCTTAACAACTGCTGCATTTTAATTGACCAACTCAGCCAGTTGCTCTCTGAGAGAAGTTCAAAAGGGATGCCTCCCCCAATATTTACAACTTGGGAAGACTGGAAATCTGCCATCTCTGCTGGTGCTTGCTGAGCCCCTTCTGTGGGGTCTCCAGCAAGCTCTCCTGACTCTCTCTTTAGAGTCCGACTGGATGGTCCTGGCTGGCACTCACCGGCTTCTAGCTGCTGCCTCTGTTGACCCTCAGGTCCTGCCTGGCCCTGCAACTGGTGTAGCCGCTCTGTGAGTCACCTACTGTGGTCCTCCAGTAGTTCAAACTGTTCCAGTAGCTGACGCTGAGTGCTTTCCAGATCCTCAGATCCTAGCCGCTCCAGCGTCGCTGCAGACAGTTACAGCTTGCCACCAACTGCTCCAACACACAGCCACGGGCTTTGTACACCACCAGGACTCACCAGCTCCCTGCTGAGATGCTGTCAGTCGTTTTGCACTCTGCACATGCTCAGAAACACTGGGCCCATAATCTGTCAGTGTTTGTAAAAAGCAAAAAAAAGAAGGAAAGGGTTCTGACCTCCCTTTGTCTCTTCAGCCTGGTCCTCGGACCCTTGTCTGCATAAGAGAGTCCACGAGAATATCCTTGCAGAGTTTTATTCTTAAAAGTCTTTGTGCAAAACACGACTGAATAACTATACACACCAGCACCAACCAACCCAAACACCAGCCTAAGTCTCAGACTAACATTTCTCACTATACATACAACCTGCTGCAAGCCGCTGAGTCATGCTGACTCAGCTTTATTCGCATTAAAGAAACAGCGGCCATTTTAGCCGTGACAGAGAAGCAAAAGACCCCCTGTTGCCTGACAATGGAGTCTATTAACAGCCACTGTTGTGCTGGAAGACCAAGGTGAAGTACTAGTAGGTTAAAGGTAAAGGTAAAGGGACCCCTGACCATTAGGTCCAGTCGTGACCGACTCTGGGGTTGTGGCGCTCATCTCGCGTTATTGGCTGAGGGAGCTGGCGTACAGCTTCCGGGTCATGTGGCCAGCATGACTAAGTCGTTTCTGGTGAACAAGAACAGCACACAGAAACAGTGTTTACCTTCTCGCCGGAGCGGTACCTATTTATCTACTTGCACTTTGACGTGCTTTCGAACTGCTAGGTTGGAAGGAGCAGGGACAGAGCAAGGGGAGCTCACCCCGTCGCGGGGATTCAAACCGCCGACCTTCTGATCGTCAAGCCCTAGGCTCTGTGGTTTAACCCACAGCGCCACCCGCGTCCCTACTAGTAGGTTAGCCAAGTGCAAAAAAAGGGGTATACCTGCTGAAATCCTATCTTATACACAATTATTAAAGGTACAGGATGCTTGTGCTTTTTTGCCCCATGTCATCTTAAATTACTTTGCTGCATCACACGACAGGAAAATCCTCTAACTCAGGAGCAGCAGACACGTGGCCCTCACAATGCTGCAGAACTACAATTCCCATCATCCCTGATTACTGGCCATGATGGCTGGAGCCAACAGGAACTGCAGCTCAGTAACATCTGGCAGACCACAGGTTAGCTATACCTCCAATAGACAATGTTATATGTACCAATAATCCATACAAACTGTTAACAGCCACCAGAATACACCCCCGACACTATGAGCAACTGCAAAACCATCCTTTTGCAGGTGTGGCAAGGTGTACAAGAATTAACAGGGTATAAATCCAAGGACTCCCTGGCAGACGAGGGAGGGGCATCCCTCGCAGAGGATTTGAATGCCTTTTTTGCCCGTTTTGAAGTAACATCTGCAGCAACACCTGCTGAGGCGTTACCAACACCACCACCACTCCCTGTGAAGGCTTTGCCATCATCACCACCATTACCATCATCAGTACAAAGGAATGTAGTAGTCTCTGTGGAAAAAGAAGAGATGAGGAAGGTGTTGAAGGGAATCAACCCAAGGAAGGCCACAGGGCCAGATGGGGTAGCTGGAAGGGTATTGAGAGACTGTGCAGATCAACTAGCAGGAGTTTTCACTGGGATTTTAAATCGGTCCCTAGCCCAGGCTATTGTTCCATCCTGCCTAAAGTCCTCTATTATCGTTCCAATAGCAAAAAAATCTAACCCGGAAGATCTGAATGATTTTCGTCCAGTAGCACTCACACCTATAATCATGAAGTGCTTTGAAAAGCTGGTCATTGCCTGCCTACCAGAGGGACTGGACACATTCCAATTTGCTTATAAAACGAAAAGATCGACAGAGGACGCTGTTGCGATTGCCCTCCATGCCGTCCTTGCACATTTGGAGCAGCGGGGGGGGGGGGGGGGTTATGCCAGACTGCTTTTTTTAGATTTCAGCTCGGCATTTAATACCATTCTACCACAACGTCTGATGTCTAAACTGGAAGATCTGGGGCTTCCGTTATCACTTTGTGGGTGGATATTGGACTTTTTGTCAGACCGCCCCCAGAGCGTTCGGTTGGGCCCTTATACCTCTAATATGCTTAAGACTAACACAGGAACACCACAGGGATGCATACTCAGTCCGCTCCTTTATATTCTCTACACTTACGATTGTGTCGCTACTCACCCTAATAACAGGGTTGTTAAATTTGCAGATGACACAACCGTGATTGGGCTCATCCCTGAAAGGGAGGGTGAAACGGATTATAGAGATGAGGTGGAGCGGCTGACAGAGTGGTGCAGAGCTAACAACTTGCTCATAAATACAAGGAAGACAAAGGAGCTTGTGGTGGACTTCAGGAGACAGAAGAGCAACGTCCAGCCACTTTTGATTGATGGGGTCTGTGTGGAGAGGGTAACAACGTTCAGATTTTTGGGCATTGAATTACAAGAGGATCTGTCCTGGAGTGTCAACACAAGGGGGCTTGTGAAGAAGGCGCAGCAGAGACTGTACTTTTTGAGAATACTAAGGAAAAACCATCTTCCGCAGAAACTGCTGCTTGCCTTCTATCACTGTGCCATTGAGAGCGTGCTTACTTATGGCTTATGTGTGTGGTACGGAAGCTGTACTACCCAGGACAGGATGGGGTTGTGCAGGGTTGTTAAGGCAGCAGAGAGCATTGTTGGCTGCCCACTCTCCACCTTAGAGCAGATTTATGCCACAAGGTGCCATAGGAAGGCACTGGACATAGTAAAAGATCCATGGCATCCTGGTCACTGTCTCTTTGAGCTCTTGCCGTTGGGACGGAGATACAGGACGATGAAGACAAGAACGAGCCGTCTTAAGAACAGCTTCTTCTCCAGAGCGATCTCGGCCCTGAATGGGAAGCCCGGACTTTGAAAGTCATCTAATCTCCCTTGCTGTATTATACTGTATTGTTTAATTAGTGTTTTTATGGAGCAGTCAAGTAATTTCGTTGTCCCCGAAGGGGGCAATGACAATAAAGATATTATTATTATTATTATTATTATTATTATTATTATTATTATTATTTTGCATCCTACGTTGGCTCCCAGGACGTTTCTGAGCACAATTCTCGGTGTTGGCGCCAACCTTTAAAGCCCTAATTGGCCTCAGCCCTGAAAGAGTGTCTCCATCCCCATTGTTCAGCCCAGGCATCAGGGTCCAGCACCGAGGGCCTTCTGGCGGTTTCCTCACTGTGAGAAGCGAAGTTACAGGGAACCAGGCAGAGGGCCTTCTGAGTAGTGGCACCTGCCCTGTGGGACACCCTTCCATCAGATGTCAAGGAGATAAGTAACTATACAGCCTTTAGGGAAGTTTTTAATGTTTTATTATGATTTTGCATATGTTGGAAGTCTGAGGCTGCCCCCCTTGCCTTCCTTGCAGCATCCTTTTCAAAGGGCTAAGGCATGACTACGCTCACAGAGTTTAAATCCACCATAAGGTGCAGCAATCAGGCCTCTGTTTCAACACAAAATACCAATGATCCTTATGCCAAGTGGGAGAAAGGTCGTCAACATGATGAACACACAAACCTTGGAGAGAAAAATGTAAAACAAAAAGCATCAGCAATTTTATTGGACTTAATGGAAGTCTCTGCTGATAAGAACATGTGAGCAACACAGATTTTCCAGACAGATGCAAAACCTAGAGCAGGAAACCTTAGACCTTTAGATATTGCTGGACAGCAGCTATGCTGGGGCTGATGGGAGTCCAACAACATCTGGAGCGTGTGCTGAGCTAGGAAAGCCCTCTAACTGGGAAATTGCAGAGCAGTCCTACTTATTCCAAAGCAACCCTCCAACTTAATTGGGACTTGCTTCTAATTCAGGTTGCACAAACCTGCAACCTTAAAAAGCATTTGTGGAAGTCGCAGTCATCCTATGTTCTTTGCTCCTAACTGCCTGAAAGTGGTTTCTCTAGCCTAGGCTGGGGTATCCCAGACAAAGGAAATAAACAGGGCAATATCCTAAACCACCACATATAACACAAAGATGTCTCTCACCTGGCCGTAGGTCAGAAGTCTCTGAAGCTCATTTTTAGTGATCAGATGACAATGCTGGAAAAAAGCAAAGAAACCACAGCTACAGGCTAGCTCACGGGGGCGGGGGGCAGCCTGCTGCCACTTCCTGCAATATGTAGTAAGACTGATAACTAGGATTGGGCAGTATGATCATATTAGGCTAGTGCTCTGTGAACTAGACTGGCTCTTGCACTGCTTCCAGGCCCAATTCAGAGTATCCCATTTGGCCTTTAAAGTGTTTCAAGGTTTGGGAAAAGGGTACCAGAAGAAGGCCCACTTATTTTTGCACTGCCTCTCCACTGACTAGAATCGTTAGCAGGGGTAGCCCTTTCCCAGGGAACTCCTGCTCTTTCAAGTATGGCAGGGCCTTTTCAGTCATGGCACCCGACCTTTCAGAATAATCTCCCAAAGAGGTTCACCTGGCCCCTGCTTTGATGTTCTTTCAGCAAAGACTTTTAGAATTTCCCCTGGTTCTTGAATTCATGGGCAGGGCGCTTGTGGCCCTCCAAACCCTGCTGTACTACACAGGAACATAGGAAGCTACCTTATATTGAGGCAGACCATTGACCCATCAAGCTCAGGACGGACTACATGGACTGGCAGCAGCTTTCAGGCAGAGATCATGCCCAGCCCTATCTGCACACACTGGTGACTGAGCCGGGAACCTTCTCCATGCAAAATGGCCGCTCTGCTTTTGCATTACTGCCCTTAACAAACTGCAACTCCCACCCCGATCACTGGAGAAGTTGCCCACATTTGCTATAATCTAATCTAGTACATCTCTGCCACTCGGTTTATGTTGCTCTCTACTGGCTGCTCTAGTAGAAACCTTAGTGGTGCAGCTGCAGCAGCAGGGATCGCCGACACTGCACCCTCCTGGTGTTGCTGAAGTGGAACTCTCATGAGCCCCAGTCAGCAAGGCCAGTTCTTAGCAATTATGGGAATTTTGGTCTATCAACATTTGGAGAGCACTATGCTGCCTGCCATAAAGAAGGCTGATCACCGAAGAATGGATGCTTTTGAATTCTGGTGCTGGAGGAGACTCTTGAGAGTCCCATAGACTGCAAGAAGATCAAACCTCTCCATTCTGAAGGAAATCAGCCCTGAGTGCTCACTGGAAGGACAGATCGTGAAGCTGAGGCTCCAAGACTTTGGCCACCTCATGAGAAGAGAAGACTCCCTGGAAAAGACTCTGGTGTTGGGAAAGATGGAGGGCACAAGGAGAAGGGGACGACAGAGAACGAGATGGTGGGACCATGTTCTTGAAGCTACCAGCATGAGTTTGACCAAACTGCGGGAGGCAGTGGAAGACAGGAGGGCCTGGCGTGCTCTGGTCCAGGGGGTCACGAAGAGGCGGACACGACTAAACGACTAAACAACAACAAATGCTGCCTACCCTGAGCTACACACAGGCAGGAAAGTTACAGAAACATGACTCAACTTGCTTCTCCAGATAGCGGAGACCAGCAAGTTACATCAGCCAAGGCTCTCTCCCTCCAAGCCCTCGAAACGCACTCGTGTTTCATGATTGTCAGCTGCAGCAGACCCTGGTCAGGGGGCAGGAAGCTCATCTGGGCACAGATATCCTTGTAATCCTGGTTTCGGCGCTCAAAGTCTTCCACGTGGGCAGCAAGGTGGGAATTGACAACGCAGAAGCTCGTATTGTTGCAGACAAACCTCGCGGCCACACACCCCTTGTTACCCTGCAGGGGCGGAGCAAAGTTGGCTGTTAGAGAGCAAGCAGGAAAGAGGGGGGAACTGGTTGGCAGAGATTAGAAAAACAGATAGACAGACAGAAAGAAAGATTGACGTAGGGAATTCCGCTGTCAGGGTCTACTCCCCATCTTCCCCATGATGCCTGTGCCCACTGTCTCCCTCATCACTTCCTTGATGTGGCTGAGCTGGTCCTTCCTGACAAAGATGAGCAACATCATTCTGACTAGACGCACCAGCTGCACCTAGAAGATGCAAGGTACTGGGATGTCTACCAGCTCTGTTCAGTGCTTGCTGTCCTGGGCCGGCTGGATGCAGATAGGAGTGGCAGGTGGCACCAACTGGGGATCCCCCAAGGGTAGAAGGCTCAGAGCCAGGGAACTGGTGGGGGGACGACGAGGCTGAGTCATCCGAGGGAGAAGAGGGAGCAGACTGTGAGCAAGAGGAGGTGTTGGAAACTGAAGAGGCAGGAGGGCAGGAAGATTCTGTGGCAAACAGCAGCCCAGAATCCGAGGCAGAAGTGGAGGCTGGAGGCGGGGGTCAAGAGGCAGAGATCAGGCAGGCTGCTGAAGAAGCCAGGGGGTCTCCCCATCCTGCTGCGATCAGCTCCCCTCCCTGCTGGTCTCCCAGAACACAGAGAAATTAAGAGGAGGGAGCAAAGACAGGCAAGGTGTCAGAGTCTCAGGTTGCTTGGGAAGGACCAGGGGGAGGAAGAGACTTCAGAGTGTGGTGGGAGGGTAGCAACCTTCAGCCTTCACAACTACCTCACTGGGGCAAGACCTGCTGGGAAAGGTTTCTGTCATCACGAGGCCTGCACGGTTTGGGTTTCTTTGAATAAAGAGTGTTGGCTTCTTTTGAATAAAACACCACTGACACCAGGTGTTTTTTCTTGCTGACCTCCTCCTCCTCCTCCTCCTCCTCCTCACTCCAGCTCCTGACAGCTGTCTGGCTGCTGAAGAAATGGGTGGGGTTGGACTTACTTTCTTGTACTTGGACTTGGAACGCAAAGCCTTTTCCACAGCTGTCAGCCACTCTTGCTCCTTTGTTGAGTCCAAGTAGAAGAAAGCCTCTGTGCTCAGGTCCAGCTCCTGGAACCTAATGCCAAAGTGCCAAAGAGAAGGATGTGGAACTGCAGGAATAGGACTCCAATCGGAACAGACGTGCTGGTTAAATATGCAAAGACAACAGGAGCGTGTGGCAGGTAGGATTACAAGGGCAGGCAAGATCAGGACCAAGAACAAACAAGTAATACCAGCCACTTCTTCCTCAGCTTAGCTATTCTGGGCCCCAAAGGAGCTTTGCTAATGGAAGAAAAAAAGCTTTTTCCTTGTATTTTTTAAGATGTGTCAGCCAGCCTGATATCTAAGCACTATCCCAGTAGCCACAGGCAACCAGAAATTCTTTTTTTTTTTTATAGAGATTTATTGGGTTTTACAATAAAAATAAACATAATAAACAATGTAACATATATCTTAACATAATTTCACATTTTCTTTGGACTTCCTCACATCTCCCGCTCCCACTTTCATCGTTATAGCATTTTGTCAGCAATTTATTATCTTATTTGCATTCTTATATCCCTTCTATGCTTCATAATCTTCTAGTTCTCCAAAAGAGTTATATTTTCTCAATCTCACTTATTTTCTTAAAGTCATCTAAGTTTAGTGGTGCTCAGTTATATTGATCTAGCATCCTGTTTAGCATTCACTCAAATTGCAATGTTTTTGTAAATAATTCTTAAATTTCTTCCAATCCTCCTCAGTCCTCTCTTCTCCCAGGTCTCGAATTCTGCCGGTCATCTCAGCTAGTTCCATGTAGTCTATCAGTTGCATCTGCCATTCTTCCAGTGTGGGTAGATCTTGAGCTTTCCAATGCTTTGCGAGTAGTATCCTTGCTGCTGTTGTTGCATACATAAAAAATGTCTGGTCCTTCTTTACCACCCCTTGGCCGACAATACCCAAAAGAAAGGCCTCTGGTTTCTTAGTGAAGGTATATTTAAATACCTTTTTCAGTTCATTATAAATCATTTCCCAGAACGCCTTCACTTTAGGGCAAGTCCACCAGAGGTGGAAGAATGTTCCTTCACACTCTTTACATTTCCAACACTTATTGTCAGTCAGGTGGTAAATTTTTGCAAGTTTGACTGGGGTCATATACCATCTATATATCATTTTCATTACATTTTCTTTCAAAGCGTTACATGCAGTAAATTTCAATCCAGTACTCCACAACCTTTCCCAGTCCTCAAACATAATATTATGCCCAATGTCCTGCGCCCACCTTATCATAGCGGTTTTAACCATTTCGTCTTGTGTGTTCCATTTTAACAGCAAGTTATACATCCTTGAAAGTACCTTACTCTTAGGTTCTAACAATTCTGTTTCTATTTTCGATTTCTCCACCTGGAACCCTAATTTCTTGTCATTTTTAAAAACTTCTTTAATCTGAGCGTAATGTAACCAGTCTCGCACTTTATCCTTCATTTTCTCCAAACTCTGCAGTTTCCAATTGTCTCCATCTTTTTCTAGAATTTCCCAATATTTTGG
Source organism: Podarcis pityusensis (assembly GCF_964106645.2). NCBI lineage: Eukaryota > Metazoa > Chordata > Lepidosauria > Squamata > Lacertidae > Podarcis > Podarcis pityusensis. The sequence goes on from NC_138045.1 coordinate 6,151,897, forward strand.
CCATTTGGCCTCCATATTGGGTCTTTTTCAGGCCTTAGCTTCCAAAGGTGAAAGCCACCTTGGGGTTTTATTTTCCAGCAAGTCTTTATATTTTGTCCAGACATTAAACAGTGATTTTCTGACAATATGGTTCTTAAAGGCCTTATTTGCTTTAACCTTGTCATACCACAAATATGCATGCCATCCAAAAGCATTGTTAAACCCTTCCAAATCCAACACATCAGTGTCTTCAAGAAGTAGCCAGTCTTTTAGCCAGCAGAACGCTGCGGCTTCATAATACAACTTTAAATCTGGCAGGGCAAAGCCCCCTCTTTGTTTTGCATCAGTTAATATCTTAAACTTAATTCTGGGCTTTTTGCCCTGCCAGACAAACTTAGAAATATCTCTCTGCCACTTCTGAAAGCACTCCGTCTTGTCCAAAACCTGAAGTGTTTGAAATAAAAACAACATCCTTGGCAATACATTCATCTTGATAGCAGCAATTCGGCCTAACAAAGAAAGTTTCAATTTTGACCAACTATCTAAGTCTCTCTTAATTTCTACCCAGCATTTTTCATAATTATCCTTAAATAGACTTAGGTTTTTTGCTGTTATGTTTACCCCTAGGTATTTTACTTTTTTAACCACATTAAGTTCCGTCTCTTTCTGAAACCGTTCTGACTCTGTATCTGTCAATTTTTTTCCCAAAACCTTAGTTTTCTGTTTATTTAATTTAAATCCAGCCACCCGACCAAAGTCATTAATCAGTTGTAATACTCTTTTCGTACTAGGCTCTGGCTTCTGCAGGGTCAAAACCAGGTCATCTGCAAAAGCTTTTAATTTGTATTGTTTCTGTCCGACCTGAATTCCTTCCACCAACCGATCCCCTCTAATCATGTTCAATAGCACTTCCAGAACCGAAATGAATAACAAAGGGGAGATAGGGCAACCTTGTCGTGTCCCTTTTTCAATTTTAAACTCTTCTGTAACCACATTATTAACTATCAATTTAGCTTTCTGTTCTGAATATATCGCCTCAATCCCATTCTCAAAACCCCGTCCCACTCCCATCTCTTTTAAATTTCCCATCATAAATTTCCAGGAGATATTGTCAAAGGCCTTCTCCGCATCTATAAAAATTAAAACTGCTTTTGTATTTATATCTGTTTGCAAAAGTTCCAAAATGTCAATAATGTTCCTTGTATTAGCAAACAAATGTCTACCTGGGAGAAAGCCAGCCTGGTCCTTATGGATTACTTCATTTAAAACTTTTTTAAATCTACTTGCCAAAATGTCTGCAAATATTTTGTAATCCACATTTAGAAGGGAGATGGGACGGTAGTTCTTAAGTTGTGTCTTTTCAGCTTCCGACTTTGGTATTAATGTGATAAACGCTTCCTTCCACGACTCCGGTGCCCTCTTCCCCTCCATAATTTCATTGCTGACCTCCATCAAAGGTTGTATCCAATAGTCTTTTAGTGTCTTATAGTACTTGGAGGTCAGCCCATCTGGCCCTGGAGATTTGCCGAGTTGCATGTTCTGAATGGCTTGTTCAATCTCCTGTCGTGTTATTTTAGAATTCAGGATTGTCCTATTTTCTTGTGACAATTTGGATAGTCCATTTTTTGCCAAAAATTGTTTAATCTCAACTTCATCTTGCGGCCCTTGGGTGTATAGTTTTTTGAAGTATCTCTGGAAACACTTTCTAATGTCCACTGGATTCTGAATGTTTTTTCCTTCAACCTCTAAGTTTGTAACCGTATTTAATCTTTGTCTTCTCTTCAACTGCCAAGCTAGCAGTTTTCCACATTTATTCGCCGACTCAAACGTTTTTTGTTTCATTAGTTTAACCTTCCATTCGATTTCCTGGTTTATCAGTTTAGAATATTGTGTTTGATAAAGTTTAATTTCTCTCAGAGTTGGCTGTGACTTCGGATTCACTCTTAACTTCTTCTCTAATTCTTTTATTTTATCCAAGATCTTATCTTTTTTCTCATTTTGTGTTCTTTTCTTTACTGCATTCTGTTGTATCAAGAATCCCCTCATTACAGCTTTACTTGCGTCCCAGACGATTCTTTTTTCCACCGTAGTATTCATATTTATCTCAAAGTAATCCTTCAAAACTTTTTGGGCCTTCTTGGTAATTTCCTGATCTCTGAACAAATTGTCATTCATCTTCCATCTAAAGGATCCAGTTGGTAGTAGTGTCATATCCATCTTTACTGCATTATGGTCAGAACAGGTCTTTGGGCAGATTTCCACTTTTCTGACCTTAGGTGCCAGGCCTCTAGATATCCATATTTGGTCGATTCTTGTCCAGGTCAGTTGGGCTTCAGAAAAGAATGTTCCCTCTCTTCCTAGTGGGTTCTTTGTCCTCCAGATGTCAATCAAATCCATATTGTCTGTCATTTCAAAAAAGGTTTTAGGTAGTCTGCCGTCTTTTGTAACATTTTGACTTTGTGACTTGTCCATGTTAGTTGATACGACCCCATTCATATCTCCCATCATTATGATGTTGTTGTAGTCCAGATAATCCAGCATTGTCTCCTGCAGCTTCTTGTAAAATTCCGATTTCCCTTCATTAGGTGCATAGATTCCTAATATCAACAATTTCTCTCCTTGATGTTGTATCTCAATTGCCAAAATTCTTCCATGTTCATCTTTAAATAAAAATTTAGGTGACAGGCTCTCTTTCGCATATATCACCACACCTCTCTTCTTAACTTTATCCGACGATACAAATTCCTGGCCCAATCTTTTATTTATTAACACTTTTCTGTGGAGCCTCGTCACATGTGTTTCCTGTAAACAAATAATGTCCAATTGTTCTTTTTTTAGTATATGAAATATTTTCTTCCTTTTTTCCGGAATGTTACAACCATTAATATTCCAACTCAACAGTTGCAGAGACATCCTGAATTGATCTCAACCAGAAATTCTTTGAAGGCAAGTGAGTTAGTTGATCTCTCCATTCTTCCGTCACCTGGCAACCTGGTTTCCAGGCGGGCTTTCCGGGAGCAGAAAACCACCTCTCAGATCTGCTGTGCCAAGCTTGTTTGCTAGAAGATTACCCCGTAACACCCTTGTCCTCTTTGCAAACCTCCTAAATGGCTAGCCTTCTGTGTTTCCATGCTGGCCATGAAGGAATGGGCATTCCCGACTCTGAAAACAGCACAGAAATACAGCCTGTCTAGTAAAGGGGTAAAAAGAGGAAGCTTAACAGCCTCTGTAAAACAGATTGTTTCTATTCATGACAGTAGGAGGGAAGTTATATGCAAGACTGTATTCAGTACTGTTCGTGCCTGTAAAGGTTTCGGGACAGACATATTCTGACCCTTCCAATCAGTTCCCCCTAAATTCCAGCTGAAACCAGGTACCTTTTTCATACCACAAATGTTCTTCAGTGGTGAACCATGGCATCTCAAATTCCAGGGGAGCCCTGTACAATGCCAAAATTCAGTGCCCCACGCCTCTCAACGTCTATTCAACATCATAGTTGTGGTGTCCCCTGTGGGGCCCGCAAGGCTTCACGCCAGTGTGACCAAACCAGTTGCACTCCCCTAAATCCATCTAAATGTAATTGGGGGGGGGGGGGATTTGTCCCACTTAAGTTGCACTTTATAGCTCAAGAGGGCCTCTCTGGCTGATAATAATATAGTAGCACAGGGGACGCATCACAGAACAACTTGCAAAGCAAAATGACATGTAGTTGGTCCACCACAATTGCAAGATTATTGCATCCTTCAGGAATGGTGTGTCCAGCTCCATCTGAGTCATCATCCAGGCACGCTGTGGAGCTGCCTGGATGAGAGATGGGCATCTTCGGCCAGTCAGGGGTGAAGAGCTGGCAAGATCCCCTGTACTGAGCAGAAAAGCAAACTCTTTGGCCTCCGAGATCTCTCCCAACTCTCAGCAGCCCTCACTGTGAGCCATACTAGAGGAATTTTGTCCTGCTTTTGCTGAGCTACAACACAGGAGCGCACCCCCAGGGGGCCATGATGTGGTAACCCTGGCGAAGCATTGCAGAGCAACTGAGAAAGCAGAATGATGTTTGCGTGGACAGTCCATTAGAAAGCTGGACTATTATTGCATCGAGAGCACTTTGCAGAATACGGCCCCCCTCCAGGCAAAAACTTCTGTCTGGAGGCACAGTAGCTTTCATTTCGGAGGTTGTGGTTTTACATCTTCCTATTTATTTATTTATTTATTCAAAATTATTGATTTATTTCATAAAATTTATACACACCAGATGGTAAGAAACATCAAAGCCGTTTACAGAAAGATAAAACCATAAAATCAGGAAAAACCTACAGTACGTTAAACGCTGAAGAAGTGAATACCAGAATAGATCAGAACTCACTCCCAAGGTAAGGGGAAGAGACAGCTTACTCTATGATGTTAACCCTTCATGCACTAATTAGACTGAAGCATGTTGGTTATATGAGACTGGTTATCCCGCACAACATGCTCTCACGCAACCCATGCCCTCCAACTGAAAACCCATTTCCTGGACAATATCAACATTGTGTTTTGTGCCTGTGAACTGCACAGTGAATATTTTTATTAGAAAAGAAAACAGCCCCATATTTCAGCTTCTCAAAGTTGTTTTATTTAGTGCGCTGCTACAGCTTGTCACACCCAAATCCTCCAATGGAATCTGCCAAAGTGCTTTTCCAGGCAAAAGGGGGCAAAAACACAACAGTACTAACGGCCATATGGAACCACACCTCAAAGCTGGATCAGACTTCCCAGATCCTGTAGCCTACATCGGGAGGAAGACTGGGGCAGAGGGGCCTAGAGTGGGAGTCAGAGCTGCTCTTAGGGCTGCATGTCTGAAGCATGGGCAGAAATCTTTGGGTGTGAGGTTGCATGGGGCTGTCTCTTTGTGTTTTGGTGGTGCCAAGCCACCAGCCAGCCACAGGCAGGCAACCAACTGGCTTCAGGGGCAAGCTCCTTTGCAAATCCAGTCTGATTTCACCAAATGCAATGGCAGAGTGACCATTCGGCCAGTGTTCTGCTTCGCTGTGAAATGGCGTGTGTTCCTCAACCCAGAGAACCTCTCGTTCAACGTCAAGCTGGTCTCAACCCAGAGAACCTCTCATTCAACGTCAAGCTGGTCTAAGGAAGAAAAGCATAAGAGTTAGTCTTGAATCCCCACACACATGTGCTTGGAGATGCCTGCACACCGCACACGTAAAGCACATCTCCTCCCACCCACACCCAAAAAGTCCTTGGAACAATGGTTTGTTAAGGGTGCTGGGAATCGTAGCACTGTGAAAGGAAAACTAAGGTTCTTAGGATTCTTTGGAGGGGGTGGAATGTTGAATACACAGCGGCCACATGGACAGACGGACACCCACACCCACACCCACACCCACACACCCCAGCATAGCTTCAACTTTTAGCACAAAAAGTCTTCAGCCAGATGTCATGCAATCCTTTGGCAGGGGCAACTTATCACGTTATTGATTTTCCATAACAACAATTAAAAAGGCGGACAATCTTGCAAAGGAGTGTTGCCATTTAAACTGCTGGTGTGACCTAGGAACCCGAACAAAGAGAAGGAACCAACTACGCTGAGTCTGCTTCCGATTGCCCTTATTCTCCACCTCCCTCTATCCTAATCAGCCGCAAACAAGAGTTCAGATTTGAAAGCCTTGTTATCACCTCATTCCCTTCAATTAGCCAGCTGCTCTGGCAGATGACATCAGTTCCTTCCCGCTCCCAATATTCCTGCTCCTAACCTGGTTAGCCATAGCCTGGAAGCTGAATCTCAGGGGAACGCCTTTGGGCTGGGAAGGGCTCATCTTTTCTGGGCCTCTTCTCCCCCTCAGGAAGGGGTGCTTGGCTCCTGGCCTGTGAAATGCGCTCAAAATGTCAAGATGCCTTCTTTCCAGGGAGGCAAGGGAGAAGGGGGGAATTTGAAATACCTCCAGACGTTCCCACGTCAGAGATGCAGGAGTTGCGTCACCTCCAACTTCCTCAGGGATGAAGCAGCTATGAAAAATGAAACATCCGACCTGGGCACGGTTTCTGAGAGAGCAACAGCAGAAGACCCAGACTCTGGCAAGATGAGCATTTGCCCAGTGGATTCTGGCCGCTCCATGAGGGCAGACAAGGGATGGCTGTGGTGGCTGCCAGCCCCTTCCCACTCCATCTCAGATACAGAACGCATTTGCTCTGCCACTCCTTGGCTCTGGCTCCACCTACTGCTGGCCTCCTTGCCTTCCACCCTCCCAGTCCCAATGAGCACCATCCACCCCTGGTCCAGAGGCGCAGAGCAGTAGTTAGGTGATCTTGCGCCCCGGCAGAACCGTCCAGATTGCGCCCCCTAGCCACGGACAAGTTAGCTCTTCTTATTGCCTCTCCTCCAACCCCCCCCCCCCATTCAATTCACCCTGGAAATACAAGTATCGAAAAGTAAAATGTTAGAGGTTTCCCCCCACCCCATAGCAATATAATTGGATTCAGCTAGCTGGTCAGTCTACTTTTGGTTTCACTCCTGGCTCCTTGTTAAATTAATACTGCATCAGAAACTTCCCAAGCAGATATCCAAAGTTCTTTGGCATTTCTACAGTTGTTAATGAGATGTCTCTTCTAGTCCAGGCGAGTCTTTTGATCTTCTTCTGTTGGGTTGAAATAAGCGACAGACAAATGGCAAGGTGTCATACGGGAGGCATCTCTCGAGCAAGTCTCGGAGAGTCCCTTTTATTGAATATTACAGCATTTGCCACATATGTGCTTATTGCTGATTGGTTAACACAAGTACAAAGCAAAGGTTACATATTACATTAATCACCAATAGATTAAAGGTTGGGAAAGGGAGCACAGAACTAGACAGGCATGAAACCTCCTAATTAAATTATAACTAGTGATTGATTATCAAGACTTAAACTATTACTAATGATTGATTTTGCATGACATGAAAGAACATAACAATCGCGTTCCGTAGATGTGGTCAACTATGAATTAAGAACAGGTCAGAGTAGAATGTTTTCATGAACTCAATATGAACTGAACATTCTAGGGTGATGAGGGAATGTCTTAGTATTAGAACGGTTTGTGCAGCATGTGCAGAAGAAAAGCTTAGAAGCAAAACTTCCCATCATGCCACAGTCATGTGCAGAAGCAAAGCTTCCCTTCATTCTTACAGGAAACCAAGAGTCGAAAGCCTTGATTTTCCTTTTTTTCTTTTTCCAGTCATTTCCACACAGTTAGTCATTATTAGAGTTATTAAAACCTTATTATATTAACAAATGCAATTTTTTTAGTCTCCCTTGCTTTCCTGGTGACCTGCAGCTTAAACACAAACTGCTCTGGAGTGAGAAAAACCCATCACACTCAAAAAGCCCAGCTGGAGGGACCTGGAAGTGTGTGGGGAAGAGCAATTTTGTAGTGGCTTTGTTGCACAGGAGCACCAAGTTCACTAACTGGCTGATTCAGATTGAATCCCATTCAAAAAGAGTGCAATGGTGTGTGTTTCTGCCAGCCATCCGGCTGCTGCAACTATTCCCTGGGTGTCACCACACTGTCCTGTCTGTGTGTTTGGAAGGGAATGGGAGCTATGCTCCCCCCGGAGACACTCCACTCCTTCTTCCTTAGCTGTGTTGCTCAACAGTTGAGGCAACCTTCACAGTTCTGGGATGCCGAGGAAGCAAACCAATAGTCACATTCATCTGTACTGTCTCAGTATGACCTATTCTAACAGGTGCTGCCTTTCATATTCACGCCCAAGAGCCTTTCCGCTCCAGAGATCTGGGGCTGAACCAGGGATCTGCACGCCAAGGCTGGAGTAAGAAAGAGCCCCAGTTGATGCGCCGGGCATCCCTGGTTCCCCCTCGGCAGTGGCAGCGGTAGCGGCAGTCTCAGCAGCCCGGAGCCAGCCTGGTAGTGCACTTGGCTCTGGCTGGCTTCAGGAGCTGCTCATTGCCGTGGCACCCGCCATTTTGCCTCTCTGGAAGTCCCCATATGATTTGTCTTCTGCCGTTGAACTAATCACGCAACATTCCTTCCCTACTAATAAATCTACAACACTTAAAATATAAATCTGGGAGCCTTATATGAAATCCGGGGACATTCCGGGGACGGATTTTGTTGGGGACAGATTTGTAAATCCGGGGACTGTCCCCGGGAGACAGGGACATCTGGCAATCATTCTGTAATAGGGCTTCTCCTGCCTTTGCCAGTATGTCAGCCTTCCCAGCCTCATTAAAGAGGGCGTTCAGAAGCACTTGTACGTCTGGCCATATGGGATTGTGAGTGGAGAAGGTGGCGCAGTCTGGATGAGTCCCTCTGTCTTGCTCTTTGGTCACTGTGACCGAGCACCATTTGGGGCCGATCAGGATCTATGGGGAAGGGGATCCACCCAGAAGTTGTGGAGGGAACGGGAAGAGAAGCTTGGTCAAGAGACTGGCTCATGTCAGAAGGAGGCCTGACTGCATCCTTGGCGAAGCCCAGGGCAGGGCAGGAAGGCAGCATTGCCCAGCGGGAAGGCATTTGGAGGCAAATCATCAGCAAGGAGCAGAAAATCCCCTCCCCTTCCATCAAGAGGACTGAAGAATCTCTAGTGGGCATTCAGGTGAGTTCAGCATCCCAGGTCTCTGGGGTGTTCCTGTCCATTACAAAGCTGACTCGAGGCTCCATCAACTGAGCCCCTACACTCCTTGGGTACATGAAAGGGGCACAGAAAGGATGGGAGGCAGCCTTTTCCTGGAGCCGTCTTACCTGCAGCAGTTCACTCGCTGGCTGCTGACCCTTTTCCTCCATCACCTGGATGATCCTCTCAAGAGAGGAGAGTTTCCTGCAGAGTCTGGCCAGCTGCTCATCCCTTCTCCCTGCAATCTCCTTCTCCACCTCTTCCACATGATTCAGCAGGCACTTTTCTTCTTCTTCTTCCAGGAACTGGCGCAGTTGTCTGAACTTCTCCACAGTCTTCAGCCTCTCCGTTTCTGAGGAGGTCTGAGTGAGGAAGATGGTCAGCCTTCAAAACATCAGCAAGAGAATTAGGATTTGAATTGAACTGCTTCCACCCTCTCAGCTTACAAGTCCTCAGGCTTCTCCTTGACTACTTTTCACATAATAAACAACAATGGGAAATAAACTCCATTTAGCTGCATTCAAAGGTGAACTTACCTAATTCACAATTCTTGGAAAAATATGGAGACCAAAACAGCAATCTTTTGAAATTCACACCTCTGACTTTTTCAAGGTTGACCCAGCCAGGTAATGTTCACAAAAAATGTATTTATGAGGGTAAAGCACGTATCAACATATTTATACAAGAAGGTAGCCACACTAGCATTTGATTCATTTTCAGAATAATAAATAAATAGCAAACCGATATGGGAAAAGGAGAAATGGGGAGAAGTTGAAATGGGCAGAATTCCCCATCCCTCCTCAGTCCGGACTTGCTTCTTGAAGTGCTTGTTCCCTCACAAGTAACAAGAGTGACACTTCCAAGGAGGTCTTTGCTTTCCTTGTCCAGGTCTGCTTGATAGGCCAGAATTTCCCCTCTCTCTTTCCTCCGAATCTCCAGGTGGCGACAGATCTCTCCCTGACAAGAAAAGGGAAAACTCAGCTTTGACTGAGACACAAAGAGAGGAGATGAATATTATACTGGCTTCTTGGGTCCAGTGGCCTTGCTGTAATAGCAAAGTAATTTACTGGAGGGGGAAAAAAGTACAGAACACATACATAAATACCGTAAGTAGTTCTCATCACAAAAGAATATCCAGGTAAACCCATCAACAGCCAGGTAAACCCATCAACAGGTTTCCTGCCAGACAGGAGTCTGTTGTAGGCCACCCCTTCTGTGATGTATGTATGATGTATGGAGGGGTGGTCTTGGGCTCCAGGTGGGCAATTTCAAATGTCTATATAAGGACTTGGTTTGGGGTCTCCTCCTCCCTCCTGCATGGGGTGGGGTGAGCACCCTGTTGCAACAGTTAATAAAGATCTGGCTTACTAGCTGCTTTGCTTCTCAATATTCTCTGGTTGGCCTCTGTTATTTTCTCCTACCGATAGAGAAGCTACAAAAGGACTCTATATGGGCTGTGAGGTACCCCAGAAGGGAAAAGGAGCCGTTTTTTCCTTATAACACTGGCCCCCAGTCCCCACCCCCTTGCAGCTGACCCCTTGCTGCTATCTGCTTTGCAGGGTGTTGAGGAGGCATCCTGCTAGCCAAAGGAGACATGTGCAATTCACATTTGTAGTGTTCTAAATATGTACAAAGCAACCTTGCTGGGGGATGTGGATGAGGTTAACCCTTTCTCTCCCTGCCATGGTCCCATGAAGCTGCTGTATTTCAAGGGAAGATCCCTTGGCCCCCCTGGTAGAGAGAAAGACTTTGACTCCCTCCTCCCAGGCATCCCAGCAGCCCTCAGGCTTCCCCTTGGCTGCTTCTAAGGTAATAAACAACCACCAATGAATACCATGCCTACTTTGGATCTTAGAATTAAGAAGATCACCTGCCAAGAAGAAAACACAGCTATTTCTCCCCCTCAAGGTATCTTGTATTCCTCGACAGCCTCTTCCAGAGGAATCACCTCGTGGTGTTTGTGCTTCTTGGATCTGCCCCAAACCACACAGATGGGGGCTTCATCCTCCTTGCAAAAGAGTTTCAGGGGCTCCTGGTGCTTCTCACAGACTCCTCCTTTCCCTCTTGAAGACTGAGAGTCTTGGCTACTTTGACAAAGGTAGCCAATTGCCGATTGCGGATGAGGCTCCTTCTCTGGACTCCAACTCAGCCTTGAGGACAGGAAGCCAGCCTCCTTTTTGCCCCGCTGCACTGGATCAGGCCGGACTGGCAGAAGTTGTGCCCACACTCTGGGATGGTCCCTGTGTCGTAAGAGAGTCAGGGTCAGAGAGGGGAATGAAGGAGAAGGACCCTACCAATATCAAATAGATCGTATTCTGCCTTAACACCCTACAAGAAGGTCAACTGTGCCTTGGGGAATGGATCCTTTTTCGTTGTATCGAATTGTATCCTTTTTGCTGTATCTTTCTCATTGACTTTAAGAATGGATATGAATGTATTTTTCCACTCAAATGTATTTTTCCTCAAAATGCTGTACTTTTCTAAATGTATCGAAATGGGTTTTTGTATTTTCCCCAATCTCATTGCCTAGAGAATGTTCCTTAAATGTAACCATCACTTGTTCCAAATGTATTTGATACAAATGTATTCGAGTGTATACTTTTATGGGAAAACGTAGCTAGGACAATGTGGATATATATCTTGCTTATAGTGCCTTTGAATGGTCAGCGTTTCACGAGCTGCCAAAAACACTCTCCACACCACACTGCCATCTACTGGGTCTACAAATGATACCATGAATACACACAAATACAAGCTCTAAAATAAATTAGTTTTATTTTCCCACAAGTATGCAAACATAAGACTATCACACCCGAATTGATAGCTATGCAGAACAGGATTTCCCCCCCTCCCTCCATCGGATAGCTGCCTGCGCGGCTGTCTTTGAGGGGGGTGGAGGGAGGAACGGGCAGGATCGACATCGGATAGCTGCCTGCCTGCCTGCCTGCCTGCCTGCCTGCCTGAACATGCTGTGTCAGAATAAAAGCGAGTTCCTTCAAAATAACACATTCCTTTTTATCTTACCAATTTCTCACATTGTAAGAAGCGGAAGAAGAAACCATAGAGAGCATGCATATTTTCCTTCTGATCAATGAATTCAAACGTTACAATTATCCATTTTAGAATGAGCACCTATAGGGAGAAGACAGATATCAGTAAGCCAAAGCAAGGCCAAGACAACAAACCCCTTCTGGAATATGGTCAGCGTGTACAACATCTAGCTGAATCATCACCAGGATAACTAAGTCAGACTGGGGGAAATATCATTCTTCAGAACCAAGACATCATTACCATGCTTTCCAAGTTACCTGAAAGTCACTAGAACACTTGCGAGCACAGAGCCAAGACACAGCTGAAAGAAGAGAATCCTCAGTTATTACAGAAATGGGAATCAGAGTCTTCAGTAGCCTAGTGCTTATCACTGTGCCTGCAAGACATTGAAAGACACTGCTTAACATGCTTAAGATCTTCACTCTTGATAATTTCTCACAAGCTCGAAGCAGCCCCGGTTCTTGTTAAGGGAGAAGGCAGGGCAATGCAGCTCCTTTGACATACTTTGCTGCCAAGGGGAAAGAGAAGCCAAAACATGTTTTCTTTACCAAGCTTGGCACTGAGTGCGATGTTCAGCAAGTTCTGAATTTCTTCTGGTGCCAAGCCTCTCTCTTGCACAATCTTTTCCACAGTCTCCAAAGGACTCTGCAAAGCTCCCTGCTTCCGTGAGGCACTATCTTGAATTAGAAAAAAGGCAAAGTGTGATTCAAATCCATTCGAAAAACCATCCTCATGCATGATGGCCTGTCCAATGGCTTGCTTTACCATCAATTGGCAAGGGAGCCCCATTGAGATGCCATGGCATTTGTGTGGGAATGTTCAGGGGTGCAGGAGAGGATATATTGTGAGATTATATCCTAATCCAACTTGTGCTAACAAGTTTCCAAAATATCAGCAGAGTTTATAAACATTCCCCCTTTAAGTTCGCAACGGTAACGTGTGCACAGGTTCACTAGAACCTCTATAATAATTACTCTGGTAATTTCCCCTTTTGTTCCCTCTTAAAATACAAGACACGACACAGTGTTTATAAAAGCATAAAAGAGTTTACTCACGTTCTGTTCACAATATGATCCCAGAAGGCAGACAGGCTTAAAAAGGTTACATACATTCAGAATCTATCTTATAGCAAGATAGTCCTTTCCTCCTCTCTTGGCTGAGAGCCAAGAGAGCATCTTTAGATGCTTCTTCTTCGAAAGAAAAATGGCAGAGAGAGAGAGATGGCTGCCTGCCCTGTGCTTTTATCATTTACCTGCACAGGTGAGGCCACACCCACCTCTGGTCACATGCGGAGGAAGTCCGTCCCCAGGAAGTTTACCTGCTTGCTGGACAGACATCCCTCCCCATGTTCTAACATGTACACTCTAGGAATGTTGTCATTGACTGCTCCTGTGTTTACATCCCACATACCCCTTCTCAGGCAATACAACATACACAAAACATAAACAACTTTATTCAACCACCCAGAGTCCCAGCTTGACACGTAGATTCTGGAAACTCTCTCTTGGTAGGGGTTTCGTCAGGATGTCAGCAGTCATCTCTTGGGTGCTGCAGTAGGATAGTTCCACAAGTCCATCCTGGATCATCTGGCGTATGTAGTGGTATTTAACCCCAATGTGTTTTGTTCTGGCCAGGAACTTCTCACTCTGCGTCAGCTTCAGGCAACTTTGATTGTCCTCCAGCAAGCTGACAGGCCCTTTTCTCACCAACCCAAAGTCCTTTATGAGTTGATCAAGCCAGGCAATCTCTCTGCAGGCTTCTGTTGCTGCAACGTATTCTGATTCTGTGGAAGATAATGCTACACAGCTCTGTTTATATCTGCCCCATGCGACAGGTCCATCCCCAAACATAAAAACATGACCACTTGTTGATTTATAATCAGCGTTATCCCCAGCCCAATCCGCATCAGTATACCCAACCAATTTAGGGTCTCTGACAGCTGGTAACCTTAATTTACAATTCATGGTACCCTTCAAATATCGCACCACCCTCTTTACACCTGCCCAATCATGCTCAGTGGGAGAATTCACTTTTCTGCTAAGAATCCCCACAGCATTAGCTAAGTCAGGTCTACATGTGGTAACTAAATACAAAAGTTTACCAATCGCTGTAGTCATTGTTGTCTGGCAACTGCTTCGAATCCTGCCGATTCTTCAGGAAGTCAGTGGCCATCGGTGTAGCAACTGGATGTGCGTCTTGCATCTGCATGTGCTCAATCAGCTCGTGGATCTTCTGTCTTTGGCTGAGAAGAAATGAGCCGCCCTCTTCTCTTTCCACCTGGATCCCGAGGTAGTACTGGACATCTCCTAGCTCCTTGACCTCCACCTCCTTGCTAAGGTGCTTTACTATCTGTGTATAGTCTTTCTCACTTGCTGTGGCAATAATCAGGTCATCGACAAAAGCTAACATATATGAGAATTGTCCATTATTTGACTTACTGTACAAGCACTTGTCAGCGTCGCCTTGCTTGTACCCAAGTTGCGTCAGCATTTTATGCAACTTCTGGTTCCAGGCTCTAGCAGCCTGTTTAAGTCCATAAAGTCCTTTCTGGAGTTTGCACACTAAATGTGCTTCATGTGGTTTTACAAAACCCTTGGGCTGTTTCATATAAATTTCCTCAGAAATCTGCCCATGTAGAAAAGCGGTAGCAATGTCTATGTGTTTCACTCTCATTTTCTTGGAGGCTGCAATGCTTAAAAGCATTCTTACGCTGCTGTACCTCGCGGTTGGTGCAAAAACTTCATCATAGTCTTCACCAAAACGCTGTGAAAATACTTGTGCTACAAGTCTAGCTTTGTAGTGCTGCACTTCTCCTTCTGACCCCTTCTTAACCTTGAAAACCCATTTACTGCCAATGGCCTTCTTACCGGGTGGCAGCTCAGTGAGTGTCCAGGTCTTGTTCTGATGCAGTGCATCCATCTCCTCCTGCGCGGCCTTCCTCCAGAGACTGGCTTCTGCAGCTGGCATCTCCTGTATCTCTTCCCAAGTGGAAGGTTCCTGTGGAAACGCCGACCCTGCAAAGTAGGACAACCATAATGGTGGGACACCTCTGTTGGTTCTGGACGAGCGCGTGACCTCTGGTCCCCAGGATGCGTTGCTCGATCTTCACAGCCTTGGGAGAAGTTCTCCCCTCTGCCTGCACTGGGTCTGGACTCTGAGCCTCAGTAGCAGGTTCAACCTCTTCCTCTCCTTCATCAGCAGAGTCAAGTAGACTCTCTGACAGGATGTCAGGGTTCCCATGCATCCTTGCCCAGCCACTCTGCTCACAGAATTCAGCACTGTTGCTGAGTAGAATCCTGGACTGATTCCCTGACGGATACGCAAACCTCCACCCCTTGGTCCCTGGCTCATACCCACAAAAAATCATCTTTTGGGACTTGGGTTCACCTTTCTTGCGTTTGGCCTTTGGTATGAGGACCCAAGCCTCACAGCCAAAATCGCGGAAGTAGTGCACTTTCGGTTTCTTTCCGTGCAGCAAAAAGTACGGTGTGTCACCTACCACTGAATTGAACGACCTGTTCAGAATAAAGTTGGCCATTCGCCAAGCCTCCCCCCCAAAGCGCTGTGGGAGCCCGGCATCAAACAAAAGAGCTGCGAACATCTCCCCTAGCGTCCTGTTCCTGCGTTCCGCGATCCCATTCTGTTGGGGACTGTGTGGAGAAGTCAACCTGTGTGGAATCCCCTTTTTGCGGAAGAAACTTTGCAGTGCAGACCCGGTGAACTCCCCACCGCGATCGCTCTGAAAGTTTTGCACCCGTGTGGAAAACTGCAGTTCCACAGCCGCAATCCAGTCTTTGATTAGCGGCGCAGCTTCATTTTTGTGTCGGAGCGTGATGGTCCAGGAGTTGCGTGTATGGTCATCAATCAGAACCAGCGCAAATTTGGCTCCGCCCATACTGGTCACAGAAAACGGACCACACAAATCTGCATGAATTAATTGAAAAGCCCTAGTGGTCACCCTCTCAGACCTAGGGTATGTGCACGTTTTCACCTTTGTGGACTTGCACGCTCTGCAATCTAGAAACTTAGCACATGATTTCATTTTGCACCCTTGCGTACACTCTGGGATCTTCATCGCTGACCCCCAGGACACGTGTGCCATGCGTCGGTGCCATAAGTGAGCACACGCATCATGAACTGGAACGTTGGCACACTGTGCTTGAGCCTCCTCCGTGTCATCTGGACCTGCAAAAGAAGCATCTATCACAAACAACCTGTCTTTACATTCAACACTGACTAGGTGCTGTCCATTCTTAGAAATAGAACACTTATTGTTCTCAAAACACACTCTGTAGTTCTCAGCAAGAAGTGCACTGACAGACAGCAACGCGCAGGACAGTCCTGGAACAACAAAAGCCTGGATTGAATCCTGTAAGAAAGAACAAAACAGTGAGCCAGTCTGCGTGAGTGGGTGTCGAGTCCCATCTGCTAAACAGACAGTTTTCCCAGAATTTACAGAGGTGCAGTTCTCCTGGAATCCACTAGATGGCACGGGATGATGGGAAGCTCCTGAGTCTATGACAAAAGCCAGCACAGCATCCTGTTGACAACTCTTGACTGCAGCCATAGAGGCTGCCAAATGTTTATGTTCAGTGTCTCTGCCAGCTGCCTTCGGCTTGCCTTTCCCACGCTTTGAAGAAGAGCCCTTTATCTGGTTGCTACAGGAGATGGCCTTCGGCTGTTCCTGTGCCTCCACTGGACATTCTCTCACCAGATGGGAGGGGGAGCCACAGCGATAACAGCGGCGACGCATAGCAACAGCTCTCACAGCTCCCTCTCCAGCCATTCCTTTGTTCCCAGCACCCCCACCTATGGGTGCACAGCCTGGGCCTGCACGCTCCCCAGCACTCTGGTTATAGGCCTCAACATCACGCAGCCCCTCGGAGACAAAGCAGCTACTCCCAGCTGTAACGTCAGGAACATGGCCAGCAGCCCCCACTGGGCTCTCGGCTTCCTCTCTGCTCTCGGCTTTCTCCCGGCCCTGGGCTCCTGCTGAGCTTTCACACAGACTCCTCAGCACCTGCCAGGCGGCCTGAGCTGACTCAACGCCCTCCAGGTGGGGCAACAGCATAGCGTCCACGCTTGCTCTCAACATGCAGAGCTCTCTTTGCATTCTCTGCTCTCTATCTTCCAGCAAAACAGCCTCCAGGTCTGCTCCGCCATCTTCAGCAGCAACTGGCATGGGTGGGGCCGGCTCCTTCTGGGCTATACTCCAGAGCCCTGTGGCCAAAACCCACCCCCTTACTCTCCTAACCCAGATATCGCAGGACTGGGTTGTGAGCTTTTCAAACGGGACATCATAAAAGTCCTGGAGCTCAGCCATCTCCTCCCCCAGTGCTCCCATTGGGGCTTTGAAGTACTCACGCGTACCAGCCAGCTTCAAAGGAGAGGCCTCCAGTGGCTCTTTGCAGCACACAGCATTGCAGCCAGTCTCCCTGCTTTTCTCCCAGGCAAAGCCTCAAAGCAGGACTTTTTTCTTCCGGCAGCAAAAACAGCAGCTTCTCAGTTTTCTCAGCCTTTTTAAGCACACAGCACTTCAAAGCAGGCTTCAAAGCAGCTTCCTCTAATTGCAGTAACTATCACCCATAACCTCTGAAGCAGATTGATTTATTGCTCAGATAAGCCTGGCGTCCGGCCCGCTTCGGCTGCACAGCTCTTGCCGGCCAGGCCTCTGCATTCCAAACTCCACATTCCGATGCTCTAAGCAAAAGCAAAGATCAGCAGCGGTAAGAGAAAGCTTCAAAAACTCCAGCGCATGCTTCAGTGTGCTTAAATAAAGTCCACTCAGGATCTTAGCAGCTAAAAGCAGTTTTATTTACAGCAGACTATCCATTATCTATCACAGCGAACAGCATCGTGAAAACACGTCCTCTCTCCTCAAAAGCGAAAGTAGAGAGAGAACAAAGGCTTGAGGCTCTTGGAAATGACACAGAATTTCCCCCCTCCCAACAGTAGGCAGGGCGTACACTCTGAGCTGTTTAACCCTGTAAGCTCAGGTTCTCCTCACATATCCCACAAGGATACCTGCTTTTGCCCTGGAGTCAAGCTTGTGTCTGCGTTCCTTGGGCACGTGGAAGTAACACGGACTTCCAAACACACGTATGTGCGACAGATTGGGAGCTTTCCCATGCCAAAGTTCAAATGGTGTGCGCTCTGCCCCTTTGGTTGGCAGTCTATTCTGCAAATAGACCGACGTGTACACTCCTTCGGCCCACAGCTTCTGTGGCAAACATGCATCCTTTAGCATGCACCTTGTCATGTCCATAATGGACCTAAACTTTCTCTCAGCTATGACATTCTGCTGTGGTGTGTAAGGAACTGTGGTTACGTGTGCAATTCCTTCCTTGGCCAGGAGAGCCTGCATTTCATTTGAGCAGTACTCACCTCCATTGTCGCTCATTAACACAGCTGGAGCTCTCTGGAATTTATTCTTGACCATGGCAATGTATTCCTGGAGCTTCTCCACTGTTTCACTCTTCTCTTTGAGGAAATATACAACACAAAATCTTGAAAAGTCATCCAGAAATATTAAAATATATCTATTCTTTCCCAGTGAGGGAACATTCATGGGTCCACATATGTCAGTGTGCACTATATCAAGCACTTTGTTGCTTCTTTGCTCTGCACAACGTGGAAATGAAGGTTTTACAGCCTTCTCTGTAATACAGCTTACACACTTTGCTGGAGCTTTGTTGCTCTGCTTTACCTGCAAACTTCTTACAAGATCTCTTTTCTGTAGATCCAGAATGACGTTGGTATCTCTATGTCCAAGCCTTCTGTGCCATAGGTCCAGATCTGCCTCATCCTTCTGGCTGGAATGTGCCACTTTTGCAGACTGGTTCTCTGAAAGATCAAGCTCATATACACCATTTATTAGCTTTGCTTGAGCAACCACTTTGCCATTTTTAGTCACCTTGCATTCTCCATTTCCAAATGTGATCTGGAAACCTTTCTTGTCCAAAGTGGACACGCTGATTAAATTGCAGCTCAGCTCTGGTACGTATAAAACTCTAGAGATTGTGTTCTCAATGCATTCATTGTTTATATTGCATTTCAGACTCATGGAACCTGCACCTTTTGCTTTAACAATGTTGCCATCTGCAACCTCAATTTCAGATCCTTCTTCATCATTTATCTCATTTATCTCATTAAAATTGTCCTTTTTATATGAAAAGTGCAAACTGGCACCTGAATCTAAAATCGATTTATTACGTTTATTTTCACGATTCTGGACAGCTAAATTCCTTTCTTGCAGTAACCATGTGCATTCACATTTCCCCTTCTTTTCCCCTTTTGGCTGAAAGGGGGGGGGGGTTTCTTTGCTTTAGGAGCCCTGCAATTCTTTGCAATGTGTCCTTCTTTGTTACAATTGAAACAAATCACTTTCTTAGGCATCTCTTTCGACTTTGTAAATTGCCTAGATGCATAACCACTGTCCATGCTTCTAGCATTTCTCACTGGAGATTCAGCTCTATCTCTGCATTCTTCTTTTAAATAACCAATCAAGTCTTTAAAAGTCAGACCTTGTCTATGGTCCATCAAACTTTCAAATGCGCTAAAGTGTGGTCCAAGTGATGATAACAAAATGCTATCTTTGTATCTTCATCAAAAGCTTTGGGAGTCAGATCAATTCTTTGAATAATCTCAGTAAACTTGTTGATGTGCTCTGTGAATCCCTCTTTTGAATTCATCCTCAATCTGGTTAATTTACACACCATGTTTCTGAAGCAGTTTATGCTAGATTCTCCATACACGTGCTCAATATCTCTTAAGATTTGAGACGCATCATCTGTACTATTTATTAATGATAGCTGCTCATCACGAAGTCCACTCAAAATTATGTGTCTAGCTTCGCTGTTCATGCGTTTCCAAGCACTTATCTTGGCTAAATCTCCCTCAGACGATCCCGTAGGTTGAGGGTCTAAAGCTTCCAAAATGTGCTTATAATCTAAACATGCTATCAAGTGCTGCTTCCAGTGTATGAAATTGTGTTCATTCAGCACAGGCATTCCTAGCTTTGCATCACTATCAAAAGCTGCTCTAGCCATCTTAAAATCCAAAATTTGAAAATTCTTCAAAATTTCAAAATTTTTCAAAGTTTTAAAATCAAAATCTCAAAAATCTCAAAATGCAAAACAATTCTTCACTGCCTTGGGTCACTGTGAACTCTGAGGGAAGGGGGGGTTGCTTAATCCCCACTGCACAATGGAACAAAGGACCATGTGCTTACCAGGAAGTTAACTCAGAAAAATACTACTCAACTCAAAATCACAATCCAATGCAATCCTTCAAAAATACGCAAAAATATGCAATACTGGGGCCAATAACCCTTTGTGGGAATGTTCAGGGGTGCAGGAGAGGATATATTGTGAGATTATATCCTAATCCAACTTGTGCTAACAAGTTTCCAAAATATCAGCAGAGTTTATAAACATTCCCCCTTTAAGTTCGCAACGGTAACGTGTGCACAGGTTCGCTAGAACCTCTATAATAATTACCCTGGTAATTTCCCCTTTTGTTCACTCTTAAAATACAAGACACAGCACAGTCTTTATAAAAACATAAAAGAGTTTATTCACGTTCTGTTCACAGTATGATCCCAGAAGGCAGACAGGCTTAAAAAGGTTACATACATTCAGAATCTATCTTATAGCAAGATAGTCCTTTCCTCCTCTCTTGGCTGAGAGCCAAGAGAGCATCTTTAGATGCTTCTTCTTCGAAAGAAAAATGGCAGAGAGAGAGAGATGGCTGCCTGCCCTGTGCTTTTATCATTTACCTGCACAGGTGAGGTCACATGCGGAGGAAGTCCGTCCCAGGAAGTTTACCTGCTTGCTGGACAGACATCCCTCCCCATGTTCTAACATGTACACTCTCAGAATGTTGTCATTGACTGCTCCTGTGTTTACATCCCACAATTTGGAAAACTCTGGAATTCTGAACTTGCCTTTTGCTTTCTTGCTCCTTCGTTCAGTGGGTAGGTAGGTGTAGGTAGGGGCAAGTCGAAAGCTTCCTTGAAATTCCTCAGCCCCAGCCAGCATTGCCAATGGGCAGGATGATGAGAATTGTAGTTCAGCAACGTCTGGAGGGCCAGAGGTTACCCTCACCTGTTTCATCGGTTAGTGTGCTAAGATCTGGGCACAAGCCCAATTCAGCTGACGGTACTTAACAAGGGCTTGCTTTACACAAAACATGAGAGCTAATACACTATTCTGCTCCAATATACAAAACAGCCCCTTCTCTAGAGAAAGCTCAAGAAAATACAGTTATTAGAAGATGGCCGCTGAGAGAGAAAAGGCCTGAGACTTCCGGTGAGCCGCAGCCACGAAAAAGGAGCACGAGGCTACCCTCCGGGGGGGTCCCGAACAACACGGGGGTCCAGAGGCATCACGAAAGCTTCGTGAACCTTGAAACCTCAGGAGGATTATCCTGGGGGACAGAGTACCCGGTGGTGCTGCGTGTGCTCTCCTGTTTTTTAGTTTTTAACAGGATTTGAGCTGCAACACGAGGGGAAGCAACAAACCCCATGCTGTGAAGCCTCAGGCTCCGAGTGAAAGCGGTGAGCCTCCAACAGCAGTTAAGAAGCTGGATGTAAATAAGGCAATGAAAGCAACAACAAACAGAAATTTGGCCAGGAAAACCAGCGGAATAAGAAGACGTGGGGAGAAAGGAGAAGGAGTCCACTGCAGCGGTAAGAGTAAAATGGAGTATAGCGGAAGGCTGGGAGAGGAGAGAAGGTAAGAAAGTAACAGCTAAGTGGGTGTAGCGGAGAGACCTCGGATACAAAGTATAAGAAATCTGAGGCAACGAAATGACTGAAAATATCTTAATGGACTAGAGAGAAGTGAATGGAAATTCTTTGTTTGTCCAGGTCGGAGTGCGTTATGCCAGCGACTAGTTTGGGACACATAAGTGAGACCCTGCAATCAACCCTCTTGCTTGCCTGTTTAAACAGTGCCTGTTTTAAATAGTGCTTAAACTGTGATTTCTGCCTCCCACGTTTAAACAGTGATTGTTTTATGCTTGAGGAGTCTGAAGGACTAAAAATTGAACTGGAAATAAGAGGAACTGAAACACTGAGAGGCAGCGTCTCTTTAAGGAGGTTTGGGAGGAGAACATGAACTGTATGAGGAGAGTTTGAGAATACAGTGGGACTCTCCGCCGCCATTTCACACTTGTTTCCTCCTCCTTCTTTAAAGTGGTACACAACAACAACCAATTAGGAGAAGATGGACGCTGCACTTTAAGCGATTGAATTACCGCTTTAGTCGGAAGAGACTGGGGACAAACGGATAAGGGGAAAAGAAAGGAAGGCTTAAGTAGGACTTTTCGGCAAGACCTTCCGTTACCCCGGGAAGCTCCTCTCCTCGTGGAGCTCCTTCCACTTGACTCCGCCTCTCTTCCCCGTTTCTGCTCTTGCATTGAGACTCACCTCGTATCCTGTTCCTGTTCCTGAGAACTTTTTGGTTGTGTGTCTTCCCCCTCCCCCCTTTTTTTCTCGGTTTCTTGTTGTTGTTCTCCCCTCTCCTTCCCTCTTCTTCTTCTTTGTATTTTTCGTATTTTAAGAGTTAAGTCTTGGAAAGCAATTAAGGCGCCGCCGTGTGGGGGTAGAGGGGAACTACATGGGAAGAACTACATCGGAAGAATAGAGAAAGTCAATATCTCAGTTTAGCGACCTCTAGGGGTGAAAATTTTTTACTAGTTAATTAATATAAGCTGAAATACAAAATGAAAAAGGGGTGGGAATGCCAGTAGAAAGGAGACCATCCAGATAAAGAAAATGGGAAAGAAGGGAAAGAAATCTAGGACTATGACAGCTTAATGGTGGAAATAAGGAAAGAATTTAAACATAATGAACAATATATCGAGAAAAAGTTATTAGAAGTACAGGATACATTGGATAAGAGATTGGAGGGGGTGGTGGAAGAGCTGACAGGAAAAGTGAAAGATTTGACGGTAAGATCCAACGCTCTTGAGGACTCAATGAAGAGGGTGCAAAAAGATATGAAAGAAAGTAGGAAGGATATGGATAGGCCAGGGGTCGGCAACCCACGGCTCCGGAGCTGCATGCGTCTCTTTAGCACCTTTGCCACGGCTCCGGGGCGGAGGCGAGGGGAGGAGGTGCATTTTCCGGGTGGAAACAGGCAAAAAGCCGCTTACGAGTGGATCACTCGCTTATCTACCGGGGGCGCCTTGATCGCGCCGAAAACCTCTCCGTTTGGATTGCTTGCTGCCTAGCCAAGTCGATTTGCCGCTGGGAGCCCAGCGCGCTACGCAAGCTCATCGCCGCATTTTACCTTTCCTGGGGAGGACTCGGCGCGCCTGGCGGATCAGGTTGTGGGGTACTATTATTTCAAGTCGCGGTCGCGTGGAATTTGTGCTTTGTGACCCTTTGAAGTGGGTTTTTTTTCTTGGGAGGCTGGGCGGCGCGAAGAGAGGGAGGCTTGTGGTAGCGTCGGGGCTTGCCTCTAGCAACGTAAGTCCTCGCTATTTGGTCACACGCGCAGCATTCTCCTTGTGGGGGTGAGGTGGCTTCGGCGCTCCAACGCTTGCTTTGCAGGCTGCTTTCTTTAACGCGGAAGGTTGAGGCTCTAAAAGCGTCGGAAGCAGCTGTGCTGTTGCTGGGTAACCGGATCGTCCCGGCAGCCATCTTATTTTTCCACGTGGTCTTCTGAGGCGGCCGCCATCCACGTGGGAGTTAGTTGCCTGAAGCCCCTTTTTAGTTGCTTGAAGCCCCTTTTTAAACTTAAGCAGGGGAAAGTTCAGTGAATAGCTAACGCTTTCCTTGGGGAACGTTATGCAACAGCTTCTTGCCGGTCTTTGTCGTCCCGCCTTTGTAAGCAGGCTGCATTGAAAGGGGGCATGTACGCTGGTCACTGTTTTGAAGGGGAGTGAAGAACACACACTCAAAAAAGGTAACTTGTTAATTTAACCTTTATTTCTATGAGGGGGAGTAATTCTGAGGGGTC
Source organism: Podarcis pityusensis (assembly GCF_964106645.2). NCBI lineage: Eukaryota > Metazoa > Chordata > Lepidosauria > Squamata > Lacertidae > Podarcis > Podarcis pityusensis. The sequence goes on from NC_138045.1 coordinate 6,175,489, forward strand.
AAACAAAGAAATAATAAAAAAGTGTCAAAAAAGTTATTTTTATAATGACGAGGATGACATTGGGCCCTCATTATTAATTAGTATTTACATCAGGCACTGATTATGATTTATGGTACACTGGGGCCCTGATTAATTTTCTATGGCATTTTGGGGCATTGATTATTGGGCATAGCAAATTTTGCTATGGGGCCCTCTGATTTCTAATTACGTCCCTGTTTTGGACCCCCGGTAGGCCAGCCATGGATAAAGGCAAGAAAAGAAAAATTTCTGAAGAAAACAGAATGTTGAATGATACATGGACAGAATCATTTGCATTCTTTACTGACAAGACTGGTTTACCAGTATGCTTAATAAGTGGTGAGAAATTTGCAAACAACAAAAAGTCAAATATTGCAAGACATTTCCAGAATAAACACACAGCCTTTGCTGAAAAATATCCAGATGGAGATGAGAGACGAAAAGCCGTTGCAGAACTTATGAGGAAGGTTGATAGGAGCAAAAATAATTTCAAGAATTGGGTGAAGTCTGCAAATTCCACAACATATGCTAGTTTTGTAGCCGCTCAGGAAATAGTCAAGCACGGGAAGCCGTTCACAGATGGAGAGTATATAAAAGAAGCATTCATTAAGATTTCGGAACATCTATACATGGACTTCAAAAACAAGAATGAAATTGTGCAGAAAATCAAAGACATGCCTCTGTCTGCGAAGACTGTTAAAGACAGAACCCTAAAAATGGCAGAAAACATTAGCAAACAGCAAATTCAAGACATTAATTCAGCTGTGGCGTACTCCATCGCCTGTGATGAGTCCAAAGATAAAGGTGATATTGAACAAATAGTGCTGTTCTGCCGATATGTGAACTCTTTTGGGCCACAGGAAGAACTGATTGAGCTGATACCACTAAAAGACCAAACAAGGGGTGGACTTCCGGGTTAGCGCCATCGGCGAATGGCGGAGTTCCTCCGACCGGAGGAACTGGCTCCGTGGAAACTGGGTCTTCCCGCCGCGGTGAAGGTGGGGACCCGCTAGAAATCCCAGGCGGAGGAAGCCTGGGAACGTGGGGTTCAGCAGGGCACCAGGAGCGCCCCCTACTCACGGGGAACCCCTTTTCGGGATTCCGGAGTGAAGTGGGGTGAGCGGCGCGGTGCTGCGAACTGATTGCTACTTTCACGGAGTGAAGCCGCACAGCCATCGCCGGAGAGCGCTGACTTTTTCCTGTGGACAATTGGATTTAAAACAAGTACCCGTGAGTAGAAACGGAAAATTGGATCAAGAAGTATCTTAATTTGACATCGAAGCGGGAAGGTTCAAAACAGGAAGTTCGCCTTCCGCTTTTTCTATATAGACTGAAGCAAAAACCTTGTAAGCTAAAGCCTGGAAAGTCGTTAAAAAAGCCTAAATTTCCTTCATTTCTAGCTACTGAGACCCCCTTGGAGGCAGGAGAGAAGGGGGGGGGACTTTGTGTAACGCCTGCAGGAGAGGGAGTGAAGAAGGATAAGTTTCCACCGTCTCTAACCTGGGAACGGGGTGTCAGAGACAGAAATTGTTGGAGAGGTTCATTGACTGTGAATGGAATACTTTGACAGACAGCTAAAGAAGAGAAATAAACTGATTCCAATGTTGCCTTTTGCATTCTAAAGAAACAAAATATCTGAAAAATGAAAGTAATTTTCCTTTGTTGGACTTGCCTTAAAAAGATGGATACAAATAGAAATTGTCTCCTCTAGAGAGAGCCTGCTAAATTGTTGCTGCAGTCTACTTGAGGACTCCACAGCTGTGAGATTAAGATCGTGGGATTAGTCCTTTTGACCTTGACTAAATATGAGCTGGGAGGAAGTTTTGGTGCTTGCTTTATGCAAGACAAGTGCTTTGTTGGAACAGATGCATGAGAAGATGGATTTGATGAATGAGAAAATGGATTTGATGACTGTTGTGGCCAATAACTGTGGACAAATAGTGAATAGTGATACAGAAACCATCCAGGGACCAACTCAGGAACCTGTATTGATTGGGCAAGTGCAGAAGATAATGGAGGAGGCTGCGGTTGCACCTCAAATAATACAAATGGAGAGACCCAAGGCCCTACAGGAGGATAAGCCGCTGTTTTTGAAGATTGAAGTTGGAGTGGGCCAGGGGGAGTCTGGAGCTGAGGAGGCTCTTAACTCTGGAGAGACTTTGAAATATGCTCGTAAATATTTTTTTGGATTATATTGATGACTGTGGGGAGTGGGACTGTGGGGAATGGGCTGGTTTGATGAAGGGAGACGGAGATAATTTTGGGTTGGAACCCCCCAGAGACCTACTCCTCAATGAGAAAGGAAAGAAATTAAGAAAGAGACCAACAAAAGACAAGGAAAAGTGCAAGTATAAACAACAAGAAGAAGAAGATCTGCAGAAGGGACATGGAAGAGACTTAAGGGCCTCGGACATAAGACTTCCAGGTTGATGGACTAGATGGAATAGACAGTAAGGACTGACACGACCCAAGACCAGAGGAGACGTTGGATGAAGATTGGAAGAAAATTTATAAAGAAAATTTTTATTTAGGGAATTAGCTTAAAATTAATGAATATTAGGGGAAATGTTGGAATGAAACTATATGACTCTAGTAGAAATGATATCAGGAGCTATGTATAACTGAGTATTAAGTTTTAAGCTTTAAGGTATTTTATGGTAAGATAAGGTTAAATAAATTAAGGTAATTTGAATAACAGAATATGGGGAAAGATGGGAAGGATCTATCGAGTTAATTAATAGGTTAAATTGTTAAGATAAATTATGTAATAAAAATTGAGAAAGATGGAAAGAATTTGCTGAAATAACTAACTAAACTAGAATACAAAAAGGGAGGTGTGAGGAGGTCAACGAAACAAGCAAATGGAAGTTAAAGATATGTAATATGGGATTTGTGTCTTTCTTTCCTCTTTTTTATTTTTATTTTTTGCTGTATTGTTGTATTGGTTTTTATGTTTTGCGTTTTTTCTTCTTTTTATGTATTGTAGTGTTGTTTTTTATTTTTTATTTTTTTCTGTAATTCTGAAATTATTAATAAATACTATTTTAAAAAAATAAAAATAAAAGACCAAACAAAAGGTGAGGATATCTGTAAGGCTGTCCTGGACTTTTTAAGTGCTAAAAAAATAAACACCAACCACCTGGTCTCAGTGGCTACTGATGGGGCACCGAGCATGAGAGGAGCACAGAAGGGCTTTGTGGCTCTACTGCAGAAGGCGCTGGGTAGAACGCTGCTGTCATTTCATTGCATCCTGCACCAAGAGGCATTGTGTGCTCAACCATTTCCCCCCAAATGCACAAAAGTGATGGATGGATGTGGTCATTCAGATTGTTAAAAAGATAATGGCAAAGGGTTTAAACCACCGCCAGTTTTGTTTGCTATTGCATGAGGTGGAAAGCACATATTCTGACCTCCTGCTCCACAACAAGGTCCGGTGGTTGTCCAGAGGCGAGGTGCTAAAACGCTTTGTCACATGTTTGGAAGAAGTAAAAACCTTCCTGGCCAGCAAAGAGCTCACCTTTGCTGAGCTGGAACAGCCAGAGTGGCTGGAAAAATTACATTTTATGGTAGACATGACAGCCCATCTAAACACACTAAATACAACTCTTCAGGGGAAAGGAGGCACAGCCCTGCACATGCTGGAGGAGGTTTTGGCATTCGAGCGCAAGTTGACAGTGTTTGTCAAAGATTTCCAGAGAGGTACACTGTCTTACTTTCCCTCTTTGAGAGAGTTCAGACAAAGTCATGATACGATAAATTTGGAATATTTCAAGTCTGCAATCACCGCAATGCAAAGCTCGTTTGGGAAACGATTCTGTGGGTTCAGAGAGGAAAAAAACACATTATCCTTCCCTGTCACTCCCCTGGCGATCGATCCATCCCTATTGAATATGACTGCATTTGCAGGTGTAAGTCAACCTGATCTTGAGCTGGAACTGGCCGATATAGCCGACAAAGATATATGGGTGTCCAAGTTCAAATGCTTGACCGCTACTCTTGAGGATGTTGCCCGTCAGAAGGCCATTCTGGCTCAGAATCATAAATGGAGTGATATTGAAAACCTTCCCAAACAGGACAAGCTTGTATTCGAAACATGGAATGCCATCCCCAACACTTATATAAACATGAAAAAGTATGCATTTGGAGTCCTGTCGATCTTCGGTTCCACATATGTATGTGAGCAGGTCTTCTCCAACATGAACTATATTAAAAACAAACATCGATCACGCCTCACAGATGACAGCTTGCAAGCCTGTGTGAAAATGAAGGTGACGTCTTACAGCCCTGATGTGCAGACACTGAACACTGAGGTTCAGGAGCAAAAGTCCCATTAACCTGGTTACCTGGTTGTAAATTAAATATTTTAATTAGCTATTAATTTGTCCTTTTTTTCTTGAGATTGACAGCTGACTGCACGATCCTGTATATATAGCATTAAGGTAAGAAACAATATATGCAGTGTTATATTTGTTTTAAATGTCACAATGGTTTTGCGGCTCCCAGTTGTTGTTTTTCTTTGGAAACGGGTCCAAGTGGCTCTTTTTGTCTTAAAGGTTGCAGACCCCTGGGATAGGCTTAAAATAGAGGTCAAGGAGATAAATAAAATACGGGAAGAACTGTTGGACAGTATGGCAATGACTCAGATGAGACAGAAACAATCAAATCTGAAATTCAGGGGGATCCCAGAGGACCCAAATGAAAATATAAGATCTAAACTGGTTAAAGAACTGGCAGCTTGGTTAGATATGAAAGAAGAGGATATGGGATATTCAATAGCAAACATCTTTCGGATAAAAGTAAAATCCGCTAAAGCTAGAGGGAAGAAACTGCCAGGAGTTCAACTCTTTGGACATGAGGAATGAAGTACTGAAACAGAACTATAACAAAAAGTTGTGTATTCAGGGAAAACCAATTATTATATTTAAAGAGATTCCTTCAAGATTTCTTCGAAGGAGAGACGGTTATAAAAAATTAACCAACCAGTTGAAGAAAAATGGGATCCAATATAGATGGGAATTCCCGGAAGGGATTTCATTCTATTTTAAGGAAAAAAGATTTAAACTATCCAGTCCTCTGGAGCTGGAAAAATTTGCAAGAAGGTACAAAAAGGAACTGGGAAGGATGGGGGGATGGGAGGAAGGGGGGAGCAGATGGGGGGAGAGAGGGGTGGAGATGGAGGGAGTGGAGAGGGAAAAGAGGAGGAAAATTCAGGAGAAGAAAAAGAAGAGGAAGAGACAGAAGATAAGGAACAGTAGATCTAACTTAGATTTGATAACCTATTTACTGTATATCAACCATGGCTTTAAAAATACTGTCGTGGAATGTGAACGGGCTTAATAATAAAAATAAAAGGAACCAGATTGCCCACGTATTATTAAAGAGGAACCTTGATTTAATTTGTCTACAAGAGACCCATGTAACAAAGAAGCATAAAAGAATCTTAAGCAATAAGAGATTAGGGTTGGATTTTGTGGCATCAGATAATGTTAAGAAAAGAGGAGTAGTACTATATATAAAAGAAAAGCTCGACCCAAAATTAATTTATAAAGACAAAGAGGGAAGAATGATAGTAGTAGAAATCACTTTTCAAGGAGAAAAGATAATTGTCGCCGGAATATATGCGCCTAACGATAAAAAGTCTGGGGTTTTTTTGGAATTGGGTAATAAGTTAATAGACTGGATGGAACAAAAATTGATATTGATGGGGGATTTCAATGGAGTGGTTCTACCGAACTTAGATAGATCAACAAAAAAGCAAGAAATGAAGGAAGGTAAATTACCTAGAACCTTCTTTGATTTGGTGGATAATATGGGATTAATTGATGCCTGGAGATTTAAAAACCCTACTATAAAACAGTTTACCTTCTTCTCAAACCCAAACCAGAGTTGGGGGAGAATAGATTATATCCGGATCTCGAAGGAACTGACGCAAAGTTTACTTAAATCAGAAATTCTCCCACAAACCATATCAGACCATAATCCAGTATATATGGAGATAAAGGGAAAGGATTCTAGAACATTCAGATGGAGAATGAATGAAAATTTATTTAATGACCAAAAGATAATAAACAAGGCGAAAGAGACAATCAAAGAATATTTCAATTGGAATCTAAACAAAGGAATATCTATAGAAACGGTATGGGATGCAGAAAAGGCCGTTATGAGAGGCTTCCTAATCCAGAAAAATATCCACCTAAAAAAAGAAAAAGAGAAAAAGAAAGAAGAAATTTTATTACATCTTATGGAGAATGAAAGACAGCTAACTATTAAACCAGGAGATGAAATAATAAAACAAGATATAAAGATGCTACAAGCTCAATTTTCTATGATAGTGAACCAGGAGATTGAATGGAGGATTAAAATGATGAAACAAAAGAACTTTGAATCAGCGAATAAGATAGGGAAATACTTAGCGTGGCAATTAAGAGAAAGGAAAAAACAAAATATGATATGTAAGATAAGGGATGGAGAAAGGACAGTGGAAGATCCAATAGAGATAAAAAAGATATTTCAGAAATACTATAAGGAATTACATAAAAGAGAAAATGAAATAGATAATGAAATAGAAGGTTATTTGGAAAAACATCATTTGCCACAAATAACGACTGAAGAAAGAGAACAATTAAATCAGATAATTACAGAAGAAGAGATCAGGAAAGCAATAAAGAAAATGAAAATAGGAAAAGCACCAGGGCCAGATGGCATATCGGCCAAGTATTACAAAATATTAAGTGACCAACTATCACCAATACTATGTGAAGTTATGAATAACATCTTAAAAGAAGGGAAAATTCCAAATACTTGGAAAGAAGCCTACATTACCTTAATCCCTAAAAAAGATGCGGATGGCCTCAAGGTGAAAAACTACAGGCCGATTTCATTATTAAATAACGATTATAAACTATTTGCCGATGTGCTGGCGGAAAGACTAAAAAAAGTGTTAAATAAAAGAATCCATAAAGACCAAGCAGGTTTCCTACCGGGGAGACAACTAAAAGACAACGTAAGAACCGTGATAGATATTATTGAATACTTGGAAAGTAGAATAGATAAGCAGGCAGCGCTGATATTTATAGATGCCGAAAAGGCATTCGATAATATCTCTTGGCGCTTTATGAAGGAAAATTTGAAAATGATGGGGATTGGAGAAGGATTTAGAAAAGGTATTGAAGCTATTTATCAAGAGCAAAAAGCCAAACTTATAATAAACAATAAAATATCAGAATCTTTTGATATTGCTAAAGGGACGAGGCAAGGATGTCCTCTGTCTCCCCTGCTATTTATAACAGTGCTGGAAGTATTTAATAAGAAGTTAAGGGAAACAACGGAGGTCAAAGGAGTGAAGGTAGGAAGTAAAGAATATAAAATGAAAGCTTTCACGGATGACATAGTATTAACATTGGAAGACCCAAAGAATAGTCTGCAAGAAGCATTACAGAAATTAGAAGAGTTCGGCAAAGTGGCAGGTCTTAAACTCAACAAGAACAAGACTAAAATGTTGACAAAAAATATAAGCAAAGAAGATATAGTAGAATTAGAACAAAAAACCGGAATTATGGCAGCAAAGAAGGTGAAATATCTCGGAGTGTGGATTACAGCTAAAAACATAAACTTATATAAAGATAACTATGAAGCTACTTGGAAGAGTATTAAGAAAGATCTAGAAATCTGGGAGAGACTGAAACTTTCTTTTTTGGGGAGGATATCAGTTATCAAAATGAATGTCTTGCCCAGAATGCTATTTTTGTTTCAAACTATTCCAGTAATTAAGGGGCTGAAACAGTGCAAAGAGTGGCAAAGGGCTTTGGCAAGATATATTTGGCAGGGTAGAAGACCGCGAATAAAAATGAAAATATTGGTAGATAAAAAAGAGAGAGGAGGTTTCTCATTACCAGATTTGAGTTTATACTATGAAGCGGCGTGTTTAATGTGGGTGAAAGATTGGATAAAACTGGAAAATACTGATATTTTGGATTTAGAGGGCTTCGATAACAGGTACGGGTGGCACTCGTACCTGTGGTACGAGAAGGTGAAAGTTTATAGAGGCTTTCTAAATCATATAATTAGAGGACCAATATTCCAAGTTTGGGAAAGAAATAAAGATTTGCTGGAAAAGAAAACACCCTGGTGGATTTCACCAATAGAAGTGCTGAGTGTCAAAAAAACGAATATGGAGGGGGGGAAAGCCACTTATGAAGAACTTACCAGGAAAACCGATCAGGGCATAAAACTTAAACCCTATGAAGAGGTAAAGAACTTATTTACAGGGTGGTTGCAATACCACCAGGTAAACGACTTGCTAAAAGAAGACAAAAAGAAATTAGGATTTGAAGATAAAAAATCTAAATTTAATGTGGAAGTTATAGAAGGTAAAAATAAAACTTTGTCTAGGATGTATGATCTCTTATTGGATTGGTACACAAAAGACGAAGAGGTGAAGGAGGCTATGACCAAATGGGCCATGGATATTGGTCACAATATTGATTTTGTAATGTGGCATGAATTGTGGAATGTTAATATGAAGTTCACGGCGTGTAAGGCATTGAGGGAAAACCTTTGGAAAATGATTTATAGGTGGTATCTCACGCCAGTGAAGTTAGCTAAGATTTATAGATTGTTCCTCTTATTTTTTAATGCCTTCCCCAAAAAGAATACAAAGTCTCTAAAGGTCTTTTTCGTTACTTTTATATTATTTAGTTTCCTTTGCCTAGCTTAAAGGTTGCTGAGGACTTTCACTTTTCTGTTTCTACAGCAGGTGAATAATCACTTCCTTTCTTCACTCTTACGACTATGTATCCTGCGCCTTTTTCACTCCGAAAAGCGGGTCGGGCTCCTCAATTAAATCCTTTTGCATCCAGATCTCACTTAGTGTATAGTCCAGATTTTTTAGCCAAAAATTGCTCCAAAGACACTAAGGGTTCTGTTCTTAAAGTTACGGAGGTTTGTCGCTTTTCCAGTGGGAGCTAGAGGCATCGCAACACGGGGTCCGCAGAGCTTACCATTCGCGTTTCTCAGTCCCGTCGCTCTCGAGTCCCTTGAGAAAAAACCCGAAAAAACATCAGAACCACTCCAACGCTGCTGGATAGCTTATCCCTCAAGGGTGTCCCCCTTGAGATTTTGGGGGTCGCAGTGCCTTTGCGTTGCCCCCAAGCCCGCGTGAGGCTCGGAAAAGCCCTTCGGCTGCTTCTCCGCGCTCCCTGCTGCTTGCGATCCAAACCGGAAGTCGCCACCCGCTTTTGTACATTGCTGTCTTTTATGACATTCTAACAGTTGCATCTTTGTATTCAATCCCTTCAGCACCTTGGACAGCAGTCTCTCAAGGCTCAGCCACAGGTACCTGGTGCCCCATGCTTCCTAGGCCCAGGTCCGTGCTTTAAAGGCACTGTGTCCGAGTGTTTTGTTGTCCCAGAGCTTTCTAATTGTGACTCATTTTCTTTTCTTTTTTTTAAATGATATTTATTAAGGTTTCAAAAAAAAGAAATTACATAGTCTTACATTTCATTTCCTTGTTTCCCTGACCTCCTCACACCTCCCTTTTTTGTATTCCAGTTCAATTAGTTAATTCAGCAATTCCTTTCCCGCTTTGTTTTTGTCTTAATCCTTTAACTTAATATATTATAACTTTGGATTCTCATCTGTTAACAATCCATTTTTACATACACCTTAACATTGCTGCTAAGACCACTTAATTTCATTCTGACATCATTCTAACATTCATTAATTTTGCAGTATTTCTGTAAATAGTCTTTAAATTTCTTCCAATCTTCTTCCACCGACTCTTCTCCCTGGTCTCGGATTCTGCCAGTCATTTCCGCCAATTCCATGTAGTCCATCACCTTCATCTGCCATTCTTCCATAGTGGGTAGATCTTGTGTCTTCCAATACTTTGCAATAAGTATTCTTGCTGCTGTTGTGGCATACATAAAGAAAGTTCTGTCCTTCTTTGGCACCAATTGGCCGACCATGCCCAGGAGAAAGGCCTCTGGTTTCTTCAGGAAGGTATATTTATATACCTTTTTCATTTCGTTATAGATCATCTCCCAGAAAGCCTTGATCCTTGGGCATGTTCACCAAAGGTGAAAGAATGTACCTTCAGTCTCTTTACATTTCCAACATTTATTATCGGGCAAATGATAGATTTTTGCAAGCTTGACTGGGGTCATGTTATTTTCGTAATATTCTCTCTTAAGGCATTACATGCCGTAAACTTCATACCTGTGGTCCATAACTGTTCCCAGTCAGCCATCATTATGTTATGTCCAACATCTTGTGCCCATTTAATCATAGCAGATTTCACCGTTTCATCCTGAGTATTCCATTTCAACAGCAAGTTATACATCTTTGACAAAATCTTGGTTTTGGGTTCTAACAGTTCTGTTTCTAATTTTGATTTTTCCACCTGGAAGCCAATTTTCTTGTCCAAATTGTATGCCTCCATTATCTGATAATAATGAAGCCAATCTCGCACTTTGTTTTTTAGTTTCTCAAAACTCTGCAATTTCAATCTATCTCCCTCTTGTTCCAGAATTTCCCAATATTTCGGCCATTTGGCCTCCATATTGAGCTTTTTCTGAGCTTTCGCTTCCATCGGTGACAGCCACCTTGGGGTTTTATTTTCCAGTAGGTCCTTATATCTTATCCAGACATTAAACAATGCTTTCCTGACAATATGGTTTTTAAATGCTTTATGTGCTTTGACCTTATCATACCACAAATATGCATGCCATCCAAATACATTATTAAAACCTTCTGAGTCCAAAATGTCTGTGTTTTCAAGAAGCAGCCATTCTTTCAGCCAGCAAAAAGCTGCTGATTCATAATAAAGTTTAAGGTCTGGCAGGGCAAATCCACCTCTTTCCTTTGCATCCGTTAGTATTTTAAATTTTATTCTAGGCTTCTTGCCCTGCCAGACAAATCTAGAGATATCTCTCTGCCACTTCTTGAAGCAATCCATTTTGTCCAAAATTTGCAATGTTTGAAACAGAAACAAGATTCTAGGCAATACATTCATTTTTATCGCAGCAATACGGCCTAGCAGTGAAAGCTTCAAATTTGACCAAATTTCTAAATCTTTTTTCACTTCAGTCCAGCATTTTTCATAGTTGTCTTTAAATAGATTCCCATTTTTAGCTGTCATGTTAATCCCCAGGTATTTCACTTTCTTAACCACTGTTAAACCTGTCTCATTCTGAAACCTCTCTCTCTCAATCGCTGTTAAATTTTTCCCTAAGACCTTTGTTTTTAACTTATGCAGTTTAAATCCTGCAACCTGACCAAATTCTTGAATCAGTTCCAAAACCCTTTTAGTGCTAGATTCTGGTTCCTGTAATGTCAATACTAAGTCATCTGTGACTCATTTTCTGCAATACTAAGTCATCTGTGACTCATTTTCAGCATTCCTGTCCAGGGCAGCTTTATTTATTTCATGTCTTTAAGGAGTCCTCTGTGCGTGGCAAAGGCTTGTTGCTGGGACAATAGGAGGCTACCTTATACTGAGTCCCACTATGGCTCTATCTAGCTCAGTCTTGTCCACAATGGATGGCAAAAACTCTCCAGGGTTTCAGACAGAGGACATTCTAGCTGGAGATACAACAGATGGAACCTGAGAGCTTCTGCATGTAAGCAGCTGCTTTACCACTAAGCTATGGCCCTTCTCCCATTGCTTCTGCCCTGAATGAACTGCAAGCCTGTCCTCCAGTCCTCCCAAAACTCTCTTTTGTGGCTACACTCTGCAGGAGGTCATTGGTTGCAGAAGTTGAGCTGTCTGCACAAGTGACTGAATCCGTGAGAAGGCTGATCTGGAATGAAATGCTGACTTTCAGGCATCTCTTGAAGACCTTTTTTATGCCAACAGCTCTGTGCTATCATTTAAACATTTCTTGAGCACCCAGACATTTGAATTCTTTGGACTGATTTTAATGTCCACCGTCCACCCGCTTTTGTACATTGCTGTCTTTTATGACATGCCCTAGCTTCTGAGAAGCCTTTTGCTCAAACCAGTTAGACATGACATGAATTAGTCGTTTTATCCACCCGGCATGTATGGAACAGACCCTGACGAATCAAATGACAAGGCATAATTAATCCCCCAGCTGAACTGAACAGGGAGCATGCAAACAAGAAATTATTAGTTCAAGGTACAGAAGCCCCAGAACACCCCAGCCACATGGAGTTAAGAATAGCAATTCCAGATTAAAGGGCTTGCATCTGAGACATTTGTTCCTTCCTTTTTTCCAAGACAGGTGATGTTCCTACGAATACATGGGAAATTTTGAAAGGACCGTCGGCATTTTCCCTCCGCAGCTGAAGATCCAGAGCTATCTGAAGAGGGGGAAATACCAGGTCTTGCTCAGCTGGAGATGTCTTATTTCCTTTGAAGATATAAGCTGATTAGAATTTTAGGCTGCCGGGGGTGGGGCAAAATCTGAGGATGGGAAAAATGATATCACTGGCAGTCACATGGGAGGCTGCTGAAAATGCACATGGAGAAACAATGGGTCCTTGAACTGAGGGGACTGTCTGACCTGCAGGAGGAAGCCAGTTGTTGAAAGGGAACATGGATCTGAGCAGGAGCTTAGAGGGAGATTTCAACATTCAGCTGGAGCTATCAATGGCAGTTCGTCACTAGTTTGGAGTTGGGGACTCTTTTTCAGTCTTAAGGGCCATATTCTCCTCTGGGAAGCCTTCCAGGGGCCGTGTGCCTGTGGTGGGAGGGGCCACAGGTGAAAGTGGGTGGAGTGATGAATGTAAACTTTGTTTTCCTAAGGGAGGCTGGTTTCTACACACATTCAACTCTCCACTCTCTGTCCTTCATGACTCAAGGTTGCGAGGGGAGGGGTAGTACCTCTGGTGGGGGGGCACGTTGTGCTCCTTCTGGGGTAGTTTGTCCACCTTTGGTCACTACAGCTCTCACCTGCGGCTCTTAGAAACTGTCAGCCTGCAGCAGCAGCCACACCCTAGGAATGGCTTCAACTGGCGGGCTAACCAGGTGAGGGGAGTTGATGGGTCTCAAACCCTCAGTGAGTTAGGGGCTTCCCCTGTACACAAAGCTAATATCAGGTACTGACTAGAGGAGGAGGAATGGCGGGAGGCTACAGCCAGGGAACCCCCCCCCCCCACCGGAAGCATCAAAGTGGGAAGGCCCCAAGCCAGGAGACTGCTGGTGGGATGCAGGAGACAGGTCAGAAGAAGAAGAAGGGGGAGCAGATGGGTTGGAGGCTAAACAAGCAACAGGTTTAAGGGAGACTGAGGCAGCTGAGGAGGAGGAGGAGGTGGTGGCGGCTGAGGCTGCAACAGATCCCCAGGCACCTGCCATGTCCACTGTTCCCTTCTCCCCTCCTCCTCTGTCCCCAGGAACAAGGGAGGCATTACATGGAGCAGAACAAAAGGCACAGAGAGCCCCTCCACGACTGTTGGGAAGTCAGCCGACTGGGGTGGAGCCTTAGGCTAGGGATGCCATATTTCTAAAAGTAGAAACCAAGACACCCCGAAAGCTGTGGAGCTATTTTTAGGAAGACCCCCAAATTGTTGAGCTTCTTAAAGGAAGACCCAGAAGCTGTTGATGTATGATAGCCCTACCTTAGGAGGAGGCTAAGATCCTCCGTTCTGGCAACTGGGGCTAGTCCTGCCTGTGGAGTTTCTCTGTCGGGTTTTGTCTCTCTGAAGAAAGAGTCCACCTTACTGCTCATCTCTGAGTTTTGATGCTGAACTGCAGCTGAATCAGCCGTGACAGCCAGGCTCCGGCCAATTGAGCAGATGAGACCACTAGGGGGTCCAACAGTCAAGAAGGTGGTTTCTGCCCGTGCTTTAGAGGGAAGTGACGAGCAGTGGGGCTCATCCACCTGGGAAGGTAGCTCATTTAAGAGAAGGAAGTCCCTGATCATAAACCTGATTGATCCATTTAGCCCAGTATTGCCCACTTCCAGCCTGAGTGGCAGAAGCTCTCCAAGGTCTTGGGCAGAGAAAGGCTCCTACCTACATTGAGCTTCTAACTGCAGGTGCTAGGGACTGCACCTGGGACCTTCTGCATGCAATGCAGGTGCTGACACACTGAGGCTATGGCGCCTCCACAAAACCTTCAGTTATGGGCAGGAGGCACTACTCGGCATCCTTATATCCCACCCTTCCTCCCAAAGGAGTCCAGGGCAGCAAACACACAACAGTTAAATAACCAAAACATCCAAAAACAGTTCCTACACAGAAGCAGACTAAGAAAAATCTCTACTTAGAAGGTTCCTTGAAAGAGGAAGAGGAAGTAGGTATTGAAAAGATAGCAGAGAAGGGACCCCCGATAAGATGGTACCTGCAGGAAGCCGTCATCTGCAGAGCAGAGCCATCCATTGGGTATACAAGGGGTGATATGATTTTTCAGGTGCTTTAGCCTCAACCAATACCTCAAACTATCAATCAACCTCCTCAGTCTCCTTTATGCTTCTGATGAAATAGGCTATGCCTGCATCAGTTATTGTTATGTTGTCCTAAAATGCCACTACTCTTTTGTCTCTTCCTTCTGAAGGATCCCGGTGAACAAGCAAAAAGCCCTTGGAAAAAAACACACACACACACACACACACACACACACACACACACGGACAAGACAATACAGGGCTGTGCACCACAAACCATCCCAAAATAAGCCTCCATTCCCCATCAATCAATATTGGGCTAAAAGCTAAATGCACCTAAAAACTGGTTTTGAAATAGCCTTGGTCTTGCCTAGTCCCCTCAGCCTTGTGAGTTTGGGAGCTAGTCTGCAAGGGTGAAAATCTAATGGAGGATTCCATTATTGAATTAACCAAGCAAGGGTCATAGTTGCCACCTATGTACCTTGTGGTTGCTCTGTGCCAGAGGGCAAATGAGGGTGGGCCTCCTCCCTCGCCTGGCTGGGAATGAAAAAGGAAAAGGTCAGAGTTGTGTGAGAGAGCTGGGCTGGAAGTTGGCCGAAGTCACAGAGAGAGAGCCATGCCTGATTTCTTCTTGATTCAAAGGCTGTAACTGGAAGAAGCAAGACCTTCTAGGGTGTTAATGCTGTGAGCCTCTCCATCTTCGGCTCAGGTTGTATATGTGTGTGAATAAACCATATATCATAAAGACACCACAGTCTCCGCTGAGCCTCATTCCAAGGAAACTTGCACTAACAACCTCACTAATGCAGCCCTTTCAGTCCTTTATTCTAGTTCCCCTTTCCATGCCATACCATACAAGGCTTTGCCAGTATTTTCAGGGTCATCTTCCACCACAATTTAGGGTTGCCATATGTCTGGGGAAACCTGGACATGTCCTCTTTTGGGGGACCAACATGCCTATCTGGGCGATTTTTTACATTTTAAAGGAAATGTCCAGGTTGAGGGTGAGTTGTTGGGGTCTCGGGCTCAGGTGGCTCGGGATTGGGCTGCTCTGCCCGTCATGGCCCCTGCCAGCCCGAGCTGGGGAAAGGGGCATGGCAGTGGCAACCCCGCCCACCTCTTTTCCCAGCTCGGGCTGGCAGTGCCTCAGGCTGTCCTCTTTTTTTGCTCTTGTACCTTTGTTTTCAAACAGCTTAGTTCTTGAACGTTTTGGCTCCCGGAACTGATTCCATTCAACTTCCAAGGTACGACTGTAATCAAAATCAAAACAACCACCACCCAGTAACCCACAATTGGATGGCCCCATTGGGTTCTGGAATTATGGAGGGATGAAAAACTGATCGCATTCCACTTGCTCTACACTATGCGTGTACCCCTGACCGTGTCCTCCCTTACTCATTTCCCCCCTAAACTAGAAAGCCCCAAATGTTTTAGCTTCTCATCTGGGAGTTGCTTCAGCCCCTTGATAATTTTGGTTGCCCTCTGCTGAACATTCCTGCCCCCCCCCCCCCAAGCTCTGTCTTCAACTGCAAACGTGGCAGACAATGCCTTCCCAAAAAAGTGCAGTTTTACTTTTAAGGACAGGAAATTCTCCTGCAGGCCATCTGTGCTAAAGAGAGGGTGCAGATATAACTCTCCTTGTTTTGGACCACCCAATTTGCATAAAAATAAGACAAGATTAAAAGTGTTGAGTTTTCCCCACCCCATGGAAAAGGAGCAAATGAAAAATCCTCTCCTGAGCTGTGGCTGCTACTTGCTGAGCATGAGAGATGAAAAGGGCCTGTATGGATTTGGCAAAGTCAGCATTCAGAGTTCGAGAATCACACTTGGCTCATGACCAAGGGTGTCCAAAAATAGCAAAAGCCAAACTTTTGGCTCAGAGTTGAAATGCTGACGTTCCTCTTCTCTATGGCCTGCTGGTCAGCGGATGCCTTCACCAAGACCTGGTTTTCTAACTTTAGACCTTTCGCCTACACCTGCTGTTCTGGGCTATGAAACAACAGCAGCAATTCATCCCTTGGCTCATTGCAAATCATGTGTGCAAACACAGAATCTGGCTTTGGGCTGCTTTGCCTCTGACTTACTTTGCAACATCCTCTCCCTCCAGAGGAATCTTGCTTTGAACAAAAGTAACCCACACTGGAGGATCAACTTCACTTTACTTGAGTAGACCCAGTGGCGTAGTGGGCTGCGGGGCACAGGGGCAGTTGCCCCAGGCACAAAATTGTTAGAGGTGCACAATTTCAGCACCTGGTGCTGCCTCAATACAGCTGCACGCTTCCATCACTGGGGTCCGATGACAACGGCTTGTCCATGCGATCAGGTAAGTGACCTCTCCAGACAATGGGGTGGCTCTTCTTTTCTTATCTCTGTGGCTGTGATCCCCTGGGTGATGTGGTGGCCATTAGGCAGTCGAATGCGCATGCATACTCCGTCTGTTTCCCTCCCTCCTACCCCCTCCTCCACGTGGCCCTGGGAACTGGCAAGCCATCCTATGTCTCTGACTAGGCAGAGCTCTGGCACCCTGCTACCTTGGTGGAGTCGACCTCTTTCCAAACCTGAGCAATTTTATCTGCAAAAAAATTCATTACAGGAGTCATTACAGGAGATCTTGGACTGTGTATCAGACCCTGATGGCAAAGGTGGTTCTGTTAGATTATGAACCACCTGAAAGAGTCTCCTGGTACTGTTTTCACCAACAGATCCAGCAACAATGGTCCTCCTCACCGTCGCTATCGCCACTTGGTAGGCTCGACGATGAGCTCTAACCCATGTGTGGTCTCATTTGACGTGGGTTTTTCACCACCAGCACTTTAGCTGTCTCAGGAATTGTTTCCTCACCCTCAGCCCCAGGGGTAGAACCACAGGGTCATCCAAGTGCCATGCCATTGAAGAGGGTGCTTTTTAAGGTTTGTGGAGCAGCACACTCTTGTTCCCCACCACCAAATGTGCTTTCCATGTGTTTGGCCACCGTCTATCGGGTCTCCCCAGATGAATTTGCTATTAGAAGGAGGCATGTGAAGCCATAATCCTGGGAAGAGATTCTGGAGAGAAGCACTCGACCCAATATTAGCCTTTGATTCTGTGAGAGGCGCCCAGTGCTTGGTCTTACTAGCTGCAGCTCAACTTTAACAATGTTTACAGCAGAGGAGCAAGTCCTGGAGGGCTGGCTTCCTATTCTGCCTCTATGGGTGAGTTGGCATTTATGAGGAAAATTCCAGGGTGTGAGGCTACTCAACAGCCCAGCTCGTCGGGCAGAGCCCGCGGGTACTTGCGGTCAGAAATGAAGGAGATTCCAGCCACAAATTGGAGCAAAACAGCGGTTAGTAGACCAAGATCCTTTTTTGTTGCGCAACAGGTTCCCACAGGAGTAAGAACCCCGAACATGGGGTGACATTGACTTTTAAAACTTCCCACGGTCACCCAGAATACATTGCATACAGACCCAATCGCCTTCTCAATCCAGCCCGCGGATGGTCCAGGAATCAGCGTGTTTTAACATGAGTAGAATGTATCCTCTTACTCAAAATGCATCTCTGGGTTATTTGTGGGGCATAGGAATCTGGGCTGGGACAAACTTCCTCTACATGTGACTAAAGGTGGGTGTGGACTCACCTGTGCAGGTAACGACAAAAGCACAGGGCAGGGCAGCCATCTCTCTCTCTTTCACCACATGCATCGAAGAAGCAACATCTGCTTAGCCAAAGATGCCCTCTTGGCCTCCAGCCAAGAGAGGACAAAGGGACTGTCTTCTTATGGAATAGTTTTCAAGTGTATGTTACTTTTCTAAGCTAAGTCTGCCTTCTGGGATCCGATTGTGAACAGAATGTGAGTAAACTCTTTTTATACTTTTAGGGAAGACTGTGTCATGTCTTATCTTTTATGAGGGAAAAAGGGGGGAAATACCAGAACAGTTATTATATAGGCTTTAGCAAGCCCGAGCAAACGCATCCGCTGCCAATTTTAAAAGAGGGGAATGTTACTCTGCTAAATTGTTGAACTTGTTAAGACAAGTTGGATAAGGATATAATCAGACAATATATCCTCTCCTGCATCCCTGAACATTCCCACAGGTCTGAGGGACGGTGGACAGGCCATAGGCAAACATGTCCAGACTTCTCACTCAGTACAAGCTGAACACAGGCAAACATGTCCAGGCACCTCTTAAGTAAAGCTAAAGGTAAAGGGAGCCCTGACCATTAGGTCCAGTCGTGACCGAATCGCGGTTGCAGCGCTCATCTCACCTTATTGGCCGCCGAGGGAGCCGCCATAAAGCTTCCGGGTCATGTGGCCAGCATGACTAAGCCGCTTCTGGCAAACCAGAGCTGCGCACGGAAACGCCGTTTACCTTCCCGCCGGAGCGGCCCCTATTGATCTACTTGCACTTGGACGTGCTTTCAAACTGCTAGGTTGGCAGGAGCAGGGACTGAGCAACGGGAGCTCAGCCCGTCGCGGGGATTCAAACTGCCGACCTTCTGATCAGCAAGCCCTAGGCTCTGTGGTTTAGACCGCAGCGCCACCCGCGTCCCTCCTGCACATCCATACCCTGGGGCAAGTCTGGGGATGGGCTCTTGGTTTCTTTGGCCAACTAACTGCTCAGTAATTGTCACCTTTGGGCACTTCCCTGGGTGTGGGGGGGTGTACACGTGTCCTCACGCTTGAGGGATTATGGCGGGAGAGAGAGGGGGAAAGAGTCATTTCCTTAAGGGCCAGAATGGCGTTGGAATGGAGGAAATTGATACAGGGGGTGGATTTTCTGAAGTGAGGGGCTTTTCCTAAGCCGGCAGTCCATAAGGGAAGTGGCTTGACAGATTTCTTGCAACAAAGGATCACTTTTTGCAATAGAAACCAGTTAATGGGCTTTTGATGGGCTGAGTCCATTGTTCTCTCAGCAGGCGACCATTCAGGAGCTCAGTCAAGCTGGCGAAGCTCCGCTGCTCTGCAGAACGGAAAGAGGCAGCGGTACAAGACAGATTCTGTCCACTAGAGGCCGCTAAGCGCTATTGGCTAGCTGTCCAAATCCGATGCTTTTGATTGGTCTATACGCAGCAGTATGTAAATACAGAGTTCATGCCCAAGTCCCCGTTCATATTGATACGCTTTCATACCAGAAAGAGGGAAGCAGGGTCTTTCATTAATAAAAAAAGATGTGGTGCTTGGTGCGACAGGGGAAGGAAAGGGCTTTCTCGAGCTCATTGTCTCGCGCCCTAGCTATGTGGAGGGGTTTCTGGGGAAGGCAAGATCCCTAGCGAATTCCCCCCTCGGAAATTCCGTATAGCATATTCTTAAAAAAGGGGGAAAAGGAAAAAGGAGGAGGGGGAGGAGAAAAGACTGAAAGGGAAGAAAGGTTTCCTCTGTTCCCCTCCACTCTTCCAAAAGAATTCCAAGCTGAGGTGCAGAGCTCTTTCCTCCCTTGTGACCTCCCCACCCTCCTCCTCCTCCCTTCCACATAACTGGCTGTGTCACCTTGCCTGCCAATCATACCTCCCTTTGAACTGAAGCAGAGTTCCATCCCTGTTTGTGCCACTTCTGGAGTCTAAAAGCCGAGGACCTAAATCAGCCAAAGGAAAATGACACCCTTCCTACCCACGCAAAAATGCAACTTTCTTTGGTCTGTTTGGTACTGGACGTGGTCGCCAAGCTTGGCAAAAGGGGGTTGTTTTTTTCTTTTGTTTTAAGAAGCGAAGCAATAGCTCATTTGCTTGCGAGTGTGGGAGTCTGCAATTCTTGGTGTTCCAGGGCTTTTTGCAAGTTGGAGTTGCCTCCAGTCCACCCCGGATGTAAGAACAGTCCTTCTGGATTAGACCAATGGATGATCTAGTCCAGCACCTTGTTCCCCATAGTTGCCCAGCAGAGGCTCACAACAAGCCCATAAGCAGGACCTGAGTGCAATGGCCCTCTCCCACTCATATTCCCAAGCAGGGCCGGACCTCTGATGAGCCAGAGTGAGGCAGCTGCCTCAGGCGGCCGATGCTGAGGTGAGGGGATTGAGCTGGGAGTGCCCTGTGGCCTGTCCTGTACCCCTACATTAGCTGACTGCTCTCAAGTGCAGGGAAAGCTCCTGTCCTTTCCAAAGAACATTCACAAACCGGTGTTCCCGGAGAATCTGAGGGCTCCCTTGGGCAGAAATCAAGACACCAACCAGAGCAATTTGGAGCAAATCAGCAGCCTGTAGCCTCGGTCTTTATTGAAGAAAGACTGTCCCGACAGGACTCCCACCGCCCACGAGGTGAAGCAAGATGGAAGCCCAGAACAAAAGAAGACCCCAACTTTTATTAGCTCCTAATCCCCTAAGTTACACCCCTAGAAATACATCATAACTACATCATGACTACATTAAAAACAAGAGGAGTCAGGGGAGGGGTTGCACAGGTAATCTGAGTATCATGACACCTGGCCGGAGCCCCTTCTCCCCCTCCCCATGAGTCATTTCCAGAAGACAAAAGGATGGGCACAGTTTCCTACCCCCTGAGGGGAATCCGATCACTGTCCCTTTGTCATAGTCCGAGTTGAATCCACTCGCATATGCAGTCCGTCGTGTCCCTGATAGTCCTCTGTCTGAGCCCATCAAGATGACTATCAAGGTTGCCATGCCAACTGGGAAGGGCTGTTGAGTACGTGCCTCCTCGGTCAAAGGATTATGGCTGACTGACATTGATCCACCCCCCTTTGATAGTCTTTGTAACATGAAGCAAAATAAAAGTGATCCGGTGAAAATCCGATGTACGGCTGATTTATAGTGAATTTATGAAGAAACTGCCCCAGAAGTTCAAAACCACTTTCACTTTCCCGGAAGCGGGTTGCAACATTTTGATTAAATCAGTCACGGTCAATTGAACTCGGAAACTTTGTATTTGAGAGCTGTCAAAGTATAGAGAAGCGCGCGCCTGCTGCCTGCAATACCTGCGTGGCCGCCACAAGGGGTGCTGTTCGGTAACGCTGATTGGCTGAAGCGGCAGCCGATTGACCCTGAGTTCAGACAGTTGGTCGATCCATAATAAGGATAGGGCGAGGTAGAGTTGTACGGTCTACTCAGGGAAAATATATGAAAATAAAGGGGTTCCGAGCGGAGCTGTCAAGCTAGCGCTTCCTTATTTACGGAAGGCTTTTAGGGGATGCCCCTCTAGAAGGGACATCCCTAGGCTCGGGGAAGGTGGGGTGTGTATGTGTGGTGCTTGTGCATTACAGTGTAACAAAGGGGGGGTCTCCTGCTACAGTTCCCCCCTTCGGAGACAAGATTGCGAAGGTGGACACCGCGCAATCCTTTTCTCCGCACAAGCTCGTAAAAGTCTGACATGCCATACCCAGAATCCGGATTTCGCCGAGCTCCTAGGGGTGCCATCTCGATGGAAGTCGAAGGGGTTCCTGGTGGGAACATCCTGTGAGAGGCAGGCGTGCGGGATCGGAGAAGCGGAACGCAGGAGTCGCACGTTTGACAGCAAAGCGGGAAGTAATGGATAGCGCAGCAGAAGAAAACAATGCAAATAGCTACAGTGATCAGAATCAGGAGTCTGTTCCCCAAGAGTTGTTTTATCCATCCGGATCCCGGTAGCCAGCTCCAAAATTGAGCATCGGATAGACCTTCATGTTGGATATCTCTAAGTTCGTCGGTCAGTTTGTGGATATTGTTGAGATGACCTGTAATGTTCAAGGTCTGATCAGAGACGTACGTACAGCACTCGGTTCCTACGGGGGTACATACTCCTCCAGTCGAAGCCAGAATATAGTCCAAAGCAAGACGATTCTGAATCGCCATCTGTCTGACCTCTGTCAGCTCTGTTAGGATAGATTGGGTTGCCGCATTAGATTCTTCCATAAAAGGTAATAGAATGTCCGTCAGTTTAAGAATGTCTACATGGTTGGATCCTGCTCCGTAGGCAGGGAAGAGGGCTCACCCATAGGTTTCCCCGGAAAGTTCTGACAAGTCCTTTGCCCTCTTGTTGTGTCTCCTTCCAGGGGGAAGGTCTGGGGTGACCCTGATCCCAGGCAAGATTAGTCCAAGGTAGCAGGTGCCTTGGGAGTGGGGGCTGGCCCACGATGGCCGCACACCCAAAACAATCCCTGTAGACAGGAGTCTATGCGGCCCGTGAGGAAGGTACGGAAAAAGCACTGGGAAATGGGGGAGGGGTCCCAAGAATTAGGCAAATTCATCACTTGCTTCCAAGCAGACAACAGATCTGGATGGGTAGAGGGGGTGCCCTGTCGCCACAAAGTGATTTTACCGGTCAGGGTGATGTCAATGATGTACTTACAGGTGCTTTCTCCAATCATCCTGTCATTGCCGCTGAACTTCCGACAGAGGTCACTTTTCGTAGGTCCGGTTAGGTAGATGTACTGGTGAGTTAAGTTCACAGCAGTCAGGTTCCAGGACTGTACATCAGTAGAGAGGTGTTGTTGTAAGGTGAGGGGTACTCCAAGAAAAGGAATGCCACTGCGGAGGTGAGCCGGGGCATTGGCGCAGATCCAACAGTCGTCAGTGGTAGCTTGCTTTGCAATTTCGGAGACCAGCTTCACGTAGGTGTTGGATTGCCAGGTGGATAACAGGTCGTCATTGGTAGGGGGTTCGGATATCGACAGTTCCCCCCTTTGTGGAGGGGGTCCTGTCGATGTAGGTGTTGGAATACTGCCAGGGAGACAAAGTCCATCATGGCCCCAAGCCGTCTGCCGGACGATCCATCGACCTCCCGTAGGCACGCAGTATCAACAATTAGCGACATGAGTTTCTAGAAAATATCTCGCCACATTCCAGAGCTCATGCACACTCTATCAGCAGATAATGCACAGCCAAAAGTTGCACTCAGGAGAGCATTATTTACAAGTTTATTCAGCGTTGATCAGAACACAGAAAAACATGACTGCCTGCTTTAGTGTCTACGACACAGAGAGAAAAACGAAAGCAACAGAAAACATAAATATCCTGTGAACAGGAAATACGCAGACTCTGTCTCACAAAGCCTGCTCCCTTTTAAGGTGGAACGGAAATATCCTAACATCCTCCCCCTTTCCGTGTAACCTGTAGTACCTGTGGTTCAACCCAATTGCAACCTTTGTACGTAAACCTTAAGTTGTTCTCTGTTAACAACCTTAGACAACAGATCAGCAGAAATTTCATTTCCTGGCATGTAGGACACCTGAATGAGTCCTTTCTCAATACACTCTCTTGCACGATGTAGCTTAATCTGCAAGTACTTGGTTCTTTGCTTGCAACTCTCTGAGTTCAGCAAAGCCAAACACGATCTATTGTCTTGATACACTTGTACAGGACATTTCACAGAAACTCTGATGTCCTTAAACAGTTGCATCAACCATTCACAATCCATGAGTGAAAATGACAGAGCATTGAGTTTTGCTTCACAGGAACTTAGGCTCACTGTTGTCTGCTTTTTGCACAACCAGTCAAACAGGCAGTGGTTGTACATGTAGCATACTCCAGAAGTGCTTGTACCATCCGTGGTGTCACTTCCAAAACTTGCATCTGCAAAGATTTCAAGACCTCCAGTCTTCTGACTGGTGAACCTCAGCCTGTAGTGCAAAGTCCCTTTCAAATAGCGGGCTATGCGCTTCAGAGCTTTCCAATCCTGAACAGTAGGATTGTTAGCATGTCTGCTAAGCAGGTTAGTGCTTACAGCTATGTCAGGTCTTGAGCATCTAGCAATGAAATTCAACTTGCCTAGAATGCATCTGTACAGCGTAGTGTCAGAAAACGCTTCAGCAGTACTGTCTACCTGGTAACCTGTCACCATCGGTGTGTCTGCTGGGTTTGCATCAACCAAATTCAACCTGGTTAATACATCAGCAATTTTCTGTGTTTGGTGTACCAGAAAATTACCTGCTTGGTCCCTCTCCACCTGCAGAGAAAGATAGTTGGATACCTCACTAAGATCCTTCATGTCAAAGTGCTCCTTCAGCTGAGCTAGGGTGCTTTGGTACAAAGCCTGATTCTTCCAAAACATCAGAAGATCATCAACAAAACATAAACAATACAGTTTGTTTTGCCCCTCCTCCTTGACAAACACACATGGATCAGCTTTGCCCTGGTGAAAACCTTTGAAGCTTGAAGGTTCCCATACCTTCTCTGAGCTACTAAGAACAGCAGTTGCTGTCTTAGCAAACTCATCAGCAAATCTCTTTGGAGGTCTGCCCTTTGTGGCTCTTTCAGATCTGCGTACTAGACGCAAGTCTTCTGGACTCATCTCCTCCTTCTTAGGAGAAAAGTGACCAATGGTGAACAGTGGTTCTTCCAGTTCATTGTCAGACGCATCAGATGGTCTGACTGAGGCCTTTGCACTCTTGTAGTCTGCTGTGTCATCACTGTCACTGACACCAGCAGCAGCGCCGCCCACTGAACTGGAATCCGAACTCTGATCATCATCATCATCATCCTCAGCAGCTTCCTCAACATTATCTGCTTTCTTCACATCACCTTCATCCTCCTCTGGGTAACTCTGGAAAATTCCCACATTTCCCCCCCACTTAGGATTGTACTCAACACTCTTTGTGAACTTAATGGATTTAGAGTCAGTCATCCACACCCTGTATGCACCTTTTTCGTACCCCATGAACAAACCATGTGCCCCACACTTCCCAAGCTTGTTGCTCTGTGGGGTGTGTACCCACATGTCAGAACCAAAGGTTCTCATGTGCTTGATGTTGGGTTTCTTACCAAACATCTTCTCATAGGGAGTACAGCCAATAGGTGATGACAATCTGCGATTATAAGTGTAAACAAAATTCGACAGAGCCTCCCCCCAAAACTTCTCAGGGAGATTGGCATCATGCAACAAGGTTTCCACTCCTTGCAGCAACGTTTGATTTGCTCGCTCCGCAAGCCCATTCGTCCATGGCGTTCTAGGCGTTGACAAGTCATGCTGAATTCCCTTCTCAGTCAGGAAAGCTTCAAACTGCTGAGAAGTGAACTCCCCGCCTCGATCAGTAAAGAGACAGCCAATACGTTTACCGTGAACATTCTCCAACCAAGCACAGAATGCCTTGAACTTAGGAAACGCTTGTGATTTCTGCTCGAGCATAAACACATGAATGTACCTGGAAAAAGAATCAATTAGAACCATGAAGTACCTTGCTCCACCCAAAGAGGGCGCAAGTGGACCAACCAGGTCTGCGTGCACTAGCTGGTAGGGTTTGGAAGCCTGCCTGCTAGACTCCTTGCCTTTGGGAGTAACCTTCACCTTGTTCTCTGCACAAGATACACATTTCATGTGAAACTTACAGGGTTTGATGTTCAAACCCTCAACCATCTCTGGCATCTTGGCCAGTGCCTTCCAAGAGAGGTGACAAAACCTTCTGTGTGCATCGTGAATGCATCCTGCATGAAGAACTTTGTTAGTTTGTGCAACACAACAAGAATCAGCATTAGACACAACAGCACCAATGTCATCATAAGTTATACAGAACAAGCCATCCATAAACTGCATGCAAAATGTCCTCTTTGCCTTTTCTGATGACACAGACGCTCCTCTTGAAGGAAATCTCAAAACCACGCCCAGTGAGCTGTGGGACACTGAGCAAATTGTCTGCAGCACCTGGAACATATAGTACATCTTTGATGGTAGTGTGCAGATTTGCCAGTTTCACAGTCCCTTCTCCTGCGATTCGCAAAGTCTTTCCGTCAGCCAGGTGGATCTCACCTTCTTGAGGTTTGAAGGAGATAAAGAGATGGCGGTCTTTTGAGACATGGCGGGTACTCCCTGAATCAACAACAAACCTGGCTTTGGCCTTTGGAGCAGCCTTTGCAGCAAGCAAAACCTTGTTTTCCACCGGCGTGGGCTTTTGCAGCTTGCCCCCCTGCTCCTGGCCATCAGACTTGCCTTTAGCCTTTGGTGAAGCTGTGCCAGCAAACAAAGCCTTGTTTTCCACTGGCGTGGGCTCTTCACCCTCCCTCTGCTTC
The DNA here is from genome assembly GCF_964106645.2 of Podarcis pityusensis. Lineage (NCBI taxonomy): Eukaryota > Metazoa > Chordata > Lepidosauria > Squamata > Lacertidae > Podarcis > Podarcis pityusensis. The sequence continues at coordinate 6,201,757 of NC_138045.1, forward strand.
GGGCCATCTGCAGGCATCTGCCTCTGTTTACTTCTGGCCTTCCGGCCTCTGCAAAGGCGATGACCTTGGTTCTCACGAGAAACAGAGTTCTCAGCTGCCGACTCCTTGGCTCCCCCTGGAGGCTGGAATGCTGCCTGGGATGACGTGACAGTCAGCTCCCCCTGCAGCTTGCAACCGGTGCCCTCGGCATCCCTGCATTCACTCGCATTCTGGGAAACAGCCAGGACCTCCGATGCAGTCAAACTCTGGGCTGGGATGACTGGCAGATGGGCTACTTTCAAAGCATTCCACATCTTACGTGCAGTGGTGTTGCCAGCAAGCGTTTTAATTTCCTCCAGAGAGACGGACGAGACTATTAAGTCAATGGCCCTCAAATTCTGGGCTTTCCATCTATCTGTCAGAGGAACTGGAGGGGCTTCAGACACAGTATGCCACACTCCAAACTGTCGAAGCAAGCTCTCACACCACACAGCCCAGGTCCCATAATTGTGCCGATTTAACTTTGGGCACTCAGCAGCTTCAGAAGCTTGGATGAACTCCATTCCAGCCTTTTATTTGAGCCGTGAGTCTTATTCACTTCAGAGACTTCTTATCTTGGCTCCCATTAATCTTGAGGCCTGTTTGGCTCGGCTCCCAGACCAATTAGGCCAGCTGGACATCTGAAGCCCTTGCCGCGGCAAACAGAAAAGCTTCACTTTCGCTTTTCCCACATACCTCAACGCAGTCTGTCGCAGTCTTACTCTCCTGTAAGTGCCGTGAATCTGGGCCCATAACCTGTTGTTGGGATACTGCCAGGGAGACAAAGTCCATCATGGCCCCAAGCCGTCTGCCGGACGATCCATCGACCTCCCGTAGGCACGCAGTATCAACAATTAGCGACATGAGTTTCTAGAAAATATCTCGCCACATTCCAGAGCTCATGCACACTCTATCAGCAGATAATGCACAGCCAAAAGTTGCACTCAGGAGAGCATTATTTACAAGTTTATTCAGCGTTGATCAGAACACAGAAAAACATGACTGCCTGCTTTAGTGTCTACGACACAGAGAGAAAAACGAAAGCAACAGTAAACATAAACATCCTGTGAACAGGAAATACGCAGACTCTGTCTCACAAAGCCTGCTCCCTTTTAAGGTGGAACGGAAATATCCTAACAGTAGGTAGGTGAGGTTAGTAGCCACACCTCCACATCTTTGGGGCCCAGTAGTATCCCACTCCGCGGGTGGGGTGGTGGAGTGATGCCAGCCCTCAAGGTACGCTCTGCCATCCCAGGTGGAGGCAAGGCCGATGTCCCAGACGCAGCAGTACCTTCGGAGGCAAACTCCCTGGAGGGTGGTGGGGCGAGGTACGGAGTCCACTCTCTGGCAGTAAAATCCATGGATCAGACGGTCGGTCGGGTGGTTTCGGTCTGTGTAGACTGATTCCCCGCCGCCATTGTCCAATAGTGTCCAATTCAGCGATTGTTGGGGCACACCGTCAGTGAATAGTGTGTAGGAGCCATTTATGCAGCGGGCTCGGTTCCAGGGGCCATCTCGGCTCAGTATGAGTTTGCCGAGTGGTGTGTAAGTTGGCGAACGGATGAACAGTTCCCAGGTTTGGTGTGTGGTGAGGGTAGGTCGTATGGAGTGGCGAAGGAGAACGCGGGTTTCTGGTACGCAGAAGTCGAAATCCCCTAAGGGATCTAATGTTCCTCTTTTTACAATGTCCACAATCCCAAAATCAAGATATTGGTACTCGATTTGTAATCCTGGGCATGAAACATGCGTGGTCATGATGGTCTTTGAGCAGGTCATGGTAGTGGCAAAAATGGAGAGCATGAGTAGGATGGAGGAGGAAGGAGGTGGGGTACGTCCAGTGGAGGGCATGGTGGTCGGGAACAGGGTGGCGGTAGGCGGCAGGCTGTGAAAGGCAAACTGTCAAACGGGGAAGCTGCCAAGAGGCGAAGATGTCAAAGGGCGAGCTGCCAGAAGGCGAGCTGTCAAAAGGCGAGCTGTCAAAAGGCGAGCTGTCAAAAGGCGAGCTGTCAAAGAGGCAAGTTGTCAAAAGGCGAGCTGTCAAACGGCGTGAAGCGGTGCCTTACGGAGTCGGAGGCGGATCAGGGGTTGCTCCTGGTTGTCCGTTGTAGGGAGGATTTCAGAGGTCCATTGGGTCGGTGCTGGTGTTGAGGCAGGTCTGGTCTGTAGGGCCCAATTCGTGCCCCGATCTGGTCCGGTCTGTTGGGCTCGATTCATGCCCCGATCTGGTCCGGTCTGTTGGGCCCGATTCGTGCCCCGATCTGGTCCGGCCTGCTGGTTCTCCTCGGAGTCGGTGTCGTCGTCTGCCGGTTGTGGTGGAGTGGAGTATGGTGCGTTTTCAGTGGTGGTGTTGGGTGGAGAAGCTGGTTTGCAGCGGCTATGATGTAGCCAGGCCGACTTCTCTGCTACCTTAACAGAGGTTGGGGTAGTTAGAAGTACCTGGTAGGGTCCTTCCCAGGTGGGCTGTAGGGGTACCTTCTGATAAGTCTTTGCCAGTACCCAGTCTCTTGGTTGGAACGGTTGGATGTTCTCGTCTAGAGGTATATTTTGGCTCCCGGCCGCGTATATGTGGAGAACCATCAGTTGCTTCTGGAGCTGTATTATACATCGGGTTAATTCTGACTCGCCCACTTCTAATTCAGATGGGGGAAATTGGGTGTTGTATACGGGGGAGGGTCTCCCAAAAAGTAATTCATAAGGAGATAAGTTCAGGTTCCCACGGGGGCATGCCCTGAGGTTATGTAAGACCAAGGGGAGGGCATTGACCCATTTGATTCCAGAGTCTTTGCAGAGTTTTCCTAGCTGAGACTTAAGCTGCTGGTTCATTCTTTCAACCTTCCCTGAGGAGGGGGGGGGTGATATGGGGTGTGAAACTTCCATTTAATCCCTAGAGCTCTAGCTACTTGTTGGACTATGTCGGATGTGAAGTGTGAGCCCCTGTCGCTGTCTATGTGTCTCGGAACCCCAAATCGTGGTATTATTTCATGCAGTAGAATTTTAGCGACTATTTGGGCAGTAGCTCGGCGAGTCGGGAAGCATTCCACCCATCCGGTCAATTGATCAATGATGACAAGAACCCTTTGACAATAACCTCATGCTGAGGACTGTCCGGGTCTATCCCACCCGAAGTTTTAATTGCAGAAACCAGGCGAGAATAATACTCAGACGGGTGTTCATCAGGTCCTTGAAGGACGGCTTGGACTTTGGTCCAATTCATGGTTCGCTGTCCTGCAGCCTTGATGCCATCCAAGATGGCTTTCTTGAAAATCTTTAAGCCCCATAAACCATCCGTAGTATTATAGTCCCAGTCAGGATCGTTAATTAAAGTCTGAGCGGTCAGTGGGGTCATCGAGGCGGGTCGGTTTGGTTGGTAGTCTGCTCGAGCCAAAGCTTCCCCTGCCTTTGCCAGTATCTCTCTTTTTTCTGCCTCATTAAAAAGGGCCCCAAGTAACATATGTACATCTGCCCACGTGGGGTTGTGGGTGGAAAAAATGGTGGCCACTTGGCGGTGGCATTTGTCGGGGTCGTCCCGAAGAGATGGCATTTTGTCGGACCAGTTCATTAAATCCGAGGTAAGGAAGGGTTTGTTGGGATACTGCCAGGGAGATAAAGTCCATCATGGCCCCCAAGCCGTCTGCCGGACGATCCATCGACCTCCCATAGGCACGCAGCGACATGAGTTTCTAGAAAATATCTTGCACACATTCCAGAGCTCATGCACACTCTATCAGCAATTAGCACAGCCAAAAGTTGCACTCAGGAGAGCATTATTTACAAGTTTATTCAGCGTTGATCAGAACACAGAAAAACATGACTGACTGCTTTAGTGTCTACGACACAGAGAGAAAAACGAAAGCAACAGAAAACATAAACATCCTGTGAACAGGAAATACGCAGACTCTGACTCACAAAGCCTGCTCCCTTTTAAGGTGGAACGGAAATATCCTAACAGGGTTGGTGTGTGAAGACCATGCGGGATGGGTCTCCTGCCCTGGCCGGGGGAATAGGTAATGCCCTGAGGGGAAATGCGCCCTCTGCCTCTCCGTTTAGTAGGTTATCCCTATTCCGAGTTCTACTGGAGACTGGTCCGTCCCTTCCTTCATTAAAAGGTTCCCCGTTGGGTAGGGCTCTCGTATCCGAATCGGTTTGGTCTTCCCCTGTCTCGGATGAGTTCTAGGGAGGGTTGAGAGGCAATGTGACTGATGAGCTTTGAGAAGGGGTAACGGCGGGTTGATTTATTATGTTTTCCCCAAGTCCACCGCCTCCTCCGGCTCCTGCTCTGGCTCCTGCCCCGGGTCCTGGCGGGTGGGGTCCTCTTGGTTCGGGATAATAGAAAGGGACGAGGGTTCTATCCAACTGCTCCTCTTGGGCTCTGTTGGGTGTAGTGAAGGGTTAACCTTCTGTGTCTCGAGGCTGAGAGGAGGCGCTTACAAGGGAAGTAAGCCAGGACGTGAGGAAAGCAGCTTGGAATGCTGTGAGCTGAGTGAAAAGTGAAAGCAGCTTTGTTCCGCAGCTGCAAGCTGAGTGAGAGTCGCAAAATGCAACTGGAATCAGATGGTGTATATGAACTGTAAATATGCTATTTTTGAGCAAATAAAGTGCTACTAGGAAAGAAGAAACGTGTGGGACCTATTTACTGACTGCCCTTTCTACACGAACTGCTGTGCAATTCTGCTAATTGCTTTACGACCTGCAGAGGTGCAGGGGAGCGTGCCGGACCACAACAATAAAGCAATAAATCTATCCTAACATGGTTATGGGTCAACGTGAAGCATGTGAGGAAGGGCTTTGAAGTTTTATCTGCTGAACGTCAGCTTGATCGACTGCCGGAGGCTTCAAAGAGGCAGATCGGAGGAGGCTGACGAGAGAGTGGGAGCCAAGAGCCATGACGTCCGGAGTACCCAGTTTGGCTGAGTGAGTACCTTTGGGAAAAGCCAACAGAAGGGAGGCAATGGCTCAGCCCCAGGGACAAGTCTTTGAGAGTTTCAATATCCCCTTTGAGAGACTCAATGGGAGTAATTGGGAGGATTGGCTGCAGTGGAGCTTTCAAGTGGAGCTATTGCTGGTGGGGGAGCAGCTGTGGAATGTAATTCACCCCACACAGAATGCAGCTGGGAAAGCAGAGGCTGAAAGGGCTGCAGAGCAAAGTGAAGTGGAGAAGCGTGTGCTTGCTTTTTTGGCAGAAAGTGTGGATGCTCATCTGGTGCCTGTTGTCCTGGGTGCAAGAAAGCCAGAGGCCGCTTGGCTAGCACTCCAAGAAGCTTGTGGAGCTGGAGTGGGAAGCAAGGGCCGAGAAGGGGCTGCATCCAAAAGGGAGAGGCAAGATGGCACCGGTCACATTCTTGAGTGCCGATACACAGCTGGGCGGAGCTGTGAGCCCCCACAGGGGGGCGAAGGGACTGCTGCTGTTGTTGTTGTTGCTAGCACTGCTGCTTGTGCTTTTGCTGAGCCTGGGAGCTGTGTGGATGCTGCAACGTGTCTGTGTGAGAAACCTGAAGAGAGGCCAAGTGTTGAGAGCCCTTTACCCTTCAGAGGGGGTGCAGAAAAACGTTCTGAAGACCCCGTGAGCAGTGGGGGGGCAGTGAGCAGTGAAAGCTCAGAGACGCCTCTTTCTCCAAAAGCTGCCAAGAGTTGTTTACGTCGTGAGTCGGAGCCTGGGAAGCTGGAAAGTGCTAGAGGCTTCAAGGTCAGCCACCTGCACCAAGTAGAGATAAGCGCTTCAGAGTTGTGTGGGAACGCCGAGACAAGTCCAGTCTCCATGGCAACTGAGAGAGTTGCATCTACGGAAGCTGTCAAGGTCGTGGGCAAGTCTTCCTGCCGGGGGGAGTCTGTTGCCGTGACAACCAGAGAGGACATCTGCAGAAGCCCCAAGGAGGGGGGTAGTGAGGAGATTGTTGCCCTGGCGACCCAGGAATGTAAACAACAAGACTTTCTCACTATAATCATTGACAGTGGTGCTTCAAACTCGTTAGTGCCATCTGCTGATCTTTTGAGGAATTGCAGGACAGTAAAAACTGAGAAGTTTGTTAAGTTTGCAGATGGGAGCAGAAAAAAGCTGACAGAGACAGGACTGTTCTTCTGTCCTTTCCTTAAGCATGAAGTCAAAGCTTATGCAGTGCCCGGTTTAACTAACTGTTTGTTAAGTGTGCATGATCTATTGATTGATAATTTTCAAGTTTCTTTTGCAGGTGACAAATGTGAATTTTCCAAGGATGAGAAACACTTGTACACAGTGCAGTCTAAAGATAATTTGTTTGCTGTAAATGTGCCTTTTTCCACAGGAGAGGATGACACCGAAGATGCGAAGGGCCAATGTGTGAATGTAGCGCCCCACAATGGTTGTTTACATATTTGGCACAGACGCTTCGTTCATTTAAATTGGAGATTTCTCCAAAAAGCACCAGAGCTGACACAAGGGTGCAAATTTAATGTTTGTGACAAATTTCTAGATTGCAATGCATGTAAACAGGCGAAAGTTGTGACATGCTCATATCCAAAGTCAGAGAGGCAGACCACAGATCCCTTTGAATTAATTCATGCAGATTTGTGTGGACCCATGTCTGTTGAGTCACTGGGAGGTTCGAAGTATTCTTTGCTTTTGATTGATGATTTTTCGAGGTCTGCTTGGACCTTCTCTCTGAAAACGAAAGGGGAGGCGGCTAAAATGATCAGGGATTGGATCACCGCAGTTGAGGTAACCTTTTCCACCAAAGTTCGTGGTTTTCAAAGTGACAGAGGTGCTGAATTCACTGGTTCTGCTTTACAGGATTTCTTTAGGGAGAAGGGGATTAGCCACAGACTGACCGCTCCTTACTCTCCGCAACAGAATGGGCTGGCAGAGAGAAAGAACAGGACGGTGCAGGAAGCGGTGTCTGCGATCCTGTGGGACACAGGGCTACCCCAGAAATTTTGGTCTCAGGCCTGGCACTATGTGGTCCATACGCAGAACAGAGTGTACAACTCTAGTGTAGGAAATACACCGTATTTCTTACTTCATGGAGAGAAGCCCAAGGTACACTACCTTCGTGTGTTTGGTTGTGAGGCTTGGGTGCTTATTCCAAAGGCTCTACGCAAGAAAGGTGAGCCAAGGTCTAAAAGGATGATCTTTGTAGGGTATGAGCCTGGCTCAAAGGCCTGGAGGTTTGCATACCCAAGTGGAGACCAGTCTAGGTTGGTTATCAGCAATAGCGCTGAGTTCTGTGAGCAAGCTGGTTGGAAGCGTCTGCACGCTAATCCAGACGTGCTTCCACAGCAGTTCTATGACTCAGACGAGGAGGAGGAGGAACTTGGAGCTGGGGACCATGGTCCAGAGGGACAGAGTCCAAGGCAGGGACAGCTCAGGATCCCTCAGAGGGGGGAACCTAGAACACCTCCTCAGGCAAGTGTCAAGTTTGAGCCAAAGAGTGAGCCTTCTTCACCTGCTGGACCAGCTGTAAGGCCCAAGAGGCGCAGCAGGTCAGAGGGGGAAGACACTGAAGCTGAGGATGATTTAACTGGACCCAGTGAAGCAGCAGGGTCACCAGGTGTCACACTGAGGAGATCAGCGAGGACAAGGAGGCCTCCTGATCGGTACGGCGCTTCAGGCGTCTGGGTAGGTTCTGCAAGTTGTGAACCTGAATCCTTCGAGGATATTCAGAGTGTACCTGAGGAAGAAGCAGGCAAATGGCACAGGGCAATGGACAAAGAGATGAAGTCCATGAAAGATCTAGGTGTGTTCTCACTCACAGAGTTGCCACCGGGGAAGCAGGCTGTGAGTTCCAGATGGGTTTACCGCTTGAAACCCACTGACGCGGGAGAGCCGCAGTATAAAGCCAGGTTAGTTGCTCGAGGGTTTACTCAGAGGAAGGGAATACACTTCACGGAGGTGTATTCGCCAACGTCACGAGCGGAGACTCTGAGAACACTTTTAGCTTGTGCAGCACAGAGAGGCTGGAAGGTAAACCACTTTGATGTGGATGTTGCCTACCTTAACTCAGATCTCCAGGAGGAGCTGTACATGATTCCTCCTTCAGGGTTTGAGAACTCAAGGCAGGATGTTGTGTGGAGATTGCACAAATCCATCTATGGATTACGTCAATCTGCTAGAAACTGGAACATGTGCCTGAATGAAGCTTTGGAGAAGCTAGGTTTCAGGAAGAGTCTTGCTGACAGTTGCCTGTTCCTTAGAGGATCAGGAGACTCACAGGAACTGGTGCTGATTTGGGTTGATGACGTGCTTTTCGTCTCAGAAACAGATGAACAGGCGGAGAAGTTTGCCAAAGAGCTAGGTAAACGATTCAAGCTTAAACAGCTTGGTGCTGTCAAAACCTATCTAGGTGTCAATGTTGAGCGTGCACAGGATGGAAGTTTTTTGCTCAGCCAGAGAGGTAAAATTGAGCAACTGCTTCAGAAGTTCAGGATGAGTGATTGTGCAGGAGTGAGAAGTCCTATGGAGACTAGTTTTGTGAAGGACAGCCAGCAAGCAGAACGCGCTGCGTTCGAAAATACTGAAGTGTTTCAGTCAGCTCTAGGGAGTTTGTTGTACTTGTCCCAGTGGAGCAGACCTGATATAGCGTTTGCTATCAATCTGCTCAGCAGGGAAGCATCAAACCCTAGTGTGCAAGCCTGGAATGGCATCAAGAGAGTTCTGAGGTATTTGCAGGAGACCAAAGATTTTTGTCTTAGGTTGCCAGCACAAGGAGAAGTCAAACTGATTTGCTTTGTGGACTCGGATTGGGCTAATCTTGAGGATCGCAAATCTGTGTCTGGCCTAGTGGTGAAGTTTGGGAACTCAGTAGTTGGATGGAGGTCCAAGAAGCAAAGTCTGATAGCGCTCTCATCCACTGAGGCTGAGTTTAGTGCTCTTTCAGAGGTGTGCAGAGAAGTAGAGTTCTATGCTTGTTTGGTGCAGGAACTCTGCGAAGTGGATTGTCTGCCGATACATGTTTTCGAGGACAATCAACCATGCCTGCGATTGGCAGAGTCAGGTCAGTTCAAGGCCAGAACTAAACACCTAGACATTCGCTTTCGGAATGTGTGCCAAAGTGTTCAGGAGGGATTAGTTGCACTGAAGTATTGTCCCTCTGCCAAGAACCTAGCTGATGGGTTCACGAAACCACTCACCTTCCAAAGACATGGAGAGTTTTGTGAAGGTCTGGGTTTGGGACGACCAAAGGTCGATTCTCCCCTCAGGCGCGAGACAAGAGGGGGTGTTGGGTGTAGTGAAGGGTTAACCTTCTGTGTCTCGAGGCTGAGAGGAGGCGCTTACAAGGGAAGTAAGCCAGGACGTGACGAAAGCAGCTTGGAATGCTGTGAGCTGAGTGAAAAGTGAAAGCAGCTTTGTTCCGCAGCTGCAAACTGAGAGAGAGTCGCAAAATGCAACTGGAATCAGATGGTGTATATGAACTGTAAATATGCTATTTTTGAGCAAATAAAGTGCTACTAGGAAAGAAGAAACGTGTGGGACCTATTTACTGACTGCCCTTTCTACACGAACTGCTGTGCAATTCTGCTAATTGCTTTACGACCTGCAGAGGTGCAGGGGAGCGTGCCGGACCACAACAATAAAGCAATAAATCTATCCTAACAGGCTCTAATTTCATCGTATGGAGGAGGTCTGGTTGTTTTTAGAACAGCCATTTGTCGAACAATTTGGGCTTGTTGCCGTTGGAACAATTCACGGGCTTCAACGAAGGCATTGAGGTAATAAAGCTGCCGGGGCTTTTCATCGGCAAGATAAGATTTAAGTGCCTGCATCTTCACGAGATTAAAGGAACCATGAGGTGGCCATTGAGAGGCCGGCTCCAGATGGTGGGTGAAAGCAACCCACGAGATGTTGCAGAGGTCCCTCAGTTTAGACTTGGAGAGACCCTTCCTCCCTCTCAGCTCTTTCCAACTTGAGAGAACGAATTGTAGAGGGGTATTGGAGTCCTCTCTAGGGCAGAAAGGCTTCACGGAAGCCTTGTCGCCTGGAGGAGTCCAGTCGGAATGTTTGGAAGCGTGGGCTCCCATTTCCTTTAATACGTATAGTGGGGGTTTTCCTTAACAAAGTACACTAAGAGACAGAAAGAACGGGCACACAAGGAAAGGGAGAAAAGGAAGGGGGGTAGAGAAAGAATATTCTTTCAGTATTCAGGTTATCTTTGACTAGCACAATCCCTACCTATCAGTAAACTATAAACGACTTGTCTAGGAAACTGAAGAAGATTTATTGCTCAGATAAATCCTGGCGTCCAGCCCGCTTCGGCTGCGTAGCTACTGGCCAGGCCTCCGGATTTCAAAGGCCACATTCCGATGCTCTGAGCAAATGCAGAGTTAAGCAGCGGTAAGAGAAAGCTTCAAACTTCAGTGAAAACACGTCCACTCTCCTCAAAAGCGAAAGTAGAGAGAACAAAGGGTTTAGACTCTCGGATATGACGCAGAATCTCCCCCCTCCCAAATAGTAGGCAGGGCGTACACTCTGAGCTGTTTAACCCTGTAAGCTCAGGTTCTCCTCACAGAAACTACAGGCGCAAGCCTGGAAAACCACAGGTCTCTTCACCCGGAAAACCACAGGCGCAAGCCTGGAAAACCACGGGTCTCTTCACCCGGAAAATAACCACGGATCCGGAATTTGACCTCAGCGCTGCTTACAAGACTAACCCTAGTGTGGGGTCCCAGTTTGTGAACCTCCTGTTCTACCATCCACGACAGCCTCCTGCCTAGCCTTTGAGACTAAATTCGGGACTCCCTACTGAATGCCTGCACAGTGCAGTCCCAGATCGGGGTCCGAGAAAACAAAGTTTTGAAAGGAAGCAAATGACCTTGCGTTCTCACGTACACGGGTCATCCCCAACAAGGGTCGCCGAGCAGGAGGGGCGGCTTCATTTGCATTGACAGGGGGAGAGGGAGAGAGAGAGAGAGAGAGAGAGAGACTTGTAAGGACGCTTCTGGGTGACTCCCAGGGAAGTTCTGATGTGATTGATAATTCTGATGCCGATGTAGATTCAGGTGGTGGCACAGATTATCACAGCCCAAAAGCCTCAGGAGAGTCTGACGCTGATTCAGACTTAGCAGCTTCATATACTTTAGCTCCCCACTCTCCCAAAGAGGAGGAAGCACCAGAACAAGAGGATCAGAGAGTTTTGCGCAGATCCGAGAGAACAACCAAGGGTGTACCACCGAAAAGGTTTTCTGAAGAGTTTGCAAAGGCTGCGGTCATGAGCAACTCTGGTGGAGTTTTTAAACCAGGCATGAAGTGTGCTGAGAGTAATAGTACAAAACGCTTTATTTATTTCCTTACCTGACCTAAAGTGGTTCATGTATAATATGTTTAAAGGATCAGGATTGAAGGAGCAAGTGTGTTTGAGTACAAAAAGTGTTTTGTTTAAATCTGCCTAAACTAGCAATTACAGATGGGTAGCCGTGTTGGTCTGCCATAGTCGAAATAAAAAAATTCCTTCCTGTAGCACCTTAAAGACCAACTAAGTTAGTTCTTAGTTGGTCTTTAAGGTGCTACAGGAAGGAATTTTTTTATTTAAACTAGCAATGTTAATTTGCATGCGAGAAAGATAAAGAAAACAATGCCCGACCTGAAGAATTTGGAGCAAATGATTCAGCAAAGGAAACACAGCCCAGAATAACTAAGGAGATAGTACAAGAATACTTGGCTAGTTTAGATGTATTCAAGTCTCCAGGGCCAGATGAACTGCATCCAAAAGTATTAAAAGAACTGGCAGATGTGATCTCAGAACCACTGGCAGTCATCTTTGAGAATTCCTGGAGAACAGGCAAAGTCCCGGCAGACTGGAGGAGGGCAAATGTTGTCCCTATTTTCAAAAAGGGGGAAAGAGAGGACCCAAATCATTACCGCCCAGTCAGTCTGACATCAATACCAGGGAAGATTCTGGAGCAGATCATTAAGCAAACAGTCTGTGAGCACCTAGAAAGGAATGCTGTGATCACCAATAGTCAGCATGGATTTCTGAAAAATAAGTCATGTCAGACTAACCTGATCTCGTTTTTTGACAGAATTACAAGCCTGGTAGATGAAGGGAACGAAGTGGATGTAGCCTACCTTGATTTCAGCAAGGCATTTGACAAGGTGCCTCATGATATTCTTGTAAAGAAGCTGGTAAAATGTGGTCTTGACTATGCTACCACTCAGTGGATTTCTAACTGGCTGACTGACCGAACCCAAAGGGTGCTCATCAATGGTTCCTCTTCATCTTGGAGAAGAGTGACTAGTGGGGTGCCACAGGGTTCTGTCTTGGGCCCGGTCTTATTCAACATTTTTATCAACGACTTGGATGATGGACTCAAGGGCATCCTGATCAAATTTGCAGATGACACCAAACTGGGAGGGGTGGCTAACACCCCAGAGGACAGGATCACACTTCAAAACGACCTTGACAGATTAGAGAACTGGGCCAAAACAAACAAGATGAATTTTAACAGGGAGAAATGTAAAGTATTGCACTTGGGCAAAAAAAATGAAAGGCACAAATACAAGATGGGTGACACCTGGCTTGAGAGCAGTACATGTGAAAACGATCTAGGAGTCTTGGTTGACCACAAACTTGACATGAGCCAACAGTGTGACGCGGCAGCTAAAAAAGCCAATGCAATTCTGGGCTGCATCAATAGGAGTATAGCATCTAGATCAAGGGAAGTAATAGTGCCACTGTATTCTGCTCTGGTCAGACCTCACCTGGAGTACTGTGTCCAGTTCTGGGCACCACAGTTCAAGAAGGACACTGACAAACTGGAACGTGTCCAGAGGAGGGCAACCAAAATGGTCAAAGGCCTGGAAACGATGCCTTATGAGGAACGGCTAAGAGAGCTGGGCATGTTTAGCCTGGAGAAGAGGAGGTTAAGGGGTGATATGATAGCCATGTTCAACTATATAAAAGGATGTCACATAGAGGAGGGAGAAAGGTTGTTTTCTGCTGCTCCAGAGAAGCGGACACGGAGCAATGGATCCAAACTACAAGAAAGAAGATTCCACCTAAACATTAGGAAGAACTTCCTGACAGTAAGAGCTGTTCGACAGTGGAATTTGCTGCCAAGGAGTGTGGTGGAGTCTCCTTCTTTGGAGGTCTTTAAGCAGAGGCTTGACAGCCATATGTCGGGAGTGCTCTGATGGTGTTTCCTGCTTGGCAGGGGGTTGGACTCGATGGCCCTTGTGGTCTCTTCCAACTCTATGATTCTATGATTCTATGATTCTATGAGAAATGTGTATGAAGATTTTTCTAGAAGCTGCTTATTCATTTGAGTATTCACAATGTGCATTTTGTGTGTACTACAGATTGAGGTTTATGATTTAACTCTTTCCTGATAGACACAGAGTGATTGTAGTAACTGTTTAATGATGTGTTAAAGTGTCTTAGATAAAGGGGGAGAGAGGTACCTGCAAATGTGTTAACCAAGGTTGTAAACAGAGAACAACTTTTGGAGTGTGTGTGTAAATTGCAGTTATAGTAAAGATTCTTGAAATGGTCGGATGAAATGGGGAAGGATGAGGAGATTTCACCCCTCCCATATCCAAGAATCCCCTGAGGAGTCTGCTGATTCTCCAGAGAGGAGGAGGCGTGTTCTGCTCTCTACTTATTCTGCTCCAGCACCGAGTCAGTCAGTCAGTCAGTGTTGGAGAGAGAGAGAGAGACTGAGTGTTAGAGATCGTGTGTAGAGATAAGGTTGCTGCTAAGAGCAGCTGCAGACACTCAGTGCAGTGCAGCGTTCATTTATGCTTAGACCTATTTAGCTCTCTATATAGTTGTATAATAGTTGTAGATAGAATAAAGAAGATATTCTACAGAGCTGCTCTCTGAGTTGTTTATATACTCTGCTAGAGTCTGCTGTACTCTTCTGTGCGACGATTGTCTTCTTGTGGAAGTGAATCCGGTGCTCAAAACTCTAAGCTGTGAGTCCACAGCACTTTGACCTGTTCCTGTGCAGAAGGTGGTCTCTGGAAGTGCTACCCAGCTCGCCTAGCCCAGTCGGGGCTGAAGTGGATGAGTCCAGTTGGTGGCACTGGCTCAAGGGCGATGCTGACAAAGACGTCAGAGAAACAACAAAGTTCCGCGTTTTCCCCGGCCAAACTCCGAGAGGGAAATCGGGGGAGAGAAAGAGAAAGTTTAGGACGTTCCTGGTCGACTCCGAGGGGAAACGTCAGAGATGGAAGGAAGAAAAGTCCAGCTGTCGTGGAGATGTTGCCTTCCCACCCCCTCCCAATGTATTAATTTTTTAACCATACTCACGTTCGTAGATGTCCCCCGCGGATCCCGGGATCCTTCCTTTTTAGCCGGCTTGACCTTGCCTTTGCTCCCCCTGGCTGGGCTTTTGGTGACGATTGATTACCGCCCGCAAAGAGGAGGCAGGGAGAGGAAAAAGGGATCCCCGGGCTAAGGTTGCCCAGTGGCGCCCGATCCCCTCTATCTCCCTCCTCACCTTTACAGGAGAACCAAGTGTCCCTGAGCACGGTCACCAAAACTGTTACCGGAGAATTCGAGGGCTCCCTTGGGCAGAAATCAAGACACCAACCAGAGCAATTTGGAGCAAATCAGCAGCCTGTAGCCTCGGTCTTTATTGAAGAAAGACTGTTGTGACAGGGCTCCCACCACCCACGAGGTGAAGCAAGATGGAAGCCCAGAACAAAAGAAGACCCCAACTTTTATTAGCTCCTAATCCCCTAAGTTACACCCCTAGAAATACATCATAACTACATCATGGCTTCATTAAAAACAAGAGGAGTCAGGGGAGGGGTTGCACAGGTAATCTGAGTATCATGACACCTGGCCGGAGCCCCTTCTCCCCCTCCCCATGAGTCATTTGCAGAAGACAAAAGGATGGGCGCAGTTTCCTACCCCCTGAGGGGAATCCGATCACTGTCCCTTTGTCATAGTCCGAGTTGAATCCACTCGCATATGCAGTCCGTCGTGTCCCTGATAGTCCTCTGTCTGAGCCCATCAAGATGACTATCAAGGTTGCCATGCCAACTGGGAAGGGCTGTTGAGTACGTGCCTCCTCGGTCAAAGGAGTATGGCTGACTGACATTGATCCACCCCCCTTTGATAGTCCTTGTAACATGGAGCAAAATAAAAGTGATCCGGTGAAAATCCGATGTACGGCTGATTTATAGTGAATTTATGAAAAAACTGCCCCAGAAGTTCAAAACCACTTTCACTTTCCCGGAAGCGGGTTGCAACATTTTGATTAAATCAGTCACGGTCAATTGAACTCGGAAACTTTGTATTTGAGAGCTGTCAAGGTATAGAGAAGCGCGCGTCTGCTGCCTGCAGTACCCGCGTGGCTGCCACAAGGGGCGCTGTTCGGTAACGCTGATTGGCTGAAGCGGCAGCCGATTGACCCTGAGTTCAGACAGTTGGTCGACCCATTATAAGGATAGGGCGAGGTAGAGTTGTACAGTCTACTCAGGGAAAATATATGAAAATAAAGGGGTTCCGCGCGGAGCTGTCAAGCTAGCGCTTCCTTATTTACGGAAGGCTTTTAGGGGACGCTCCTCTAGAAGGGACATCCCTAGGCTCGGGGAAGGTGGGGTGTGTATGTGTGGTGCTTGTGCATTACAGTGTAACGAAGGGGGGGGGGTCTCCTGCTACACCGGAACACTCACTTCCGGGTTTGTGGCGTTCGGGAGCCAAAACATTCGAGTCACAAGGCCTTTGGGATCCAAGGTACGACTGTATTGGTAAGGCGCCCCCACAGGTAACATTGGGGGGGGGAGGAGAACGACAGGAGGGGATCGGGAGAGACAGGGAAGCCCGGAGGGAACGCCCCACCTAGCCCAGGTCCAACCCCAAGCCAATATCACCAGCGGCTGCAGCAAAAGAGCAGAGGAGCCGCACACCGGGGCTAGCTGGGGGCTAGAAGAACGTGACGTGGACACTCCCCTGCCAGTGCAGGGGGGCACAGCAAAAACCATGCTTTATGTTATTGAGTTTATTTTCAGTCCATTTCTTATCCGTATTTTAAAGCCCTATGAACCCAGGTAGGCGGCCTGAACCATTGGAGCCCATTTTCTGGAACCGCCGCCTCAGCCCTCATCTAGGGACCCGACACCAAGCCCTGGGGGTCCCACGGGAGAATTAAAACTGCCCCTTTTTCTTGTTCCCTTCTCTCTCTCTCTCTCTCTCTCTCTTCCTTCTTCTTTAGTTATACACACAACCCTCCCTTTTTTATTAATACATTATTACTCATTATTCATCCATTTCTATTCACTTCTTACTCATTTACTTATTTTCATTATTATTACTCATTTTTCTCTTTTTTAAAAAAAGTTTTTTTTAATTTCTCATTAAAGAATTATATATATATATCTACTTTTCCATCCCCACTCCCCCCTTTTATATTTACTTATTACAATGGCTTTTTTCTTTTCCTTCTCTTTTCTGAACAAACAAACAAACCATTTTCAATAGGATTTTTTTGTGTTTCTTCTTTTTCTCTCTATCTCTTTTCTCTCTTCCTTATCTTTTCTTTCCCATCTTGTCTTTTGTCTCACACTATAACTTAAAGCACCACAGCGACTTTTGATTTTTAAATAGAATTCCATTAGCCTTTACATTTTTAACTTTGGACTCTTATCTGCAAACTCCCAACCCCACCTCCCCACCTTAACACTGGGAGGGCCATGTCCCCGGAATTTGTGAAGACAGGATTCTCAAAAATACCTCTTTCTTGTGGCTCCTGGAGTATTGCTGGCAACGGCTGGAGTTTTTCTACAGGCTCCTGGACCTTCATAGGCAATGCTTGATCATCCTTAAGTACTGTTTCCGCCCCCGTCTTAGGGCTATTGGGCGCCTTCTTCAGTATTTCAACATCCTGGAGAAGACAGACACTTCCTGCCAGACATTTACTCCAGACTTTTACAGAAGGCACAGAGGCACTGGTTGAAGAAGTTGGGAATGAGCAGACAGTGCTATTGCTGAGAAGGAGCTCCACCCCAGGGTGCTAAAGAGCTCTTTCCCTTGTCTGCAGGTGCCAGAAGGCCAAGCGCTGGTGTTGCAGTGGTGGTACTTCAGAGGAGTAGGAGAAAAGGCTGCTCTGGATTCTGGGTATATAAATGGCCTTGCCTGAAGCTGTGGATTGTGCTCTGCATTAGCAGAGAGGCTCTACTTAGTTGCAAATGAAGCACATTTCAGTTATTATAGAAACCGGTGTTTCCATGCATGCTTGTTCAGGAAGTCTGTGAACTAGACAGCTGCTGTTTTAAACTGGCCCTTTTTCTGGCAGGTTAAACGATTAAAGTTGACTTGATTAACTTCATCCGCCAACTACCCTTCTTTTCTTTTTTTTTAAAATAATATTTATTAAAGTTTCACAGAAAAGGAATCACATTAATAAAAAAGGAAAATTTAAGAATAAAAAGAAAAATACACAATACAAAATGCAAAAAGAAAAAACAATTAAAAACAATTCCGTCTTTTCATAACTTCTTTTACATTTACTTGTTTCCTGGACCTCCTCATACCTCCCTCTTTTGTATTCCAATTCAGTTTGTTAGTCCAGCAATTTCTTTCCCTCCTTTTTAGTCCCAATCCTTAATCCTAATATATTATAACATTAAGATTTTACCTATTAAAAACCAATTTTTCCGTTCTTTTAACCTTTTTAATCCCAATCCTTCATCTTGATATATTTATAACTTTAAAACCTGTACAGCTAGAAGCCACTTAGCTTCAATCCAACATCACTCTAACATTCATTAATTTTGCAATATTTCTGTAAATAATCTTTAAATTTCTTCCAATCTTCTTCCACCGACTCTTCTCCCTGGTCACGGATTCTGCCAGTCATTTCCGCCAATTCCATGTAGTCCATCATTTTCATCTGCCATTCCTCCAGTGTGGGTAGCTCTTGTGTCTTCCAATACTTTGCGATGAGTATTCTTGCTGCTGTTGTAGCATAAATAAAAAAAGTTCTATCCTTTTTTAACACCAATTGGCCGACTATGCCCAGGAGAAAGGCCTCTGGTTTCTTCAAGAAGGTATATTTAAATACCTTTTTTAATTCATTATATATCATCTCCCAGAAAGCCTTAATCTTTGGGCACGTCACCAAAGGTGAAAAAATGTACCTTCAGTTTCTTTACATTTCCAACATTTATTATCAGGCAAATGGTAGATTTTTGGCAAGCTCGCCAACTACCCTTCTAAGCAACCAGAGCAATTACAAAAAAAAGGCTCTCCAACCGTGCGCTATCCCTATCTGCAAGCAAGCTCTCCCACAAAGTGTTCTATGAGACACATGAGCCAAATAGCCGAGGAGACAGTTTTTTAGCTGCCTGTCATTCATACACTTTATACTGAAAGGATTTCAGGGACAGATGCTCTTTTTCTGCATGGAGGGTGGGGGTTTCCAAAGGAGCCCTATTCAGACCTGCATTCATGGCTTATGAGTCGTAGCCGTGTGACAACTGCACCTCATGCTGATGTGTTGAAGGGCTGATGTTGCACTTCCAGGTAGAAGAGCTCGTTGGCATTATTTTAGGCTCTGTGTCAATTGACTTTGTGACATGATGGGGGGGGGGTTCTTATTTTTAGAGTATTTACCTGCAACCTATTATGTGGGAATCTCAAGGTACTTTACAACTAGGTCAGAAAATAGGCAAACATTGAAATGAAGCAGAATAAACAGGCCTACAGTAAAAAAAATATCCTTCAAAGCCCATATTGGCGGGCAGCAGCATCCCCCCAAGTCCATGATGGATAAACACTTTCCCCACACGGAGCAGAATTGCACACATGTTGGCAAAGGCCTCCTTTCTAGAAGGGGGAGCAGAGGCTGCCCCCACCCACTGCTCTCTTCTCCCAGGCATCTGAAGAGACAAACGGCTCCCCTTCTCTACCTGTGTGCCACAAGCCTGAATTACAAGACAGTTTGTTAGGGTGTGAAACCTAAGACGCTGGCAAGTTAGCAATGTCATGTGACTTTAAGTAGTCAAGCTCGTTAAGTTGTTAAGTTGCTCAGTATATAAAGAGTGTTTGTTTTCTCTGCCTGTGGGGCGTGAAGCAAAAATGTCTGAAAGCTCCGGAGGTATTTCTGTTATCTTTCTGCAATAAACCTGTCTTTGGAAAGACAGGCTTCCCTGTGTCGTTATTTCTTTGCTGCTGAGACTCTGAAGCTTGTACTGCAACAAGAATCTCTGCACTGGACTTAATTAATACTCTGCAAAGAGAGCTGTTGCTGGTGGCGCAGCGGAAGCGTTTACTGGACCAGTACACAAACTCTCTTAGGTTATGGATCCTTCTACGTTTCTACAGCTGTATTGTGTGCAGAGAAAGTGAAAGCAGCTTTCGGATGAGAGAAGACCGGCTTGGTCGTAAATCCAGCTCTTAAAGGCTTCAGAGGAGGCTGGAGGCGTCTGAAAAGTGAGTAAAACAAATCCCAAGGGGAAAAAGAAGAAAGGGCACACAGAGGGAGTAGCAGCAGACCCCAAGAATGGCCGTGGAAAATTTCCAGGTTCCCTTTACAAAGTTGAACTCTGCTAATTACGTGCAGTGGTCTAAGAGGGCTCAAGTCTGGTTGGAAGCCAAAGAAGTGTGGGCTGACTATGTCCAGAGGCGAAAGCCGTTTGTGGCTGTTGCAGCAGATGCCACAGCAGAGCAACAGGCTGCTGCACATGCTCAGAATAGGGAACATGATAAAATGGACACTAAAGCTAGATGCATGTTGATGGTATCGATAGACGATTCCCAATTACCTCATGTGGAAAATTTAAGGTCTGCATTTGAAATTTGGGAAGCTCTTAGGCGAATTCACCATAGAGCCACGCCCGGAGAGAAGGTGAACATTATACGTGCTTTGTATGAGTTGAAACTGAAGCCAGGGGATAGTGTGGTTGAACACACATCACAGATGACTGAGTATTTCAACCGACTGTCATCTTTAGGTGTGAATTTTCCTGAAAATATTAAAGTTTATACTCTGCTTAGCAGCCTGCATGCAGGGTTTGAAAACTTAGTACTAACTTTACAGGTTTTGCCAGAGG
Source organism: Podarcis pityusensis (assembly GCF_964106645.2). Taxonomy (NCBI): domain Eukaryota; kingdom Metazoa; phylum Chordata; class Lepidosauria; order Squamata; family Lacertidae; genus Podarcis; species Podarcis pityusensis. The sequence continues at coordinate 6,221,738 of NC_138045.1, forward strand.
ACCAGCTGAATATGAATTATGTGACTGGTAGATTGTGTGAGCAAGAATATCAACATCATCAAAAACGTATTGATAATTCAAATACCCCAAGGGTTGGATGTTCAGATAATTCCCAGCGTGGGGAAACTAGCAGGCAGAGCTGTAAGGAAGCCTCACAAGTGTCTGCTATGGCCAGCAAGTCATGTTTTCGATGTGGCAGCAGGTTTCATTTGATAGCAAAGTGTCCAGAAAAGCAACAGGAATTTCAACAGTCCAGGGCCAGTTTCCGGAGCTACAGGGGAAGACGACGTGAGAACTACAAGAATCAACGTTCCAGAGGGGGAGCAGGTGCTGATAAGGGACTATCTGCAATGGCAGCACAAAAGAGTCCTAAAAGGAGCCAACAAACCTTGAAGTGGATAATTGACAGTGGAGCAAGTCACAGTTTAGTTCCAGCGACATCTAGTGGCCGCTTGATGAACTGCAAGACATTGCCAGTTGCAAAAACCGTGACTATAGCAGACAATAGTAAACGAGAAATGAACCTTAAAGGCACAATTTATGTTAACTGTTTGCAAACTAACCTTCCTGTTTTTGTTCTTCCAGGAATGAAGAATGGACTTTTGAGTGTGTCATGCCTGGTAAAAAGTGGTTTTAAGGTTGAGTTTGAAAATGATGTGTGCACCATTTCGAAACAGGGGAAGGAGCTAGTTAAAATTCCCTGTGAGGATGGGCTTTTTGTTTTGGATGAAGAGCAGTTAGCAGCAGGTAGATGTTCAACAGGTGAAGCGCAAGCTAAGTGTGTAAATAAGGCTCCTCATACAGGTTGTGCACATCTACTACACAGAAGGTTAGCTCATATATGCTTTAAGTATGTAAGCAAGATGCCAGATTTAGCTGAGGAGTGTAACATTAAACCCTGTCCAAATTTTCTGGATTGTTGTGCTTGTAAACATGCTAAGGTTAAGACATGTAACTATCCTAGATCTGATAGAGTAAGCAAGAAACCCTTTGAACTTGTGCACACAGACGTGTGTGGCCCTATGCCAGTCCAATCGCTTGGAGGTGCGAGATTTATGCAAATTTTGGTGGATGATTTTTCAAGGGCTAGTTGGGTTTTCTTTCTGAAAGAAAAATCACAAGCAGCTTCCATCCTGATGGATTGGATTGAAGAAGTCGAATGTAAATTTGACACCAGGGTACGTAAAATACAATCAGATCGTGGTGGGGAATATGTGAACCACACGCTGGAGACGTGGTTAAAAAGGAAAGGTATAGTTCATAGACTTACCAATCCCTATTCACCACAGGAGAATGCAGTTGCTGAAAGAAAATTTCGAACATTACAGGAAGCCATTGCTGCTTTGCTGTTTGATTCTGGACTTCCACAGCGTTTTTGGGCTGAGGCTGCACTGTATGCGAATTATACTTTTAACAGAGTGTACAATAGCACAGTAGGCAACACTCCTTACTTCATGCTATTTGGGAAAAAACCAAAAATTGATCATCTAAGAGTTTTTGGATGTCGTGCTTATGTGCTGGTGCCTAGGGCACAACGTAGGAAAGGCGATCCTAGGTCTAAAGAAATGTTTTTCTGTGGTTATCAAGCAAACACAAAAGGTTGGAGATTTGTGAATGTAGAAGGCAATCAAACGAAAATCACAATCAGCAGAAGTGCAGAATTTTGTGAACAGGATGGTTGGAATAAAATTCATGGAAATCCTGACATACTATTTGATGTGGTGAACAGCAATGAAACTCAGGCCCCAGGGCAGGTATTAGTTCCAGAACAGACTGAGGAATTTGAGTCTGAGGATAAGGGTGAGAAATCGTCTAGTTCACCCAAGTCTGTAAAGTCAGAATCTTCTAGTTCTAAAAGTTCACCTGTACAGCAAGAGAGACGTGTAAAGTCAGAATCAGAAAGTTCTACAACTACTAGTGACAAACAGGTGACGACTAGTGATTCTGGGTCAGAGGAGGAAACTGAAGGAACATCGCAGGAACTGTTAAGGCGTTCTAAGCGTACCAACAAAGGTAAACCTCCTGAAAGGTACCAAGCTATTAGTGTTTGGGCTGGTTTGGCAAATTGCGAACCTGAAAGTTTTGAGGAGGTTGAACAATTACCCCAGGAGGAGGCCAGTAGGTGGCGTGAGGCCATGCAAAAGGAGTTGAATTCTATGAAAGAACTGGGTGTGTTTTCCATCACCAAACTGCCAGAAGGTACCAAAGCAGTAAGTTGTAGGTGGGTGTATAGGATAAAGACAACAGCGATGGGGAAACCAGAGTACAAAGCAAGGCTTGTAGCTCGAGGTTTTACGCAAAGAAAGGGGTTACATTATTCCGAAGTCTATGCACCCACTTCAAGGAGTGAAACCCTACGGGCACTATTAGCAGTTGCTGCTCAGAAAGGGTTCAAAGTGAATCAATTTGATGTCTCTACAGCTTATCTTCATTCAGACTTGGCTGAAGAGCTCTATATGGAGCTACCGCCAGGATTGAAAGTTGGTAAATCAAATCAGGTATGGAAACTACATAAATCTATTTATGGACTCAAGCAATCTGCTCATAATTGGAATGAATGTTTGAATGACGTTTTGGTAGGCATTTGTTTTAGCAGGAGCAAGGCTGACAATTGCTTATATTTCAGAAGTTCAGGAGATGCTCAAGAATCTTTGCTTGTTTATGTAGATGACCTAATTTATACTTCAAAGACACAAGAACAAGTAAAAAAACTAGCCAAAGAGTTAAATAAACACTTCAAAGTTAAGAATCTTGGTGATGTGAAGGTCTATCTTGGTGTTCAGATAGATAGGACCAAAAATGGCAGTTTTCTACTGAATCAAAAAGGCAAGATATTGCAAATGTTGAAAAAGTTTAACATGACGGAGTGTGCAGGTGTTAGAACACCAATGGAAATGGGTTTTGTAAAAGACAATGAGTTCAAGGATAGTGCTGAATTCAAGCGTGCTGAAATCTTTCAGTCAGCACTGGGAAGCTTACTTCATCTTTCGCAATGGAGTAGACCAGATATTGCTTACGCTGTTAACTTACTCAGCAGAGAAGCTTCGAAACCTAGTGTAAATGCATGGAAAGGAATTCAAAGAGTGTTAAGATATTTACAATACACCAAAGATTTTTGCCTTGAGTTGTTTTCGGAAGGACAAGCACAGATTACTTGTTGGGCAGATAGTGATTGGGCAAATTTAAAGGATAGAAAATCAGTGTCTGGCTGTGTAATAAAATTTGGTAACTCTCTGATTGGGTGGAGATCCAAGAAACAGAACCTAATTGCTTTGTCGTCAACAGAAGCTGAGTTCTGTGCCTTATCTGAGTTATGTAGAGATCTAGAATTTTACACATGCTTGGCACAAGAGATGTATGAAAAGGCCATCACTCCAATCACTGTATGGGGTGATAATCAACCGTGTCTTAAGTTAGCACAAAATGGGCAGTTTAAAGGTCGTACAAAACATTTGGATATCCGCTTTCAAAATGTTTGTCAAACGGTAAAAGCAGGAATTGTTAAATTAAATTACTGTCCCAGTCATGAAAATCAAGCTGATGGTTTTACAAAACCACTTGGGTTTCAGCGGCATGAAAACTTTTGTGAAGAAATGGGTCTGAAGTAATTTTGTTTTTTGTATTGCCAGCGAGAGGGGGTGTTAGGGTGTGAAACCTAAGACGCTGGCAAGTTAGCAATGTCATGTGACTTTAAGTAGTCAAGCTCGTTAAGTTGTTAAGTTGCTCAGTATATAAAGAGTGTTTGTTTTCTCTGCCTGTGGGGCGTGAAGCAAAAATGTCTGAAAGCTCCGGAGGTATTTCTGTTATCTTTCTGCAATAAACCTGTCTTTGGAAAGACAGGCTTCCCTGTGTCGTTATTTCTTTGCTGCTGAGACTCTGAAGCTTGTACTGCAACAAGAATCTCTGCACTGGACTTAATTAATACTCTGCAAAGAGAGCTGTTGCTGGTGGCGCAGCGGAAGCGTTTACTGGACCAGTACACAAACTCTCTTACAGTTCCCACTTTGGGGCAACAGGAAACAAACATGCAGAGGACGAGTTCTGAGGCTCCCCCAACAAAGCCATTTCCCTGGGCCCACCTGCCAGCCTGCTGCTGGCTGGCTGCCCACCCACAAGAAAACGGCACGATTCTCCCCACCACCAGGACATAACAAGAAGATGGGCAGTATAACATAGGACTTCCTAACTTGTGAGTTCTGATGAGCCGCTGCTGCTTCCCGACCGACCCCGGGATGGGCTGTCTGCCTTCCTTTTGCCTTCCACCTCACGACATCCTTCCCCAGCCTGGTGCACTCCAGGTGTTCTGGGGCTCCATCTCTCACCAGGCCCAGGCAGTATGGCCAGGGGTCAGGGATGGGGGCAGTTGTCCAAACCAGCTGGAGAGACTCAAGGAGGGCATTACAGCCTCAAAGCCCTTTCCCTACCTCTCAATCTGGACTTACCTGGCCTTGCCCCTGGCCGCCTTTAGCCAGATCAGCTGTGCTCGGAGCTGGGACAGACCCCTCTGGAGACTTAGAGGTAGAGGAAACAGCCTGGGTCCCCTGGAGAGCACTCTCAAAGGAGATGCCCTCAAAGCTGATCATACTTTTCCTACTCCCAGACTGCAGGCTAGAGAACGTCACTGCACACTGGTGACCCATTCCCTGGGTGGTGCACTGGGAAGAAGAAACCTCATCCAGAGATGGGAGGGAAGCACTTTGGCCAGTGCCATGGGGCCTTTCTTTGGAAAGCTGCTCGGGGACCTGCAATGGAGCACTGCCCAAGGAGGAGGAAATGTGGGAGGCCTGCTGGGAAGGCTGCTGGGACCCCGACTCTTCCTGGCTAAGGGAAGCAGCTCTTCCAGTGGTATCTCTGGGAACAGAGGGCATCGAAGTGAGCAGGCAATAAGAATGATCAGCCAGGTGGGAGCTGGAGGTCTCTGTGGTCGCACCCAGGGCGACCTGGGTAGGGCGAACTTTTCTTCTCCATTCTGTGGACACGAAGGCAAGTCTTCTGACCACTGTACCAGCTGGTTTCAAAGGCTATTTTTTATGAAAGCTTGAAAAACAAAGAAAACACAATATACAGAAATCAGCGTCAGATATCAAGCATTTTGAAAACATAAAAATGAAAAGAAACACAAGACGAAAAGCTTTCTTCTTTGTTGCAAAGTAATTCCCAAGAATAAGCCCAGAGTAGGTAGGCCTTTTTACTCCCGGGGAAATCACTGGCAATTTCATGCCAAATGCAGCAGAGGGAAGGGGCACAGGAGCTGCTATGAAACAGACGATCCTCAAATCACAGCTGTTTGATACAGGGATGGAATCAATCCTTTTGCTTCAGTGAAAACCTCAAGGGTCGTAGGTTGTAGTTAAATGAACTGGATGGTGTTACAAAGGGTCTCAAAATGAAACACCGTTTTTCGATTTGAAAACTGTTGAATGATCTTTACCTATCCTGGCAACAGTACACCGCAGTGGTGGGCAGTTCCACAGACCCTCCTCCTCTGCTCAAAATGCATACACACCCATCTTTGCACGGGGAAGATCCAGACAAAAGGAGTCTGTTTTCAAACTACCCGCAGAGGGGTTTAGACGGCTCCATCCTCTTGCCTCCCCCGCCCCCCGATCACTGTTTCACTCCGGAAGGTGTCTCAGACCTGGGTGGAGCAGCCACAAATGACAGGCAAAGAGACAAGGTCCTGCCCAGATTCAGGCTTCCTCATGATCGTGTGGAATCTGTACACATTTTTTTTTGGCGCTTCCACTAGTGATTTATCTGTACAGGATCGGACTTCATTTCAGCCAACCACATCCTTCCTCTTCTCCCTCCCTCTTCCCCCGACAGCATACTAGAGTTCATATGGATTTCAAAGCATGCTTTGAGAACTTGTATGCTTCGCTTTAAACTCCACAAAATTAGCCTATGGCTAGGATGCTATTTATCAAAGTCTGTGTCCATTAAGATATGGTCAGATACAAGTATGCTTTCCCCCTTGTTATAAAATTATTATTTTTAAAATTGCATTCAACCATTTACTATTTAAACAGCTTATACACCACTTGACTATAACCATCTCTGAAGTGACATACGAGAAATACATTGCAGGAAAAGTTAACATGGATGACATCAGACTTCCGTTAAAAAGACCTGCTGGAATAAAAAAAGGATTCGGTAGGTGCTGGGTGCTCTGCCTGATGCTCTCAACTGACAAGATGTAGGTGTGGTTGAATCAAATGGGAACAGTGACCACAGTGCTATCAAATTCAACATACACAGTATGGAAGTGGACAATTGCTAAGGATATCCAGAACAGTCACATTTGACTTCAAAAGAGGAGACTTCCTCAAAATGAGGGATTGGGTAAAAAGGCAGTTGAAGGGGGAAAGTCAAGGATGGTGAGCCCTTCTGTGCTCCAGAGGGCCTGGGTGGCCTCATTCCCCTCTTGTTGTGAGCACTGCAGAGGGAGGCAAACATGTCCTTCCTGGGGGCTGGTCCCTCCCCGCCCTGTTCCTGGAGGGCAGCAGGAGGAGGGGGCTGCTGCAGCTGCCTCCTTTGGGGGCATGGCTCACCTTGCCTGCTCCTGCCCTCCTCCAACACAGACAACCTTACCTGCCTCAGCCATCCATGGGGGCTTGAGAGTGTGTGAGCAGACTTTGCCATGGGAGGAGGCAGGCCTTGCAGAGGAGGAATGCTGGGGGCAGGCATTCAAACTCAGCCCTGAAGCTCACTGGGTGACCCTGGGCCAGGCACTCACGCTCAGCCTAACCTACCTCAAAGGGTTGTTGTGAGGATAAAATGGGGGGGGGGGGGGAGAACTCTGCACACCAACTGGACCTCCTTGCAGGAAATGGGGGCTATAAATGTAATTGTGTCATTTGTACCCCACCCACCTCACTGGGTTTCCCCAGCCTCTCTGGGCGGCTTCCAACACATATTAAAACAACAAACATTCCAAGCCTCCCTATAAAGGGCTGCCTTCCAGAGGTTTGATAGTTGCTCATCTCCTTGTCACCTGTAGGGAGGGTGTTCCACAGAGAGGCTGCCACCACCGAGAAGGCCCTCCCTCTGCCTGGTTCCCTGCAACCTCGCTTCTCGAGGGGAGGGAACCACCAGAAGACCCTCGGAGGAGGACCTCCGGGCCGAATGATGGGGGTGGAGATGCTCCTTCAGGTATACTGCGCTGAGCTTCCTGACCTAACATTTGCCTCGCTTAACATAATTAATTAGTAAGTGAAGTTTTCCTCTTCCATTCAAGCAGTACAGAAAGTAAGAACATGCAAAAAGGAATACTACTTCTAGAATTCCCAACTCCTGACATAAAACAGCATAAAGGTTACCTTTTCTTGACCATTGATCACCTGTGCAAAGTCCCTACGCCACCCCCTATTGTGCTTCAATACAGCCCCATCGGTCAGCCCGGACACTGAGGTCCAGCGCTGAGGGCCTTCTGGTGGTTCCCTCATTGCGAGAAGCGAAGTTACAGGGAACCAGGCAGAGGGCTTCTCGGTAGTTAGTGGCACCCGCCCTGTGGAACGCCCTCCCACCAGATGCCAAAGGAATAAACAACTATATGACATTTAGAAGACATCTGAAGGCAGCCTTGTTAGGGAAGCTTTTAATGACTGATGTTTTAATGTATTTTTAATCTTTTGCTGGAAGCCGCCCAGAGTGCCTAGGGAAACCCAGCCAGATGGGCGGGGTAGAAAAAATTATTTATACCCCGCCCATCTGGCTGGGCTTCCCCAGCCACTCTGGGCGGCTTCCAAAAAAATATTAAAATACTGTGATACATCAAACATTAAAAGCTTCCATAAACAGGGCTGCCTTCAGATGTCTTCTAAAAGTCTGGTAGTTGTTGTTCTCTTGGACATCTGGTGGGAGGGCATTCCACAGGGAGAGCCCCACTACCTAGAAGGCCCTCTGCCTGGTTCCCTGTAACTTGGCTTCTCGCAGTGAGGGAACCGCCAGAAGGCCCTCGGTGCTGGACCTCAGTGTCCGGGTAGAAAGATGGGGGTGGAGACGCTCCTTCAGATATACTGGACCGAGGCCGTTTAGGGCTTTAAAGGTCAGCACCAACACTTTGAATTGTGCTCGGAAACGTACTGGGAGCCAATGTAGGTCTTTCAAGACCGGTGTTATATGGTCTCGGCGGCCGATCCCAGTCACCAGTCTGGCTGCCGCGTTCTGGATTAGTTGTAGTTTCCGGGTCCCCTTCAATGGTAGCCCCACGTAGAGCGCATTGCAGTAGTCCAAGCGGGAGATAACCAGAGCATGCACCACTCTGGAGAGACAGTCTGCGGGTAGATAGGGTCTCAGCCTGCGTACCAGATGGAGCTGGTAAACAGCTGCCCTGGACACGGATTTGACCTGTGCCTCCATGGACAGCTGTGAGTCCAAAATGACTCCCAGGCTGCGCACCTGGTTCTTCAGGGGCACAGTTACCCCGTTCAGGAAAAGGGAATCCTCCACACCTGCCCGCCTCCTGTCCCCCCAAAACAGTACTTCTGTCTTGTCAGGATTCAATCTCAATCTGTTAGCTGCCATCCATCCTCCAACCGCCTCCAGACACTCACACAGGACCGTCACTGGCTTCACTGGTTCTGATTTGAAGGAGAGGTAGAGCTGGGTATCATCCACATACTGATGAACACCCAGCCTAAACAGAAACAGAATTTCTAGGGGCAGTCTTTTCTGGCAGTGCCAAATGAAGCTACTCACCCATTTCTAAGTCCTAAAATCCACAATTTCTCTGAATACTTGAAAAACCCAGTGGTGCAGGACCTCCTAGCATGGCATCTGCTGGGGAACATTTCCTAGCACTTGGCTGGGAGCTGCTGCAGCGCTATGGTCAGGAAAGGCTTTCTGTATATCGGTAAGTCCCAACAGTTGAATAGGAACCTTCAAAAACAATGTATGTATTTGTATCTCATGTTTTAAGCTATTTCACATGTCCACCAAGTACGAGAAAATCTCCCTTCATCTTCTTGACATTTCCAACAAACATTTGGTATGTTTTCATGTATTCTAAATAACTTCTCGGGAGTTAGATACCAACAATACACATATATATATATATATATATATATATATATATATATATATATATATATTTAAAAGTCTATTTTAAGTCATAACTCAATGTATATTTTAACTCTTTATTATTATTATTTTTTTAAAGATATTTATTAAGGTTTTCACAATATTACAAAATGAAAAAGAAAAAAAGAAAAAATACAAAATAAAAATAGTTAAAAACAACTCAATCTTTCCATTACTTATTTTTCATTAGCTTGTTTCCCGGACCTCCTCACGCCTCCCTTTTTTGTATTCCAGTTCAGTTTGTTGGTTCAGCAAATCCTTACCCTCTTTGTTTATCCTAGTCTTTAATCTTAAAACATTGTAAGGTTAAATTTTTACCTATTAATGATCCATTTTTCATATTCCCCTATAGTATTACAGCTGAAAACCACTGAATTTCTCTCCAACATCGTTCTAACATTCATTAATTTTACAATATTTCTGTAAATAGTCTTTGAATTTCTTCCAATCTTCTTCCACCGACTCTTCTCCCTGGTCTCGGATTCTGCCAGTCATTTCCGCCAGTTCCATATAGTCCATCACCTTCATCTGCCATTCTTCCAGAGTGGGTAGATCTTGTGTCTTCCAATACTTTGCAATGAGTATTCTTGCTGCTGTTGTGGCATACATAAAAAAGGTTCTGTCCTTCTTTGGCACCAATTGGCCGACTATGCCCAGGAGAAAGGCCTCTGGTTTCTTCAAGAAGGTATATTTAAATACCTTTTTCAATTCATTATAGATCATCTCCCAGAAAGCCTTAATCCTTGGGCACGTCCACCAAAGATGTACCTTCAGTTTCTTTACATTTCCAACATTTATTATCGGGCAAATGATAGATTTTTGCAAGCTTGACTGGGGTCATGTACCACCTGTATATCATTTTCATAATATTCTCTCTTAAGGCATTGCATGCCGTAAACTTCATACCTGTGGTCCATAACTGTTCCCAGTCAGCCATCATTATGTTATGTCCAACATCTTGTGCCCATTTAATCATAACAGATTTCACCGTTTCATCCTGAGTATTCCATTTCAACAGCAAGTTATACATCTTTGACAAAATCTTGGTTTTGGGTTCTAACAGTTCTGTTTCTAATTTTGATTTTTCCACCTGGAAACCAATTTTCTTGTCCAAATTATATGCCTCCATTATCTGATAATAATGAAGCCAATCTCGCACTTTGTTTTTTAGTTTCTCAAAACTCTGCAATTTCAGTCTATCTCCCTCTTGTTCCAGAATTTCCCAATATTTCGGCCACTTGGCCTCCATATTGAGCTTTTTCTGTGCTTTTTCTTCCATTGGTGACAACCACCTTGGGGTATAACCACCTTTAGTCCACATATGTTACCACTATTGCAACTGTACAATATAACCAAAAAAATAGAAAATCTTGCCCCTTTAATCATGCACTTTTTAATCTGTTCCTCTTCCATTTAGGATTTCAACAAAAGTTTGTACATTTTTGATATCACATGATGTGCACAATTGTATCTCAAAACCCGTCTTCCACTCTTCCATACCCCAAGTCTTCATTTCCAACTAGAATCTCTCAATCAATCAATCAATCAATCATTTATTTATTTGTATGTTGCCTTTCCAAATTTCAAACCATGTGCAAGGCAGCTTACAAAAAAAAAAAATATTAGATAACTGCAAACATAACAAAACTAGTCGTAAACAATGAACAAAATATCAAAAAGTACACAACGAAATTGAAAAAAAACCCACATAAATAATAAGATTCCACGTAAATCATATAATCCAAACTAAAGAGATAAAAAATTAACATCAGCAACAGCACCCCCCCCCGGAAAAAGAACCCATAAACAACACCCCAACCCTCTTTTATTAAGTGTAAAAGAGAAACCCCTTGTTTAAATTTTACAATCTCCCCGTTTCCACTTTAAGAACTCTCAGTAGAGTAACCATTTCTCTTTATCCGTCCCCCTTTTGTCTATAAAAAGTGTCTTCTGGTGAAACCCAAAATAGAGTCTTTGTGTATAAACTAACTTTATATCTATTTTCAGATTCTTAATACGCCACACACGTCTAATACAGTGGTTCTCAAGGTGCGCATTTACTCTGACTTGATCTACCACAAATATCCAAGCCATCTAACCCTGAAATCGTAACTTTCTAATTCCAAGTCTCTTCTTTCTCAATATCCCCATTCCGTTAACCGCACCAAGCAATAAGTTGTAAAATGCAAGTTTAAAACGCAAGCTTTCCTTTGCATCTCGCAGAATCTGAATTCAATCTGAATCAGCCAGTTAGTGAACTTGGTGCTCCTGTGCAACAAACCCACTACAAAATTGCTCTTCCCCGCACACTTCCAGGTCCCCCCAGCTGGGCTTTTTGCAAGAAGAAAAGTGATAGGTAAATGCCCTGGAAAGCTTGACTGCATGTAGTATCACCACCCCACAAACAAATCAGGATGAATGCTCAAGAAACAGGTCGGCTGGAATGATCTTTCTGCATATGCTTCCTTCTGAGCACCTCACAAGTAGCATACTGCACACACTTTGTCCCCCAAACTTCTATGTTACACACACACGTGTGAGTCTAGGCAACCCTAGTCACTGCTGGAATGGGGTCATCCAGAGTTTTGGAGTACATTGTCAGCAATATGTTGCTGATACACAGCTCTGCTTCATCTTGACACCTGTGGCTGTGGCAGAGGGTGCAATGTTTTCATCTAATGGTCAGCTCTACTTGGAGAGACCGTGGGAAATGAGCTCTCTGCATTTTCTTCCTCCTGAACACCCAGAAGTAGACCCAAATTTCTATTTCCTACGCGCAAGCACATATGCACACGCACGAGGTTCCAGGGCTTCCAGGCACTTTCCCAGGATTCCCGTTTCCTTCAGAATGAGGCACAGCAGAGACGTGTATTGTATATTACGTTGAAATCTTTTAATAAAAATTGATTTTTAAAAAAGAACTTGGAGAAGGGGTTAGCGTCCTTGAGGTCCTGAACATCTGCAGGTGGGCGGGTGCTGTAGCATGAGAAGTTTTTATCTCACTCAGTTTCCAGACAAAACAAAATCAGGCAGAAGCACAAGAAAGATGTTGTACAGGAATAGCAAGCAGAGAGTTAGACCTTCACCACTTTGGATTCAATTTCAAGAGAGTTCATTTTAATTTAATGTAACTTAATTCATCCTAGAACATTTCTACCCCACTTGATTGTCAACAAACCTTAAAGCAAGTTTACAAAAACTCCTCATGGAAATGTTTAATGATCCAGTGAAATCCAGGCACACATTTCAAAATATTGCCATGACAATTAAACTCAGCAGTAAGCAAAAGGCTTTCCACACCCTGCAGCCTTCCACATGTCTTCCAAAGGCCCCTAAACCTGAAGGCTTTTCGGAGGTGTGGGGAAGAGTACAGTGAAGGCAGCTGCCTGGGGTCCCTAGGCAGGGAGTTCCAAAGTGTTAGCGCTGTTGCACTAAAATAGAGATTTCTTGTGGAAATGCATTGCCACCCATTGGGACTCTTTTTCTGCTTCAGCAAGACGGTCTCCTAGGTTCTCCTTGAGGGCTTTTAGGCCAGAATAAAGGAAAGCCCAGTGGACAAATAACAGCAGGAACCTAGGCGAATGGCTAGAGGAGAGGATTGCTGATGGCTCTAGATATAATGACTAGGCTCTGCCTCCATTGCTGGAGGCAGTGGTGCCGCTGCATCCTAGTTGCTAGAAACCACAGGAGGAGAGAGCGGTCTTGTGTGCGAATCCTCCTTGTGGGTTGGCCTCTGGGTGAACAGGATGCTGGACTGAATGCTGGACTGAACGGGCCACTGGCCTGATCCAGAAGACTCTTTGGATGTTCACTGCTGAGGATCTCATGAGAGATCTTCCACGGTGCAGCAGGAAGGGTTCTGGAACTGGGATGAAGGACATTGCAAGACGTTGGCCAGTACAAACGTTTAGATCATTTGCATTCTCCCACAAATGAGAAAGAGGAAGGATAATGGCAAAATAAAGTATCTTCTCCTAGTTCTCTAAATCCGTCCAAAAGATTATTGGTATAGGAGCTCCAGAGTGGCTGGTGAGAGCCATGTGGTTGAGCTGGAGCAACTAGCTCAACTCTCTCTGCAAGCTGAGTTTCTCAGGTACACCAGAGGTGAGGGGACAATAGCCTTGACTACCTATTTCCTCCCAAGGTAAGGGGAAGAGGCATGGCTAAGATGGCAGGACAGCTTACTCTATGATGTTAACCCCTTCATGCACTAATTAGACTGAAGCATGTTGGTTATATGAGACTGGTTATCCCACACAACATGCTCTCAAGCAACCCATGCCCTCCAACTGAAAACCCATTTCCTGGACAATACCAACATTGTGTTTTGTGCCTGTGAACTGCACAGTGAATATTTTTATTAGAAAAGAAAACAGCCCGGTGTTTCAGCTTCTCAAAGTTGTTTTATTCAGTGCGCTGCTACAGCTTGTCACACCCAAATCCTCCAAAGGAATCTGCCAAAGTGCTTTTCCAGTCAAAAGGGGGCAGAGGGAGAGAAACCAAGAACCTCAAATTCACTAGACCAGGGATGGGGATTTCGATGGCCCTCTAGATGTTGTTGGATTCCATCACCCCTGACCGTCGGCCATGCTGGCTGAGGCAGAAGGCCATTGGATCTGGCAATATCTGGGAACCCACAAGATTCCCAGCCTCCGCCCTACACAAACAACCAGGCACTCAGCTGTGAGGCATGTCTCTTACCGTAGGGAGGGTCACTCCAGAGGCAGCTGTGGCATGAGGGTGCTGGATCATGCCTTTGTGGGCACATCTGAGGATTAAAGAGGACCCCCTAGGAAGCATGCTTGGAGATCTTCCTTACCACGTGGCTCTCTGGCAAAAACACAACAGTACTAATGGCCATATGGAACCACACCTCAAAGCTGGATCAGGCTTCCCAGATCCTGTAGCCTACAGATCCCAGATCCTGTGAAATGGCATGTGTTCCTCAACCCAGAGAACCTCTCGTTCAACGTCAAGCTGGTCTAAGGAAGAAAAGCATAAGAGTTAGTCTTGAATCCCCCCACACATGTGCTGGGAGATGCCTGTACACTGCACATGTAAAGCACCTCTCCTCCCACCCACACCCAAAAAGTCCTGGGAACAATGGTTTGTTCAGGGTGCTGGGAATCGTAGCACTCTGAAAGGAAAACTAAGGTTCTTAGGATTCTTTGGAGGGGGTGGAATGTTGAATACACAGCGGCCACATGGACGGACAGACACACCCACACCCACACATACCCCAGCATAGCTTCAACTTTTAGCACAAAAAGTCTTCAGCCAGATGTCATGCAACCCTTTGGCAGGGGCAACTTATCATTTTATTGATTTTCCATAACAATTAAAAAGGCAGACAATCTTGCAAAGGAGTGTTGCCATTTAAACTGCTGGTGTGACGTAGGAACCCGAACAAAGAAAAGGAACAAACTACCCAGAGTCTGCTTCCGATTGCCCTTGTTCTCCACCTCCCTCTATCCTAATCAGCCGCAAACAAGAGTTCAGATTTGAAAGCCTTATCACCTCATTCCCGTCAATTAGCCAGCTGCTCTGGCAGATGACATCAGTTCCTTCCCGCTCCCAATATTCCTGCTCCTAACCTGGTTAGCCATAGCCCGGAAGCTGAATCTCAGGGGAACGCCTTTGGGCTGGGAAGGGCTCATCTTTTCTGGGCCTCTTCTCCCCCTCAGGAAGGGGTGCTTGGCTCCTGGCCTGTGAAATGCGCTCAAAATGTCAAGATGCCTTCTTTCCAGGGAGCCAAGGAAGAAGGGTGGAATTTGTTATACCCCGAAACCTTCCCATGTCAGAGATGCAGGAGTTGCATCACCTCCAACTTCCTCAGGGATGAAGCAGCTGCGAAAAACGAAACATCTCACCTGGGCACGGTTTCTGAGAGAGCAACAGCAGAAGACCCAGACTCTGGCAAGATGAGCATTTGCCCAGTGGATTCTGGCCGCTCCATGAGGGCAGACAGGGGATGGCTGTGGTGGCCGCCAGCGCCTTCCCACTCCATCTCAGATACAGAACGCATTGGCTCTGCCACTCCTTGGCTCTGGCGCCACCTACTGTTGGCCTCCTTGCCTTCCACCCTCCCAGTCCCAATGAGCACCATCCACCCCTGGTCCAGAAGCACAGAGCAGTAGTTAGGTGATCTTGCGCCCCGGCAGAACCGTCCAGATTGCGCCCCCTAGCCACGGACAAGTTAGCTCTTCTTTCTGCCTCTCCTCCAACCCCCCCCTCCACCCATTCAATTCACCCTTGAAGTACAAGTATCGAAAAGTAAAATGTTAGAGGTCCCCCCCCCCCCATAGCAATATAATTTGATTCAGCTAGCTGGTCAGTCTACTTTCGGTTTCACTCCTGGCTCCTTGTTAAATTAATACTGCATCAGAAACCTCCCAAGCAGATATCCAAAGTTCTTTGGCATTAATGAGATGTCTCTTCTAGTCCAGGGGAGTCTTTTGATCTTCTTCCAGGAAACCAAGAGTGCAATTTTTTTTAGTCTCCCCTGCTTTCCTTCTGACCTTCAGCTTAAAGACAAACTGCTCTGGAGTGAGAAAAACCCATCACACTCAAAAAGCCCAGCTGGAGGGACCTGGAAGTGTGAGGGGAAGAGCAATTTTGTAGTGGGTTTGTTGCACAGGAGCACCAAGTTCACTAACTGGCTGATTCAGAGTGAATCCCATTCAAAAAGAGTGCAATGGTGTGTGTTTCAGCCAGCCATCCGACTGCTGCAACTATTCCCTGGGTGTCACCACACTGTCCTGTCTGTGTGTTTGGAAGGGAATGGGAGCTATGCTCCCCCCAGAGACACTCCACTCCTTCTTCCTTAGCTGTGCTGCTCAACAGTTGAGGCAACCTTCACAGTTCTGGGATGCCGATGCCAACGACCTGGAAGTGTGCTGTCAATATATTTACAGTGCAGGGGTTCACCCAGAGGAGACTACCACTTGTTTGTTTTGCGTTCATGTCTTGCTTACCCAAAATTTACAACAG
This sequence comes from Podarcis pityusensis, assembly GCF_964106645.2. Taxonomy (NCBI): domain Eukaryota; kingdom Metazoa; phylum Chordata; class Lepidosauria; order Squamata; family Lacertidae; genus Podarcis; species Podarcis pityusensis. Next base: position 6,237,809 of record NC_138045.1, read on the forward strand.
TGGTTAGACTCTACTAAGGGAATGGTCAGAGTGCTTTAATCCATTCTCATTGGAAAAGCTGAAGTTCTGGGCTGGACCTGAATCAATCCCACAAAATACTGACAGTCTGGAAACACCCTGGGTGCAAACATGTTTTAGGGGGGAAAGGATCTTTGCCTCTTCCTCCTTCCTAACCTGCAAATCACAAAGTGCAGGCTCCCTTCATGGTACTCACAGCCACACCGCTTCTAAGATTATACAAATTTAATATCTCAACAACAAATAAACACAATAAGGCTATAATGATACAATCTGAATCATTAGGGGTGCATTGCAGCAGTCATTGCCAATCTCCATGAGCTGCCTTTCAGCCAGAAGCTCTGCAGCACAGGTGGTTCTGATGATTCCCCTGTAAGGAAGGCTTACAATGTAGGAGGCTTTGGGCTTTGCAAGAGGGGGGAAAGTGGGGACATCATAGAAGTATGCATGATGTGGGAAAGGTGCAGAGCGATGTTTCCTCCTCATAATATCAGAACCTGGATCTCTTTAAGAAAGCGGAATGATGGCAGATTCAGGCCAGACACAGAGTGCCTAGTGACACTGAAATTTCCTCCTTCCAGAGGCACTGAGGGGGATGGCTTTAAGAGAGGATTCGTCAAATTCATGGAGGGTTAGACCATGTTGCACCTCCAGCCGCAGAGGCAGTCTACCTCTGCATACCCGTTGCGGGCGTCCCCAGTGGGGAGAGTGGGGCTGCATTTGGAGTCTGCTTGGGGCTTCCCTTGGACATCTACTGGGCTGCTGAGAGCTGGACTAGATGGGCCTTGGTCTGATCCTGCAGGGCTGTGACAATAAGAGCCTGGAGTATGGCTGCTTCGCGAGCAATTCAGGGAACAGTAGTGCAGAGTTGCATCTCCCTGGGAAGGGGCACGTGCTCAGCAAAGCTGTCTCTTGCTTCTGGTCCTAAGAGTTGGGGTGGGGACATGGAGGAAAGGGGTGCAGCCTTCTGTAGAGGCCGGAGTCTCTCCCCTACCTCTCTCTGCCACCTCTGAGGTGCCCGAAAAGGCAGATAGCAGAGGAAGCGAACCAATAGTCACGTTCATCTGTACTGGCTCAGTATGCCCTATTCTGACAGATGCTGCCTTTCATAGTCACGCCCAAGAGCCTTTCCGCTCCAGAGATCTGGGGCTGAACCCGGGATCTGTTAGGATATTTCCGTTCCACCTTAAAAGGGAGCAGGCTTTGTGAGTCACAGAGTCTGCGTATTTCCTGTTTCACAGGATGTTTCTGTTGTGTCTTTGTTTTTCACTGAGACACTGAAGCAGGCAGTCATGTTTTTCTTTGTTCTGATCAACGCTGATTAAAACTTGTAAATAATGCTCTCCTGCGTGCAACTTTTGCTGTGCATTATCTGCTGATAGAGCGTGCATGAGCTTGAGAATGTGGCAGGCTATTTCTGGAGCTCGTGTCGCTAATTGCTGATACTGTATCTACGGGAGATCGATGGGACGTCTGGCAGCCGGCTTGTGGGGCCATGATGGACTGTGTCTCCCTGGCAGTATCCCAACAGGATCTGCATGCCAAGGCTGGAGTAAGAAAGAGCCCTTGCCAGCTGGCCACGTTGGGGGCCTGCCTGGAGAGTGGAAGCCGGGGGTTGGAGGGGCATCGTGCTGCTCCTGGCAACCCCCACCCAACCCGACGTCCTCCTCCGCCTGAATCCCGCTTCCCCCGGGACGCACTTCCCATCCTGGAGTGGCTGGGGTGGGAGTGCTCCCCACCCCCCTTTCCAGACTCTCTTCGTTCTTCTTCTACATGCCTCGGGTGTTTTCCTGAGTGTATTTTCAGAACAACCCTCTGTGAGGGAGGCTAAGCTGGCCCAAGGACTGGCCCAAGAACTGGCCCAAGGTAGCTCAGCCAAGTTGCCAAGGCCAGCATTTAAGACCACGTACCCTTTCCCCTCAGATGATAAAGCCGGGATGAGTCATGCTAGCAGCCTGTGGCCTTGATGGGCTTTGAGGCAGCCCAGCCCCCTTGTCTGCAAGCAGGCTGCCTCCGGGGAGGAGCAGCACTTTTCTGACGGGACAGAAGCGCACGACTTCCCCCTCCCACTTGCCGCCCGCCCCAGTCTTTCTCTTTTTTTTTTTTCTTTTTTTTTATAAATATTTATTGGGTTTTACAATAGAAATAAACATAATAAACAGTGTAACATATATCTTAACATAATTTCACATTTTCTTTGGACTTCCTCACATCTCCCGCTCCCACTTTCATCGTTGTAACATTTTATCAGCAAATTTATTATCTTATTTGCATTCTTATATCCCATCTGTATATTTATAATCTTATAATTCTCAAAAAAAATTCATATTTTCTCAATTTCACTTATTATCTTAAATCATCTAGTTTAGTGGTGCTCAATTATTTGTGATCTAGCATCCTGCTTAGCATTCACTCAAATTACAATGTTTTTGTAAATAATTCTTAAATTTCTTCCAATCCTCCTCCATCCTCTCTTCTCCCAGGTCGCGAATTCTGCCGGTCATCTCGGCCAGTTCCATATAGTCTATCAGTTGCATCTGCCATTCTTCCAGTGTGGGTAGATCTTGAGTTTTCCAGTGCTTTGCGAGAAGTATCCTTGCTGCTTTTATTGCATACATAAAAAATGTCTGGTCCTTCTTTACCACCCCTTGGCCGACAATGCCCAAAAGAAAGGCCTCTGGTTTCTTAGTGAAGGTATACTTACATACCTTTTTCAGTTCATTATAAATCATTTCCCAGAACGTCTTCACTTTAGGACAAGTCCACCAGAGGTGAAAGAATGTTCCTTCACTCACTTTACATTTCCAACACTTATTATCAGACAGGTGGTATATTTTTGCAAGTTTGACTGGGGTCATATACCATCTATATATCATTTTCATTACATTTTCTTTCAAAGCATTGCATGCAGTAAAGTTCAACCCAGTACTCCACAACCTTTCCCAGTCCTCAAACATGATATTATACCCAATGTCCTGTGCCCACCTTATCATAGCCGATTTAACCGTTTCATCTTGTGTATTCCATTTTAACAGCAAGTTATACATCCTTGAAAGTACCTTAGTCTTTGGTTCTAACAATTCTGTTTCTAGTTTCGATTTCTCCACCTGGAACCCTAGTTTCTTGTCATTTTTAAAAACTTCTTTAATCTGAGCGTAATGTAACCAGTCTCGCACTTTATCCTTCATTTTCTCCAAACTCTGCAATTTCCAATTGTCTCCGTCTTTTTCTAATATTTCCCAATATTTAGGCCATTTAGCCTCCATATTGGGTCTTTTTCTCCGCCCCAGTCTTTCTCCGGCGGCTCAGTTAAGTGCGCCAAGCGGCTCATCCCAGGTGGGAATTCGGGTGGCGCTGGTTGCAGAAGGAGAAGTGGCTGGCGCTAGCGGACACTCCCATTGTTCTTCTCAGGTAGGACTTCCGGGATCCAGACGAACGTTTTGCCAAAAAGTATGGCTTGACTACTGATTTCCCATTTAAAGGATGGCAAAAAGACCGAAGTTTGGCGGACAGGTGAAAAAACCACGAAATACATTTAAAGTTCTGCGAGATGCAAAGGAAAACTTGCGTTTTAAACTTGCATTTTACAGCTTGTTGCTTGGTGCGGTTAACGGAATGGGGGATATTGAGAAAGAAGAGACTTGGAATTAGAAGGTTAGGATTTCAGGGTTAGATGGCTTGGATATTTGTGGTAGATCAAGTCAGAGTAAATGCGCACCTTGAGAACCACTGTATTAGATGTGTGTGGCGTATTAAGAATCTGAAAATAGAGATAAAGTTAGTTTATACACAAAGACTCTATTTTGGGTTTCACCAGAAGACACTTTTTATAGACAAAAGGGGGACGGATAAAGAGAAATGGTTACTCTACTGAGAGTTCTTAAAGTGGAAACGGGGAGATTGTAAAATTTAAACAAGGGGTTTCTCTGTTACACTTAATAAAAGCAGGTTGGGGTGTTGTTTATGGGTTCTTTTTCCGGGGGGGGGGTGCTGTTGCTGATGTTAATTTTTTATCTCTTTAGTTTGGATTATATGATTTACGTGGAATCTTATTATTCATGTGGATTTTTTTTCAATTTCATGGTGTACTTTTTGATATTTTGTTCATTGTTTACGACTAGTTTTGTTATGTTTGCAGTTATCTAATATTTTTTTTTTGTAAGCTGCCTTGCACATGGTTTGAAATTTGGAAAGGCAACATACAAATAAATGATTGATTGATTGATTGAGAGATACTAGTTGGAAATGAAGACTTGGGGTATGGAAGAGTGGAAGACGGGTTTTGAGATACAATTGTGCACATCATGTGATATCAAAAATGTACAAACTTTTGTTGAAATCCTAAATGGAAGAGGAACAGATTAAAAAGTGCATGATTAAAGAGGCAGGATTTTCTATTTTTTTGGTTATATTGTACAGTTGGAATAGTGGTAACATATGTGGACTAAAGAGTTAAAATATACATTGAGTTATGACTTAAAATAGACTTTTAAATATATATATATTTAAGTAATGTTGGTATCTAACTACTGAGAAGTTATTTAGAATACATGAAAACATACCAAATGTTTGTTGGAAATGTCAAGAAGATGAAGGGAGATTTTCTCGTGCTTGGTGGACATGTGAAATAGCTTAAAACATGAGATACAAATACATACATTGTTTTTGAAGGTTCCTATTCAACTGTTGGGACTTACCGATATACAGAAAGCCTTTCCTGATCATAGCGCTGCAGCAGCTCCCAGCCAAGTGCTAGGAAATGTTCCCCAGCAGATGCCATGCTAGGAGGTCCTGCACCACTGGGTTTTTCAGGCATTCAGAGAAATTGTGGATTTTAGGACTTAGAAATGGGTCAGTAGCTTCATTTGCCATTGCCAGAAATGACTGCCCCTTCAAAATCTGTTTATAACACTGTTATGTACTGAGTTGAATAGGATCCAAACTGAAGCAGTCTGATTGGTCCTAGAACAATAGGATTCAGAATGCAGCAGTCTGATTGGTCCTAGAACAATGCAGCAGTATGATTGGTTGGCAGGAACCACCCAATCCTGCTCCAGATAGAAGTGAATCCACAACCTGATTGGCTTACAGTAGAATTCCAGAATTAGCCAATCATGTGCAGCCCATTGTGTAAATAATGTATATAAAGCAGATACTGTGAGGGGACATTTATTCATTCCTCCTCACCACTATGAGCTGAATAAAGAGCATGAAATCACTTTGCGACTCTGAGTATATTTCACTGGCGACGAAGATGGGATCCCGCTGAGCTGACTGCCACACACAGCACCGCAGCACCGCCAACTGCCGCACCGCTGCCTCGCACCGTGTATCCAGGCTTCAGCTCCGGGGCACAAGGAACTCAGAATGGCAGCCAACAGCAGCTTCTCGCCATTCAACCCAGCATCTGGAGACTGGGAAGCGTACGCCTCCCGTTTCACCTTCCTCCTAGAAGCCAAAGGGGTCACCGACGAAGAAGACGCCAAGAAGAGGGCGATATTCTTCAGCGTCTGCGGAGAGGAGACGTTTGAAATTGCCCGGGCTCTCCTTGCGCCTGAAGACGTCGCTACTGTTCCATACAAAACAATAATGGAACAGCTGAAGGGGCACTTTTCGCCGCAGCCCTCAGTGGTGGCTCGTCGAAATGCCTTCTACGCAAAGCGGCAAGCCCCTGGGGAAACCATAACTGGGTTTGTGACCTCTCTCCGCCAAGCCGCCCGGTTCTGCAACTTCTCAGAGCTGGAGAACATGCTTCGTGACCGCCTCGTCGGTGGCCTGAAGGATGAGAAGCTGCAACGACGCCTCTACGCTAAGAAGGACCTAACGTTCCAGGTCGCTCTGGAGGAGGCCCTGGCAACAGAAGCTGCCGAGAGGTCGACCCAAGAGGCACGGCCGAGCCTGCCATCCCAACCGAGGGTCCACCATGAAGACCTCACCGACGACTCAGGATCCGACAGGGAGGAGGTGCACCGAGTACAGCAGCGCACTCAAGCAGCGCACAGACCACAGCTGCCTCGACGAGAAGGAGGGAACTGCGCAAGCTGCGGGGAGAGTCACGAGAGGAGGACCTGCCGTTTCCGCAACGCAGAGTGCAGGCAGTGCAGAAAATCGGGACACATCGCCCGGGTGTGTCGGGCTCGGCCCACCCGACACCAGGCATCAGATGACCAATCCAAGAGCCCCAGGTCCCGGGGCCCAACGCACCAAGGCAACTCGACGGAGCTCACGGACTTCCAGGTATACCAGTTGCCCCACCCCAACGTAGAGAAAATTTATGTAGAGGTACAGATAGAGGGGGCCCCATGCCGCATGGAGCTTGACACGGGTTCAACTCTATCCATAATCTCGGCAAGGACCTTAAGGAAACTGTGTCCCACTGGGGGTCCCAAACTCAGGCCGGCCCCATTCACCCTCCGGGACTTCCAGAAACGTAAGGTCCCCACAATGGGGGTGGGGACCTTCAGGGTGCAATACCGAGGGCGGACGCGGCAACTGGACTTGCTTGTGGTCAAGGGCCCCTACATTAGCTTACTGGGATTGGCATGGTTTGGACCACTGGGGCTAGCTGTCACCGGGGTGAACCACACTAGCTTACAAGTGGACGTGGACGCCATATGCAAGGAATTTCCAGGGGTTTTCGATGGGAAATTGGGACAGTATACGGGCCCCCCCATTGCGCTACAGCTTGACCCCGCAGTACGACCGGTCAGGCTCAAGGCCCGCCGGGTCCCGTTCGCCTTGAAACCCCGTATAGACGAGGAATTGGACCGACCCGTAGAGCAAGGAGTGCTGGAGCCGGTGCCTAATGCTCCCTGGGAAACCCCAATCGTCACACCCGTCAAGCCTAATGGTTCGGTCCGCATCTGCGCAGACTACAAATGTACCATAAACAAGGCCCTCACGGCCCACGCATACCCAGTGCCAGTGGTCAGCCATGTCCTTGCCACCCTGGCTGGGTCGAAAATTTTTGGCAAGCTGGACTTGGCCCAAGCATATCAACAGCTGCCAGTAGATGAGGCCACAGCAGAGGCACAGACGATTGTGACGCACAGAGGAGCGTTCAGGGTAAAGCGGCTGCAATTCGGTGTCAGCGTGGCACCAGGCATATTCCAGAATATAATGGACTCTCTCCTTAAAGGGATTCCTGGCGTCACCCCCTTCTTCGATGATGTGTTGATTGCCGGCCCCACACCAGAGGAGTTTGAGGACCGCCTCCGCACCGTTCTGCACCGTTTCCAGACGGCGGGTCTCAAGGTGAAGCGGGAAAAATGTCTACTAGGAGTGCCTCAGGTGGACTTTCTGGGATTTATGGTGGACGCAGAAGGGGTCCACCCGACTGGGGACAAGGTACGGGCCATTTGTGATGCCCCAGCGCCCAAGAGCAAGACTGAACTTCAGGCCTTCTTGGGACTATTGAACTTTTACCATTCCTTCCTTCCCCACAAGGCGGCGGTAGCGGAGCCCCTACACAGACTCCTGGACAAGCGGGCCCCTTGGGTGTGGGGCCAGCGCCAGGAGGCCGCATTCCAGGCAGTCAAGGACTTGCTTGTCTCAAACTCGGTCTTGGCACACTTCGACGAGAGGCTGCCGGTGGTGCTAGCATGCGACGCCTCACCCTATGGCATTGGAGCTGTCCTGGGGCACCAACTCCCGGATGGAAGAGAGGTACCGGTGGCGTACTTTTCCCAGACACTCAACACAACCGAGCGGAACTACTCGCAAATCGACAAGGAGGGTCTGGCAATCGTAAGGGGAGTAAAAAAATTCCATGATTTCTTGTACGGGCGGCCCTTCACCGTGGTGACTGACCACAAGCCGTTGCTTGGCTTGTTTGCCCCCGAAAAGCAGACCCCCCAAGTGCTGTCTCCTCGCGTCCTCAGGTGGTCAATTTTCCTTGCCAGCTACCAGTATGCACTGATTCACCGACCTGGGAAGGCGATGGGCCATGCGGACGCCCTCAGCAGGCTACCACTACCGGAAACAGGCCCTGACCCAGCACCTGCACAAGAGGTTATGAGCCTGGAGCTGCTTCCCGACCGCCCCATTCAGGCACAAGAAGTTGCACACCATTCCAAGAAAGATAGGGTCATCTCCCGGGTCCTGGACTGGGTGTGGAGGGGATGGCCCAGCAGCAGCCCCGGGCCAGAATTCGCCGGCTACACAACCCGCAAACATGAACTGTCGGCCCACAAGGGGTGCCTGTTATGGGGAAGCAGAGTCGTTGTTCCCCAGCCCCTCTGCAAAAGGGTCCTCACAGCCCTACACGAGACACATCCAGGGGTAGTAAGAATGAAGGCCCTTGCCAGGAGTTATGTGTGGTGGCCGGGGATCGATGGAGAGATAGAGGCCTGGGTCAAACACTGCCAGGCCTGCCAAGAATCCCGCCCAGATCCCCCAAGGGCCCCAGTCCAGTCCTGGGAGTCCGCCCGAGCACCATGGTCACGCCTGCATGTGGATTTCGCTGGCCCCTTTCAGGGGAAAACATTCTTCATAGTGGTGGACTCCTACACCAAATGGCTGGAAGTCGCACTGGTACCGTCCACTTCCACGTCCGCAGCCATCCGGGTACTACGCAGGCTGTTTGCAACCCACGGGCTCCCTGACACTCTCGTCTCAGACAACGGGACTGCATTTACGTCAGGAGAATTCCAAACCTTCACAGCGCAGAACGCCATCCGCCACATCCGTTCGGCGCCGTTCCACCCTGCCACCAATGGCCAAGCAGAACGCATGGTGCGGACCACCAAGGACACCCTTCGCCGCATGACGCAAGGGGACTGGGAGTACCGCCTTGCCACATTCCTTCTAGCACAGCACAGCACCCCCAGCTCAACGACTGGCCGGAGCCCCGCTGAACTACTAATGGGTCGGCGCCTTGCAATCAGATTGGACCGCCTTCACCCCGATAGAGCTCAGGATGAGGTAGTGGTGGGGGAAGGCAGGAACCCCCGGACCTTCGAGGCCCAGGACCCAGTGTACGCAAAGAATTTTGGGGCAGGCCCAGCATGGGTACCCGCCACAATCACCAGGGTCACTGGCCCCGTGTCGTACGAGGTGCTAACGGATGGGGGGCAATGCTGGCGCCGCCACTGCGACCAGATACGGCGACGATTCCCGGGAGAAAACCAGGAGGAGGACAGGTCAGAGGAGTCCCAAGGGAACAGCGGGGCAGTGAGGCCCATAGAGCAGGAGGGGCCAGCAGGAGAGGCAGAATCAGTAAATACAGAGAGGACCCGTGAGGCCGAAAGGACACCGGAACCAGAACCACGACTGAGCGAGCCGGTTGCACCAGACCAAACAGCCGCATCACAGCCAGCATCCTTGGAACACGAGCCAGAACCCGGAGCCCGGACCAGGGAACACCCCAGGCCACAACGCACACGTAGGCCGCCGGCATACCTTGAGGACTATGAATGCGACCTCCCGGGCAGGACTGGAACTTAGAGGGGAGGGGTGTTATGTACTGAGTTGAATAGGATCCAAACTGAAGCAGTCTGATTGGTCCTAGAACAATAGGATTCAGAATGCAGCAGTCTGATTGGTCCTAGAACAATGCAGCAGTATGATTGGTTGGCAGGAACCACCCAATCCTGCTCCAGATAGAAGTGAATCCACAACCTGATTGGCTTACAGTAGAATTCCAGAATTAGCCAATCATGTGCAGCCCATTGTGTAAATAATGTATATAAAGCAGATACTGTGAGGGGACATTTATTCATTCCTCCTCACCACTATGAGCTGAACACGTACAATGATTTAATAATAATAATATTTATTATTTCTACCCCGCCCATCTGGCTGGGTTTCCCTAGCCACTCGGGGCGGCTTCCAGGAAAATATTAAAACATCAGTCAGAAGGCCCTCAGCACTGGACCTCAGTGTCCGGGCTGACCGATGGGGCTGTATTGAAGCACAATAGGGGGTGGCGTGGGGACTTTGCGCCGGTGATCGATGGTCAAGAAAAGGCAACCTTTGTGCTGTTTTATGTCAGGAGTTGGGAATTCTAGAAGTAGTACTCCTTTTTGCACGTTCTTACTTCCTGTACTGCTTGAATGGAAGAGGAAAACTTCACTTACTAATTAATTATGTTAAGCAAGGCAAATGTTAGGTCAGGAAGCTCAGCGCAGTATACCTGAAGGAGCATCTCCACCCCCATCATTCGGCCCGGAGGTCCTCCTCCGAGGGTCTTCTGGTGGTTCCCTCCCCGCGAGAAGCGAGGTTGCAGGGAACCAGGCAGAGGGAGGGCCTTCTCGGTGGTGGCAGCCTCTCTGTGGAACGCCCTCCCTACAGGTGACAAGGAGATGAGCAACTATCAAACCTCTGGAAGGCAGCCCTTTATAGGGAGGCTTTGAATGTGTGTTGTTGTAATATGTGTTGGTGAGGCATCTGATGAAGACCTGCATTTTAAAATGAGCTTAAAAAAATATATTTGTCAATGTTTATATCTCTCATGCCAGGCAGAAACCAGCTAAATACTCTGGCAGCTGTTTATCTTCCTGTTCAAGGGCCCCACTGATCTATAGCAGTATTTCAGGGTTGTAAAAGGAAATTACAGGCTGGGAGCAGAAGGTCACACTGACCATACAAATTACAGAATACAATCAAGCTGCAAAAACACAGTTAAGAGTTGGTAAATAGTGAAATTTATTGTTTAACAGAAGACTCGAGCCGTATTTTCATAAGGTTAAAGGGTAAATTGAAGAAGTTGCTTTTAGAAACAGCAGCTGGCTAGGGAAAGAGGCTTCTCTCCGAAGCTGCTTTGAAGCTTCAGAGAACTTAGAGAACTTAGCTTTTACTAAGTTCCTTTTACTAAGTTCCTTTCCTTCTAAAAAGCTATGTATGTTAATGTATGAAATATATTGGCTTAAATGTAATTATGCAAAGGATTTTGTTGGGTTGAAAATCACGACAGACGAGTGGTAGGTGTCATATGAGAGGCGTCTGCCGGGGCGAGCCCCGGGAACTCTCTTTTATTGAATATTACAAACATTGCCACAGGTGTGCTTGTGGCTGATTGGTTGATACAAACACAAAGCATCTTGTTGCTGATTGGTTAACATAGGTACAAGGCGGGAATTACATATGACCATTTATCACTGATAGATCAAAGGCTGAGAAACGGAGCTGGAACTAGACAGGCATGAAACCTCCTAATTAAATTATAACTAAAGATTAATATTGAGAGAACATAACATGAAAGAATACAACAATCACGTTCCGTAGATGTGGTCAGCAAAGCATTAAGAACAGGTCAGGATGCACTGTTTCATGAATTCAATGGGAACTGTTCAGAACATTCTCAGACTCTTGTGCAGAAGCAGAGAAAAGATTATGAGCGAGACTTCCCAGAATGCAAGAGAAAAGAAGCAATAGTTCTCATAGTCCCATAATGCCACAGTTATGTGCAGTAAGAGAACTGCAGAAAGAAAACTTCCCTTTAGGATTTAGAAAGTAAGAAATGTTAGATTCTTATGTTAGATTCTTATTTCATTGATGGTGTGTGAGAAGGTGAACCCAAGATCTCTTTAAGATAAAAATTAAAAACCATGCACCACCTGCTTTAGCCATCTGTTTTGCAGTGAATGGGGCAACAGGGGCCAAAGGTTATCTGGTAATTAAGGTGCCTGGTTGAGGCAAATGTAAGATATATGGCTACTTGTTTGCCATTTATGGATAGAAGGAAATATAGCTCTTTGTCTCCCATAAAAGGTAATAGGAAATGGGTGTATCTTTTAAGATTGGTTCTAGCAAACAGCCAATAGGAATTTCAACCAGGCTGATTGGACAGAGGCAGCCAAAGGAGGAGCAAGGGGGCTGGGCTGAGGGAATATAAGTGCTGGCCATCAGGGCTGGAGTGGGCAGAGCTTTGGTATCCATATACCACTGTGTCTCTCATTTATTTGTCTGACAAATAAATTATTATTTTAATTTCTCTATTGCTGCGTTGAATATTTCATTCCAGCTAAGCGTTAACAACAAGCAGGGTGCTACATTGGAAGCCGCCCAGAGAGGCTGGGGAAACCCAGTGAGGTGGGTGGGATACAAATGACACAATTACATTTATAGCCCCCATTTCCTGCAAGGAGGTCCAGTTGGTGTGCAGAGTTCTCCCCCCCCCCCATTTTATCCTCACAACAACCCTTTGAGGTAGGTTAGGCTGAGCGTGAGTGCCTGGCCCAGGGTCACCCAGTGAGCTTCAGGGCTGAGTTTGAATGCCTGCCCCCAGCATTCCTCCTCTGCAAGGCCTGCCTCCTCCCATGGCAAAGTCTGCTCACACACTCTCAAGCCCCCATGGATGGCTGAGGCAGGTAAGGTTGTCTGTGTTGGAGGAGGGCAGGAGCAGGCAAGGTGAGCCATGCCCCCAAAGGAGGCAGCTGCAGCAGCCCCCTCCTCCTGCTGCCCTCCAGGAACAGGGCGGGGAGGGACCAGCCCCCAGGAAGGACATGTTTGCCTCCCTCTGCAGTGCTCAGAACAAGAGGGGAATGAGGCCACCCAGGCCCTCTGGAGCACAGAAGGGCTCACCATCCTTGACTTTCCCCCTTCAACTGCCTTTTTACCCAATCCCTCATTTTGAGGAAGTCTCCTCTTTTGAAGTCAAATGTGACTGTTTTGGATTTCCTTAGCAATTGCTGGTGATTTCCCCGGGAGTAAAAAGGCCTACCTACTCTGGGCTTATTCTTGGGAATTACTTTGCAACAAAGAAGAAAGCTTTTCGTCTTCTGTTTCTTTTCATTTTTATGTTTTCAAAATGCTTGATCTCTGACGCTGATTTCTGTATATTGTGTTTTCTTTGTTTTTCAAGCTTTCATAAAAAATAGCCTTTGAAACCAGCTGGTACAGTGGTCAGAAGACTTGCCTTCGTGTCCACAGAATGGAGAAGAAAAGTTCACCCTACTTCTGTGTCCACAGAATGGAGAAGAAAAGTTCGCCCTACCCAGGTCGCCCTGGGTGCGACCACAGAGACCTCCAGCTCCCACCTGGCTGATCATTCTTATTGCCTGCTCACTTCGATGCCCTCTGTTTCCAGAGATACCACTGGAAGAGCTGCTTCCCTTAGCCAGGAAGAGTCGGGGTCCCAGCAGCCTTCCCAGCAGGCCTCCCACATTTCCTCCTCCTTGGGCAGTGCTCCATTGCAGGTCCCCGAGCAGCTTTCCAAAGAAAGGCCCCATGGCACTGGCCAAAGTGCTTCCCTCCCATCTCTGGATGAGGTTTCTTCTTCCCAGTGCACCACCCAGGGAATGGGTCACCAGTGTGCAGTGACGTTCTCTAGCCTGCAGTCTGGGAGTAGGAAAAGTATGATCAGCTTTGAGGGCATCTCCTTTGAGAGTGCTCTCCAGGGGACCCAGGCTGTTTCCTCTACCTCTAAGTCTCCAGAGGGGTCTGTCCCAGCTCCGAGCACAGCTGATCTGGCTAAAGGCGGCCAGGGGCAAGGCCAGGTAAGTCCAGATTGAGAGGTAGGGAAAGGGCTTTGAGGCTGTAATGCCCTCCTTGAGTCTCTCCAGCTGGTTTGGACAACTGCCCCCATCCCTGACCCCTGGCCATACCGCCTGGGCCTGGTGAGAGATGGAGCCCCAGAACACCTGGAGTGCACCAGGCTGGGGAAGGATGTCGTGAGGTGGAAGGCAAAAGGAAGGCAGACAGCCCATCCCGGGGTCGGTCCTTTTCCTCCTGCGTGCCACATTTCCGAAAGGCAGCTTCTAGCTTAATGGCTCACCTGAGCCCGCCATCCTTTAAACTGGGGAAGCAGCAGCGGCTCATCAGAACTCACAAGTTAGGAAGTCCTATGTTACAGTGCCCATCTTCTTGTTGTGTCCTGTTGGTGGGGAGAATCGTGCTGTTTTCTTGTGGGTGGGCAGCCAGCCAGCAGCAGGCTGGCAGGTGGGCCCAGGGAAATGGCTTTGTTGGGGGAGCCTCAGAACTCGTCCTCTGCATGTTTGTTCCCTGTTGCCCCAAAGTGGGAACTGTCTTGCAATTCAGGCTTGTGGCACACAGGTAGAGAAGGGGAGCCGTTTGTCTCTTCAGATGCCTGGGAGAAGAGAGCAGTGGGTGGGGGCAGCCTCTGCTCCCCCTTCTAGAAAGGAGGCCTTTGCCAACATGGGTGCAATTCTGCTCCGTGTGGGGAAAGTGTTTATCCATCATGGACTTGGGGGGATGCTGCTGCCAGCCAATATGGGCTTTGAAGGATATTTTTTTTTACTGTAGGCCTGTTTATTCTGCTTCATTTCAATGTTTGCCTGTTTTCTGACCTAGTTGTAAAGTACCTTGAGATTCCCACATAATAGGTTGCAGGTAAATACTCTAAAAATAAGAACTCCCCCCCCCATCATGTCACAAAGTCAATTGACACAGAGCCTAAACTAATGCCAACGAGCTCTTCTACCTGGAAGTGCAACATCAGCCCTTCAACACATCAGCATGAGGTGCAGTTGTCACACGGCTATGACTCATAAGCCATGAATGCAGGTCTGAATAGTGCTCCTTTGGAAACCCCCACCCTCCATGCAGAAAAAGAGCATCTGTCCCTGAAATCCTTTCAGTATAAAGTGTATGAATGACAGGCAGCTAAAAAACTGTCTCCTCGGCTATTTGGCTCATGTTTCTCATAGAACACTTTGTGGGAGAGCTTGCTTGCAGATAGGGATAGCGCACGGTTGGAGAGCCTTTTTTTTGTAATTGCTCTGGTTGCTTAGAAGGGTAGTTGGAGGATGAAGTTAATCAAGTCAACTTCAATCGTTTAACCTGCCAGAAAAAGGGCCAGTTTAAAACAGCAGCTGCCTAGTTCACAGAGTTCCTGAACAAGCATGCATGGAAACACCGGTTTCTATAATAACTGAAATGTGCTTCATTTGCAACTAAGTAGATAACAGAGGTCAACCAGAGAATATTGAGAAGCAAAGCAGCTAGTAAGCCTGATCTTTATTAAAGCTGTTGCAACAGGGTGCTCCCCTCACACGCAGGAGGAGGGCCCACAACAAAGGTGTGCCCACCCTTATATAGACATTTTAAATTGCCCGCCCTGGAGTCCAAGACCACCCCCAGAAACATCATACATACATCACAGAAGGGGTGTAGCCCATGACCACCCCCAGATACATCACACCTACATCATAGAAAAGGCGGTCTACAACAGAAATCTGAGTGCGTTGTTTATCTCCTGTCTGGCAGGTTACCTGTTAATGGTCACTTGATTGGATTACCTGGGGAACCTGGCCAGTCCTCTGAGATGGTAATCACTTAATTCCTGGGACAATGGGAAGGTTCCCTCTCCCTCCTTGGAGAGAAACATTTGGTCAGTTTGGGAGTCAAAATGGTTTCAGGACTGTATTCCTGTGCTGCTCCAGACATGTGGTTTCTATATTTATGCACGTGTTTGCTTGGTCCATTTATGAACATTTATGACCTATCTATGACCTTCAAATTCTTATAAGACCATCCTCCAGATGCATCTTGGAAGCAGGTTGCTGGCGCAACAGCCCTCCCCAAGCTCGGAGCGCTGGGGATGAGGGGCCTGCGGCTCTCCAGAGGCTGCTGGAGCCTGGGGACCACATCTGGAGCGGAAGAGGCGCGCCAAAACTCAACTCCTCACCTCGGTCTGGTTCCTACTTCAGCGAGAACTTCTTGGTTTATGCTGTGTAATTTACTGGTTTCTGCATTCAAAAATGGTGAGGCGCCTTGGGTTCCTTGGCCAGAAAGGCAGTGCGTTACAAATTAAATCATTCAGAAAGCTGGGGAAGGGACCTCCCAGCAAAGTCCCACCAATTCCTGCAAGCCGGTTGACGGGAAATGAGAATGGGGAGTTCAGGTGTGGTCGACCCCCCGTGGCCCGTCGCTCGCTGGACTGGCAGCCAACATGGCCGTGGGCTCCCCCTCTCTGCCACCTTGGGAAGTTCTCTGCCTACCGCTGAGTTTCCTCGGTGCCGCTAGCAAAGATGTTTCCGGCCTCTGTTATCTCCACCTCCCCGCGTCTCCAGCAGCCAATGATCACTCGGGATCGGCCGCCGAAGAGTAAACCAGAAGCGCTTGAGGCTGCGTGCATCGATGTCTGCGTGCACCCCTGCGCAATAATGCGCAATGCCAATGATGCCCTGATTCCTCACGTCACTCCTGCTCTCACGCACATCCTTCCTCTTCTTTTGAGCCCTTTAAGAGCGTCTGGTGTCAGCGCCCCCTCCCTTTCCTCTAGTCCTCCCAAATCACTACACTTTCATGTTGCCTTTTGGCCTCCGTTGTTGAAGGAGCTCTTTTTAAGAGATCCGGGGTGGCATAGTGATTAGTTTGTCAGACTAGGACCTGGGAGAGACCTGGGTTCAAATCCTCCCACTCGGCCTCGAAGCTCCCTATGTGTGGCATTAGAGGCCAGTCCATGGAAGCCAACTCCTAGGGGTCGAGGTCCCTTTCGCCACCCCCTAATAAAATATTTGGGTGGGACAGTCGATTATGCGGGAAGGGGCTTACCTGCCCTCCCACAATATTTCATACAAGTTGCCCCCCCCCGGGCCAGTCACTGCTTGTCACTCTAGCCTACCTCACAGGGTTGTCGTTGGGATTAGATTGCGCCACTCTGGACGCCACGTGGATGTCACATTGAGCTCCTCCGAGGAAAAGAGGGGATATAAATGCACTGAATGAATGAATAAATAGCACCCGACCAGGGTGTCGTGTTGAAATGTGTGCCCCTCCTTCTCTTTCGCTCCCTTTTTCGTGTGCCCATTTGCTCCACGCAGAATAATAGAAGAACAGAAGAACGTGGGGCAGTTGCCTTTTGCCAAGTCAGAGACTCCTGGTCTATAGAGCTCGGAATTGTCTCCACTGACTGGCAGCATCTCCTCATAGTCTTCTCCCAGCCCTGCTTGCTGGAGATGTCCCTGGGGACTAAGCCTGGGACCTTCTGAACTATAGCCCTTCTCCGCCCCTCGCGGCGACCCCTGGTGGATAAAGCCACGCGAAGGCCAGTCGCATGGCATCACAGGGTATGGGCACTCTGCATGCACTCAAAGGCACTGCAATGGTATTGCTAGAGAGTGCTGCGATGGGATTCAATCGGGAAGGGAGAACCCTGTACCTCTGCCACGTTAAGCTCCTTGGAGAACGAGGTGGGATACAAATGCAAACAAAGAAATATTTTGGACTACAACTCCCATCAACCACCATCAGCTGGGGCTGAGGGGAGTTGTAGCTCAGAAACCTCCGGGGTGAGGCCCAAGGTTTCATCACACCTGCTCCGCCAAGGCACAGAACAGAAGAATCTGGCGGACACTGGTGTCCATCTAACCCACCGGTATTGTCTGCTGTGCTGGCACCAGCTCTCCGGCCAAGGGTCCTTTTAAGGGGGGGTGGGGGTGCCAGAGATTGAACCTGGAGCCTTTGGCATGCAAAGTGGGAGCACTTCACCACCGAGCAGATCTCTCCCCCCCCCCATGGTGTCTGCTGTCAGAGGGGGCTCTGGCCAGGCAGGTTCTGCACAATGGGCGTGCCCAAGGGACTCCAGTGAGGCCCGCATCCCAGTCCCCTGCTTGGCTGGACACTCAGTACTGCTCAGGATAGGAGGCTATGTGAGGAGAACCTGAGCTTACAGGGTTAAACAGCTCAGAGTGTATGCTCTGCCTACTAGTGGGAGGGGGGAACTCCTACGTCAGTTCCGAGAGAGACTCAAGTCTTTGTTCTTTCTCTCTACTTTCGCTTTTGAGGAGAGAGGACGTGTTTTCGCGATGCTGTTCGCTGTGATAGATAATGGATAGCCTGCTGTAAATAAAACTGCTTTTAGCTGCTAAGATCCTGTGTGGACTTTATTTAAGCACACTGAAGAATGCACTGGAGTTTTTTTCTTTTGGTTTCCTCTTACCGCTGACGAACTCTACTATGCTCAGATAAGTCGGACTTTTGGAATGCAGAGGCCTGCGATGGGGGAAGCGTGCCGGACCTCACGCTTATCTGAGCAATAAATCAAGATTATCTAACAGGCTATTTCCTTGCAATGGTAGAAGAAGCTGAGCACCTGATTTAAACAAAAAATAAATAAACAATGTAGTATGTAATATGCATAGCATGTATCCAGGAAAAATAGAGCTTGCAAATTTTCTAATACACATGGGTCATCACTTCTTATTCCTGAGAATAAATTGAGGATCTTGTGTGACATTGTAATGATTCTGATTCTGATTATATTTAGACCCCGCCCACCCAGCTGGGATTCTCCAACCACAATTGTATATTGCCACAGAAAAAAATATTAAAAATTAAGAAGTTTAGTTGTTTGTGTCGCGAATTCCTCGCGGCGCTTTTAGCAGAAACGCTCAGAGTCCCAGGGTTTTCCAGTGCAGTCTTTTTAATGTGAGCTATATACAGGTATTTACAAAAACAGTCCATACAGAGTACCTGCTCCTTAAGGCAAACGAATACTCTCCACCACAGCACCACCATACCACAGCACAACCACCACAACCACAGTTACTGTTGAACAGGCTTTCCTTTTTAAAACAGGTGATAGCCAATCACATTAATCACACTCCTGCTGAGTCACTCTGACCCAGCACTTCACAGAGTATTGCATCATCCTGTTGAAGCCTGCAGACTTACTCAGTATCCTGCGAATCCCAACACTCCTCCTTAAGTCAAAGGCTTGAGACCTAATAATTCTCTTAAGTCTTGAAATTTAGGAGCATCCAAACATTTTGTATACAAATCCGCCATATTACATTTTGTGTTACAGTGCTGTACCTTTAACACATTTCTTTCCAAAGCATTTTTCACATTTCCGTATCTTATAGCAATATGTTTACTCTTGCTCTTAAAGTTCTGTTGGTTAGGAAGCTGTTGTGCAGCCATGTTGTCACTTAGCACAGTGATTGGCATTTCAGAAGGTATTCCAAGCTCTTTTGTTAGGCAAGCAAACCACTCTATTTATGACACACATTCGTTTATGGCTGAGTACTCTGCTTCACAAGTACTTGTGGCAACAAATGTTTGTTTCTGGGATTTCCACTGAACTAGGGCATTTCCAATATATATGGCATAGCCAGTGGTAGACTTTCCATTTTCTCTGTCCTCCCAGCTGGCATCAGCATATGCTTACACTTGCTGATCATATCCTGTATCCAGCATCAGTTTGTAATCTTTTGTGCCTTTCAGATACCTTAGGATTCTTTTAAGTGCTACCCAATCTCTCTGAGCCGGGTCTGTACTTCTTTGGCTTAACATGTGCACTGCCAATGTTATGTCGGGTCTTGTCCAACAACTTAAATATAACAGAGAACCCAACAGAGAATGAAATGCTGTTGCATTCTCACATTTTTGTCCTTCTGGTTCATTTTTGTACTGGGTAGTTATGGGAGTGTCAACCTCATTTGCCCTCTCCATTCCATATGTCTTCAGTAACTTTTCGTTTTTTTCCTTCTGACTCAGAGAGTAGACGCCCTCTTCATTTCTCTGGACCTCTACTCTTAAGTAATTCTGAATCTCTCCCAAATACTTCAGTTTGTATTTGTTACCTAGGCTGTTTATAAACCAAGACACTTGCTTTTGTGCAGTTGTTATTAGACAGATATCGTCAACATACAAAAGTAAATAACAAACACTTCCTTGCACCATTGCTGAATATAAACAGGAATCAGCCAGGCTTTGTTTGAATCCCATCTTTTTCAAAGTTGTGTCTATGCATTCATGCCATAGACGTGCACTTTGGTGTAAACTGTATAGTGCCCTTTGCAGCTTTAACACCATGCTGTCTTTTTCCAGCTCATAACCTGGTATTTGCTGTAAATACACCTCGGCGTCAATAGGAGCATTTAAATATGCTGAGGCAACATCAAAATGATTAACTTTTAACCCTCTCAGACTTGCCATTGCTAAAACTGATTTTACTGTTTCAGCCTTTGCTGTTGGGGCAAACACTTCATCATAATGTATCATTTTCCTTTGTGTAAAGCCCCTTGCAACCAACCTGGCTTTCCTCTGACAACTACCATCAGCCAGCTTTTTCACTTTAAAAACCCACTTACAGCTTATGGGCTTTTTACCTTCAGGCAATTCTGTAGGTACAAACACATTGTTGTTTAGCAGAGAGTTATACTCTGCCTGCATTGCCTTTAACCACGCCTCTTTCTCTAGAGTAGGTAACTCTTGCACTTCTTCAAAGTTTTCTGGCTCAGTTACACAAACCCGGTTTATGGTGGCTGGGAACCCATAACGGTCTGGAGGTTGACCTTTATTACTTCTTGCAGACCTCCTTGGTTCATTAATCTCACCCCCTGGGCTACCTTCAGGACTGCTTTTGGGGTGGATTGATTCTGGAGATTTACCTCCTCCTGTCCCTGTTGTACTTTCTTTTCCCCCTTGCTCCATGCTAGCA
Organism: Podarcis pityusensis; assembly: GCF_964106645.2. NCBI lineage: Eukaryota > Metazoa > Chordata > Lepidosauria > Squamata > Lacertidae > Podarcis > Podarcis pityusensis. Next base: position 6,258,174 of record NC_138045.1, read on the forward strand.
GCTGGAGAAAAATGCTCAACCTTTACCTCCTCCCTTTCAGTTTCTCTGGGAGAGCTGCCAATTCTTAGCTTTGTTTCAACTGCCTTATCAGGTATGCTCAGCAGTAAAACTTTTTCTGGCAGCAGGTTTGCATGTATCTTGGGCCAATTTCTTTGCTCATTAAAACTGGCGGATTGACTATAACTCAAAAGATTTTTATCATCTTCAAACCTATAGGCTTTCGTACCACTTTCATACCCAAGAAATAGCAACTGCTGTGCCCTTTTCCCACCTTTTCTTCGGTTCTTTACAGGTATGTCAACCCACACCTTTGTCCCAAAGATTCTCAAATGTTGCAAACTGGGACTTTTGTTATAGAGAATTTTATAGGGTATGTCATCTAGTACCCTTGACCACAAGCGATTCCCAATATAATTCACGGTCTTAATACTCTCAGCCCAGTACTTAATTGGAAGATTTGCATCTGCTAACAATGCTTTCATTTGTGTCTGCAAGACACCTCCCCTACGCTCTGCTACTCTGTTCTCCTGAGGCGTTGCCACATTGGTAAGCCTATGTTTAATCCATTGGGAACGCAACCAGTTTCTTAGGGAGCTTGCCATAAACTCTACTCCCCTGTCTGTCTGAATAGAGCACACCTTTTGGCCAAGTTGCCTTTCTATCCTTCTTACCCAGAACTTCAAAGTTTGGGCAACGTCAGACTTTTGCTTTAATGGATAGACCCAGCCAAATCTAGAATAGTCATCCACTAGGATCAAACAGTACTTGTTGTGGGAGACACTTGGTGGAAAAGGACCAGTTACATCAGCATGAATCAACTCCAGTGGTTTTTTGGTTTCTCTCTGGCTTGCTCTTGCTACTGGGCAAGCCCTGCTTTTAACCTCCTTGCAGATATTGCAGTCTAAGTAATTATCACAACTTTTTATGTTTTTCATCCCCCCACACAACTCCAGTGTTTTGTTCAGCACCTTAAAGCTAGCATGAGCCAGACGCCTATGCAGGAGATGAATACACATATCATGGGTTGGGACATTTTGCACATTCGCAACCTTAGACTCACACTGCAGTACATACATATTAGTTCTAAGGTTAGCATTTGCCAACACTGCCCCATTTTGCTTTATCTGGCACTGATCTCCCACAAAGTTTACTTCAAAGCCTGCTTTTGCCAAGTCTGGAATACTCAGGAGATTGTTCTGTAAACTAGGCACACACAACACATTCCTGAATGTGTGTCCCAGCTGTGGGAACACAACCTCCCCCTCACAAACCACATTAGCTTTCTGGCCCGTAGCAAGACACATGTTTTTGTTTGAAGCCCTAGCATCAGTTAGCAATCCTTTTCTTTTACAAAAGGTTTGAGAAGCTCCACTGTCCAGAACCCACAGCTCTTCATTTTCTTGACCATCTGCAGACACCCAAGCGTTAGACTCTCTCTGCTGCTTCCTGTGCTTCTGCTGTTTTTGTTGTTTTCTCGGGCAGTCCCACAGCAGATGTCCACTGGACTTGCAGCAAAAACACCTTTTTACTTTGTTGACCACCGGCTGGTCTGCAGCAGCTCCTCCTGGCTCCCGACACCTCTGCTCTTCCCGGCTGTTGTTCCCTCTGGGATGCTCCAACAGCTGGGCTGAGGTCATCTTTCGCTCTGCACGCCTGTCCTCCTCTGCATACAACCATCCAGTAACATATTCCAGAGTCAGCTTATCAGTCTCTACAGACTCGAGGGAATTGACCAGCATATCATAGCTGTCATCAAGGGAACTCAGGACTATAAAGACTTTGTCCTCTTCCCCCACAGGCCTCCCTCTTAAGGCTAGCTCCTGGAAACATCCTTTAGGAATTTTAGGTGGTTCACCAGGGAGTCCCCCGGTTTCTTCCGACACCGGTACAGTCTCCTGGTCAATGTCATCAGTGAGCCAGCTGTCTCTCGCACATGGACAGCCTTGAGCGCATTCCACGCCTCACTTGCCATCACCTTATCAGCTATGTAGACTAGCTGGCTGTCGTCCACTCCAAGAATGATCGTAGCCAAAGCTTTCTCATCCTTTTCTAGCTGGGCCTCTGCTAGTGCCAGCTTTTCATCGTCGTCCTCATCCTCCTCAGGGGGCTGCGGTGGAGTTTCCACCACCTTCCACAGGCCCTCACGCTTGAGGAAGTGTTGCATGCGGACCGACCAGATGCTGTAGTTCGTGGCCGTCAGCTTCTCCAGCAGCACGGCAGTTCTGGACTGCTCCATCCCTGCAGCTCACCTCCAGCACCCACGGCTAGATAACTGCCACCTGTACTCTTGCGCAGCTGGAGCGTGCTGGGCCCATAACCTTGTCGCGAATTCCTCGCGGCGCTTTTAGCAGAAACGCTCAGAGTCCCAGGGTTTTCCAGTGCAGTCTTTTTAATGTGAGCTATATACAGGTATTTACAAAAACAGTCCATACAGAGTACCTGCTCCTTAAGGCAAACAAATACTCTCCACCACAGCACCACCATACCACAGCACAACCACCACAACCACAGTTACTGTTGAACAGGCTTTCCTTTTTAAAACAGGTGATAGCCAATCACATTAATCACACTCCTGCTGAGTCACTCTGACCCAGCACTTCACAGAGTATTGCATCATCCTGCTGAAGCCTGCAGACTTACTCAGTATCCTGCGAATCCCAACAGTTTGCCCACAAATCTTTCCCTATAGACCAATATTTGCATTCTTCTTGAACATTCTCCACAGTTTGAGGAAGTTCCAGGCAGCTGTAAAAGTTATAAACAGTTCCATGAAGTTTTTAAAAGTGCTCATGGTTATGAGTAGTAACGTTACATATACGATGTTTCCAACTTTTCATTTTGGGGTGACCTTTTTCCATAACTGAGAATACTTAGTCCCTTTTCCAGTGTTTCTAAGCAAAAGTGCATCCCTTTATGATACAGGAAACTGTTTTGGGGGAAGAAGAAAAAAGTCAACAAGTTGCACCCCTAGTGCCCACACAAACACACAGACACGCCTTCTTGGCACTGCCTGCTTTCATCCACATGCCTTGGGATATGTGTGAGGGTGCTTCTGAGCATGTACAAAGTACCCCCCATACACGAAAACCCTGTCTCCACCGGCTTATCACACAGCTCACCCATGAGCATGCCTGAGTCTGGATGTGCAACTGGAGAGGGTGAGAAAAACAGTCACCCTGAACCAAATTTGAAAATTGCAATGGATAGAGAGGGGGGGGAGGATTAGATTCTCAATTATACTCTCTATTGCTTCATGTAGGTTGTCAATGGAACCCCTGAAAAAGATATGGCACACAAATGATTCCCAAGGATGGGAATAAAATCTGCTTCCAGATTTCTTTGGGGAAACTCCTTGAAACTCTTGCACAGATGGGAGAGCAGGAGCTGGTCGCTCGCGCATGCGCCTGGCAGGGACCTGGCCTCGTCGTGAGCAGCAGAGCTTCCCGCCGTGGGGCTCACGGCGGACTCCCGAGAAGGGCACGGAGGCTGCAGCGCCTGCTGTCGCTTACTCCAAAGTAAGTGTGTACGCACTTACCTGGAACTAGTTGGCCCGATCTGACTCAATGCACTTACTTCTGAGTAGACATTTAGGGGAGGGGGTGAAATGTTGCGTCTGCCTGTTGCGCCAACAAGGAGAGGGCGCTTTCTTGCAGGAAAATCACCAGGAAAGTGTTGTTCTTATTACACCTGTTGCTTGAGAGAACTGCCAGCACGGCAAGGAGGCAAGGTGCGCGCCCAAAGGGCGGCAGACCCGTGTATGGCTGCGCGTGTGTGAATGTGAAGTTGCGTGCAGTGGGCGAGAGACGAGACCTGCAGCCAGGGAGAAAGTGTGGTTCCCACAGGCTTTCTCATGGGAAGCGGGCAAGGCAGGGAAGAGGCGCTTGCCCTCCAAGGCTGCAGCAGGACATGATACAAGAGCGAGCGCGCAAGAGGCGTGAGCCACCCGTGCACACCAGGCACAGATGGCAGCAGCGGCTCCCTCCGAAAGCGAGGGGCGGGGATTCGACTTCTGAGGGTATAGGCAGCAAGGAGCCAAAGACAGCTCCCGAGCGTGCAAAGGGAAGGCAGTGTGGTGTGGCGGTTAGAGAGCTGAACGTGGGGGCCGACCTGATCTTACTCAGAGCAGAGCCACGGACATTACGGGACACAGAGAGAGTTTGGTGAGAGCCTGCAGTTCTATGATTCTTTGAGAGCAGGAGAAGGACTTTTCCCTACCCGCTTTCTCAATGCCATCCATCATTTTTTAAAAAAATATCTTATATCTATAAAAACATATCGGTTCCAACAGTCATACAACAGATCTTCTCATCTTATACAATATTTTAGACTTCCATCAACACCTCTGATGATTTCCCATTCTTTATCACTTATTCTGCATTTCTTAATTTCTAGATTACATTTAATTATCCTTAACTAATAATGCTTTTCATAGTCTTTCTTGCAGTATTTCAAACTATCCACCTTACCAAACTTCTAGCAGTCCTACTAGCGTAATCTGTTCATCACAATTACTTTTCAAATAGTTCATATATTTACTCCAGTCTTCTATGAATCTCTGATCCCGCAGGTTTCGAATCCTTCCTGTTAATTTATCTAATTCTGCATAGTCCATCAACTTCACCCTCCATTCTTCTTTCGTTGGTAGTTCTTCTTGCTTCCATTTTTGTGCCAATAATATTCTTGCTGCAGTCATTGCATATAAAAACAATTTACAATCCTGTCTATTAATATCATCTCCTACAATGCCAAGTAAAAATGCTTCTGGTTTCTTAATCAATGTATATTTCAACATCTTTTTCATCTCATTATATATCATTTCCCGGAAGCTTTTCACTTTTTTACATTCCCACCACATGTGATAAAAAGGTCCTTCCTTTTCTTTACATTTCTAACATTTATTACTTATTTTATACATTTTAGCTAATTTTACTGGGGTGATATAACACCTATACATCATTTTCATCACATTTTCTTTCAAAGCATTGCATGCAGTAAATTTTAATCCTTCCTTCCACAGTTTCCCCCAAACTGGGAGCCAATGTAGGTCTTTCAAGACCAGTGTTATGTGGTCTCGGCAGCCGCTCCCAGTCACCAGTCTAGCTGCCACGTTCTGGATTAATTGCAGTTTCTGAGTCACCTTCAAAGGTAGCCCCATGTAGAGCACATGGCAGTAGTCCAAGCGGGAGATAACTAGAGCATGCACCACTCTGGCGAGACAGTCTGCAGGCAGGGAGGGTCTCATCCTGCGTACCAGATGGAGCTGGTAAACAGCTGCCCTGGACACAGAATTGACCTGCGCCTCCGTGGACAGCTGAAGGAGAAAAATAATCATTTCCTTAATAACAATTTAAATAGCGTATTTAACTAAAACAATAAAATTATAGCATATGTATCCATGTTTGTTAACTGATGTGGTTAAACGTGGGGTTTTTTTTGTTAAAAAACCCAAAAAAAACTTAGACTGAGTTTTAGCACACATGAAAGACTTAAAACAAATACTTCTTTCCTGATGAATAGCCTCTGGACTATAATGTAACTTAAATAGAAAACTATCTTTAGAAAGATCTTTCCTCCAAAAGCATTTTATTTTAAAAATCCAATTTAAATAAAAAACAGATGTTTTAATTATTCTTTTTTAAATCATTGATTTTTATCCACCCTGTTGGGTGTACACATTGAATGTGTCATACCTGGAAAATACCTCTTGCAAGAGCAGCCATAGGAGGTGCGCTCTAGTAGAGGCAACTCCAATGAATTTCATTTAAGATTTCCCATCGTCCTCAGCTTGGCTATGTGCCCTGGTTCTTCTTGAAGAAGAGACATTCCTCATGAGTTCTTCCCTTCTCCTTATCAGACTCTTGTATAAAGAGGACTGTCAAGGTAGGGAAAGATGCTCCACCTCGTAATAATCCTAATTGTTTTAGCTAATCTCTTGGCTGAAAGATAGAAAACTAATAGTTGTGTGCCTGCTTCTTAGCCTAATCCTGTTTCTTCCCACGTGAATGCAGTTCTATAGAGTAACACGAAAGACACCCTAACTCAGGCTTCCTCAACCTCGGCCCTTCCGATGTTTTGAGACGACAATTCCCATCCTCCCTGACCACTGGTCCTGCTGGCTAGGGATCATGGGAGTTGTAGGCCAAAAACATCTGGAGGGCCGAGGTTGAGGAAGCCTGCCCTAACTCCTCAAGATGTTGAACTTGCTCCAGCTTCGGAGTACCTGCTATAAAAGAGACAACGCTAAGAAAGTCACGGTGCTCCAAAGCGTCACCAGTTGCATCAAGTTGCTTTAGAGAGAGCATTCATGATCATCCTTATCACATTACAGAATTGCTTGGCGACTAAGCAGGGAACAGCACACGGAGATAAAGGGTGAAGCAAGTACTCTGCAGCCTGTGCCTCTCCCATCCCTGTGCATCATGAGTTCAACAAGTACAGAATGTAATGCAACCCAGCACAGCAAAAGCAAGAGGGGCAGTCGCAACACCTCCGCAAGACCTCCTCATACTCTGGACAAGATGATGGTGGGAACTGCTTCTGAACCCTGTATCCCCTCCTCCTCCTCCTCCCTGCCACACAGCCTTAATGATAGAAGTATGGATGTGGAAGTAGTTGACCTCACTTGCGAAACTTCAGAACCTATAGTTGTTGATCTTACGCAAGACGATTCTCTTGTGCTAGTTGGAGAGAGTGGGCAGCAGCCCAATAGAGAGTTCAGACCTCAACCATTGTCTGACAGCCTCATATTTAGTGGTGGTGGTGGTGGTGGTGATGATAGCAGACACACACAGAGTGGTGCTCTTGCCACTAGAAAGCTCCCCAGAGAAGTGGGAAGGAGGGAATTTGCAAGATCCTCAGGCACTTTGAGTTGTGGAATTTGCATAGACAGCTTTGCAGAGATTGTGCAAAGCGGACGGCTTATAGTGTCAACAACATGGGGCCACATCTTCTGTAGTCAGTGCCTCAGCAATTTTCTTAGGTATGCTAACTTTTGCCCAATTTGTAGGAGGCATCTCACTCCAAAGGAGTATCATCCAATTTATATGTGAAGACATGGGTGTTCCTGAACACAGTCTAATGTGGCCTTCATAAACATGAGTGAACTCCAAAGAACACACCAAGTACAGTATATATGACTTCAATATGACAGTTAGCAATTTCACGTTTTTTTCCAGTTGGCCTCCTTGTAGTCCAGTTGTACTGTTTCAGCTTCGTTTTGCTTTAAGGTTTTCGCAGCTCACATTTTTTGAGGTCTGTAGACGTTTGAAGAACAGCTTGGAGGATATGTCTGCTGCTGCCACATTGCTTTGTGCCGATATCTCATTTCTGTTCTAGTTCTGTTGCTGCTTTGAGAAAAGACTGATGTTGATTAAACTCATCTGTTCAAGACTAGGCTAATCATAGTCATCTATGATAATACAACCTGCAGCTTCTTTTTGCAATTTGCCTGGTAAAAACCAAAGCCAACCACTCACTGGTGGAAGTCTGTTCCACATCTACTTCCTTTCTAGTGGCAAACCCCTCTTTCTGTTGATGTAGCCCTAATAAAGACCAAGGTTTATACAACACTGTGGCTCATTTCTAACGCTGCATGCATAAATGGTTTATTACAAAGAACTCTTGGTGGTCCGAGTCTTCTCTTGAAGAGAATACAGCCATCATGTTAGATCTGAGCAGCTTTCCCTGTCCAGGCATATGCTTAAGGAGCAATTCATAGTGGAGTCCGTACCAAGGTTGCCACGTGGGGCAGAATCCAATCGAGATGAGCTAAGCCATTTATGTGAAACACTCCTTAAATGGTTGGAAGAGGATAAAGTAATTCTCTGCTTTTGAGAAGCGCTTTGCTGTGGGGAAGCTGCACCCATAGGGCCATGTTTCAAGCAGCAAGCATGTAAGACTTGAACCTCGCATGATGAAGTCAACTTGAGTTGCGGTGACTCCCTTTCTCAGCCCTGTCACGTAGTCATAGTGGAACTATGAATGGCTTGACCTGTTGAACTTTGGGATGCTGCTATACTAATAGGTCTAATTGCTTTAAAACATTTTATGTTGATAACTCTTAAATGAAAGACTTTGTCTTAAATGTATAAAAAATGCCTTCCAGTAGCACCTTAAGGTAAAGGTAAAGGTACCCCTGCCCGTACGGGCCAGTCTTGACAGACTCTAGGGTTGTGCGCTCATCTCACTCTAGAGGCCAGGAGCCAGCGCTGTCCGCAGACACTTCCGGGTCACGTGGCCAGCGTGATGAAGCTGCTCCGGCGAACCGGCACCAGAGCAGCACACGGAAACGCCGTTTACCTTCCCGCTATAAAGCGGTACCTATTTATCTACTTGCACTTAAGGGTGCTTTCGAACTGCTAGGTGGGCAGGAGCTGGGACCGAATGACGGGAGCTCAACCCGCCGCGGGGATTCGAACCGCTGACCATGCGATTGGCAAGTCCTAGGTGCTGAGGTTTTACCCACAGCGCCACCCGCGTCCCTATCCAGTAGCACCTTAAGAGACCAACTAAGTTTGTTCTTGGTATGAGCTCTCATGTGCATGCACACTTCTTCAGATACATGAGCACACAAAAGCTCATACCAATCACAAACTTAGTTGGTCTCTAAGGTGCTACTGGAAGGCATTTTTTTATTTTGTTTCAACTACGGCAGACCAACACGGCTACCTACCTGTATCTTAAATGTATGCCAGCCAATCTTCCGTTGGTAGAAAACATGGGCTATCCAGCTAATCAGCAGCATCTCACCAGGCCTTAATCGGCTGCGGTGAGTCTCATAATATTCCCCCCCATGTTTCTTGTTTATTCGATTTTAAGGAGTCTCGTAACATAGTGAAACCTCACCCGTGACAGCTTGGAGGGCCAGTGTTACGCTTCCAGTTCAGCACTGGATTGAACATCTTTTTAAAAAGGGAGGCTTCCTTAGTCTCCTCGCAGCCTGCTGCAGGGGCCTAGCTGCACACACCCCATATTAGACTTGCACATAGCCTGGCAATCATGTGGCATGGTTAGGACTTCCACAGATGGCATTGTCTCCGTGAACATGGGCTGTGGGGATCAAATCCTCTGTGCAAATGCGTCTGGTGTTACCAGAACCCATATGCACCCCCAGCTTTCGAGGGGAGCTTAAGACAGAGTGCTCAACGGAAGGTCATTTCCATTCATCCCTACCATCACCGTTTCTGTTCTGTTTGCACAGGCACTCTTACTGAAGAACAAATGACACTTTGCCCAGGGAGGGACCTTGGTAATATGGTGCCCTCCTGGTGCCTTCCAAAAGCCAGGCAGGGGAGGGGTCAGGCTTGGGGAAGGATGCACAAGGCTCTGGTGGGGTCCTAGAGCCCTCTCATCTCATTCCCAAAGCTGGGAGAGCGCTAACTAGGCTTGGGGAAGGAGGCAGGAAGGCTCGCTTCTGGCCCCCACATCCTGTGCAGGGGAAGAGCTTCACTGCCCTAAATCCACCTCTGCTTTGCCTCGTGTTTCAGTTACCAGGAAGGCATTTTACCCATTGGAGAAAGTTGCACAATGTATTTTGGAGGTCACTTCTTTGAGTCGTGATGGGAAAAACTGAATTCCTGTGCAGAATCCTTAATGCGCACCAAACTGGAGGGGTACAGCAAGCACTACTGTTGGACGATGCTGTATGGAACCTAACACTTCACCAGTCTAGTCGTTGCATAAAAGTTCCAGCAAAACTATGTGTTCGGGTGCCTCGACCCTTACACAGTTTCCTGAATCCTTGCAGTGATCGTTTTTTGGGGGGGTGGGGGTGAGTTGTCTGGTGGCAGATGAAAAACGGCACCCAAGTTAGCAAAATGCAGTAACCAAAACTACATCTGCATAATGGACTGTTCTTGACGGTAGGCAGCAATTGCCATGTGATACCATGACAAGGATAGGAGAATATTTAGCAAGTGAGTCAGAGCTTACAGTTGCCATATTCAGATGGGTTATTACATGCTCTTGTTTGACTTGAGACTGGACACCTCCCCCACAGGACACTACACTATTACTTTTGGGGTACATAAATAACAGGTGGAATAATTGGCAGAATTCTCTGCTAGGTTTTGTGACCTCTGCCATTTCTCAAGGACAGGGTCACAGACATCTGAACACAATTTGTTACGCAGATTGATTTATTGCTCAGATAAGCGTCCGGCACGCTTCCCATCGTGCAGCTCTGGCAGGCCTCTGCATTCCAAAGTCCACATTCCTGAGCAAAGCAGAGATCAACAGCGGCAAGAGAAAGACTGCAAAAAACTCCAGAGCATTCTTCAGTGTGCTTAAATAAAGTCCACTCAGGATCTTAGCAGCTAAAAGCAGTTTTATTTACAGCAGACTATCCATTATCTATCACAGCGAACAGCATCGTGAAAACACGTCCTCTCTCCTCAAAAGCGAAAGTAGAGAGAAAGAACAAAGGCTTGAGGCTCTCGGAAATGACGAACCTCCCCCCTCCCAACAGTAGGCAGGGCGTACACTCTGAGCTGTTTAACCCTGTAAGCTCAGGTTCTCCTCACACAATTGACCTGCATTTAATAAGAAATGAGTTCTTAAAGGACTGTCAGCGTTTATTTGTGGTTTTCCTTTGGTGATGTAGATATAATTCATGTTTGTGAGGTGCCCCCTCCCTTTTTACGTGCTCCTGGCTCCTAGTCAAGTAACCAGTTCATGTTCTGTAATTCACACAGAAATCTTCAGCACCACAGGGCAGGTGTATCTGGTACTGAACACTTTTTGCCTGAACAGATTTCAGAAAAACACAACAGTTCTTGGTATTCAACGTTACCTGTTGAGTTACTCTACTCTGAATCATGGTGAGTGCAAGGGTGTTGTAATCTATGTATTCACACATCACCATCGACTTTCTGACTTACGGTTGCAAGATGCTTGTGACCATTGCTTCATTTCTCCCCCTTTGCTCCTGGCACAAATAGGATAAACAAACCTGGGAGCTTTGTTTTCCCCATTACATCTGGTCATGGTTTGTTGCTCCCTAACAAGCCACAGTCAGCAGGCCAGCCATAAGCAGGGACTTCAGATTGGCTGGCAATTGTTGCTTATTATGATAAGGCCACAGTCCCGGGTTCAGACGTGATGTGGTGCCAAGGCCTTGTGCTTTGCTTCTCCTGCTTGCTCCAAGAGAGAACAGCATGAGGAGCAATTGGGCAGCATGCGCTACATAATGCATTATAAAATTACTCCTGATGGCCGCTGTATGTTTACAGCGTCTAGGAAGCTGCTTTGTATGCAATCAATCACAGTCTTCACTTAGACTAATCTGCATAATAACAAATCACCATTTCGCAGGGAATGCATGTTTTAATGCTCCCTAATGGCAAACTCCTTGCTTGTAGAAATATCTTTTTAAATCCTATCCAAATGGCATGTCCTTGTCTCAGCTCCTGAATTACCATTACCGAAATGTAGATCTAGGAAATTTCCACTTCCTGCCTACCTTGGGAAAGATCGCGCGCCTATTTATGACCTTTAGGTCATCAGCCCTCCCATCTCGACTCATGGAGATAAAGGATACTCTATGGTGGTTCCACTCTCTCCGCCCAGTGAGGGTATTTAAGGACGAAACAAGGAGGCAATTGGTTCCTTGCATAGAGTCAAAGCTAATGCGGACAAGGGAAAGCAAGCTTAACACTAGAAATACTAACTGCCCGAAGGAAGAAAAGAATTCTGTAAGCCTAGATTTACAAGACCTGAAGAAGAGGCTAATGAGTATAAAGACTGAGATTTCTACCCAAAATATAAGGTCAGTAGAGCCTAGAGCACAATATTTAAAGAGGTCCAAAAGCTCCTTATCCCATAGAAAGACATCAGTGCAACTCCCTGTTTCCTTTTCAAGCGACACCGAAGTAGATGAGGAATTTGGCGCCTCCGACATTTCTATGGCAACAACACCTAAAGAACTCTACGTTGCTGACAATCTGGAGAAATCCAGCACCCAATCTACATCTGGACCTTTGCCTAATGTTCCAAAAAATTATCAGAATGATCAACCTTCTCTACTGTACTCCTGGCGAGACAGGATGCACAGATCTTCCAAACTCGAAGCTGGCTCTTTGTTGGCCAGTGACCCACATTTTATAGCACATGCCTCAATAATACTCCCACAGCCACAGATAGAACCAACAGTCCTCCAATCAATCCAGGAGGGAGAGGGGGATTGACAGTTAACGAAACACCGTGGGACCGCCCTCCCCGCTTGGGGTGCAGTTGGTTGGGTTTTATCTTCTAGGGATACTTACCCTATCAAACCTTCACCTCTTCCCCTTACCATTTTGACCCAGGAGTCCTGGCCCAGGGAAGACTTGTCAGTGAGGGGATGTTACCCCTCTATTGGGGAGGCTAGTATGGGGTCTGGGATTCCCACTATTGAAGGGCTAGGGAGGAATGGCGGTGGGGCTAGATATCACTATCGGCAAAGGGTTTTGAGATGCAGTGATGCTCAAACCCCTTCCAATCTACGTCCCATCCCAAGGGACGAGGGTAGGGCGAGCAGGGATTACCCACCTCCGTCATTGGTGTTGTGCAATGCCAGGTCCATAGGCAACAAAACCGCCACCATGGGTGACTTTTTTGTCTCGCAGGGGATTGACCTGGCTTGCGTGATGGAGACCTGGGTACGGGAAGGCGAAGTAGTCTCCCTACATGAGATAACACCCCCAGGCTTCTCTGTCCTCCATCAATCGCGGACTGTGGGTCGGGGGGGGAGAGGAGTAGCGTTGTTAATCCCGGAGGATTGCTTTTTCAGAGCTCTGCCAGCACTGGCAATCTCCGGCATTGAATGTGTTGGTCTTGTGTGGGGCACCAAGGAGAGCTTGGCTGTCTAGCTGGTGTACCGACCACCCAGCGCACCGGCAGCCACCCTGTCAGACCTGCTGGAGGTGGCGGCGGGCTGGGCCTTGGCGTTCCCAAGCCTATCGGTTTTGGGAGACTTCAACGTCCATGCCGATGCCGCCCCCTCCTCACAGGCTCTGGACCTAGTGACTTCCATGGCAACACTAGGGCTCTCCCAGTTTGCTTTGGGCCCCACTCATCAAGCAGGCCACACACTGGATCTGATCTTTGGTGCTGGCATAGATGTGATCATGCTCCCCCCTGTGGAAGTGCCATGGTCTGTTCACTACGCTCTGAAAGCCAAGACTGACTTCCCGCTCCTCCCCTGCTCAGGTGGCGAGCCTATTTGGGCTCGTCCGAGAAGGCTGATGGATCCTGATAGATTCCGTCAGGCCTTGCAGGACCCTGCTCCTCCTGGCGACTCATTAGATGACCTTGTCGAGGACTGGAATAACCAGCTCTTGGCAGCCATCGATGAGATCTGTGACCCTGTCGAAACCAGGCCCCTTGGTTTACTGAGGTGCTCCGGAAAATGAAGCGGGATCTCAGACGGCTAGAGCGGGTATGGTGACAGACTCGTGACGGAGCTTCAAGAACATCTTATAGGACGCTTATGAAAGCCTATGAGATGGCTATGCAAGCTGCTAAGATATCTTACTTTGCAGCTTCCATTGCATCCGCTAGCTCTCGCCCGGCACAACTTTTTAGAATAATTAGGTCGATAATGTCCTTAGGAGGACAACCAAATTTAAGCACAAATTCGACCCACAGCTGTGAGGCATTCGCAAGCTTTTTTGCGGAGAAAGTCCTGTTGCTCCGCCATGACCTCCCTGCCAATTTAGATACAGTGACTGAACTGGAGGCCCCTTGACTGTCTTCGGGTCCAGTGTTCGACCATTTCAATCGGCTACTCCCTGCTGATGTGGATAGATTCCTCCAAGCTGCTAGGCCCACCACCTGCCTCCTCAATCCGTGCCCGTCTTGGCTGATTAGGGCGTGTCCAGATGTTGCACGGACCCCCCTGGTTGAAATTATCAATTTGTCCCTTGGCACGAGGACATTCCCAGGGGACCCGAAGGAAGCAGTGGTGTGTCTGCTCTTAAAGAAAAACTTCACTAGATCCTTTAGACCTATCCAATTACCGGCCAGTTTCAAATCTTCCATATCTGGGTAAGATAATTGAGAGAGCGGTTGCTGATCAGCTTGGTAGGTTTCTGGAGGAAACATCTGCTTTAGGTCCATTTCAGTCCGGGTTCCGTCCTGGTTTCGGGACCGAGACGGCTCTGGTTGCCCTAACAGATGATCTACGTAGACAACTGGATCGAGGTGGGTCAGGACTGCTGATTCTTTTAGATTTGTCAGCAGACTTTGACATGGTCAATCATGATCATCTGGACCACCGCCTTGTCGACGTGGGGATACAGGGCATAGCTGTGCTCTTTTATCTCTGGTCGGGGACAGAGGGTGGTGCTAGGGAGGGAGATGTCGTCGTGCCACTCCTTGGTGTGTGGAGTGCCGCAGGGCGCAATCCTCTCTCCGATGCTTTTTAACATCTTTATGCGCCCCCTTGCCCAGATTATCCAGAGCTTTGGGCTGGGCTGTCACCAATATGCTGATGACACTTAGCTCTACCTGCTGATGGATGGCCGCACCGACTCGGCCCCGGACACACTGAGCAGATGCTTAGAAGCTGTGGCTGGATGGTTTCGTGGGAGCAGATTGAATCTAAATCCTTCGAAGACAGAGGTCCTATGGCTGGGTTGGGATGGCATGGGGATGAGGGACCAACTCCCTTCTCTTTCGGGGTCCAATTAGTGCCATTGCCTTCTGTTAAGCGTTTGGGTGTAATCCTTGACGCCTCCCTTTCCATGGAGGCGCAGGTTACAGCAACAGCCAAGGCGACATTTTTCCACCTTCGCCGCATCAAGCAGTTGGTCCCTTACCTTTCCCGCCCCGACCTGGCCACAGTGATCCATGCGACGGTCACCTCCAGGCTTGACTACTGTAATTCGCTCTATGTGGGGCTTCCCTTGAAACTCCAGCGGGTGCAGAATGCTGCAGCGAGGCTCCTCACGGGGTCTCTGCCGTGGGAGCATATTCACCCAGTGCTTTTCTAGCTGCACTGGCTCCCAGTGGAGTACAGGGTCAGATTTAAGGTGCTGGTTTTGACCTTTAAAGCCCTTCACGGCTTAAGACCTACAGGACCGCCTCTCCCGGTATGCCCCACGGAGGACCTTAAGGTCCATAAATAGCAACACCCTAGTGGTCCCGGGCCCTAAGGAAGTTAGATCAGCTTCAACCAGAGACAGGGCCTTTTCAACACTGGCTCCCGCTTGGTGGAACGCTCTGTCTCATGAGACCAGGGCCCTGCGGGATCTGATTTCTTTCCGCAGGGCCTGTAAGACAGAGTTGTTCCACCTGGCCTTTGGCTTGGAGCCAATTTGATTCCCTCCCCCTCTTTCTTTTTCCTTTCTCCTCCTGTGATGAGGCTGCATTTTAATGTTTCAATATTTTAATGCTGTATTTTAATCTTGTTTTTAAGTTGTATTCATTCAACTTGTTTTAATTATTGCTTGTTAGCTGCCCTAAGCCTGGCCTTGGCTGGGGAGGGCGGGGTATAAATAAAATTATTATTATTATTATTATTATTATTATTATTATTATTATTATTATTATCTGGGCACAGATATCCTTGTAATCCTGGTTTCGGCGCTCAAAGTCTTCCATGTGGGCAGCAAGGTGGGAATTGACCATGCAGAAGCTGGTATTGTTGCAGACAAGCCTCACGGCCACACACCCCTTGTTACCCTGCAGGGGCGGAGCAAAGGTGGCTGTTAGTGAGCAAGCAGGAAAGAGGGGGAAACTGGTTGGCAGAGATTAGAAAAACAGATAGACAGACAGAAAGATCGACGTAGGGAATTCCGCTGTCAGGGTCTACTCCCCATCTTCCCCATGATGTCTGTGCCCACTGTCTCCCTCATCACTTCCTTGATGCGGCTGAGCTGGTCCTTCCTGACAAAGATGAGCAACATCATTCCGACTAGACGCACCAGCTGCACCTAGAAGATGCAAGGTACTGGGATGTCTACCAGCTCTGTTCATTGCTTGCTGTCCTGGGCCGGTTGGATGCAGATAGGAGTGGCAGGTGGCACCAACTGGGGATCCCCCAAGGGAAGAAGGTTCAGAGCCAGGGAACTGGTGGGGGAACGATGACGCTGAGTCGTCCGAGGGAGAAGAGGGAGCAGACTGTGAGCAAGAGGAGGTGTTGTAAACTGAAGAGGCAGGAGGGCAGGAAGATTCTGTGGCAAACAGCAGCCCAGAATCCGAGGCAGAAGTGGAGGCTGGAGGCGGGGGTCAAGAGGCAGAGATCAGGCAGGCTGCTGAAGAAGCCAGGGGGTCTCCCCATCCTGCTGCGATCAGCTCCCCTCCCTGCTGGTCTCCCAGAACACAGAGAAATTAAGAGGAGGGAGCAAAGACAGGCAAGGTGTCAGAGTCTCAGGTTGCTTGGGAAGGACCAGGGGGAGGAGGAGACTTCAGAGAGTGGTGGGAGGGTAGCAACCTTCAGCCTTCACAGCTACCTCACTGGGGCAAGATGTGCTGGGAAAGGTTTCTGTGATCACGAGGCCTGCACGGTTTGGGTTTCTTTGAATAAAGAATGTTGGCTTCTTTTGAATAAAACACCACTGACACCAGGTGTTTTTTTCTGGCTGACCTCCTCCTCCTCCTCACTCCAGCTCCTGACAGCTGTCTGGCTGCTGAAGAAATGGGTGGGGTTGGACTTACATTCTTGTACTTGGATTTGGAACGCAAAGCCTTTTCCACAGCTGTCAGCCACTCTTGCTCCTTTGTCGAGTCCAAGTAGAAGAAAGCCTCTGTGCTCAGGTCCAGCTCCTGGAACCGAATGCCCAAGTGCCAAAGAGAAGGATGTGGAACTGCAGGAATAGGACTCCAATCGGAACAGACGTGCTGGTTAAATATGCAAAGACAACAGGAGTGTGCAAGGGCAGGCAAGATCAGGACCAAGAACAAACAAGTAATACCAGCCACTTCTTCCTCAGCTTAGCTATTCTGGGCCCCAAAGGAGCTTTGCTAATGAAAGAAAAAAAGCTTTTTCCTTTTATTTTTTAAGATGTGTCAGCCAGCCTGATATTTAAGCACTATCCCAGTAGCCACAGGCAACCAGAAATTCTTTGAAGGCAAGTGAGTTGGTTGATCTCTCCATTCTTCATTCACCTGGCAACCTGGTTTCCAGGCTGGCTTTCCGAGAGCAGAAAACCACCTCTCAGATCTGCTGTGCCAAGCTTGTTTGCTAGAAGATTACCCCGTGACACCCTTGTCCTCTTTGCAAACCTCCTAAATGGCTAGCCTTCTGTGTTTCCATGCTGGCCATGAAGGAATGGGCATTCCCGACTCTGAAAACAGCACAGAAATACAGCCTGTCTAGTAAAGGGGTAAAAAGAGCAAGCTAAACAGCCTCTGTAAAACAGTAGGATCTGAAGCTGCTAACCACATACTGATAAACATATCATAAAAGCAGACATGAAAAACAAATGGCCACTGGGTACTACTAACGGTACGAGGAAATAACCAAAGCAAAAACTTTGTTTGAAGTAGTAAGCTTAGCATTATAAGGATGACCCACACCAAGTGTTGGGGGGGGGGGTCACACCTCCCTGTCCTCCAGCACAGCTTTTAGGAGGAGTTCCAAAGGTTTTGCTTCAGTTTTGGATTAACTGCATCTTGTCACAATGTCTGAAGCTGCACAAACCGCTTCATTTGAACCATGGCTCATTGAAACAAGCCAACTTCCAATCGTGGGTTTACAAAGCTGGTAAAATTAACCACCATAGGATCTGGACACACCAAACTGTGGTTAATTTAAAATCCAAGTGGAAGCTTCCCAATAGGCTTGGGGTGGGGGAGAGGTGTGCAAACCTGGAGGAGAGGCTGCCGTCCTGCTCATAAAATGAAGCCACGGCTCAGTATGTGGCACCAAGGAAAATTGCCCACCACAACTAATACTTTCCATTACCCACCCATGTGGCCTGAGTGAACAGGACAGACTTTGCCTGGCACCCAGCAATAAAGCTGTCATGTAGATTTCGCTTTCTCCAGCCCCAACTCTGATACAGGTTCCACTGGTCTTTGCACTTTTGCATGATCTGACCTGAAATTCTGGGTGTTGACATATTCCTTCTCTCTCTTGGCGAGGACGTGCTGGAGGAGTCCCTCTCTCTGTCCGGACTGCGTATGTGTGGAAGGCACAAAGAGCTGGCGCATAGTGTGGGTCATTGGGGTTGCTTCTTGCTCATGCTCTCCTTGTCACGGATACGCCTCAGGGAGATGAGAACAGAACTCAAGTGGTCCTTAAAAGCAAGGAGGCGGGAGGGCACAGTACACCTCTAATAATAATAATAATAATAATAATAATAATAATAATAATAATAAAATTTATTTATATCCCGCCCTCCCCAGCTGAAGCCGGGCTCAGGGCAGCTAACAACAATCAAATAATCAAACAATCAAATAATCCAACATTCTAAAAACATTTCATTATAAAAATTAATTAAAATCAAATTAATGGCAACCGTTAAGCAAAATTCTGTGCAGGTTGCCAGAGGAGGGAGTCAGGCTGCGCCCTGACCAAAGGCCTGGTGGAACAGCTCTGTCTTGCAGGCCTTGCGGAAAGATGTCAGGTCCCGCAGGGCCCTAGTCTCTTGTGACAGAGCGTTCCACCAGATTGGAGCTGCAGCCGAGAAAGCCCTGGCTCTAGTTGGGGCCAGCCTAACCTCTCTGAGGCCTGGGACCTTCAGGATGTTTTTATTTGCAGACCGTAGGTTCCTCTGTGGGGCATACCAGGAGAGGCGGTCTCGTAGGTACGAGGGTATAGGGCTTTAAAGGTTAAAACCAGCACCTTAAACCTGATCCTGTACTCCACCAGGAGCCAGTGCAGCTGGTATAGTACCGGATGAATGTGATCTCGCAGCGAAGACCCCATAAGGAGTCTCGCCGCGGCATTCTGCACCCGCTGGAGTTTCTGGGTCAGTCTCAAGGGCAGCCCCACGTAGAGCGAGTTACAATAATCCAGTCTGGAGGTGACCGTCGCGTGGATCACAGTGGCTAGGTCAGGGCGAGAGAGGTAAGGAGCCAACTGCTTAGCTTGGCAGAGATGAAAAAATGCCGCCTTTGTTATAGCTGTAATCTGCGCCTCCATAGAGAGGGAGGTATCGAAGATTACACCCAAACTCTTAACGGACGGTGCTGGCACTAATTGTTGGGAAAAAGCACCAAGGCAAAAGCCAGCTCCAGATGTCTGGAATGCAAAACAGGATGTTATGGTTTGCAGATGTACTGTTGGAGAAAAGGTGGAGCCTATTCTCTGTACTGAGCACCGGATGTTAGCTCAGTGTGTCATCTGATCTGTACTGGAAGTACAGGGGAGGAGTGTGTGTCTCTTCTGATGGAGTCTGAAGGGAGCAGTTGCATTTCTATGTACTGTTGAGTGACAGGAATAAAACATGTAAAAAGGACTCCTGTCTGTCTCATTTCTCCTCCCTGGGAGAATGCAGGGAGGGAGAGAGAAGCAGAGAAGCAGAGGGTGTGTTCTTCTCACGACTAATGAGAAGAATCGCCAGGTTTGTTTACCTAGCCTGCCGGGATCGCAGACGGATGGTAAACACAGTATCTCGCTCAATTGCCTCGGGGGAGGCCAGGTACCTCTGCCTGTGAGCCGAAGATACCAACACTAATTGCACCCCCGCAAGAGATGGGAGTTGCCCCCCCCAATCCCATATCGTCCCGTCCCAGCCAGAGGACCTCTGTCTTTGAAGGATTTAACTTCAACCGGCTTCCACGTAACCATCCAGCCACAGCTTCCAAACATCTGGTCAGTGTGTCTGGGGCCGAGTCAGGATGGCCATCCATCAACAGATAGAGTTGGGTGTCATCGGCATACTGATGGCAACCCAGCCCAAAACTCCGGACAAGCTGGGCGAGGGGGCACATAAAGATGTTAAAAAGCATCGGGGAGAGTATTGCACCCTGAGGCACTCCACACACCAAGGAGTGGCGCGATGACAATTCCCCCCCAAGCGCCACCCTCTGTCCCCGACCAGAGAGAAATGAGCGCAGCCATTGAAGGACTGTGCCCTGGATCCCCACGTCGGCAAGGCGGTGGTCCAGGAGTTTGTGATCGACCATGTCGAAGGCTGCTGACAGGTCTAGAAGAATCAGCAGCCCCGACCCGCCTCGATCCAGCTGCCTGCAGAGATCATCTGTTAGGGCGACCAGAGCCGTCTCGGTCCCATGAGCAGCGCGGAAGCCGGACTGGAATGGATCCAGAGCCGATATTTCATCCAGAAACCTACCAAGCAGTTCAGCAACCGCTCTCTCAATCACCTTACCCAGGAATGGAAGATTCGAAACCGGGTGGTAATTGGATAGATCTAAGGGATCTAATGATGTTTTCTTTAAGAGCGGGCACACCACTGCCTCCTTCAGTTCCCCTGGGAATGTCCCGGTGCCAAGGGACAAATTGATGATATCCCCCAGGGGGGCCCGCACCTCGTCTGGACACGCTCTAATCAGCCAAGACGGGCACGGGTCAAGAGGACAGGTGGTGGGCTTGCTTACAGCCTGCTTGGTGGCAGCGGTGGGGGTGGAGGCTCCCGGCGGGCACTCATTTGCTGATTCTGCAGGTTTCTTTCCTTCTCCATGAAGTTATCCTCGAATCCCAGAATTCCTGAGAGAGGAAAAGACTTCTGAGGTTAGAGAGGCTTCAGAACCGTTTGGGGAAGTTTCGGGAAAGGAACTTAGAAAATACTTAACTGCAGGAAAATCTTCCTGCCTCCTCACAGCACCACATTTGCCGGACAATTGCCTCTCAGCTTATGCACGTTAGGAAGGATTGTGAAGGCAACAGGTCCTCCCCTCAAGGCCTTTTCCTCTAAAGGAGGTAGACTGGTCTTCTCCAATCCTCTGGCCACTGCTGAGTTTTCCAAACTTGCTGGCATATTGAGTGTAGCACCTTAACAGCATCATCTTTAACAAAATTTAATAGTTCAGCTGGAATATCATCACTTCCACTGGCCTTGTTATTAGCAGTGCTTTCTAAGGCCCATTTGACTTTGCTCTCCAGGATGTCAGGCTCAAGGTCAGCAACCACACTACCTGGGGTGTATGAGACATCCATATCTTTCTGGTATAATTCCTCTGTGTATACTTGCCACCTCTTCTTGACGTCTTCTGCTTCTGTTAGGTCCTTTCCACCTTTGTCCTTTATTATGGTACTCTTTGTATGAAATGTTCCTTTCATAGCTCCAGTTTTCTTGAACAGATCTCTGGTTCTTCCCATTCTGTTGTTTTCCTCTATTTCTTTGCATTGCTCGTGTAAGAAGGCTCTCTTGTCTCTCCTTGCTATTTTTTTGAAATCTGCATTCAATTTCCTGTATCTTTCACTATCTCCCTCGCATTTTGCTTGCCTTCTCCAAGTCCACCTTTCCTTTTGAAGCAAAATGTCCTTGAAATGGGGGAGAAATGCCCTGCATGAAGTCTTGGGTTTGCAATTTGGGGAGAGGGAAGACTGTCTGTGGCGCTGGGGAGCGGGCAGGCTGGCGAGGCCCCCTAGATCTAGAGGCCCTAGGCTTCAGCCTACTTAGCCTATACATAAATCCGGCCCTGCCTGTGTCACAGTGAGCACAGGCCCATCGATCATGTGCAAGGCATTCTGCGTGTTGGGAAGGAGCCTCCTGTTCTAGGCCAGGGGGAAGAGTGACACCAGCAGAAGACTGGGTGGTGGGGTCGAAGCTGATCCCGGGGAGCACGTGAGGAGTCAAGGCTTCCCGCATGAAGGCCTCGCTTCCCCTAGAAGTCCCTGCCTCCTGGTCTGTGTTCGCTTTCTTCTTCAGGTACAGCGCCAGCATGTTCTGGATGGTGCACCTGCTTTTGGGGGAGAGCTTGTCGAACTGGTCCACACTAGAAGAATAGCCATGAGACGGGTGAGACTCCTGCAAGGCGTCCCCAAAGTCAGGGGAACATAAGCGCATTTGAAGAGCCTTGCTGGGTCAGGCCAAGGCCCATTCAGTCCGACATCCTGTTGGCATGTAGTTGGTCCACCACAATTGCAAGATTATTGCATCCTTCAGGAATGGTGTGTCCAGCTCCATCTGAGTCATCATCCAGGCACGCTGTGGAGCTGCCTGGATGAGAGATGGGCATCTTCGGCCAGTCAGGGGTGAAGAGCTGGCAAGATCCCCTGTACTGAGCAGAAAAGCAAACTCTTTGGCCTCCGAGATCTCTCCCAACTCTCAGCAGCCCTCACTGTGAGCCGTACTAGAGGAATTTTGTCCTGCTTTTGCTGAGCTACAACACAGGAGCGCACCCCCAGCTGGCCATGATGTGGTAACCCTGGCGAAGCATTGCAGAGCAACTGAGAAAGCAGAATGATGTTTGCGTGGACAGTCCATTAGAAAGCTGCACTATTAAAAGGACTTAGAAATATGGTCAAATTTGAAGTTATCACTGTTAGGCCGAATTGCTGTGATAAAAATGAACGTATTGCCAAGGATGCTGTTTTTGTTCCAAACATTGCAAATCTTGGACAAAATGGATTGTTTCAAGAAATGGCAGAGAGATATCTCTAGATTCGTCTGGCAGGGCAAGAAGCCTCAAATAAAATTTAAGATATTAACTGATGCTAAAGAAAGAGGTGGATTTGCCCTGCCAGACCTTAAACTTTATTATGAATCAGCCGCTTTTTGCTGGCTGAGAGAGTGGCTGCTTCTTGAAAACACTGATATGCTGGACTTAGAAGGTTTTAACAATGTATTTGGTTGGCATGCATATTTGTGGTATGACAAGGTTAAAGCACATAAAGCGTTTAAAAACCATATTGTTAGAAAAGCATTGTTTAATGTCTGGATAAGATATAAGGACTTGTTAGAAAATAAAACCCCAAGATGGTTGTCACCAATGGAAGCGAAGGCTCAGAAAAAACTCAATATGGAGGCCAAATGGCCGAAATATTGGGAAATTTTGGAACAAGAGGGAGACAGAATAAAACTGCAGAGCTTTGAAAAATTAAAAAACAAAGTGCGAGACTGGCTCCATTATTACCAAATAATGGAGGCATATAATTTGGATAAAAAACTTGGCTTCCAGGTGGAAAAATCAAAATTGGAAACAGAATTGTTAGACCCCAAAATTAAGAATTTATCAAAAATGTATAACTTGCTGTTGAAATGGAACACTCAGGATGAAACGGTGAAATCATCTATGATTAAATGGGCACAAGATGTTGGACACAATATCATGATGGCTGACTGGGAACAGTTATGGACCACAGGTATGACGTTTACGGCATGTAATGCCTTAAGAGAGAATTTAATGAAAAAAATTGTAAAAATTAATGAATGTTAGAAGGATGCTGGAATGAAGTTTATATATATAACATTTAGCAGAAATGTTATAAAGAATTAAGTAAAAATAGACTGTTAATGGGCTAAAGGGGAAAAAAATAAGGTTAGATAGTGTTAAGATAAATTATGGGACAAAAACTGAGAAAGATGGAAAGGATTTGCTGAAATAGCTAACTGAACTAGAATACAAAAAAGGGAAGTGTGAGGAGGTCGTCGAAACAAGTAAATGAAAGATAAGATATGGAAATATTGGATGCGTTTTTAATTGTTTTTGTTTTTGTTTTGTTAAGATAAGTAGTGTTTTCTGTTTTATATGTATTGTATTGTTTTGCTTTGTTTAACTTTTTTTCTTCTTTCTGTAATTTCTAAACTCTTAATAAACATTATTATTTTTTTTATAAAAAAAGAAAGCTGCACTATTATTGCATCGATAGCACAATGCAGAATACGGCCCCCCTCCAGGCAAAAACATCCGTCTGGAGGCACAGTAGCTTTCATTTCGGAGGTTGTGGTTTTACATCTTCGCATTTATTTATTTATTTGTTCAAAATTATTTATTTCATAAAATTTATACACTACCAGATGCTAAGAAACATCAAAGCCGTTTACAAAAAGATAAAACCATAAAATCAGGAAAAACCTACAGTACATTAAACGCTGAAAAAGTGAATACCAGAATAGATCAGAACTCACTCCCAAGGTAAGGGGAAGAGACATGGCTAAGATGGCAGGACAGCTTACTCTATGGTGTTAACCCCTTCATGCACTAATTAGACTGAAGCATGTTGGTTATATGAGACTGGTTATCCCGCACAACATGCTCTCACGCAACCCATGCCCTCCAACTGAAAACCCATTTCCTGGACAATATCAACATTGTGTTTTGTGCCTGTGAACTGCACAGTGAATATTTTTATTAGAAAAGAAAACAGCCCGGTGTTTCAGCTTCTCAGAGTTGTTTTATTCAGTGCGCTGCTACAGCTTGTCACACCCAAATCCTCCAAAGGAATCTGCCAAAGTGCTTTTCCAGGCAAAAGGGGGCAGAGGGAGAGAAACCAAGAACCTCAAATTCACTAGACCAGGGATGGGGAATTCTGTGGCCCTCTAGATGTTGTTGGATTCCATCAACCCTGACTGTCGGCCATGCTGGCTGAGGCAGAAGGCCATTGGATCTGGAAATATCTGGGAGCCCACAAGATTCCCTGCCCCCACCCTACACAAACAATCAGGCACTCAGCTGTGAGGCACGCCTCTTACTGGAGGGAGGGTCACTTTAGAGGCAGCTGTGGCATGAGGGTGCTGGATCATGCCTTTGTGGGCACACCTGAGGATTAAAGAGGACCCCCTAGGAAGCGTGCTTGGAGATCTTCCTTACCACGTGGCTCTCTGGCAAAAGCAGAACAGTACGAATGGCCATATGGAACCACACCTCAAAGCTGGATCAGACTTCCCAGATCCTGTAGCCTACATCAGGAGGAAGACTGGGGCAGAGGGGCCTAGAGTCGGAGTCAGAGCTGCTCTTAGGGCTGCATGTCTGAAGCATGGGCAGAAATCTTTGGGTGTGAGGTTGCATGGGGCTGTCTCTTTGTGTTTTGGTGGTGCCAAGCCACCAGCCAGCCAGAGGCAGGCAACCAACTGGCTTCAGAGGCAAGTTCCTTTGCAAAGCCAGTCTGACTTCACCAAATCCAATGACAGAGTGACCATTCGGCCCGTGTTCTGCTTCGCTGTGAAATGGCGTGTGTTCCTCAACCCAGAGAACCTCTTTTTCAACGTCAAGCTGGTCTAAGGAAGAAAAGCATAAGAGTTAGTCTTGAATCCCCACACACATGTGCTGGGAGATGCCTGCACACCGCACATGGAAAGCACCTCTCCTCCCACCCACACCCAAAAAGTCCTGGGAACAATGGTTTGTTAAGGGTGCTGGGAATCGTGGCACTCTGAAAGGAAAACTAAGGTTCTTAGGATGCTTTGGAGGGGGTGGAATGTTGAATACACAGTGGCCACATGGACGGAGAGACACACCCACACCCACACATACCCCAGCATAGCTTCAACTTTTAGCACAAAAAGTCTTCAGCCAGATGTCATGCAACCCTTTGGCAGGGGCAACTTATCATTTTATTGGTTTTCCATAACAATTTAAAAGGCAGACAATCTTGCAAAGGAGTGTTGCCATTTCAACTGCTGGTGTGACGTAGGAACCTGAACAAAGAGAAGGAACCAACTACCCAGAGTCTGCTTCCAATTGCCCTTGTTCTCCACCTCCCTCTATGCTAATCAGCCGCAAACAAGAGTTCAGATTTGAAAGCCTTGTTATCACCTCATTCCCGTCAATTAGCCAGCTGCTCTGGCAGATGACATCAGTTCCTTCCCGCTCCCAATATTCCTGCTCCTAACCTGGTTAGCCATAGCCCGGAAGCTGAATCTCAGGGGAACGCCTTTGGGCTGGGAAGGGCTCATCTTTTCTGGGCCTCTTCTCCCCCACAGGAAGGGGTGCTTGGCTCCTGGCCTGTGAAATGCGCTCAAAATGTCAAGATGCCTTCTTTCCAGGGAGCCAAGGAAGAAGGGTGGAATTTGTTATACTCCCAAACCTTCCCATGTCAGAGATGCAGGAGTTGCATCACCTCCAACTTCCTCAGGGATGAAGCAGCTGCGAAAAACGAAACATCCCACCTGGGCATGGTTTCTGAGAGAGCAACAGCAGAAGACCCAGACTCTGGCAAGATGAGCATTTGCCCAGTGGATTCTGGCCGCTCCATGAGGGCAGACAGGGGATGGCTGTGGTGGCCGCCAGCCCCTTCCCACTCCATCTCAGATACAGAACGCATTTGCTCTGCCACTCCTTGGCTCTGGCGCCACCTACTGTTGGCCTCCTTGCCTTCCACCCTCCCAGTCCCAATGAGCACCATCCACCCCTGGTCCAGAGGCGCAGAGCAGTAGTTAGGTGATCTTGCGCCCCGGCAGAACTGTCTAGATTGCGCCCCCAGCCACGGACAAGTTAGCATTTCTTTCCTCCGCTCGTCCACCCCCCCCCCACACCCATTCAATTCACTCTGGAAGTACAAGTATCGAAAAGTAAAATGTTAGAGGTTTCCCCCCACCCCATAGCAATATAATTGGATTCAGCTAGCTGGTCAGTCTGCTTCATTTTGATCTCTTTTGGAGATCAAAATGAAGCAGGGCAAAGGCTAATAGAGTTCTGTCAAGAGAACAAGCTGGTCATCACAAACACGCTTTTCCAACAAAACAAGAGACGACTCTACACATGGACATCACCAGATGGGCAACATCGAAATCAGATTGATTATATTCTCTGCAGGCAAAGATGGAGAAGCTCTATACAGTCAGCAAAAACAAGACCTGGAGCTGATTGTGGCTCAGATCATCAGCTTCTTATAGCAAAATTCAAGCTTAAACTGAAGAAAGTAGGTAAAACCACTGGGCCGGTAAGATACAATCTAAACCAAATCCCTTATGAATACACAGTGGAAGTGAGGAACAGCTTTAAGGATTTAGATTTGCTGGACAGAGTGCCTGAAGAACTATGGATGGAGGCTCGCAACATTATACAGGAGGCAGCAACTAAAACCATCCCAATGAAAAAAAAAAACGCAAGAAAGCAAAGTGGCTGTCCAACGAGGCCTTACAAATAGCAGGGGAGAGAAAGCAAGCGAAATGGGAGGGAGATAGTGAAAGATACAGGAAATTGAATGCAGATTTCCAAAGAATAGCAAGGAGAGACAAGAAGGCCTTCTTAAACGAGCAATGCAAAGAAATAGAGGAAAACAACAGAATGGGAAGAACCAGAGATCTGTTCAAGAAAATCGGAAATATGAAAGGAACATTTCATACAAACATTACCATAATAAAGGACAAAAGTGGTAAGGACCTAACAGAAGCAGAAGACATCAAGAAGAGGTGGTAAGAATACACAGAAGAATTATGCCAGAAAGATATGGATGGCTCGTACACCCCAGGTAGTGTGGCTGCTGACCTTGAGCCAGACATCCTGGAGAGTGAAGTCAAATGGGCCTTAGAAAGCACTGCAAATAACAAGGCCAGTGGAAGTGATGGTATTCCAGCTGAACTATTTAAAATTTTAAAAGATGATGCTGTTAAGGTGCTACACTCAATATGCCAGCAAATTAGGAAAACTCAGCAGTGGCCAGAGGATTGGAGAAGATCAGTCTACATCCCAATTCCAAAGAAGGGCAGTGCCAAAGAATGCTCCAACTACCGCACAATTTCACTCATTTCACACGCTAGCAAGGTTATGCTTAAAATTCTACAAGGAAGGCTCAAGCAGTATGTGGACCGAGAACTCCCAGAAGTGCAAGCTGGATTTAGAAGAGGCAGAGGAGGACTTCTGGAGGTGGCGCCATCGGTTAATGGCGGATTTCCTCGGTCAGGAGGAAATCGCTCTGCGGAAAACAGG
The DNA here is from genome assembly GCF_964106645.2 of Podarcis pityusensis. NCBI lineage: Eukaryota > Metazoa > Chordata > Lepidosauria > Squamata > Lacertidae > Podarcis > Podarcis pityusensis. The sequence continues at coordinate 6,285,876 of NC_138045.1, forward strand.
GTCGGATCCTGCTTCGGCGTAGCGGGGGACCCTAGAAATCACAGGCGGGGGAAGCCTGTGAACCTGGGACCCAGCGGGCATGTTTGGCGCCGAGGAGGCTAAAGAAATTGCTACAGCGTCTGTTACAGAGGTTAAAGAGGTTCAAGAGAAAATACCACCGTTACATAAACAATTGGAAGATCATAAGTTAACCCTGTCTATGATTGAGTTGAAAGAAAAACAAGTAAATCTAAGGGTCAGATCGGTACCTGAAGTGGAGAAGGACAATATGGCAGAATTTCTTATGCAGGAATTTTTAGACTTTTGGAATCCAGAATTGGTAAAGGACAGTTTTAAAATAGTGAACTCCTTTAGACTTGGAAAAAGAGGAGAAAAGAAGGTGAGAGACTGTTTGATCACTCTTCGAACAAAAGAAGAGAGGGATAAGATCCTGGGTTTGCATTTCCAGAAGACACTGGAAATACATCAGACAAGAGTGGAGATATTTAAGGACATTCCGAAACACCTTCTGGATCTCAGATCTAACTATAAAGACTTGGTTACTTTGCTGAAAAGTAATAGGATTAATTTCAGGTGGGAATTTCCTCAAGGCCTATCTTTTAGTTACAAAGGAAAGAAGAGGAAAATAAGATCGGAAGACGACCAAGACAAATTTTGGAGAGACCACGGAGAAGACCTACAAAAGAAAGTCACAGGAGAGTTAAGAACAACTGTAAGAGAAGCTTTAGAAACACCAGGACTATCTCTGGAACTAAAAGACCGCCTGAAAAACGTGATACCACCAACGGAACAGGAACAGGCACTAGGTGCCGTTGGAGGAGAACTAAAATAATTACATCATGGCCCTGCAACTACTAACCTGGAACTGTCATGGCCTGAATTCCCCTCAGAAAAGGAAATCAGTGTTTCATTTATTAAAAAAGGAACAATTGGATTTGATCTGTCTACAAGAAACACATATAACAAGATTACACAGGAAATTGTTGATAAATAAAAGACTTGGTCAGGAGTTTATTTCATCGGACAAAGTTAAAAAAAGAGGGGTTGTGATTTATGCAAAGGACAGATTATCACCGAAATTTGTTTTTAAAGATGACCAAGGAAGATTTGTGGCAATTGAAATTCAAACACAAGGAGAAAAAATTTTGATAGTAGGAATTTACGCACCAAATGATGGGAAATCTGAATTTTTTAAGAAGTTGCACGAGACCCTGATGGACCATATGGATTACAACATGATTCTGATGGGCGATATGAATGGAGTGGTATCTACATATATGGACAAGGCACAAAGACAGGTAGTCACTAAGGATGGTAGACTACCGAAAACCTTTTTTGACATGACAGACAACTTGGACTTAGTGGACATTTGGAGAATAAAAAACCCCATGGCCAAAGAGGGAACTTTCTTTTCTGAAGCCAAAATGACATGGACAAGAATTGACCAAATTTGGATAACTAGAGGAATGGCACCAAAGACAAGAAAGGTGGAAATCTGCCTGAAAATTTGCTCCGATCACAATGCTGTTAAGATGGAAATGAGACTAACACCAACTGGCTCCTTCAGATGGAAGATGAATGACACCTTATTTAGAGATGAAGAAGTATTAAAGAAGGCCCAAAAAACATTGAGAGACTATTTTGAGATAAATTTGAGCACTAACGTGGAGAAAAGAGTAATCTGGGACGCAAGTAAAGCGGTTATGAGAGGGTTCTTAATACAACAGAACGCAGTAAGGAAAAGAATTCAAAATGAGAAGAAGGACAAGATAATGGACAAAATAAAGGAAAGTGAAAAAAGATTGAGAGTAAATCCAAAATCTCAAGAGATTCTGAGAGAGTTAAAGTTACATCAAGTACAATATATGAAAATGATGAATCAGGAGATAGAATGGAAAATTAAACAAATGAGACAAAAGACATTTGAGTCGGCCAATAAATGTGGTAAACTGCTGGCATGGCAAATGAAAAAGAGACAAAAACTAAACACAATCACGAACTTAGAAGTGGAAGGAAGAAATATACAGAACCCTGCAGAGATTAGAAACTGTTTCCAGAGGTACTTTAAACGATTATATACTCAAGGGCCACTGAAAGAAACAGACTTAGACCAATTTTTGAAAACAAATGGATTACAAAAAATATCTCAAGAAAACAAATTAATTTTGAATCATAGAATAACTGAACAGGAAATAGAAGGTGCCATTCAAAATATGCAACTGGGTAAATCTCCAGGACCAGACGGCTTGACCTCTAGATACTACAGATCTTTAAAAGAATGGTTAATTCAACCTTTGAAAGAGGTCTGCAACGAAATAATGGAGGGGAAAAGAGCACCAGAGTCGTGGAAAGAAGCATATATTACACTTGTACCAAAAACAGAGACTCAAAAGACACAGCTTAAGAACTACCGCCCTATATCGTTACTGAATGTGGATTACAAAATTTTTGCAGATATTCTGGCTAAGAGATTTAAGAAAGTGCTGATGGAAGAGATTCATAAAGACCAAGCGGGCTTTCTCCCAGGAAGGCATTTGTCTGACAATTTGAGGAATATAATTGATATTTTGGAAAAATTAGAAGTGAATATAAACACTAAAGCAGTTTTGATATTTGTAGACGCAGAGAAAGCCTTTGACAATATTTCTTGGAATTTTATGAAGAAGAATCTCCAGGGTATGGGGGTAGGCCAAGGCTTTGAGAATGGTATAGGTGCAATTTATTCAGAACAAAAAGCTAAACTAATTGTAAATAATGTTGTGATGGAAGAACTAAAAATTGAAAAAGGGACACGACAAGGTTGCCCTATTTCCCCACTTCTCTTTATTTTGGTCCTGGAGGTTTTGCTGAATATGATTAGAAGGGACCAGTCGGTTAAAGGTATACAGGTCGGAACTAAACAGTACAAATTGAGAGCATTTGCAGATGACTTAGTATTGACGTTACAGGAGCCAGAATCTAGTACTAAAAGAGTTTTAGAACTGATTCAGGAATTTGGTCAAGTGGCAGGATTTAAATTGAACAAGTCAAAAACCAAGGTTTTAGAGAAAAATTTAACATCGTTTGAAAGAGAGAGGTTTCAGAATGAGACAGGTTTAACAGTGGTTAAGAAAGTTAAATACCTTGGGATTAACATGACAGCAAAAAATGGGAATTTATTTAAAGATAATTATGAAAAATGTTGGTCGGAAGTGAAAAAAGACTTAGAAATTGGGTCAAATTTGAAGCTTTCACTGCTGGGCCGTATTGCTGCGATAAAAATGAATGTATTGCCTAGAATGTTGTTTTTGTTTCAAACTTTGCAGATTGTCGACAAAATGGATTGTTTCAAGAGGTGGCAGAAAGATATTTCTAAATTTGTCTGGCAGGGCAAGAAGCCCAGAATAAAATTTAAAATTTTAACGGATGCAAAGGAAAGAGGCGGATTTGCCCTGCCAGACCTTAAACTTTACTATGAATCAGCAGCTTTTTGCTGGTTGAAAGAATGGCTACTTCTTGAAAACACTGACATTTTGGACTTGGAAGGTTTTAACAATGTATTTGGATGGCATGCATATCTATGGTATGATAAGGTCAAAGCACATAAAGCATTTAGAAACCACATTGTCAGGAAAGCGCTATTTAATGTTTGGCTAAGATATAAGGATTTGCTAGAAAATAAAACTCCAAGGTGGCTGTCACCAATGGAAGCGAAAGCCTTGAAAAAGGTCAATATGGAGGTCAAATGGCCGAAATATTGGGAAATTTTGGAACAAGACGGAGATAGACTGAAATTGCAGAGCTTTGAAAATTAAAAAACAAAGTGCGAGACTGGCTTCATTATTATCAGATAATGGAGGCATTTAAATTGGACAAGAAAATTGGCTTCCAGGTGGAAAGATCCAAATTAGAAACAGAACTGTTAGAACCCAAAACTAAGAATTTGTCAAGAATGTATAACTTGCTGCTGAAATGGAATACTCAGGATGAAACGGTAAAATCGGCTATGATTAAATGGACACAGGACATTGGACATAATATTATGTTTGCTGACTGGGAACAGTTATGGACCACAGGTATGAAATTTACGGCATGTAATGCCTTAAGAGAGAATATTATGAAAATGATATACAGGTGGTACATAACCCCAGTCAAGCTTGCAAAAATCTATCACTTGCCCAATAACAAATGTTGGAAATGTAAAGAAACTGAAGGTACATTTTTTGACCTTTGGTGGACGTGCCAAAAGAGTAAGGCTTTCTGGGAAATGATATATAATGAATTAAAAAAGGTATTTAAGTATACCTTCCCTAAGAAACCAGAGGCCTTTCTCCTGGGCATAGTCGGCCAAATGGTGTTAAAAAAGGATAGAACTTTCTTTATGTATGCAACAACAGCAGCAAGAATACTCATCGCAAAGTATTGGAAGACACAAGAACTTCCCACGCTGGAGGAATGGCAGATGAAACTGATGGACTATATGGAACTGGCGGAAATGACTGGTAGAATCCGTGACCAGGGAGAAGAGTCGGTGGAGGAAGATTGGAAGAAATTCAAAGACTATCTTCAGAAACATTGCAAGATTAAAGAATGTTAGAGTGATGTTGGACTGAAAATAAGCGGTTTCCAGCTGTACAGGTTAAAGTTAATGATAGACCAAGATTAAAGATTAGGATTAAAGATGTTTAAAGAAATGGAAATTTGACAATTAAGAGGGAAAATTTTAATGTTATATTATACTAAGACTAAAGATCAGGTTTAAAGAAGTTGAAGCTATATATTTCAATATTATATTATATTAAAGTTAAAGATTGGGATTAAAAAGTGGAAAAGAAATTGCTGGAAAAACAATTTGGATTGGAATACAAAAGAGGGAGGTATGAGGAAGTCCAGAAAATATCTGGACTTCTGTGTATCTGAAGAAGTGTGCTTGCACACGAAAGCTCATACCAAGAACTAACTTAGTTGGTCTTAAAGGTGCTACTGGAAGGATTTTTTTTATCCAGAAAATAAGTAAACTAAAAAACGGAAATGGAAAAGAGATATTGTTTTTTTAATTGTTATGTTTTTTGTTTATTATTGTTGAATCTTGCTTTTTTTGTGTGTGTTTTTGTTATTTTTTTTGAGATATGTATTGTGTATGTCTTTCTTTTCTTTCTTTGTTGTTTAAAACTTTAATAAAAATTATTTAAAAACAAAAAACAAAAAACCAGGGGGTTGTCTCATTAACACTTCATGGTCTAAATTTGCATGCAGATATGCAGCATCAACATCAAAATGGTGCACTGCTAGTTGTCTTACAGCAGCAATGGAAAGCATTAAACGAAAAGTTTCACTCTTTACAGTGGGAGAAAACACTTCATCATAACTCTCCCCTTTAATTTGAGTGAACCCTCTGGCTACTAAACTGGCTCGAAAACATGGTTCCCCAGATGCAAGGGTTTTTCTTTTGTAAACCCACTTGCATGACACCACTCTGCCACCAGGTGGCGGCATTATAACCTCAAACACTTTGTTACGTTTAAAAGAGTCCATTTCTTCTTTCATGGCTTGTTGCCACAAAGCATGTTCTCCAGGGGGTAAGTCTAAGATTTCATTATAACTTTGTGGTTCCACACAACTCACTTTGCATACTCTCACTCCTCCTAGGGTCAAACGCTGAGGAGGTACACCCTTGTTTAAACGCTGGGAGCGCCTAGGCACAAGTACTTCTTCTCCCCCCCTTATCTCTGGCTCTTCTTCCTCTTCCTCTAGAGAAGTATTATCTATTGCCACATCCTTTGGGGAAATCTGTGCCTCCTCCTCATCCTGCTCCTGTGTTGCCAATGGCGTAGAAGAAGCCTCTTCTCTTACCTGCAGGGGCAGTAGGCAATCTGGGTTGGCATGGATCGCAGTCCATCTGTCCTGGTCAGCAAAGTCTGCGCTTCGTGACAGAACCAAGCGTCCTGGGCATAAATTGAAACGCCACCCTTTGCCATAGGACTGATATCCCACAAACCGCAGTTTCTGCGCTCTAGCGCCCCCTTTCTGGCGCTGAGCTTTGGGGATATTTACATGTGCCCAAGCACCCCAGTTATGGAGCATTGTCCACTCTGGTTCTTTCCCAAACAACAAACGATAAGGAATATCTTTTATAGAGCTAGACCAGGTTCTATTAATCAAAAAGTTCGCTGTCAGAAAAGCCTCACCCCACAGCCTATGGTTGTGACCCAATCCTGCATCCACTAGCAGGCAGTCCTTTACTGACTGTATTACAGCCCCACGTCTTTCACACAGACCATTTTCAGCAGGGCTATAAGGGTTAGTCAAACGATGAGTGATCCCCTTACATCGCAACCATGCCCCAAATTGTTTGTTCAGAAATTCTCCGCCCCTATCTGTTTGCAGCTGCACAACAGGCCGAGCGAAGAGCTTTTCAGCTTGGGCAACCCATTCTCTGAATGTGGAGAAACACTCAGATTTCTGCTTTAACAAAAACAGCCAACTAAAACGTGATTTATCATCTATTACCAGAAAAGCATATCTGGCGCCCCCTTCAGTCTTCTGTGGAAAAGGGCCTATCACGTCACAATGGACAAGTTCTAAAACCTCTTTAGATACTCTGTCACTTTTAGAAGCCACAGGCTTCCTCTTAGATTTGGCCATTTTACATACATTGCAATCTAGGAAACAGTTACAGCTATTTACTTTTAGGTTCTTGCACACCTTTTGCATCTCTGAAAGCACATGGAAATTGGCGTGACCCAGTTTTCTGTGCAGTTCATGTACACACCCCTTATGAACTGGCAAATTTTCCTGAACCACCTGGGCTGCTTTAACAGGCTTGTCCTGCATTACATATAACCCATTTTCCAACTTTGCATGGCCACATACCCGAGTTCCATTCTTTATCAGACAACCATCCTGTGTGAAGTTAACACTATACCCTGCATTAATCAAACAGCTTACAGACAGCAAACTATAGTCCAAACTGCTGACAAACAGAGTCTCTGGTAGAGTAGTGTTCAAGCACTGCAGGAAACATGTTCCCTGGCCATCAATCTTGCTTCTACGACCATCAGCAAGATAGATTGAGTCTTTTCCATCGGCTGGCTTCTCCAGGGTCTTAAAGTCCTCCCGACTGTTGCAGATAATCCTGCTACTCCCAGAGTCCAGCAACCATGTTCCTCGAGGTATCTTTCTCTCCTCTCGAGAAAATGCAGACACAAACTGAGCAGAACGCGTGTTCTTCTTCCCTGAAGAGAACCCCTTCTGCTTATGTTTCTGCGTCGATTGCTGTCTCTGCTCCACGTCGTCTCCTGGAAGTCTTGCCCTGCATTGACGTTGGAGATGCCCGGCTTGGTTGCATCTATAGCACCTCCTCACCGCCATGGCCAAGTCCAAACCTTGGCGTTGCTCCATTGGCAGATTCTGCTGCTGGCCCCCTCGGCTGTAACTCCTCCGTTCTTGGGGTTCAGCCTGTCTATCTGACCTTCTTTCTGCTTCTTCGGTCAATCTTCCAACCACCTACTCAAGGGTCAGATCTCGGGGAGGCATACTCTCCATGCTGTTAATCACAGGCAACCAGCTTTCAGGCAAACTTGAAAGGATAATGTAGGTTTGGTCAGTCTCATCATAATGCTCACCTCTCTGCTGTAGTTGAAGAAACAGAGATTTCAGCGTTTGAAGATGAGTTGCCAAACTCTCACCTTCTTTCATAACAGTCCTGAACAGCCTTCTGGTCAGAGAAATTATAGTTCCAGCAGTTTCTCTGACATGCATTGCCCTTAATAAATTCCATCACTCAAACGCTATGCTGGCATTTGCTACATGCAATAACTGAGAGTTGCTCAAACACAGCATAATTTGGGCACGAGCCCTTTCATCTAGCCGTTTTTTCTCAGCAGAGTCAGTCCTCAAAACCTCAGTTTCAACACATTCCCATAGTCCATCTCTCCTTAACAACTGCTGCATTTTAATTGACCAACTCAGCCAGTTGCTCTCTGAGAGAAGTTCAAAAGGGATGCCTCCCCCAATATTTACAACTTGGGAAGACTGGAAATCTGCCATCTCTGCTGGTGCTTGCTGAGCCCCTTCTGTGGGGTCTCCAGCAAGCTCTCCTGACTCTCTCTTTAGAGTCCGACTGGATGGTCCTGGCTGGCACTCACCGGCTTCTAGCTGCTGCCTCTGTTGACCCTCAGGTCCTGCCTGGCCCTGCAACTGGTGTAGCCTCTCTGTGAGTCGCCTACTGTGGTCCTCCAGTAGTTCAAACTGTTCCAGTAGCTGACGCTGAGTGCTTTCCAGATCCTCAGATCCTAGCCGCTCCAGCGTCGCTGCAGACAGTTACAGCTTGCCACCAACTGCTCCAACGCACAGCCACGGGCTTCGTACACCACCAGGACTCACCAGCTCCCTGCTGAGATGCTGTCAGTCGTTTTGCACTCTGCACATGCTCAGAAACACTGGGCCCATAATCTGTCAGTGTTTGTAAAAAGCAAAAAAAAGAAGGAAAGGGTTCTGACCTCCCTTTGTCTCTTCAGCCTGGTCCTCGGACCCTTGTCTGCATAAGAGAGTCCACGAGAATATGCTTGCAGAGTTTTATTCTTAAAAGTCTTTGTGCAAAACACGACTGAATAACTATACACACCAGCACCAACCAACCCAAACACCAGCCTAAGTCTCAGACTAACATTTCTCACTATATATATACAACCTGCTGCAAGCCGCTGAGTCATGCTGACCCAGCTTTATTCGCATTAAAGAAACAGCGGCCATTTTAGCCGTGACAGAGAAGCAAAAGACCCCCTGTTGCCTGACAATGGAGTCTATTAACAGCCACTGTTGTGCTGGAAGACCAAGGTGTAGTACTAGTAGGTTAAAGGTAAAGGTAAAGGGACCCCTGACCATTAGGTCCAGTCGTGACCGACTCTGGGGTTGCGGCGCTCATCTCGCATTATTGGCTGAGGGAGCTGGCGTACAGCTTCCGGGTCATGTGGCCAGCATGACTAAGTCGCTTCTGGTGAACAAGAACAGCACACAGAAACAGTGTTTACCTTCCCGCCGGAGCGGTACCTATTTATCTACTTGCACTTTGACGTGCTTTCGAACTGCTAGGTTGGCAGGAGCAGGGACAGAGCAAGGGGAGCTCACCCCGTCGCGGGGATTCAAACCGCCGACCTTCTGATCGTCAAGCCCTAGGCTCTGTGGTTTAACCCACAGCGCCACCTGCGTCCCTACTAGTAGGTTAGCCAAGTGCAAAAAAAGGGGTATACCTGCTGAAATCCTATCTTATACACAATTATTAAAGGTACAGGATGCTTGTGCTTTTTTGCCCCATGTCATCTTAAATTACTTTGCTGCATCACACGACAGGAAAATCCTCTAACTCAGGAGCAGCAGACACGTGGCCCTCACAATGCTGCAGAACTACAATTCCCATCATCCCTGATTACTGGCCATGATGGCTGGAGCCAACAGGAACTGCAGCTCAGTAACATCTGGCAGACCACAGGTTAGCTATACCTCCAATAGACAATGTTATATGTACCAATAATCCATACAAACTGTTAACCGCCACCAGAATACACCCCCGACACTATGAGCAACTGCAAAACCATCCTTTTGCAGGTGTGGCAAGGTGTACAAGAATTAACAGGGTATAAATCCAAGGACTCCCTGGCAGACAAGGGAGGGGCATCCCTCGCAGAGGATTTGAATGCCTTTTTTGCCCGTTTTGAAGTAACATCTGCAGCAACACCTGCTGAGGCGTTACCAACACCAACACCACTCCCTGTGAAGGCTTTGCCATCATCACCACCATTACCATCATCAGTACAAAGGAATGTAGTAGTCTCTGTGGAAAAAGAAGAGATGAGGAAGGTGTTGAAGGGAATCAACCCAAGGAAGGCCACAGGGCCAGATGGGGTAGCTGGAAGGGTATTGAGAGACTGTGCAGATCAACTAGCAGGAGTTTTCACTGGGATTTTAAATCGGTCCCTAGCCCAGGCTATTGTTCCATCCTGCCTAAAGTCCTCTATTATCATTCCAATAACAAAAAAATCTAACCCGGAAGATCTGAATGATTTTCGTCCAGTAGCACTCACACCTATAATCATGAAGTGCTTTGAAAAGCTGGTCATTGCCTGCCTACCAGAGGGACTGGACACATTCCAATTTGCTTATAAAATGAAAAGATCGACAGAGGACGCTGTTGCGATTGCCCTCCATGCCGTCCTTGCACATTTGGAGCAGCGGGGGGGTTATGCCAGACTGCTTTTTTAAGATTTCAGCTCGGCATTTAATACCATTCTACCACAACGTCTGATGTCTAAACTGGAAGATCTGGGGCTTCCGTTATCACTTTGTGGGTGGATATTGGACTTTTTGTCAGACCGCCCCCAGAGGGTTCGGTTGGGCCCTTATACCTCTAATATGCTTAAGACTAACACAGGAACACCACAGGGATGCGTACTCAGTCCGCTCCTTTATATTCTCTACACGTACGATTGTGTCGCTACTCACCCTAATAACAGGGTTGTTAAATTTGCAGATGACACAACCGTGATTGGGCTCATCCCTGAAAGGGAGGGTGAAACGGATTATAGAGATGAGGTGGAGCGGCTGACAGAGTGGTGCAGAGCTAACAACTTGCTCATAAATACAAGGAAGACAAAGGAGCTTGTGGTGGACTTCAGGAGACAGAAGAGCAACGTCCAGCCACTTTTGATTGATGGGGTCTGTGTGGAGAGGGTAACAACGTTCAGATTTTGGGGCATTGAATTACAAGAGGATCTGTCCTGGAGTGTCAACACAAGGGGGCTTGTGAAGAAGGCGCAGCAGAGACTGTACTTTTTGAGAATACTAAGGAAAAACCATCTTCCGCAGAAACTGCTGCTTGCCTTCTATCACTGTGCCATTGAGAGAGTGCTTACTTATGGCTTATGTGTGTGGTACGGAAGCTGTACTACCCAGGACAGGATGGGGTTGTGCAGGGTTGTTAAGGCAGCAGAGAGCATTGTTGGCTGCCCACTCTCCACCTTAGAGCAGATTTATGCCACAAGGTGCCATAGGAAGGCACTGGACATAGTAAAAGATCCATCGCATCCTGGTCACTGTCTCTTTGAGCTCTTTCCGTTGGGACGGAGATACAGGACGATGAAGACAAGAACGAGCCATCTTAAGAACAGCTTCTTCTCCAGAGCGATCTCGGCCCTGAATGGGAAGCCCGGACTTTGAAAGTCATCTAATCTCCCTTGCTGTATTATACTGTATTGTTTAATTAGTGTTTTTATGGAGCAGTCAAGTAATTTTGTTGTCCCCGAAGGGGGCAATGACAATAAAGATATTATTATTATTATTATTATTATTATTATTATTATTATTATTATTTTGCATCCTACGTTGGCTCCCAGGACGTTTCTGAGCACAATTCTCGGTGTTGGCGCCAACCTTTAAAGCCCTAATTGGCCTCAGCCCTGAAAGAGTGTCTCCATCCCCATTGTTCAGCCCAGGCATCAGGGTCCAGCACCGAGGGCCTTCTGGCAGTTTCCTCACTGTGAGAAGCGAAGTTACAGGGAACCAGGCAGAGGGCCTTCTGAGTAGTGGCACCTGCCCTGTGGGACACCCTTCCATCAGATGTCAAGGAGATAAGTAACTATACAGCCTTTAGGGAAGTTTTTAATGTTTTATTATGGTTTTGCATATGTTGGAAGTCTGAGGCTGCCCCCCTTGCCTTCCTTGCAGCATCCTTTTCAAAGGGCTAAGGCATGACTACGCTCACAGAGTTTAAATCCACCATAAGGTGCAGCAATCAGGCCTCTGTTTCAACACAAAATACCAATGATCCTTATGCCAAGTGGGAGAAAGGTCGTCAACATGATGAACACACAAACCTTGGAGAGAAAAATGTAAAACAAAAAGCATCAGCAATTTTATTGGACTTAATGGAAGTCTCTGCTGATAAGAACATGTGAGCAACACAGATTTTCCAGACAGATGCAAAACCTAGAGCAGGAAACCTTAGACCTTTAGATATTGCTGGACAGCAGCTATGCTGGGGCTGATGGGAGTCCAACAACATCTGGAGCGTGTGCTGAGCTAGGAAAGCCCTCTAACTGGGAAATTGCAGAGCAGTCCTACTTATTCCAAAGCAACCCTCCAACTTAATTGGGACTTGCTTCTAATTCAGGTTGCACAAACCTGCAACCTTAAAAAGCATTTGTAGAAGTCGCAGTCATCCTATGTTCTTTGCTCCTAACTGTCTGAAAGTGGTTTCTCTAGCCTAGGCTGGGGTATCCCAGACAAAGGAAATAAACAGGGCAATATCCTAAACCACCACATATAACACAAAGATGTCTCTCACCAGGCCGTAGGTCACAAGTCTCTGAAGCTCATTTTTAGTGATCAGATGACAATGCTGGAAAAAAGCAAAGAAACCACAGCTACAGGCTAGCTCACGGGGGCGGGGGGCAGCCTGCTGCCACTTCCTGCAATATGTAGTAAGACTGATAACTAGGATTGGGCAGTATGATCATATTAGGCTAGTGCTCTGTGAACTAGACTGGCTCTTGAACTGCTTCCAGGCCCAATTCAGAGTATCCCATTTGGCCTTTAAAGTGTTTCAAGGTTTGGGAAAAGGGTACCAGAAGAAGGCCCACTTATTTTTGCACTGCCTCTCCACTGACTCGAATCTTTAGCAGGGGCAGCCCTTTCCCAGGGAACTCCTGCTCTTTCAAGTATGGCAGGGCCTTTTCAGTCATGGCACCCGACCTTTCAGAATAATCTCCCAAAGAGGTTCACCTGGCCCCTGCTTTGATGTCCTTTCAGCAAAGACTTTTAGAATTTCCCCTGGTTCTTGAATTCATGGGCAGGGCGCTTGTGGCCCTCCAAACCCTGCTGTACTACACAGGAACATAGGAAGCTACCTTATATTGAGGCAGACCATTGACCCATCAAGCTCAGGACGGACTACATGGACTGGCAGCAGCTTTCAGGCAGAGATCATGCCCAGCCCTATCTGCACACACTGGTGACTGAGCCGGGAACCTTCTCCATGCAAAATGGCCGCTCTGCTTTTGCATTACTGCCCTTAACAAACTGCAACTCCCACCCCGATCACTGGAGAAGTTGCCCACATTTGCTATAATCTAATCTAGTACATCTCTGCCACTCGGTTTATGTTGCTCTCTACTGGCTGCTCTAGTAGAAACCTTAGTGGTGCAGCTGCAGCAGCAGGGATCGCCGACACTGCACCCTCCTGGTGTTGCTGAAGTGGAACTCTCATGAGCCCCAGTCAGCAAGGCCAGTTCTTAGCAATTATGGGAATTTTGGTCTATCAACATTTGGAGAGCACTATGCTGCCTGCCATAAAGAAGGCTGATCACCGAAGAATGGATGCTTTTGAATTCTGGTGCTGGAGGAGACTCTTGAGAGTCCCATAGACTGCAAGAAGATCAAACCTCTCCATTCTGAAGGAAATCAGCCCTGAGTGCTCACTGGAAGGACAGATCGTGAAGCTGAGGCTCCAAGACTTTGGCCACCTCATGAGAAGAGAAGACTCCCTGGAAAAGACTCTGGTGTTGGGAAAGATGGAGGGCACAAGGAGAAGGGGACGACAGAGGACGAGATGGTGGGACCGTGTTCTCGAAGCTACCAGCATGAGTTTGACCAAACTGCGGGAGGCAGTGGAAGACAGGAGGGCCTGGCGTGCTCTGGTCCAGGGGGTCACGAAGAGGCGGACACGACTAAACGACTAAACAACAACAAATGCTGCCTACCCTGAGCTACACACAGGCAGGAAAGTTACAGAAACATGACTCAATTTGCTTCTCCAGATAGCGGAGACCAGCAAGTTACATCAGCCAAGGCTCTCTCCCTCCAAGCCCTCGAAACGCACGCGTGTTTCATGATTGTCAGCTGCAGCAGACCCTGGTCAGGGGGCAGGAAGCTCATCTGGGCACAGATATCCTTGTAATCCTGGTTTCGGCACTCAAAGTCTTCCACGTGGGCAGCAAGGTGGGAACTGACAACGCAGAAGCTGGTATTGTTGCAGACAAACCTCGCGGCCACACACCCCTTGTTACCCTGCAGGGGCGGAGCAAAGATGGCTGTTAGAGAGCAAGCAGGAAAGAGGGGGGAACTGGTTGGCAGAGATTAGAAAAACAGATAGACAGACAGAAAGAAAGATTGACGTAGGGAATTCCGCTGTCAGGGTCTACTCCCGATCTTCCCCATGATGCCTGTGCCCACTGTCTCCCTCATCACTTCCTTGATGCGGCTGAGCTGGTCCTTCCTGACAAAGATGAGCAACATCATTCCGACTAGACGCACCAGCTGCACCTAGAAGATGCAAGGTACTGGGATGTCTACCAGCTCTGTTCAGTGCTTGCTGTCCTGGGCCGGTTGGATGCAGATAGGAGTGGCAGGTGGCACCAACTGGGGATCCCCCAAGGGAAGAAGGCTCAGAGCCAGGGAACTGGTGGGGGGACGACGACGCTGAGTCGTCCGAGGGAGAAGAGGGAGCAGACTGTGAGCTAGAGGAGGTGTTGGAAACTGAAGAGGCAGGAGGGCAGGAAGATTCTGTGGCAAACAGCAGCCCAGAATCCGAGGCAGAAGTGGAGGCTGGAGGCGGGGGTCAAGAGGCAAAGATCAGGCAGGCTGCTGAAGAAGCCAGGGGGTCTCCCCATCCTGCTGCGATCAGCTCCCCTCCCTGCTGGTCTCCCAGAACACAGAGAAATTAAGAGGAGGGAGCAAAGACAGGCAAGGTGTCAGAGTCTCAGGTTGCTTGGGAAGGACCAGGGGGAGGAGGAGACTTCAGAGAGTGGTGGGAGGGTAGCAACCTTCAGCCTTCACAACTACCTCACTGGGGCAAGACCTGTTGGGAAAGGTTTCTGTCATCACGAGGCCTGCACGGTTTGGGTTTCTTTGAATAAAGAATGTTGGCTTCTTTTGAATAAAACACCACTGACACCAGGTGTTTTTTCTTGCTGACCTCCTCCTCCTCCTCCTCCTCCTCACTCCAGCTCCTGACAGCTGTCTGGCTGCTGAAGAAATGGGTGGGGTTGGACTTACTTTCTTGTACTTGGACTTGGAACGCAAAGCCTTTTCCACAGCTGTCAGCCACTCTTGCTCCTTTGTCGAGTCCAAGTAGAAGAAAGCCTCTGTGCTCAGGTCCAGCTCCTGGAACCTAATGCCAAAGTGCCAAAGAGAAGGATGTGGAACTGCAGGAATAGGACTCCAATCGGAACAGACGTGCTGGTTAAATATGCAAAGACAACAGGAGTGTGCAAGGGCAGGCAAGATCAGGACCAAGAACAAACAGGTAATACCAGCCACTTCTTCCTCAGCTTAGCTATTCTGGGCCCCAAAGGAGCTTTGCTAATGGAAGAAAAAAAGCTTTTTCCTTGTATTTTTTAAGATGTGTCAGCCAGCCTGATATCTAAGCACTATCCCAGTAGCCACAGGCAACCAGAAATTCTTTGAAGGCAAGTGAGTTAGTTGATCTCTCCATTCTTCCTTCACCTGGCAACCTGGTTTCCAGGCGGGCTTTCCGGGAGCAGAAAACCACCTCTCAGATCTGCTGTGCCAAGCTGGTTTGCTAGAAGATTACCCCGTAACACCCTTGTCCTCTTTGCAAACCTCCTAAATGGCTAGCCTTCTGTGTTTCCATGCTGGCCATGAAGGAATGGGCATTCCCGACTCTGAAAACAGCACAGAAATACAGCCTGTCTAGTAAAGGGGTAAAAAGAGCAAGCTAAACAGCCTCTGTAAAACAGTAGCATCTGAAGCTGCTAACCACATACTGATAAACATATCATAAAAGCAGACATGAAAAACAAATGGCCACTGGGTACTACTAACAGTGGGACACGGGTGGCGCTGTGGATTAAACCACAGAGCCTAGGACTTGCAGATCAGAAGGTCGGCGGTTCGAATCCCCACGATGGGGTGAGCTCCCGTTGCTCGGTCCCTGCTCCTGCCAACCTAGCAGTTTGAAAGCACATCCAAGTGCAAGTAGATCAATAGGTACCGCTCTGGTGGGAAGCTAAACGGTGTTTCCGTGTGCTGCTCTGGTTCGCCAGAAGCGGCTTAGTCATGCTGGCCACATGACCCGGAAGCTGTACGCCAGCTCCCTCGGCCAATAAAGCGAGATGAGCGCCGCAACCCCAGAATCGGCCACGACTGGACCTAATGGTCAGGGGTCCCTTTACCTTTACCTTACTACTAACAGTACGAGGAAATAACCAAAGCAAAAACTTTGTTTGAAGTAGTAAGCTTAGCATTATAAGGATGACCCACACCAAGTGTTGGGGGGGGGGGTCACACCTCCCTGTCCTCCAGCACAGCTTTTAGGAGGAGTTCCAAAGGTTTTGCTTCAGTTTTGGATTAACTGCATCTTGTCACAATGTCTGAAGCTGCACAAACCGCTTCATTTGAACCATGGCTCATTGAAACAAGCCAACTTCCAATCGTGGGTTTACAAAGCTGGTAAAATTAACCACCATAGGATCTGGACACACCAAACTGTGGTTAATTTAAAATCCAAGTGGAAGCTTCCCAATAGGCTTGGGGTGGGGGAGAGGTGTGCAAACCTGGAGGAGAGGCTGCCGTCCTGCTCATAATATGAAGCCACGGCTCAGTATGTGGCACCAAGGAAAATTGCCCACCACAACTAATACTTTCCATTACCCACCCATGTGGCCTGAGTGAACAGGACAGACTTTGCCTGGCACCCAACAATAAAGCTGTCATGTAGATGTCGCTTTCTCCAGCCCCAACTCTGATACAGGTTCCACTGGTCTTTGCATGGTGTTTGCACTTTTGCATGATCTGACCTGAAATTCTGGGTGTTGACATATTCCTTCTCTCTCTTGGCGAGGACGTGCTGGAGGAGTCCCTCTCTCTGTCCGGACTGCGTATGTGTTGAAGGCACAAAGAGCTGGCGCATAGTGTGGGTCATTGGGGTTGCTTCTTGCTCATGCTCTCCTTGTCACGGATACGCCTCAGGGAGATGAGAAAAGAACTCAAGTGGTCCTTAAAAGCAAGGAGGCGGGAGGGCACAGTACACCTCTAATAATAATAATAATAATAATAATAATAATAATAATAATAAATTTTATTTATATCCCGCCCTCCCCAGCCGAAGCCGGGCTCAGGGCGGCTAACAACAATCAAATAATCAAACAATCAAATAATCCAACATTCTAAAAACATTTCATTATAAAAATTAATTAAAATCAAATTAATGGCAACCGTTAAGCAAAATTCTGTGCAGGTTGCCAGAGGAGGGAGTCAGGCTGCGCCCTGACCAAAGGCCTGGTGGAACAGCTCTGTCTTGCAGGCCTTGCGGAAAGATGTCAGGTCCCGCAGGGCCCTAGTCTCTTGTGACAGAGCGTTCCACCAGATTGGAGCTGCAGCCGAGAAAGCCCTGGCTCTAGTTGGGGCCAGCCTAACCTCTCTGAGGCCTGGGACCTTCAGGATGTTTTTATTTGCAGACCGTAGGTTCCTCTGTGGGGCATACCAGGAGAGGCGGTCTCGTAGGTACGAGGGTATAGGGCTTTAAAGGTTAAAACCAGCACCTTAAACCTGATCCTGTACTCCACCAGGAGCCAGTGCAGCTGGTATAGTACCGGATGAATGTGATCTCGCAGCGAAGACCCCATAAGGAGTCTCGCCGCGGCATTCTGCACCCGCTGGAGTTTCTGGGTCAGTCTCAAGGGCAGCCCCACGTAGAGCGAGTTACAATAATCCAGTCTGGAGGTGACCGTCGCGTGGATCACAGTGGCTAGGTCAGGGCGAGAGAGGTAAGAGGCCAACTGCTTAGCTTGGCAGAGATGAAAAAATGCCGCCTTTGTTATAGCTGTAATCTGCGCCTCCATAGAGAGGGAGGTATCGAAGATTACACCCAAACTCTTAACGGACGGTGCTGGCACTAATTGCACCACCGCAAGAGATGGGAGTTGCCCCCCCAATCCCATATCGTCCCGTCCCAGCCAGAGGACCTCTGTCTTTGAAGGATTTAACTTCAACTGGCTTCCACGTAACCATCCAGCCACAGCTTCCAAACATCTGGTCAGTGTGTCTGGGGCCGAGTCAGGATGGCCATCCATCAACAGATAGAGTTGGGTGTCATCGGCATACTGATGGCAACCCAGCCCAAAACTCCGGACAAGCTGGGCGAGGGGGCACATAAAGATGTTAAAAAGTATCGGGGAGAGTATCGCACCCTGAGGCACTCCACACACCAAGGAGTGGCGCGATGACAATTCCCCCCCAAGCGCCACCCTCTGTCCCCGACCAGAGAGAAACGAGCGCAGCCATTGAAGGACTGTGCCCTGGATCCCCACGTCGGCAAGGCGGTGGTCCAGGAGTTTGTGATCGACCATGTCGAAGGCTGCTGACAGGTCTAGAAGAATCAGCAGCCCCGACCCGCCTCGATCCAGCTGCCTGCAGAGATCATCTGTTAGGGCGACCAGAGCCGTCTCGGTCCCATGAGCAGCGCGGAAGCCGGACTGGAATGGATCCAGAGCTGATGTTTCATCCAGAAACCTACCAAGCTGTTCAGCAACCGCTCTCTCAATCACCTTACCCAGGAATGGAAGATTCGAAACCGGGTGGTAATTGGATAGATTTAAGGGATCTAATGATGTTTTCTTTAAGAGCGGGCACACCACTGCCTCCTTCAGTTCCCCTGGGAATGTCCCGGTGCCAAGGGACAAATTGATGATATCCCCCAGGGGGGCCCGCACCTCGTCTGGACACGCTCTAATCAGCCAAGACGGGCACGGGTCAAGAGGACAGGTGGTGGGCTTGCTTACAGCCTGCTTGGTGGCAGCGGTGGGGGTGGAGGCTCCCGGCGGGCACTCATTTGCTGATTCTGCAGGTTTCTTTCCTTCTCCATGAAGTTATCCTCGAATCCCAGAATTCCGGAGAGAGGAAAAGACTTCTGAGGTTAGAGAGGCTTCAGAACCGTTTGGGGAAGTTTCGGGAAAGGAACTTAGAAAATACTTAACTGCAGGAAAATCTTCCTGCCTCCCCACAGCACCACATTTGCCGGACAATTGCCTCTCAGCTTATGCACGTTTAGGAAGGATTGTGGAGGCAACAGGTCCTCCCCTCAA
The DNA here is from genome assembly GCF_964106645.2 of Podarcis pityusensis. NCBI lineage: Eukaryota > Metazoa > Chordata > Lepidosauria > Squamata > Lacertidae > Podarcis > Podarcis pityusensis. Next base: position 6,304,952 of record NC_138045.1, read on the forward strand.
GGCCTTTTCCTCTAAAGGAGGTAGACTGGTCTTCTCCAATCCTCTGGCCACTGCTGAGTTTTCCAAACTTGCTGGCATATTGCGTGTAGCACCTTAACAGCATCATCTTTAACAAAATTTAATAGTTCAGCTGGAATGTCATCACTTCCACTGGCCTTGTTATTAGCAGTGCTTTCTAAGGCCCATTTGACTTTGCTCTCCAGGATGTCAGGCTCAAGGTCAGCAACCACACCACCTGGGGTGTATGAGACATCCATATCTTTCTGGTATAATCTCCTCTTGTCCTTTATTATGGTACTCTTTGTACCATACTTTGTACCATACATATTTTGTGCCACTACTCTTTTGTCTCTTCCTTCTGAAGGATCCCAGTGAACAAGCAAAAAGCCCATGAAACACACACACACACACACAAGAGGACAAGACAAGACAGGGCTGTGCACCACAAACCATCCCAAAATAAGCCTCCATTCCCCATCAATCAATATTGGGCTAAAAGCTAAATGCACCTAAAAACTGGTTTTGAAATAGCCTTGGTCTTGCCTAGTCCCTCAGCCTTGTGAGTTTGGGAGCTAGTCTGCAAGGGTGAAAATTTAATGGAGGATTCCATTGTTGAATTAACCAAGCAAGGGTCATAGTTGCCACCTATGTACCTTGTGGTTGCTCTGTGCCAGAGGGCAAATGAGGGTGGGCCTCCTCCCTCGCCTGGCTGGGAATGAAAAAGGAAAAGGTCAGAGTTGTGTGAGAGAGCTGGGCTGGAAGTTGGCCGAAGTCACAGAGAGAGAGCCATGCCTGATTTCTTCTTGATTCAAAGGCTGTAACTGGAAGAAGCAAGACCTTCTAGGGCGTTAATGCTGTGAGCCTCTCCATCTTCGGCTCAGGTTGTATATGTGTGTGAATAAACCATATATCATAAAGACACCACAGTCTCCGCTGAGCCTCATTCCAAGGAAACTTGCACTAACAACCTCACTAATGCAGCCCTTTCAGTCCTTTATTCTAGTTCCCCTTTCCATGCCATACCATACAAGGCTTTGCCAGTATTTTCAGGGTCATCTTCCACCACAATTTAGGGTTGCCATATGTCTGGGGAAACCTGGACATGTCCTCTTTTGGGGGACCAACATGCCTATCTGGGCGATTTTTTACATTTTAAAGGAAATGTCCAGGTTGAGGGTGAGTTGTTGGGGTCTCGGGCTCAGGTGGCTCGGGATTGGGCTGCTCTGCCCGTCATGGCCCCTGCCAGCCCGAGCTGGGGAAAGGGGCATGGCAGTGGCAACCCCGCCCACCTCTTTTCCCAGCTCGGGCTGGCAGTGCCTCAGGCTGTCCTCTTTTTTTGCTCTTGTACCTTTGTTTTCAAACAGCTTAGTTCTTGAACGTTTTGGCTCCCGGAACTGATTCCATTCAACTTCCAAGGTACGACTGTAATCAAAATCAAAACAACCACCACCCAGTAACCCACAATTGGATGGCCCCATTGATTTCTGGAATTATGGAGGGATGAAAAACTGATCGCATTCCACTTGCTCTACACTATGCGTGTACCCCTGACCGTGTCCTCCCTTACTCATTTCCCCCCTAAACTAGAAAGCCCCAAATGTTTTAGCTTCTCATCTGGGAGTTGCTCCAGCCCCTTGATAATTTTGGTTGCCCTCTGCTGAACATTCCTGCCCCCCTCCCAAGCTCTGTCTTCAACTGCAAATGTGGCAGACAATGCCTTCCCAAAAAAGTGCAGTTTTACTTTTAAGGACAGGAAATTCTCCTGCAGGCCATCTGTGCTAAAGAGAGGGTGCAGATATAACTCTCCTTGTTTTGGACCACCCAATTTGCATAAAAATAAGACAAGATTAAAAGTGTTGAGTTTTCCCCACCCCATGGAAAAGGAGCAAATGAAAAATCCTCTCCTGAGCTGTGGCTGCTACTTGCTGAGCATTCAGAGTTCGAGAATCACACTTGGCTCATGACCAAGGGTGTCCAAAAATAGCAAAAGCCAAACTTTTGGCTCAGAGTTGAAATGCTGACGTTCCTCTTCTCTATGGCCTGCTGGTCAGCGGATGCCTTCACCAAGGCCTGGTTGTCTAACTTTAGACCTTTCGCCTACACCTGCTGTTCTGGGCTATGAAACAACAGCAGCAATTCAGCCCTTGGCTCACTGCAAATCATGTGTGCAAACTCAGAATCTGGCTTTGGGCTGCTTTGCCTCTGACTTACTTTGCAACATCCTCTCCCTCCAGAGGAATCTTGCTTTGAACAAAAGTAACCCACACTGGAGGATCAACTTCACTGTATAAGCCCTGCCCCCCCCCACTCCACCCCACATATGGGGGAAATAATACTGTTATAACTGACCTCTCCTGAGGATCCCTTGCTGTTATTCTGTGAGGTCCAAAGCTTTTCGTGACTCCACCAAGCCCCAAACAATGTGGTCCTTAAAAAAAATATATGCCTGCACCCGCTTTTACACTTCAGTGGCACTTACTTTGACATGTTGATCATGAATCAGTGTGGCCCTCAGCCTGAAATGGGATTAGCTATCGCTGGTCTGCCCCTTAACTCAGAAGTTGCTGGATCCACATTTCAAAGCCTGCCTTAAGACAGTAAAGCATATTTTTCTACAGCTGAGGTGGGGAATCTGTGTCCCTCCAGATTTTGCTGGTCTCCAATGCCCATCACCATCATGACCAATGGTCTGGGGTTATAGGATCTGGAGTCCAGAAACACCTGGAGGGCCTGAGCTTGAAATTAGGAGCGTCAGTTTTTCACTCTGGGCCTGTGACATTCTGAACAAAGGGACAGTCTCTGCAAGAGCGCTCCAATGCTGAAATGAAAAATATGGCATGTCAAACAATAGCTTGGGATCACACATCCGCTCCGGAAGTCCTAAGGCCAGATGTGTGGGAGCTGCTTGGGCTTACTCACTGATCAGAGAAATGAGTTCTGGGCACATCATTTTTTTTAAAAAAGCATTCCCTTCTTTTCCTTCTTTAATTTATGCAAGTGGGTTCTGAAACAGAACGTTGCAACTTGGCGAGTACTTATGCCCAAGGCCAGCCTAAGACATTTTGCTGCCTGAGGGAAAGGACAAAATGCACTGAGGTCAGCTGGGTTGTTAGAAAGGTAGCGGGCAAGGCACGTGACAGCTCTCTTCTCCCACAGAAGCAGCCTAGTCAGGAGTAAGAGCTGAGGGGAATACTTTGCTGATAAATCTCATGGTAGTAATGTGCCTAGATAATTAACATTTTCAGTACAAGTATGAAATTGGTATTGTTTATACAGTTGAACAAAAATATATATTTCCTAATAACATCAACTCTGATTTGGACCTATTTATAGTATATCCTGAGATTTTGCCAAGACATCTATATTTTGCATTATTCTCCAGACATGCCTGGAGTTGTTCAGTGACCACCCGCTCAATCACCTTGCCGAGGAATGGAAAGTTTGAGACTGGACAATAATTGGACATAATGGCCAGGTCCAAATATGTCTTTTTAATAAGCAGTTGAACAATCGCTTCTTCAGGTGGTAGGTTTCACTTGTTCAAGCCTGTCCACATCCTCAGAGGCAACAGGTTGTAATGGATCCCATCCAACTTGACTAGACCCAGTGGCATAGTGGGCTGTGGGGGCACAGGGGCAGTCGCCCCAGGCACAAAATTGTTAGTGCTGCCTCAATACAGCTGCACGCTTCCATCACTGGGGTCCGATGACAACGGCTTGTCCATGCGATCAGGTAAGTGACCTCTCCAGACAATGGGGTGTCTCTTCTTTTCTTATCTCTGTGGCTGTGATCCCCTGGGTGATGTGGTGGCCATTAGGCAGTCGAATGCGCATGCATACTCCATCTGTTTCCCTCCCTCCTACCCCCTCCTCCACGTGGCCCCGGGAACTGGCAAGCCATATTATGTCTCTGACTAGGCAGAGCTCTGGCACCCTCCTACCTTGGTGGAGTCTACCTCTTTCCAAACCTGAGCAATTTTATCTGGAAAAAAACTCATGACAGGAGTCATTACAGGAGATCTTGGACTCTGTATCAGACCCTGATGGCAAAGGTGGTTCTGTTAGACTATGAACCACCTGAAAGAGTCTCCTGGTACTGTTTTCACCAACAGATCCAGCAACAATGGTCCTCCTCACCGTCGCTATCGCCACTTGGTAGGCTCGACGTTGAGCTCTAACCCTTGTTTGGTCTCATTTGACGTGGGTTTTTCACCACCAGCACTTTAGCTGTCTCAGGAATTGTTTCCTCACCCTCAGCCCCAGGGGTAGAACCACAGGGTCATCCAAGTGCCATGCCAATGGAGAGGGTGCTTTTTAAGGTTTGTGGAGCAGCACCCTCTTATTCCCCACCACCAAATGTGCTTTCCATGTGTTTGGCCGCCGTCTATCGGGTCTCCCCAGATGAATTTGCTATTAGAAGGAGGCATGTGAAGCCATAATCCTGGAAAGAGATTCTGGAGAGAAGCACTCGACCCAATTTTAGCCTTTGATTCTGTGAGAGGCGCCCAGTGCTTGGTCTTACTAGCTGCAGCTCAACTTTAACTATGTTTACAGCAGAGGAGCAAGTCCTGGAGGGCTGGCTTCCTATTCTGCCTCTATGGGTGAGTTGGCATTTATGAGGAAAATTCCAGGGTGTGAGGCTACTCAACAGCCCAGCTCGTCGGGCAGAGCCTGCGGGTATTTGCGGTCAGAAATGAAGGAGATTCCAGCCACAAATTGGAGCAAAACAGCGGTCAGTAGACCAAGATCCTTTTTTTCTTGCGCAACAGGTTCCCACAGGAGTAAGAACCCCAAACATGGGGTGACATTGACTTTTAAAACTTCCCACATTGCGTACAGACTCAATCGCCTTCTCAATCCAGCCCGCGGATGGTCCAGGAATCAACGTGTTTTAACATGAGTAGAATGTATCCTCTTACTCAAAATGCATCTCTGGGTTATTTGTGGGGCATAGGAATCCGTTCATTATTTTTTTCAAAATATAGTCCGGCCCACCACATGCTCTTGTGGGATGTGAAACACAAGAGCAGTCAAGTACAACATTCCTAGAGTGCACATGTTTACACATGGGGAGGAATGTTTGTCCAGCCAGCAGGTAAACTTCCTGTTTTCTTCTGGACTGGGACAAACTTCCTCTACATGTGACTAAAGGTGGGTGTGGCCTCACCCGTGCAGGTAACGACAAAAGCACAGGGCAGGGCAGCCATCTTTCCCTCTTTCACCACATGCATCGAAGAAGCAACATCTGCTTAGCCAAAGATGCCCCAGCCGAGTCTTCAGAGATGTCCTGCTCTCAGCAGAGCAGCTTCTTCCAGAGCAGTGGCGGAGCAGGGTGGGGGCGGTCCGCACTGGGTGTCATCCTGCGGGGGGGGGGGGACATTCACTGTAGGCTTGGGAAGCTGGGAGTCGTGGGTGGGCGCTCCCGGCTGGAGGAGGCAGGCAGGGGAGAGGACGGGAAGGAGGCAGGTGAGCAAAGAACGGAGGGGGGCAGGAAGGGGACAGGAAGGAAGTGGGATCGGTGGGTCCGCCTTTCATTCTGCCTGGAAGACCAGTGCTTACAGCTGGACTATATCAAGTGGATTGAAAGGGTCACTTTGGGGGCAGCGCTGCAAATGCAGAAGGGATCTTGGCCGGTTTCTAAAAAGGGAAAGTGAGTTTCCCTCTGACAAACGCTTTCTGCCTCCCCTCTGCAAAGCTCCACACGTTTCCGCCCAACCCTGTCCTCAGCCAACCCCCACTTAGAAGCCACTCTTGGGTTATTGACTTCTGTGTGCTTGTGTATCTGTGTCTCCCGTGTGGGGTTCCTCTCTGCATGAAGTCTTCAAGCTGTGCCTGCGTGCGCCTGACAAATCGGCCCCATTGCTTTTCCCTCGTCAAAATTTATCTTTCCCCCCCACCTCCAGTCTCCGTTGTTGTGGGTCCTGGCTGAGAGGAAAAACAGAAGACGGGGGGGGGGGGGCATCGGTCAGGGATAGTCTACTTGAGATTCCTGCATTGCCCCAGGGGGTTGGCTTGATGACCCTCAGGGGTCCCTTCCAGCTCCACTCTTCTCTGGCGCAGGCTTGTGCAGAGTTTTAGGTACAAGTTGGATGCAAGGGGTGCAGCCCATCTTATGCACCGCCGGCTCGGGAAGAAGTCCCACTGATCATGATGAGACTCGCAGGCGAGTAGATTGCTGCTGTGCAGGCCTGCTGTTGAACTCAATGTTTTCCTTTTCAGAGCATGGTGAAATCCCCATAACTAAAACCTCCCCTTCCGTAGTTTCTGTCAGGAGTTCAGCCTACACTCGAGCAGGACTTCTCATAGGACTTCTCAGTCCTGCACAATCACCCATCCTCATTTTCTGAAGCAATTGCTCGATTTTACCTCTCTGGCTGAGCAAAAAGCTTCCATCCTGTGCACGCTCAACACTGACACCTAGATAGGTTTTGACAGCACCAAGCTGTTTAAGCTTGAATCGTTTACCTAGCTCTTTGGCAAACTTCTCCGCCTGTTCATCTGTTTCTGAGAAGAATAACACATCATCAACCCAAATCTGCAAATACTCTTGTGTTGCCCCTGATCCTCTCAAATAAAAGCAACTATCAGCAACACTTCTCCTGAAACCTAGCTCTTCTAAGGCTTCATTCAGGCACATGTTCCGATTTCTAGCAGATTGACGTAATCCATAGATGGATTTGTGCAATCTCCACACAACATCCTGCCTTAAGTTCTCAAACCCCGGAGGAGGAATCATGTACAGCTCCTCCTGGAGATCTGAGTTAAGGTAGGCAACATCCACATCAAAGTGGTTTACTTTCCAGCCTCTCTGTGCTGCACAAGCTAAAAGCGTTCTCAGAGTCTCCGCTCGTGACGTTGGCGAATACACCTCCGTGAAGTGTATTCCCTTCCTCTGAGTAAATCCTCGAGCAACTAACCTGGCTTTATACTGCGGCTCTCCGGCGTCCGTGGGTTTCAAGCGGTAAACCCACCTGCAACTCACAGCCTGCTTGCCCGGTGGCAACTCTGTGAGTGAGAACACCCCTAGATCTTTCATGGACTTCATCTCTTTGTCCATTGCCCTGTGCCACTTGCCTGCTTCTTCCTCAGGTAAACTCTGAATATCCTCGAAGGATTCAGGCTCACATCTTGCAGAACCTACCCAGACGCCTGAAGCGTCGTACCGATCAGGAGGCCTCCTTGTCCTCACTGATCTCCTCAGTGTGAATGCTGGTGACCCTGCTGCTTCACTGGGTCCAGCTAAATCATCCTCAACTTCAGTGTCTTCCCCCTCTGACCTGCTGCGCCTCTTGGGCTTTACAGCTGGTCCAGCAGGTGAGGAAGGCTCACTCTTTGGCTCAAACTTGACACTTGCCTGAGGAGGTGTTCTAGGTTCCCCCCTCTGAGGGATCCTGAGCTGTCCCTGCCTTGGACTCTGTCCCTGTGGTGAACCCTGTTGCTCTGGACCATGGTCCCCAGCAACAAGTTCCTCTTCCTCCTCAACATCTGAGTTATAGAACTGCTGTGAAATCACGTCTGGATTAGCGTGCAGACGCTTCCAACCGGCTTGCTCACAGAACTCAGCGCTATTGCTGATAACCAACCTTGACTGGTTTCCACTTGGGTACGCAAACCGCCAGGCCTTTGAGCCAGGCTCATACCCTACAAATATCATTCTTTTAGATCTTGGCTCACCTTTCTTGCGTAGAGCCTTTGGAATAAGCACCCAAGCCTCACAACCAAACACACGGAGGTAGTGTACCTTGGGCTTCTTTCCATGCAGTAAGAAATACGGTGTGTTTCCTACACTAGAGCTGTACACTCTGTTCTGCGTATGAACTACGTAGTGCCAGGCCTCAGACCAATACTTTTCGGGTAGCCCTGCGTCCCACAGGATCGCAGACACAGCTTCCTCCACCGTCCTGTTCTTTCTCTCTGCCAGCCCATTCTGTTGCGGAGAGTAAGGAGCAGTCAAACGGTGGCTAATCCCCTTCTCCCTAAAGAAATCCTGTAAAGCAGAACCAGTGAATTCAGAACCTCTGTCACTTTGAAAACCACGAACTTTGGTGGAAAAGGTTACCTCAACTGCGGTGATCCAATCCCTGATCATTTCAGCCGCCTCCCCTTTCGTTTTCAGAGAGAAGCTCCAAGCAGACCTCGAAAAATCAATCAGAAGCAGAGAATACTTTTATCCTCCCAGTGACTAAACTGACATGGGGCCACACAGATCTGCATGAATTAATTCAAAGGGTTGTGTGGTCTGCCTCTCTGACTTTGGATATGAGCATGTCACAATTTTTGCCTGTTTACATGCATTGCAATCTAAAAATTTGTCACAGACATTAAATTTGGACCCTTGCGTCAGCTCTGGTGCTTTCTGGAGATATCTCCCATTCAAATGGGCGAAGCGTCGGTGCCAAATATGTGAACAACCATGGTGGGGCGCTACATTCACACATTGGCCCTTCGCATCTTCGGTGTCATCCTCTCCTGTGGAAAAAGGCACATTTACAGCAAACAAATTATCTTTAGACTGCACTGTGTACACGTGTTTCCCATCCTTGGAGAATTCACATTTGTCACCTGCAAAAGAGACATGAAAACCATCAACGAGTAGATCATGCACACTTAACAAACAGTTAGTTAAATCGGGCACTGCATAAGCTTTGACTTCATGCTTAAGAAAGGGACAGAAGAAAAAGCCTGTCTCTGTTAGTCTTTTTCTACTTCCATCTGCAATCGTCACAAATTTCTCAGTTTTTACTGTCCTAAAATTTCTTAAAAGACCAGGAGATGGCACCAACGAGTTTGTGGCACCACTGTCGATTATTACAGTGAGAAAGTCTTGTTGTTGACATTCCTGGGTCGCCAGGGCAACAATCTCCTCACTACCCCCCTCCTTGGGGCTTCTGCAGATGTCCTCTTTGGTTGTCAGGGCAACAGACTCCCCCCCGGTAGGAAGGCTTGCCCACGACCTTCACAGCTTCCGTAGATGCAACTCTCTCAGTTGCCATGGAGACTGGACTTGTCTCGGCATTCTCACACAACTCCACAGCTCTTATCTCTACTTGCTGCAGGTGGCCAGCCTTGAAGCCTCCAGCACGGCTAGGCTTCAGCTCTTGGCGTAAACAACTCTTGGCAGCTTTTGGAGAAAGAGGCGTCTCTGAGCTTTCACTGCTCACTGCCCCCCCCCACTGCTCACGGGGTCTCCAGGACGTTTTCCTGCACCCCCTCTGATGGGTAAAGGGCTCCCAACATTGGCCTCTCTCCAGGTTCCTCACACAGACACGTTGCAGCATCCAAACAGCTCCCAGGCTCAGCAAAAGCACCAGCAGCATTGCCAGCAACAGCAACAGCAACAGTCCCTTCACCCCCCTGTGGGGGCTCACAGCTCCCCCCAGCTGTGTATCGGCTCTCAAGAATGTGGCCGGCGCCATCTTGCCTCTCCCTTTCGGATGCAGCCACTTCTCGGCCCTTGCTTCCCACCCCAGCTCCACAAGCCTCTTGGAGTGCTAGCCAAGCGGCCTCTGGCCTTCCTGCACCCAGGACAACTGGCACCAGTTGAGCATCCACATTTTCTGCCAAAAAAGCAAGCACACGCTTCTCAACTTCACTTTGCTCTGCAGCCCTCTTAGCCTCTGCTTTCCCAGCTGCATTCTGTGGGGGCTGAACTACGTCCCATAGCTGCTCCCCCACCAGCAAAAGCTCCACTTGAAAGCTCCACTGAAGCCAATTGGTTCAATGGCACAAGACACATCATATGGGGACTTCCGGCGAGGCAAAATGGCGGGTGCCACGGCAATGAGCAGCTCCTGAAGCTAGCCAGAGCCAAGTGCACTACCAGGCTGGCTCCGGGCTGCTGAGACTGCCGCTACCGCTGCCACTGCCGAGGGGAAACCAGGGATGCCCGGCGCGTCAACTGGGGGAACCGCTGACACCCCCCCCCCAGGACCCAAATCGAGGCAGGAGCGAGAGCGCCCGGCCACATGGCCGACTGCCCAGCGGCACTCCAGGGCCAGTAGAAACCCCGGAGCCAACCCAGGGAGAAGGAGGAAAGGAGAAGGAGAAGGAAGAGAGAGAAAGAGGAAGGAGAAAAAAGAGGGGAGCCCCGATCTTGCGGTCGCTGAGGAAGAGAGGTAGGAGAGCACCAGGAGGGCAAGGACACGGGGCCGAGCCCAGGCCCGACCCAAGCCTACTCCACGGCAGATAGCACTCCAAGAGATCAGGCTGGGGCCCAGAGGAAGGCCACGCGACAGAGGAGACCCAGAAGAGAAGGGGGACTTCCGGGGTGGCGCCATCGGCAATGGCGGATTCCCTCTGAACTGGAGGGACCAGCTCCACGTGAAAGGGGTCTTTTCCGCTACGGCGAAGCGGGGACCCTTTTAGAAATCACAGGCGGATGAAGCCTGTGACCATGGGACTCGGCGGGCACCCTTAGCGCCCCCCCAACCCGCAAAGGAACCCATTAGCCCGCAAAGGAACGGGCTCCGAAGCGAAGAGGGGGAAGTGGCGCGGTGCTGTGAGTCAACTGCTATTTCCGTGGAGCGAAGCCGCATAGCCGTTGCCGGAGAGCGCTGCCTTTTTCCTGGGACAATTTGGCATCTAAAATAATCACCCGTGAGTACTTAAACTTTGAACAATTGGACTTTAAATAAGGACTGGCGAGCAGAAAGGAATTGGACTTAAAAATTTACTTCAATTTGGTACTGAAACGGGAAGGCCTAAACAGGAAGTCAGCCTTCTGTTTCTTTGTAGACACAATAAAGCAAAGACAACATAAACTAGAGCTTAGAAAATTACTTCCAAGGATTGGCTTTCATCATTTAAAATTGTTGAACCCCTCTTCAGTAGCAGGAGAAGAAGGGGGATCTTTTTTGGACTGTTTAAACCTGCAGAAGTGAGTTTAAAGTAAAGTAACTTTCCACCGTCCTGATCCTGGAGCGGGGTGTCAGGACTGACGTTTGAAGCTCATTGACCAGAGACAAATGTTTTTGACAGACAGCTAAAAGAAGAGTAACATAGTGATTCCACTGTTTCCTTTCGCATTTTAAAGGAACAAATATTGACAAAATATCTCAAAAAAGAAACTTTGTTGCTATTGTCCTTAAAAGAAAGAACAACCAGAAGTTTTCCCCCTAGAGGGGGACTGTGAAACTGTAACTAATTCCAGGGAGCTTGCAGCTGTCACAGATTACAATCGTGGGAAAGGACTTGTGACCTTGCAGGACAATGTTTTCAGAAGCTCTGTTGTGTGCTCTCTGTAAAACAAATGCCCTATTGGATCAGTTAAATCAGAAGACGGATTTGATGACTAATGCGGTCAGAACTTTTGAACAGGCAGTGGGAAACTATATGGAGCCCACCCAGGAACTAAAACAGGAGTGTGCCATGACAGAACAGATGAGAGAAGAGGACATTGCTGAATCTTGGGCGCCAGAGATGGAGGGAGCTGCGGCCCTGCAGGAATATGAGCCTTTGGATTTGACAAATGAACTTGGAAAAAACCAGATTTGGAAAGATAAAGTTTGGATTGGTCTGGAAATGGGGGGTTGGATTGACCCCCCCCCCCATGCAGGGATGTTTGGACTTTCCGAGTCTGGCAATGGGCCGTCAGATGTTTGGAGCTGTGGGGGCTCTCAATTTTGGAGGGAATCTGAAACGTGGTGTTAAATACGACATGGAGTTTAGTCCGGACTATGGAAAAGGGGCTGATTTGTTGAAAAGGGTCAAAAACATTGCCAAGCTGGAGTTCCCACGAGTGAAAGGAAAATATGAAGAAGAGCCGCGGAAGGGACATGGAAGAGACTTGAGGCCCTCGGATATAAGGTTACCAGGTTAATGCGCTAGATCAATGGGATAAAAAGGACCGACAAAACCCGGGACCAGGAGGAAGGGACGCTGGATGAAGATTGGATTGTTCTTATTTCTTTTTTTTATCATTAGGATTGTTTTATAAATTGATGAATGTTAGAAAAATGTTGAAATGAAATTACTTGGCTCTAGTAAAAATGTTTAAAGAATTAGGTAAGAATGTTATGGTTATGAGAAGTTGGTAAAAATAAGATTTAAGTTTTAAGCTTTAAGGTTTTTTATAAGATAAAATGAAAATAGATTAAGGTAATTGTAATGAGTATGAGTTACTCGTGCGTAAACTGGTGCCTCTCTAGGCTAATTTGCCTTGTTAAACCTTTCTGACTGCACAGCCCTTTCTCATCGTGACTGCCTCAGTCGCTGGCAGAATCCGTCAGTGGGCGTTTCTTGAACCTCTTCCAACATAAAAGTTGTTTGACACCCAGTCTCCTCCTCCTCTCACTGCGCGGGAGTCTTCTGCGCAGGGAGGGCGTGGGTAGCGGAGGACCTGTCCCCTCCTCACTGAGGTCCAGTGAAGAGTCCTGGAGCCCTCTCTCCGATTCCCCCATCTGCCCCCCTTTATCCCTGGTGTTGCGCTGATTTGCTTCCCCCTCTACTGAGCTGTTTCTCCCCCTGCTGCTGGGTCCTTCGCCAGCAACATCTAGGAGCCCCCCCTTCGCCTCTCAATAAATATCATTTTTTTAAAAAAAGAGAAAGTATTACTTCTTATTTTTTAAAAAAAGATTTAAAAAAAATAACATTTTTTTCTCTTTTGGAAAAAAAAAAAGTGTCCCCAGATTCTTTGAAAAAAATCTGGTAACCTTACCTTAAATCCTAACCTTCTGATTCCAAGTCTCTTCTTTCTTAATATCCCCATTCCGTTAACCGCACCAAGCAACAAGCTGTAAAATACAAGTTTAAAAAGCAAGCTTTCCTTTGCATCTCACAGAACTTTAAATGTAATTCGTGGTTTTTTTCACCTGTCCGCCAAACTTGGGTCGTTTTGCCATCCTTTAAATGGGAAATCAGTAGTCAAGCCATACTTTTTGGTAAAACGCTCGTCTGGATCCCGGAAGTCCTACCTGAGAAGAACAATGGGAGTTTCCGCTAGCGCCAGCCGCTTCTCCTTCTGCAAGCAGCGCCACCCGAATTCCCACCTGGGATGAGCCGCTTGGCGCACTAAACTGAGCCGCCGGAGAAAGACTGGGGCGGGCGGCAAGTGGGAGGGGGAAGTTGTGCGCTTCTGTCCTGTCAGAAAAGTGCTAGGCTCTGTCTCTCCAGTTGCGCTTCCTCGGTTCAGAGGTGGACTATAGCAGCTGGGCTGGGCTGCCTCAAAGCCCATCAAGGCCACAGGCTGCTAGCATGACTCATCCCGGCTTTCTCATCTGAGGGGAAAGGATGCGCGGTCTTAAATGCTGGCCTTGGCAACTTGGCTGAGCTACCTTGGTCCAGTCCTTGGGCCAGCTTAGCCTCCCACCCCAGCCGCTCCAGGATGGGAAGTGCGTCCCGGGGGAAGTGGGATTCAGGCGGAGGAGGATGTCGGATTGGGTGGGGGTTGCCAGGAGCAGCACGATGTCCCTCCAACCCCCGGCTTCCAGTCTCCAGGCAAGCGCCCAACGTGGCCAGCTGGCAAGGGCTCTTTCTTACTCCAGCCTTGGCGTGCAGATCCCGGGTTCAGCCCCAGATCTCTGGAGCGGAAAGGCTCTTGGGCGTTGGGTGTGAATATGAAAGGCAGCACCTGTCAGAATAGGTCATACTGAGCCAGTACAGATGAAAGTGACTATTGGTTCGCTTCCTCGGCATCCCAGAACTGTGAAGGTTGCCTCAACTGTTGAGCAACACGGCTAAGGAAGAAGGAGTGGAGTGTCTCCGGGGGGGGGGGGCGGGGAGCATAGCTCCCATTCCCTTCCAAACACACAGACAGAACAGTGTGGTGGCACCCAGGGAATAGTTGCAAGCAGCCGGATGGCTGGCAGAAACACACACCATTGCACTCTTTTTGAATGGGATTCACTCTGAATCAGCCAGTTAGTGAACTTGGTGCTCCTGCGCAACAAACCCACTACAAAATTGCTCTTCCCCGCACACTTCCAGGTCCCTCCAGCTGGGCTTTTTGAGTGTGATGGATTTTTCTCACTCCAGAGCAGTTTGTGTTTAAGCTGAAGGTCAGCAGGAAAGCAAGGGAGACTAAAAATTATGCATTTGTTGATATAATAAGGTTTTAATAACACTAATAATGACTGTGTGGAAATGACTGGAAAAAGGGAAAAAAGGAAAATCAAGGTTTTTGACTCTTGGTTTCCTGGAAGATGATCCAAAGACTCCCCTGGACTAGAAGAGACATCTCATTAACAACTGGAGAAATGCCAAAGAACTTTGGATATCTGCTTGGGAGTTTTCTGATGCAGTATTAATTTAACAAGGAGCCAGGAGTGAAACCGAAAGTAGACTGACCAGCTGTTGTTGTTGTTGTTTAGTCGTTTAGTCGTGTCCGACTCTTCGTGACCCCATGGACCGGAGCACGCCAGGCACTTCTGTCCTCCACTGCCTCCCGCAGTTTGATCAAACTCATGCTGGTAGCTTCAAGAACACCATCCATCCATCTCATCCTCTGTCGTCCCCTTCTCCTTGTGCCCTCCATCTTTCCCAACATCAGGGTCTTTTCCAGGGAGTCTTCTCTTCTCATGAGGTGGCCAAAGTATTGGAGCCTCAGCTTCACAATCTGTCCTTCCAGTGAGCACTCAGGGCTGATTTCCTTAAGAATGGATACGTTTGATCTTCTTGCAGTCCATGGGACTCTCAAGAGTCTCCTCCAGCACCACAGTTCAAAAGCATCAATTCTTCGGCGATCAGCCTTCTTTATGGTCCAGCACTCACTTCCATACATCACTACTGGGAAAACCATAGCTTTTACTATACGGACCTTTGTTGGCAAGGTGATGTCTCTACTTTTTAAGATGCTGTCTAGGTTTGTCATTGCTTTTCTCCCAAGAAGCTGGCGTCTTTTAATTTCGTGACTGCTGTCACCATCTGCAGTGATCATGGAGCCCAAGAAAGTAAAATCTCTTACTGCCTCCATTTCTTCCCCTTCTATTTGCCAGAAGGTGATGGGACCAGTGGCCATGATCTTCGTTTTTTTAATGTTGAGCTTCAGACCATATTTTGCACTCTCCTCTTTCACCCTCAATGGAAGGTTCTTTAATTCCTCCTCACTTTCTGCCATCAAGGTTGTGTCATCTGCATATCTGAGGTTGTTGATATTTCTTCCGGCAATCTTAATTCCGGCTTCGGATTCATCCAGCCCAGCCTTTCGCATGATGAATTCTGCATATAAGTTAAATAAGCAGGGAGACAATATACAGCCTTGTCGTACTCCTTTCCCAATTTTGAACCAATCAGTTGTTCCATATCCAGTTCTAACTCTAGCTTCTTGTCCCACATAGAGATTTCTCAGGAGACAGATGAGGTGATCAGGCACTCCCATTTCTTTAAGAACTTGCCATAGTTTGCTGTGGTCGACACAGTCAAAGGCTTTTGCATAGTCAATGAAGCAGAAGTAGATGTCTTTCTGGAACTCTCTAGCTTTCTCCATAATCCAGCGAATGTTTGCAATTTGGTCTCTGGTTCCTCTGCCTCTTCTATTTTTTTTTTTTTTTAAATGATATTTATTAAAGTTTCAATAAAAGATTAAACATAAAACATAAAAAAGAAATACACAATTCAAACATACACAATACATAATCCAAAAGAAGAAAAAAAGGAACAAAAAAAAACAAAAGACAAAAAAGAAAATAGAACAATTAAAAACAATATCACCTTTTCATCTCCATTTTTACATTTACTTATTTTCTGGACCTCCTCGTACCTCCCTCTTTTGTATTCCAGTTCAAATTGTTTGTCCAGCAATTTCTTTCCCTCTTTTTTAATCCCAATCTTTACTCTTAATATAATATAACATTAAAATTTTACCTTTTAAAGACCAAATTTCCATTTCCTTAAACTTTTTTAATCCTAATCCTTAATCTTAATCTATCCATAACTTTAAATCCTGTACAGCTGGAAGCCACTTATTTTCAATCCAACATCACTCTAACATTCTTTAATTTTGCAATGTTTCAGCAGATAGTCTTTAAATTTCTTCCAATCTTCCTCCACCGACTCTTCTCCCTGGTCACGGATTCTACCAGTCATTTCCGCCAGTTCCATATAGTCCATCAGTTTCATCTGCCATTCCTCCAGTGTGGGAAGCTCTTGTGTCTTCCAATACTTTGCAATGAGTATTCTTGCTGCTGTTGTTGCATACATAAAGAAAGTTCTATCCTTTTTTATCACCATTTGGCCGACTATGCCCAGGAGAAAGGCCTCTGGTTTCTTGGGGAAGGTATATTTGAATACCTTTTTTAATTCATTATATATCATATATATTTCTTCCTTCCACTTCTAAGTTCGTGATTGTGTTTAGTTTTTGTCTCTTTTTCATTTGCCATGCCAGCAGTTTACCACATTTACTGGCCGACTCAAATGTCTTTTGTCTCATTTGTTTAATTTTCCATTCTATCTCCTGATTCATCATTTTCATATATTGTACTTGATGTAACTTTAACTCTCTCAGAATCTCTTGAGATTTTGGATTTACTCTCAATCTTTTTTCACTTTCCTTTATTTTGTCCATTATCTTGTCCTTCTTCTCATTTTGAATTCTTTTCTTTACTGCGTTCTGTTGTATTAAGAACCCTCTCATAACCGCTTTACTTGCGTCCCAGATTACTCTTTTCTCCACGTTAGTGCTCAAATTTATCTCAAAATAGTCTCTCAATGTTTTTTGGGCCTTCTTTAATACTTCTTCATCTCTAAATAAGGTGTCATTCATCTTCCATCTGAAGGAGCCAGTTGGTGTTAGTCTCATTTCCATCTTAACAGCATTGTGATCGGAGCAAATTTTCAGGCAGATTTCCACCTTTCTTGTCTTTGGTGCCATTCCTCTAGTTATCCAAATTTGGTCAATTCTTGTCCATGCCATTTTGGCTTCAGAAAAGAAAGTTCCCTCTTTGGCCATGGGGTTTCTAATTCTCCAAATGTCCACTAAGTCCAAGTTGTCTGTCATGTCAAAAAAGGTTTTCGGTAGTCTACCATCCTTAGTGACTACCTGTCTTTGTGCCTTGTCCATATATGTAGATACCACTCCATTCATATTGCCCATCAGAATCATGTTGTAATCCATATGGTCCATCAGGGTCTCGTGCAACTTCTTAAAAAATTCAGATTTCCCATCATTTGGTGCGTAAATTCCTACTATCAAAATTTTTTCTCCTTGTGTTTGAATTTCAATTGCCACAAATCTTCCTTGGTCATCTTTAAAAACA
Organism: Podarcis pityusensis; assembly: GCF_964106645.2. Taxonomy (NCBI): domain Eukaryota; kingdom Metazoa; phylum Chordata; class Lepidosauria; order Squamata; family Lacertidae; genus Podarcis; species Podarcis pityusensis. Next base: position 6,322,143 of record NC_138045.1, read on the forward strand.
AATTTCGGTGATAATCTGTCCTTTGCATAAATCACAACCCCTCTTTTTTTAACTTTGTCCGATGAAATAAACTCCTGACCAAGTCTTTTATTTATCAACAATTTCCTGTGTAATCTTGTTATATGTGTTTCTTGTAGACAGATCAAATCCAATTGTTCCTTTTTTAATAAATGAAACACTGATTTCCTTTTCTGAGGGGAATTCAGGCCATGACAGTTCCAGGTTAGTAGTTGCAGGGCCATGATGTAATTATTTTAGTTCTCCTCCAACGGCACCTAGTGCCTGTTCCTGTTCCGTCGGTGGTATCACGTTTTTCAGGCGGTCTTTTAGTTCCAGAGATAGTCCTGGTGTTTCTAAAGCTTCTCTTACAGTTGTTCTTAACTCTCCTGTGACTTTCTTTTGTAGGTCTTCTCCGTGGTCTCTCCAAAATTTGTCTTGGTCGTCTTCCGATCTTATTTTCCTCTTCTTTCCTTTGTAACTAAAAGATAGGCCTTGAGGAAATTCCCACCTGAAATTAATCCTATTACTTTTCAGCAAAGTAACCAAGTCTTTATAGTTAGATCTGAGATCCAGAAGGTGTTTCGGAATGTCCTTAAATATCTCCACTCTTGTCTGATGTATTTCCAGTGTCTTCTGGAAATGCAAACCCAGGATCTTATCCCTCTCTTCTTTTGTTCGAAGAGTGATCAAACAGTCTCTCACCTTCTTTTCTCCTCTTTTTCCAAGTCTAAAGGCGTTCACTATTTTAAAACTGTCCTTTACCAATTCTGGATTCCAAAAGTCTAAAAATTCCTGCATAAGAAATTCTGCCAAATTGTCCTTCTCCACTTCAGGTACCGATCTGACCCTTAGATTTACTTGTTTTTCTTTCAACTCAATCATAGACAGGGTTAACTTATGATCTTCCAATTGTTTATGTAACGGTGGTATTTTCTCTTGAACCTCTTTAACCTCTGTAACAGACGCTGTAGCAATTTCTTTAGCCTCCTCGGCAATCTGACGTGTTGAGGCCGATTCCTCTAATAATTTCTGAATAGTCTCTGTATTAGTATTTACTTTCTGGCCCAAATTATTTAAACTTGCTGTATTTTGATTAATACTGGTTGTATTTTGATCAATCTTGTCTGATGCCTCTGCTACTTGTCTACTTATTCTATCCAAAGATTCATTAATTCTAGCCAAAACTTGAGCAAAGGTTTCATCACTTGCCATACCTTTAGTTTTGGGTTGTGCCGATGAGGCTGCTATTGGAGCCCCAGAGGGACCAGAGGTCGAAGCTCTTCTTTGAAGTCCACCTTCTGTTCGCAGTACTCTGCCTGACCTTGTTGCTTGTAACGCCTCTAATTTCTCTTTTCCATCTGCCATACCCCTTTAGATAAAACTCAAGGTCAGTCACACAGTTAAGTTCAAAATTGTTTTGAAGTGGAAAATTCCAAAAGGGCCGTGTGGGGAAATCCTCAGGCCAGCTGCAATTGCAATTGTATCTAGTTGTAACAAATCCAAGTTCCACTAGGGGGACACTGTAACAGTCATAAAGTTCTTAAATACTTTACTTCTTCTTTAAGTCCCCCCAGTTTATCAGGAAGATAACAATCTATCTTAAACAGTTACTTTAAGACCAGGAGATATCTATCCACAATATTGTATCCAAATTGTATTTCCAGTGCAGGACTAGCTGTCAAAATATATTTAAAGACAGTACCTTTTTTCCAACTTTAAATTGTCTCTGGGAATCCGGTCCCGAGGGATTGAGCGATGGCTTTTATCTTCTTTTTCTCACCTCTTCTTGAAGAAATAACATTCCAAGTTTCCCCCCTTTTCCCCCCAGTTAAGGGAGGAAAAGTCCTGGTTAGATGTTTGGATTAAAGTCCGTTTAAACGTCTTTTTCTAAGCTTCCACTTTCAAGTTCAATGCTTTGTTTTATCTACAACGGAGAGAGGCAGACTTCCTTTTTATACCTCTCCGCTTTCGGCCGAATTCCTTTTAAATTTGTACAGTTCCAATTGCATAAAATCCTACTCACGGATCGTAGATTTTCAAGCCAAATTTCCAAGAAAGAAAGGCAGCGCTCTCCGGTCACAGCTCGCGGCTTCACTCCACGGAAGAAGCAGACAGCCCACAGCACAGCGCTCCTTCCCCCGCTCCGATTCCGAACCCGTTGCCGGGCTCTTTCACGGGTTGGGGGGGGCGCCAAACATGCCCGCTGGGTCCCAGGTTCACAGGCTTCCCCCGCCTGTGATTTCTAGGGTCCCCCGCTACGCCGAAGCAGGATCCGACCCTGTTTTCCGCAGAGCGATTTCCTCCTGACCGAGGAAATCCGCCATTAACCGATGGCGCCACCTCCAGAAGTCCTCCTCTGCCTCTTCTAAATCCAGCTTGCACTTCTGGGAGTTCTCGGTCCACATACTGCTTGAGCCTTCCTTGTAGAATTTTAAGCATAACCTTGCTAGCGTGTGAAATGAGTGAAATTGTGCGGTAGTTGGAGCATTCTTTGGCACTGCCCTTCTTTGGAATTGGGATGTAGACTGATCTTCTCCAATCCTCTGGCCACTGCTGAGTTTTCCTAATTTGCTGGCATATTGAGTGTAGCACCTTAACAGCATCATCTTTTAAAATTTTAAATAGTTCAGCTGGAATACCATCACTTCCACTGGCCTTGTTATTTGCAGTGCTTTCTAAGGCCCATTTGACTTCACTCTCCAGGATGTCTGGCTCAAGGTCAGCAGCCACACTACCTGGGGTGTACGAGCCATCCATATCTTTCTGGCATAATTCCTCTGTGTATTCTTACCACCTCTTCTTGATGTCTTCTGCTTCTGTTAGGTCCTTACCACTTTTGTCCTTTATTATGGTAATGTTTGTACGAAGTGTTCCTTTCATATTTCCGATTTTCTTGAACAGATCTCTGGTTCTTCCCATTCTGTTGTTTTCCTCTATTTCTTTGCATTGCTCGTTTAAGAAGGCCTTCTTGTCTCTCCTTGCTATTCTTTGGAAATCTGCATTCAATTTCCTGTATCTTTCACTATCTCCCTCCCATTTCGCTTGCTTTCTCTCCCCTGCTATTTGTAAGGCCTCGTTGGACAGCCACTTTGCTTTCTTGCGTTTTTTTTTTCATTGGGATGGTTTTAGTTGCTGCCTCCTGTATAATGTTGCGAGCCTCCACCCATAGTTCTTCAGGCACTCTGTCCAGCAAATCTAAATCCTTAAAGCTGTTCCTCACTTCCACTGTGTATTCATAAGGGATTTGGTTTAGATTGTATCTTACCGGCCCAGTGGTTTTACCTACTTTCTTCAGTTTAAGCTTGAATTTTGCTATAAGAAGCTGATGATCTGAGCCACAATCAGCTCCAGGTCTTGTTTTTGCTGACTGTATAGAGCTTCTCCATCTTTGGCTGCAGAGAATATAATCAATCTGATTTCGATGTTGCCCATCTGGTGATGTCCATGTGTAGAGTCGTCTCTTGTTTTGTTGGAAAAGCGTGTTTGTGATAACCAGCTTGTTCTCTTGACAGAACTCTATTAGCCTTTGCCCTGCTTCATTTTGATCTCCAAGAGAGATCGAATGAAGCAGACTGACCAGCTAGCTGAATCCAATTATATTGCTATGGGGTGGGGGGAAACCTCTAACATTTTACTTTTCGATACTTGTACTTCCAGAGTGAATTGAATGGGTGTGTGGGGGGGTGGACGAGCGGAGGAAAGAAATGCTAACTTGTCCGTGGCTGGGGGCGCAATCTAGACAGTTCTGCCGGGGCGCAAGATCACCTAACTACTGCTCTGCGCCTCTGGACCAGGGGTGGATGGTGCTCATTGGGACTGGGAGGGTGGAAGGCAAGGAGGCCAACAGTAGGTGGCGCCAGAGCCAAGGAGTGGCAGAGCAAATGCGTTCTGTATCTGAGATGGAGTGGGAAGGGGCTGGCGGCCACCGCAGCCATCCCCTGTCTGCCCTCATGGAGTGGCCAGAATCCACTGGGCAAATGCTCATCTTGCCAGAGTCTGGGTCTTCTCAGAAACCGTGCCCAGGTGGGATGTTTCGTTTTTCACAGCTGCTTCATCCCTGAGGAAGTTGGAGGTGACGCAACTCCTGCATCTCTGACATGGGAAGGTTTGGGAGTATAACAAATTCCACCCTTCTTCCTTGGCTCCCTGGAAAGAAGGCATCTTGACATTTTGAGCGCATTTCACAGGCCAGGAGCCAAGCACCCCTTCCTGAGGGGGAGAAGAGGCCCAGAAAAGATGAGCCCTTCCCAGCCCAAAGGCGTTCCCCTGAGATTCAGCTTCCGGGCTATGGCTAACCAGGTTAGGAGCAGGAATATTGGGAGCGGGAAGGAACTGATGTCATCTGCCAGAGCAGCTGGCTAATTGACGGGAATGAGGTGATAACAAGGCTTTCAAATCTGAACTCTTGTTTGCGGCTGGTTAGGATAGAGGGAGGTGTAGAACAAGGGCAATCGGAAGCAGACTCAGCGTAGTTGGTTCCTTCTCTTTGTTCGGGTTCCTACGTCACACCAGCAGTTTAAATGGCAACACTCCTTTGCAAGATTGTCTGCCTTTTTAATTGTTATGGAAAACCAATAAAATGATAAGTTGCCCCTGCCAAAGGGTTGCATGACATCTGGCTGAAGACTTTTTGTGCTAAAAGTTGAAGCTATGCTGGGGTATGTGTGGGTGTGGGTGTGTCTGTCCGTCCATGTGGCCACTGTGTATTCAACATTCCACCCCCTCCAAAGCATCCTAAGAACCTTAGTTTTCCTTTCAGAGTGCTACGATTCCCAGCACCCTTAACAAACCATTGTTCCCAGGACTTTTTGGGTGTGGGTGGGAGGAGAGGTGCTTTCCATGTGCGGTGTGCAGGCATCTCCCAGCACATGTGTGTGGGGATTCAAGACTAACTCTTATGCTTTTCTTCCTTAGACCAGCTTGACGTTGAAAAAGAGGTTCTCTGGGTTGAGGAACACACGCCATTTCACAGCGAAGCAGAACACGGGCCGAATGGTCACTCTGTCATTGGATTTGGTGAAGTCAGACTGGCTTTGCAAAGGAACTTGCCTCTGAAGCCAGTTGGTTGCCTGCCTCTGGCTGGCTGGTGGCTTGGCACCACCAAAACACAAAGAGACAGCCCCATGCAACCTCACACCCAAAGATTTATGCCCATGCTTCAGACATGCAGCCCTAAGAGCAGCTCTGACTCCGACTCTAGGCCCCTCTGCCCCAGTCTTCCTCCTGATGTAGGCTACAGGATCTGGGAAGCTTTGAGGTGTGGTTCCATATGGCCATTCGTACTGTTCTGCTTTTGCCAGAGAGCCACGTGGTAAGGAAGATCTCCAAGCACGTTTCCTAGGGGGTCCTCTTTAATCCTCAGGTGTGCCCACAAAGGCATGATCCAGCACCCTCATGCCACAGCTGCCTCTGGAGTGACCCTCCCTCCGGTAAGAGGTGTACCTCACAGCTGAGTGCCTGGTTGTTTGTGTAGGGCGGGGGCAGGGAATCTTGTGGGCTCCCAGATATTGCCAGATCCAATGGCCTTCTACCTCAGCCAGCATGGCCGACGGTCAGGGTTGATGGAATCCAACAACATCTAGAGGGCCACAGAATTCCCCATCCCTGGTCTAGTGAATTTGAGGTTCTTGGTTTCTCTCCCTCTGCCCCCTTTTGCCTGGAAAAGCACTTTGGCAGATTCCTTTGGAGGATTTGGGTGTGACAAGCTGTAGCAGCGCACTGAATAAAACAACTTTGAGAAGCTGAAACACCGGGCTGTTTTCTTTTCTAATAAAAATATTCACTGTGCAGTTCACAGGCACAAAACACAATGTTGATATTGTCCAGGAAATGGGTTTTCAGTTGGAGGGCATGGGTTGCGTGAGAGCATGTTGTGCGGGATAACCAGTCTCATATAACCAACATGCTTCAGTCTAATTAGTGCATGAAGGGGTTAACACCATAGAGTAAGCTGTCCTGCCATCTTAGCCATGTCTCTTCCCCTTACCTTGGGAGTGAGTTCTGATCTATTCTGGTATTCACTTTTTCAGCGTTTAATGTACTGTAGGTTTTTCCTGATTTTATGGTTTTATCTTTCTGTAAACGGCTTTGATGTTTCTTAGCATCTGGTAGTGTATAAATTTTATGAAATAAATAAATAATTATGAACAAATAAATAAATAAATGCGAAGATGTAAAACCACAACCTCCGAAATGAAAGCTACTGTGCCTCCAGACGGATGTTTTTGCCTGGAGGGGGGCCGTATTCTGCATTGTGCTATCGATGCAATAATAGTGCAGCTTTCTTTTTTTATAAAAATAATAATAATGTTTATTAAGAGTTTAGAAATTACAGAAAGAAGAAAAAAAGTTAAACAAAGCAAAACAATACAATACATATAAAACAGAAAACACTACTTATCTTAACAAAACAAAAACAAAAACAATTAAAAACGCATCCAATATTTCCATATCTTATCTTTCATTTACTTGTTTCGACGACCTCCTCACACTTCCCTTTTTTGTATTCTAGTTCAGTTAGCTATTTCAGCAAATCCTTTCCATCTTTCCCAGTTTTTGTCCCATAATTTATCTTAACACTATCTAACCTTATTTTTTTCCCCTTTAGCCCATTAACAGTCTATTTTTACTTAATTCTTTATAACATTTCTGCTAAATGTTATATATATAAACTTCATTCCAGCATCCTTCTAACATTCATTAATTTTTACAATTTTTTTCATTAAATTCTCTCTTAAGGCATTACATGCCGTAAACGTCATACCTGTGGTCCATAACTGTTCCCAGTCAGCCATCATGATATTGTGTCCAACATCTTGTGCCCATTTAATCATAGATGATTTCACCGTTTCATCCTGAGTGTTCCATTTCAACAGCAAGTTATACATTTTTGATAAATTCTTAATTTTGGGGTCTAACAATTCTGTTTCCAATTTTGATTTTTCCACCTGGAAGCCAAGTTTTTTATCCAAATTATATGCCTCCATTATTTGGTAATAATGGAGCCAGTCTCGCACTTTGTTTTTTAATTTTTCAAAGCTCTGCAGTTTTATTCTGTCTCCCTCTTGTTCCAAAATTTCCCAATATTTCGGCCATTTGGCCTCCATATTGAGTTTTTTCTGAGCCTTCGCTTCCATTGGTGACAACCATCTTGGGGTTTTATTTTCTAACAAGTCCTTATATCTTATCCAGACATTAAACAATGCTTTTCTAACAATATGGTTTTTAAACGCTTTATGTGCTTTAACCTTGTCATACCACAAATATGCATGCCAACCAAATACATTGTTAAAACCTTCTAAGTCCAGCATATCAGTGTTTTCAAGAAGCAGCCACTCTCTCAGCCAGCAAAAAGCGGCTGATTCATAATAAAGTTTAAGGTCTGGCAGGGCAAATCCACCTCTTTCTTTAGCATCAGTTAATATCGTAAATTTTATTTGAGGCTTCTTGCCCTGCCAGACGAATCTAGAGATATCTCTCTGCCATTTCTTGAAACAATCCATTTTGTCCAAGATTTGCAATGTTTGGAACAAAAACAGCATTGTCAGAGTTGCTTCCAGATCCTAGCTCACAGAGGATCACGCTAGCCAGCGATCATTAAATAAAAGTCTTTATTGAGTTACAGTTTCCATTCTCAAGCTGCTGCGTGCAACCCTACGTCTAATGGTTAGATCGGCGAAGCTCCATCTGAGTCTCCGCCCCTTGTACACCAACTTAATATCCTAGCCCTGCTCCACCTTTTCCGCCTGACTGTTCTTCTCTGGGTCCCTCTGCCCCCCGGGGTCTCTTCCTTCCGGGATTCCTCTGACGCTGACCCCCCTGACTCTTCTCCCTCCTTTCGGCGGGCTTTAGGACCTGGCTCCCTTTCCGGGCTGCCTACTGCGCCACCTTCCTGTGCATTTGAACTTGGCGCGCGCGCCCAACCTTCCACCTTCCGTCTGACCGTTTCTTCGCTCCCCGATGGAGGTGTGGCCACTCCTGACTCGTGCCCTCCCCCCTGTTGTGAGCTGCCAGCGCTTGATCCCTGGCGCCCTTCCTCTTCCCTGCTCTCTGGCGGCGACGCTGGTCCCGATTTCCAACTGCTCCCCTCTGAGTCCCCTCTGGCTCTATCTTCCTGGGGTGTCCCCCTAGGCTCCCCCCTTGCCCTGGCCACTGGTGCTCCTTTCTGTGAATCTTCTGATTCACTGGAAAGACTCGGAGATCTCGGGTCGTCGTCATCACTCATCTTTTCTTCTGCCTCCTCTCCCTCGCTCTCTGTTTCCTCCCTTGCCCTTGCCTCTGCTCCTGAACCCCTGACAAGCATCCTTGGCAATACGTTCATTTTTATCACAGCAATTCGGCCTAACAGTGATAACTTCAAATTTGACCATATTTCTAAGTCCTTTTAATAGTGCAGCTTTCTAATGGACTGTCCACGCAAACATCATTCTGCTTTCTCAGTTGCTCTGCAATGCTTCGCCAGGGTTACCACATCATGGCCAGCTGGGGGTGCGCTCCTGTGTTGTAGCTCAGCAAAAGCAGGACAAAATTCCTCTAGTACGGCTCACAGTGAGGGCTGCTGAGAGTTGGGAGAAATCTCGGAGGCCAAAGAGTTTGCTTTTCTGCTCAATACAGGGGATCTTGCCAGCTCTTCACCCCTGACTGGCCGAAGATGCCCATCTCTCATCCAGGCAGCTCCACAGCGTGCCTGGATGATGACTCAGATGGAGCTGGACACACCATTCCTGAAGGATGCAATAATCTTGCAATTGTGGTGGACCAACTACATGCCAACAGGATGTCGGACTGAATGGGCCTTGGCCTGACCCAGCAAGGCTCTTCAAATGCGCTTATGTTCCCCTGACTTTGGGGACGCCTTGCAGGAGTCTCACCCGTCTCATGGCTATTCTTCTAGTGTGGACCAGTTCGACAAGCTCTCCCCCAAAAGCAGGTGCACCATCCAGAACATGCTGGCGCTGTACCTGAAGAAGAAAGCGAACACAGACCAGGAGGCAGGGACTTCTAGGGGAAGCGAGGCCTTCATGCGGGAAGCCTTGACTCCTCACGTGCTCCCCGGGATCAGCTTCGACCCCACCACCCAGTCTTCTGCTGGTGTCACTCTTCCCCCTGGCCCAGAACAGGAGGCTCCTTCCCAACACGCAGAATGCCTTGCACGTGATCGATGGGCCTGTGCTCACTGTGACATAGGCAGGGCCGGATTTATGTATAGGCTAAGTAGGCTGAAGCCTAGGGCCTCTAGATCTAGGGGGCCTCGCCAGCCTGCCCGCTCCCCAGCGCCACAGACAGTCTTCCCTCTCCCCAAATTGCAAACCCAAGACTTCATGCAGGGCATTTCTCCCCCATTTCAAGGACATTTTGCTTCAAAAGGAAAGGTGGACTTGGAGAAGGCAAGCAAAATGCGAGGGAGATAGTGAAAGATACAGGAAATTGAATGCAGATTTCCAAAAAATAGCAAGGAGAGACAAGAGGGCCTTCTTACACGAGCAATGCAAAGAAATAGAGGAAAACAACAGAATGGGAAGAACCAGAGATCTGTTCAAGAAAACTGGAGCTATGAAAGGAACATTTCATACAAAGAGTACCATAATAAAGGACAAAGGTGGAAAGGACCTAACAGAAGCAGAAGACGTCAAGAAGAGGTGGCAAGTATACACAGAGGAATTATACCAGAAAGATATGGATGTCTCATACACCCCAGGTAGTGTGGTTGCTGACCTTGAGCCTGACATCCTGGAGAGCAAAGTCAAATGGGCCTTAGAAAGCACTGCTAATAACAAGGCCAGTGGAAGTGATGATATTCCAGCTGAACTATTAAATTTTGTTAAAGATGATGCTGTTAAGGTGCTACACTCAATATGCCAGCAAGTTTGGAAAACTCAGCAGTGGCCAGAGGATTGGAGAAGACCAGTCTACCTCCTTTAGAGGAAAAGGCCTTGAGGGGAGGACCTGTTGCCTTCACAATCCTTCCTAACGTGCATAAGCTGAGAGGCAATTGTCCGGCAAATGTGGTGCTGTGAGGAGGCAGGAAGATTTTCCTGCAGTTAAGTATTTTCTAAGTTCCTTTCCCGAAACTTCCCCAAACGGTTCTGAAGCCTCTCTAACCTCAGAAGTCTTTTCCTCTCTCAGGAATTCTGGTATTCGAGGAGAAGGAAAGAAACCTGCAGAATCAGCAAATGAGTGCCCGCCGGGAGCCTCCACCCCCACCACTGCCACCAAGCAGGCTGTAAGTTGCCTTAGAGGTGTACTGTGCCCTCCCGCCTCCTTGCTTTTAAGGACCACTTGAGTTCTGTTCTCATCTCCCTGAGGCGTATCCGTGACAAGGAGAGCATGAGCAAGAAGCAACCCCAATGACCCACACTATGCGCAAGCTCTTTGTGCCTTCCACACATACGCAGTCCGGACAGAGAGAGGGACTCATCCAGCACGTCCTCGCCAAGAGAGAGAAGGAATATGTCAACACCCAGAATTTCAGGTCAGATCATGCAAAAGTGCAAAGACCAGTGGAACCTGTATCAGAGTTGGGGCTGGAGAAAGCGACATCTACATGACAGCTTTATTGTTGGGTGCCAGGCAAAGTCTGTCCTGTTCACTCAGGCCACATGGGTGGGTAATTGAAAGTATTAGTTGTGGTGGGCAATTTTCCTAGGTGCCACATACTGAGCCGTGGCTTCATATTATGATCAGGACGGCAGCCTCTCCTCCAGGTTTGCACACCTCTCCCCCACCCCAAGCCTATTGGGAAGCTTCCACTTGGATTTTAAATTAACCACAGTTTGGTGTGTCCAGATCCTATGGTGGTTAATTTTACCAGCTTTGTAAACCCACGATTGGAAGTTGGCTTGTTTCAATGAGCCATGGTTCAAATGAAGCGGTTTGTGCAGCTTCAGACATTGTGACAAGATGCAGTTAATCCAAAACTGAAGCAAAACCTTTGGAACTCCTCCTAAAAGCTGTGTTGGAGGACAGGGAGGTGTGACCCCCCCCCCCAACACTTGGTGTGGGTCATCCTTATAATGCTAAGCTTACTACTTCAAACAAAGTTTTTGCTTTGGTTATTTCCTCGTACCGTTAGTAGTACCCAGTGGCCATTTGTTTTTCATGTCTGCTTTTATGATATGTTTATCAGTATGTGGTTAGCAGCTTCAGATCCTACTGTTTTACAGAGGCTGTTTAGCTTGCTCTTTTTACCCCTTTACTAGACAGGCTGTATTTCTGTGCTGTTTTCAGAGTCGGGAATGCCCATTCCTTCATGGCCAGCATGGAAACACAGAAGGTTAGCCATTTAGGAGGTTTGCAAAGAGGACAAGGGTGTCACGGGGTAATCTTCTAGCAAACAAGCTTGGCACAGCAGATCTGAGAGGTGGTTTTCTGCTCTCGGAAAGCCAGCCTGGAAACCAGGTTGCCAGGTGAATGAAGAATGGAGAGATCAACCAACTCACTTGCCTTCAAAGAATTTCTGGTTGCCTGTGGCTACTGGGATAGTGCTTAAATATCAGGCTGGCTGACACATCTTAAAAAATACAAGGAAAAAGCTTTTTTTCTTTCATTAGCAAAGCTCCTTTGGGGCCCAGAATAGCTAAGCTGAGGAAGAAGTGGCTGGTATTACTTGTTTGTTCTTGGTCCTGATCTTGCCTGCCCTTGCACACTCCTGTTGTCTTTGCATATTTAACCAGCACGTCTGTTCCGATTGGAGTCCTATTCCTGCAGTTCCACATCCTTCTCTTTGGCACTTTGGCATTAGGTTCCAGGAGCTGGACCTGAGCACAGAGGCTTTCTTCTACTTGGACTCGACAAAGGAGCAAGAGTGGCTGACAGCTGTGGAAAAGGCTTTGCGTTCCAAATCCAAGTACAAGAAAGTAAGTCCAACCCCACCCATTTCTTCAGCAGCCAGACAGCTGTCAGGAGCTGGAGTGAGGAGGAGGAGGAGGTCAGCCAGAAAAAAACACTTGGTGTCAGTGGTGTTTTATTCAAAAGAAGCCAACATTCTTTATTCAAAGAAACCCAAACCGTGCAGGCCTCGTGATCACAGAAACCTTTCCCAGCAGATCTTGCCCCAGTGAGGTAGCTGTGAAGGCTGAAGGTTGCTACCCTCCCACCACTCTCTGAAGTCTCTTCCTCCCCCTGGTCCTTCCCAAGCAACCTGAGACTCTGACACCTTGCCTGTCTTTGCTCCCTCCTCTTAATTTCTCTGTGTTTTGGGAGACCAGCAGGGAGGGGAGCTGATCGCAGCAGGATGGGGAGACCCCCTGGCTTCTTCAGCAGCCTGCCTGATCTCTGCCTCTTGACCCCCGCCTCCAGCCTCCACTTCTGCCTCGGATTCTGGGCTGCTGTTTGCCACAGAATCTTCCTGCCCTCCTGCCTCTTCAGTTTACAACACCTCCTCTTGCTCACAGTCTGCTCCCTCTTCTCCCTCGGACGACTCAGCGTCATCGTTCCCCCACCAGTTCCCTGGCTCTGAACCTTCTTCCCTTGGGGGATCCCCAGTTGGTGCCACCTGCCACTCCTATCTGCATCCAACCGGCCCAGGACAGCAAGCAATGAACAGAGCTGGTAGACATCCCAGTACCTTGCAACTTCTAGGTGCAGCTGGTGCGTCTAGTCGGAATGATGTTGCTCATCTTTGTCAGGAAGGACCAGCTCAGCCGCATCAAGGAAGTGATGAGGGAGACAGTGGGCACAGGCATCATGGGGAAGATGGGGAGTAGACCCTGACAGCGGAATTCCCTACGTCGATCTTTCTGTCTGTCTATCTGTTTTTCTAATCTCTGCCAACCAGTTTCCCCCTCTTTCCTGCTTGCTCACTAACAGCCATCTTTGCTCCGCCCCTGCAGGGTAACAAGGGGTGTGTGGCCGTGAGGCTTGTCTGCAACAATACCAGCTTCTGCATGGTCAATTCCCACCTTGCTGCCCACATGGAAACCAGGATTACAAGGATATCTGTGCCCAGATAATAATAATAATAATAATAATAATAATAATAATAATAATAATAATTTTATTTATACCCCGCCCTCCCCAGCCAAGGCCAGGCTTAGGGCAGCTAACAAGCAATAATTAAAACAAGTTGAATGAATACAACTTAAAAACAAGATTAAAATACAGCATTAAAATATTGAAACATTAAAATGCAGCCTCATCACAGGAGGAGAAAGGAAAAAGAAAGAGGGGGAGGGAATCAAATTGGCTCCAAGCCAAAGGCCAGGTGGAACAACTCTGTCTTACAGGCCCTGCGGAAAGAAATCAGATCCCGCAGGGCCCTGGTCTCATGAGACAGAGCGTTCCACCAAGCCGGAGCCAGTGTTGAAAAGGCCCTGTCTCTGGTTGAAGCTAATCTAACTTCCTTAGGGCCCGGGACCACTAGGGTGTTGCTATTTATGGACCTTAAGGTCCTCCGTGGGGCATACCGGGAGAGGCGGTCCTGTAGGTCTTAAGCCGTGAAGGGCTTTAAAGGTCAAAACCAGCACCTTAAATCTGACCCTGTACTCCACTGGGAGCCAGTGCAGCTAGAAAAGCACTGGGTGAATATGCTCCCACGGCAGAGACCCCGTGAGGAGCCTCGCTGCAGCATTCTGCACCCGCTGGAGTTTCAAGGGAAGCCCCACATAGAGCGAATTACAGTAGTCAAGCCTGGAGGTGACCGTCGCATGGATCACTGTGGCCAGGTCGGGGCGGGAAAGGTAAGGGACCAACTGCTTGATGCGGCGAAGGTGGAAAAATGTCGCCTTGGCTGTTGCTGTAACCTGCGCCTCCATGGAAAGGGAGGCGTCAAGGATTACACCCAAACGCTTAACAGAAGGCAATGGCACTAATTGGACCCCGCAAGAGAAGGGAGTTGGTCCCTCATCCCCATGCCATCCCAACCCAGCCATAGGACCTCTGTCTTCGAAGGATTTAGATTCAATCTGCTCCCACGAAACCATCCAGCCACAGCTTCTAAGCATCTGCTCAGTGTGTCCGGGGCCGAGTCGGTGCGGCCATCCATCAGCAGGTAGAGCTAAGTGTCATCAGCATATTGGTGACAGCCCAGCCCAAAGCTCTGGATAATCTGGGCAAGGGGGCACATAAAGATGTTAAAAAGCATCGGAGAGAGGATTGCGCCCTGCGGCACTCCACACACCAAGGAGTGGCACGACGACATCTCCCTCCCTAGCACCACCCTCTGTCCCCGACCAGAGATAAAAGAGCACAGCTATGCCCTGTATCCCCACGTCGACAAGGCGGTGGTCCAGATGATCATGATTGACCATGTCAAAGTCTGCTGACAAATCTAAAAGAATCAGCAGTCCTGACCCGCCTCAATCCAGTTGTCTACGTAGATCATCTGTTAGGGCAACCAGAGCCGTCTCGGTCCCGAAACCAGGACGGAACCCGGACTGAAATGGACCTAAAGCCGATGTTTCCTCCAGAAACCTACCAAGCTGATCAGCAACCGCTCTCTCAATTATCTTACCCAGATATGGAAGATTTGAAACTGGCCGGTAATTGGATAGGTCTAAAGGATCTAGTGAAGTTTTTCTTTATTATTTTTTTTATAATAATATTTATTAAAGTTTCAAAAAATACGTGAAAATACAAAATAAAGAAAAAAGTATAAAGTTTTAAGATATAACAAAAAAGTAGAAAATAAGGAAAAACATACAAAATAAAACAGTTAAAAGCACAATAATTTTCCATAACCTATCTTCCTTGCTCTTATTTCCCCGGACCTCCTCATACCTCCCTTCTTTGTATTCCAGTTCAGTTTGTTGGTTCAGCAAATCCTTACCATTAATCTTTTACCCAATTGTTAACCCTTTTTTTCCCCTTCCATATCTCTTAAAAGCATTACAGCTAAAAACCTCTCAGTTTCTATCCGACATCCTTCTAAAATTCCTTAATTTTGCAATATTTCTGTAAATAGTCTTTAAATTTCTTCCAGTCTTCTTTCACCGACTCTTCTCCCTGGTCTCGGATTCTGCCAGTCATTTCCGCCAATTCCATGTAGTCAATCACCTTCATCTGCCATTCTTCCAAAGTGGGTAGATCTTGTGTCTTCCAATACTTTGCGATAAGTATTCTTGCTGCTGTTGTAGCATACATGAAAAAGGTTCTGTCCTTCTTTGGCACCAGTTGGCCGACAATGCCCAAAAGAAAGGCCTCTGGTTTCTTCAGAAAGGTATATTTAAATACCTTTTTCAATTCATTATATATCATTTCCCAGAAAGCCTTGATCTTTGGGCACGTCCACCAAAGGTGAAAGAATGTACCTTCAGTTTCTTTACATTTCCAACATTTATTATCGGGCAAATGATAAATTTTTGCAAGCTTGACTGGGGTCATGTACCACCTGTATATCATTTTCATAATATTCTCTCTTAAGGCATTACATGCCGTAAACCTCATACCTGTGGTCCATAACTGTTCCCAGTCAGCGAACATAATATTATGTCCAACATCTTGTGCCCATTTAATCATAGCAGATTTCACCGTTTCATCCTGAGTATTCCATTTCAACAGCAAGTTATACATTCTTGACAAATTTTTAGTTTTGGGTTCTAACAATTCTGTTTCTAATTTTGACTTTTCCACTTGGAAGCCTATTTTCTTATCCAAATTATATGCCTCCATTATCTGATAGTAATGAAGCCAATCTCTCACTTTATTTTTTAATTTTTCAAAACTCTGCAATCTCAATTTATCTCCTTCTTGCTCCAAAATTTCCCAATATGTCGGCCATTTGGCCTCCATATTGAGCCTTTTCAGAGCTTTTGCTTCCATTGGTGACAGCCACCTTGGGGTTTTATTTTCCAATAAATCCTTGTATCTTATCCAAACATTAAACAATGCTTTCCTAACAATATGATTTTTGAATGCTTTGTGTGCTTTGACCTTATCATACCATAAGTATGCATGCCATCCAAATACATTGTTAAAACCTTCTAAATCCAAAATGTCTGTGTTTTCAAGAAGTAGCCATTCTTTCAGCCAGCAAAAAGCTGCTGATTCATAATAAAGTTTAAGGTCTGGCAGGGCAAATCCACCTCTTTCCTTGGCATCAGTTAATATCTTAAATTTTATTCTGGGCTTCTTGCCCTGCCAGACAAATCTAGAAATATCTCTCTGCCACTTCTTGAAACAGTCCATCTTATCTACAATTTGTAATGTCTGAAACAAAAACAACATTCTAGGCAATACATTCATCTTTATCACAGTGAAGTTTTTCTTTAAGAGCAGACACACCACTGCTTCCTTCGGGTCCCCTGGGAATGTCCTCGTGCCAAGGGACAAATTGATAATTTCAACCAGGGGGGTCCGTGCAACATCTGGACACGCCCTTATCAGCCAAGACGGGCATGGATCGAGGAGGCAGGTGGTGGGCCTACCAGCTTGGAGGAATCTATCCACATCAGCAGGGAGTAGCCGATTGAAATGGTCGAACACTGGACCCGAAGACAGTCAAGGGGCCTCCAGTTCAGTCACTGTATCTAAATTGGCAGGGAGGTCATGGCGGAGCAACAGGACTTTCTCCGCAAAAAAGCTTGCGAATGCCTCACAGCTGTGGGTCGAATTTGTGCTTAAATTTGGTTGTCCTCCTAAGGACATTATCGACCTAATTATTCTAAAAAGTTGTGCCGGGCGAGAGCTAGCGGATGCAATGGAAGCTGCAAAGTAAGATATCTTAGCAGCTTGCATAGCCATCTCATAGGCTTTCATAAGCGTCCTATAAGATGTTCTTGAAGCTCCGTCACGAGTCTGTCACCATACCCGCTCTAGCCGTCTGAGATCCCGCTTCATTTTCCGGAGCACCTCAGTAAACCAAGGGGCCTGGTTTCGACAGGGTCGCAGATCTCATCGATGGCTGCCAAGAGCTGGTTATTCCAGTCCTCGACAAGGTCATCTAATGAGTCGCCAGGAGGAGCAGGGTCCTGCAAGGCCTGACGGAATCTATCAGGATCCATCAGCCTTCTCGGACGAGCCCAAATAGGCTCGCCACCTGAGCAGGGGAGGAGCGGGAAGTCAGTCTTGGCTTTCAGAGCGTAGTGAACAGACCATGGCACTTCCACAGGGGGGAGCATGATCACATCTATTGCAGCACCAAAGATCAGATCCAGTGTGTGGCCTGCTTGATGAGTGGGGCCCAAAGCAAACTGGGAGAGCCCTAGTGTTGCCATGGAAGTCACTAGGTCCAGAGCCTGTGAGGAGGGGGCGGCATCGGCATGGACGTTGAAGTCTCCCAAAACCGATAGGCTTGGGAACGCCAAGGCCCAGCCCGCCGCCACCTCCAGCAGGTCTGACAGGGTGGCTGCCGGTGCGCTGGGTGGTCGGTACACCAGCTAGACAGCCAAGCTCTCCTTGGTGCCCCACACGAGACCAACACATTCAATGCCGGAGATTGCCGGTGCTGGCAGAGCTCTGAAAGAGCAATCCTCCGGGATTAACAACGCTGCTCCTCCCCCCCCCCGACCCACAGTCCGCGATTGATGGAGGACAGAGAAGCCTGGGGGTGTTATCTCATGTAGGGAGACTACTTCGCCTTCCCGTACCCAGGTCTCCGTCACGCAAGCCAGGTCAATCCCCTGCGAGACAAAAAAGTCACCCATGGTGGCGGTTTTGTTGCCTATGGACCTGGCATTGCACAACACCAATGACGGAGGTGGGTAATCCCTGCTCGCCCTACCCTCGTCCCTTGGGATGGGACGTAGATTGGAAGGGGTTTGAGCATCACTGCATCTCAAAACCCTTTGCCGATAGTGATATCTAGCCCCACCGCCATTCCTCCCTAGCCCTTCAATAGTGGGAATCCCAGACCCCATACTAGCCTCCCCAATAGAGGGGTAACATCCCCTCACTGACAAGTCATCCCTGGGCCAGGACTCCTGGGTCAAAATGGTAAGGGGAAGAGGTGAAGGTTTGATAGGGTAAGTATCCCTAGAAGATAAAACCCAACCAACTGCACCCCAAGCGGGGAGGGCGGTCCCACGGTGTTTCGTTAACTGTCAATCCCCCTCTCCCTCCTGGATTGATTGGAGGACTGTTGGTTCTATCTGTGGCTGTGGGAGTATTATTGAGGCATGTGCTATAAAATGTGGGTCACTGGCCAACAAAGAGCCAGCTTCGAGTTTGGAAGATCTGTGCATCCTGTCTCGCCAGGAGTACAGTAGAGAAGGTTGATCATTCTGATAATTTTTTGGAACATTAGGCAAAGGTCCAGATGTAGATTGGGTGCTGGATTTCTCCAGATTGTCAGCAACGTAGAGTTCTTTAGGTGTTGTTGCCATAGAAATGTCGGAGGCGCCAAATTCCTCATCTACTTCGGTGTCGCTTGAAAAGGAAACAGGGAGTTGCACTGATGTCTTTCTATGGGATAAGGAGCTGTTGGACCTCTTTAAATATTGTGCTCTAGGCTCTACTGACCTTATATTTTGGGTAGAAATCTCAGTCTTTATACTCATTAGCCTCTTCTTCAGGTCTTGTAAATCTAGGCTTACAGAATTCTTTTCTTCCTTCGGGCAGTTAGTATTTCTAGTGTTAAGCTTGCTTTCCCTTGTCCGCATTAGCTTTGACTCTATGCAAGGAACCAATTGCCTCCTTGTTTCGTCCTTAAATACCCTCACTGGGCGGAGAGAGTGGAACCACCATAGAGTATCCTTTATCTCCATGAGTCGAGATGGGAGGGCTGATGACCTAAAGGTCATAAATAGGCGCGCGATCTTTCCCAAGGTAGGCAGGAAGTGGAAATTTCCTAGATCTACATTTCGGTAATGGTAATTCAGGAGCTGAGACAAGGACATGCCATTTGGATAGGATTTAAAAAGATATTTCTACAAGCAAGGAGTTTGCCATTAGGGAGCATTAAAACATGCATTCCCTGCGAAATGGTGATTTGTTATTATGCAGATTAGTCTAAGTGAAGACTGTGATTGATTGCATACAAAGCAGCTTCCTAGACGCTGTAAACATACAGCGGCCATCAGGAGTAATTTTATAATGCATTATGTAGCGCATGCTGCCCAATTGCTCCTCATGCTGTTCTCTCTTGGAGCAAGCAGGAGAAGCAAAGCACAAGGCCTTGGCACCACATCACATCTGAACCCGGGACTGTGGCCTTATCATAATAAGCAACAATTGCCAGCCAATCTGAAGTCCCTGCTTATGGCTGGCCTGCTGACTGTGGCTTGTTAGGGAGCAACAAACCATGACCAGATGTAATGGGGAAAACAAAGCTCCCAGGTTTGTTTATCCTATTTGTGCCAGGAGCAAAGGGGGAGAAATGAAGCAATGGTCACAAGCATCTTGCAACCGTAAGTCAGAAAGTCGATGGTGATGTGTGAATACATAGATTACAACACCCTTGCACTCACCACGATTCAGAGTAGAGAAACTCAACAGGTAACGTTGAATACCAAGAACTGTTGTGTTTTTCTGAAATCTGTTCAGGCAAAAAGTGTTCAGTACCAGATACACCTGCCCTGTGGTGCTGAAGATTTCTGTGTGAATTACAGAACATGAACTGGTTACTTGACTAGGAGCCAGGAGCACGTAAAAAGGGAGGGGGCACCTCACAAACATGAATTATATCTACATCACCAAAGGAAAACCACAAATAAACGCTGACAGTCCTTTAAGAACTCATTTCTTATTAAATGCAGGTCAGTTGTGTGAGGAGAACCTGAGCTTACAGGGTTAAACAGCTCAGAGTGTACGCCCTGCCTACTGTTGGGAGGGGGGAGGTTCGTCATTTCCGAGAGCCTCAAGCCTTTGTTCTTTCTCTCTACTTTCGCTTTTGAGGAGAGAGGACGTGTTTTCACGATGCTGTTCGCTGTGATAGATAATGGATAGTCTGCTGTAAATAAAACTGCTTTTAGCTGCTAAGATCCTGAGTGGACTTTATTTAAGCACACTGAAGAATGCTCTGGAGTTTTTTGCAGTCTTTCTCTTGCCGCTGTTGATCTCTGCTTTGCTCAGGAATGTGGACTTTGGAATGCAGAGGCCTGCCAGAGCTGCACGATGGGAAGCGTGCCGGACGCTTATCTGAGCAATAAATCAATCTGCGTAACAAATTGTGTTCAGATGTCTGTGACCCTGTCCTTGAGAAATGGCAGAGGTCACAAAACCTAGCAGAGAATTCTGCCAATTATTCCACCTGTTATTTATGTACCCCAAAAGTAATAGTGTAGTGTCCTGTGGGGGAGGTGTCCAGTCTCAAGTCAAACAAGAGCATGTAATAACCCATCTGAATATGGCAACTGTAAGCTCTGACTCACTTGCTAAATATTCTCCTATCCTTGTCATGGTATCACATGGCAATTGCTGCCTACCGTCAAGAACAGTCCATTATGCAGATGTAGTTTTGGTTACTGCATTTTGCTAACTTGGGTGCCGTTTTTCATCTGCCACCAGACAACTCACCCCCACCCCCCCAAAAAACGATCACTGCAAGGATTCAGGAAACTGTGTAAGGGTCGAGGCACCCGAACACATAGTTTTGCTGGAACTTTTATGCAACGACTAGACTGGTGAAGTGTTAGGTTCCATACAGCATCGTCCAACAGTAGTGCTTGCTGTACCCCTCCAGTTTGGTGCGCATTAAGGATTCTGCACAGGAATTCAGTTTTTCCCATCACGACTCAAAGAAGTGACCTCCAAAATACATTGTGCAACTTTCTCCAATGGGTAAAATGCCTTCCTGGTAACTGAAACACGAGGCAAAGCAGAGGTGGATTTAGGGCAGTGAAGCTCTTCCCCTGCACAGGATGTGGGGGCCAGAAGGGAGCCTTCCTGCCTCCTTCCCCAAGCCTAGTTAGCGCTCTCCCAGCTTTGAGAATGAGATGAGAGGGCTCTAGGACCCCACCAGAGCCTTGTGCATCCTTCCCCAAGCCTGACCCCTCCCCTGCCTGGCTTTTGGAAGGCACCAGGAGGGCACCATATTACCAAGGTCCCTCCCTGGGCAAAGTGTCATTTGTTCTTCAGTAAGAGTGCCTGTGCAAACAGAACAGAAACGGTGATGGTAGGGATGAATGGAAATGACCTTCCGTTGAGCACTCTGTCTTAAGCTCCCCTCGAAAGCTGGGGGTGCATATGGGTTCTGGTAACACCAGACGCATTTGCACAGAGGATTTGATCCCCACAGCCCATGTTCACGGAGACAATGCCATCTGTGGAAGTCCTAACCATGCCACATGATTGCCAGGCTATGTGCAAGTCTAATATGGGGTGTGTGCAGCTAGGCCCCTGCAGCAGGCTGCGAGGAGACTAAGGAAGCCTCCCTTTTTAAAAAGATGTTCAATCCAGTGCTGAACTGGAAGCGTAACACTGGCCCTCCAAGCTGTCACGGGTGAGGTTTCACTATGTTACGAGACTCCTTAAAATCGAATAAACAAGAAACATGGGGGGGAATATTATGAGACTCACCGCAGCCGATTAAGGCCTGGTGAGATGCTGCTGATTAGCTGGATAGCCCATGTTTTCTACCAACGGAAGATTGGCTGGCATACATTTAAGATACAGGTAGGTAGCCGTGTTGGTCTGCCGTAGTTGAAACAAAATAAAAAAATGCCTTCCAGTAGCACCTTAGAGACCAACTAAGTTTGTGATTGGTATGAGCTTTTGTGTGCTCATGTATCTGAAGAAGTGTGCATGCACATGAGAGCTCATACCAAGAACAAACTTAGTTGGTCTCTTAAGGTGCTACTGGATAGGGACGCGGGTGGCGCTGTGGGTAAAACCTCAGCACCTAGGACTTGCCAATCGCATGGTCAGCGGTTCGAATCCCCGCGGCGGGTTGAGCTCCCGTCATTCGGTCCCAGCTCCTGCCCACCTAGCAGTTCGAAAGCACCCTTAAGTGCAAGTAGATAAATAGGTACCGCTTTATAGCGGGAAGGTAAACGGCGTTTCCGTGTGCTGCTCTGGTGCCGGTTCGCCGGAGCAGCTTCATCACGCTGGCCACGTGACCCGGAAGTGTCTGCGGACAGCGCTGGCTCCTGGCCTCTAGAGTGAGATGAGCGCACAACCCTAGAGTCTGTCAAGACTGGCCCGTACGGGCAGGGGTACCTTTACCTTTACCTTAAGGTGCTACTGGAAGGCATTTTTTATACATTTAAGACAAAGTCTTTCATTTAAGAGTTATCAACATAAAATGTTTTAAAGCAATTAGACCTATTAGTATAGCAGCATCCCAAAGTTCAACAGGTCAAGCCATTCATAGTTCCACTATGACTACGTGACAGGGCTGAGAAAGGGAGTCACCGCAACTCAAGTTGACTTCATCATGCGAGGTTCAAGTCTTACATGCTTGCTGCTTGAAACATGGCCCTATGGGTGCAGCTTCCCCACAGCAAAGCGCTTCTCAAAAGCAGAGAATTACTTTATCCTCTTCCAACCATTTAAGGAGTGTTTCACATAAATGGCTTAGCTCATCTCGATTGGATTCTGCCCCACGTGGCAACCTTGGTACGGACTCCACTATGAATTGCTCCTTAAGCATATGCCTGGACAGGGAAAGCTGCTCAGATCTAACATGATGGCTGTATTCTCTTCAAGAGAAGACTCGGACCACCAAGAGTTCTTTGTAATAAACCATTTATGCATGCAGCGTTAGAAATGAGCCACAGTGTTGTATAAACCTTGGTCTTTATTAGGGCTACATCAACAGAAAGAGGGGTTTGCCACTAGAAAGGAAGTAGATGTGGAACAGACTTCCACCAGTGAGTGGTTGGCTTTGGTTTTTACCAGGCAAATTGCAAAAAGAAGCTGCAGGTTGTATTATCATAGATGACTATGATTAGCCTAGTCTTGAACAGATGAGTTTAATCAACATCAGTCTTTTCTCAAAGCAGCAACAGAACTAGAACAGAAATGAGATATCGGCACAAAGCAATGTGGCAGCAGCAGACATATCCTCCAAGCTGTTCTTCAAACGTCTACAGACCTCAAAAAATGTGAGCTGCGAAAACCTTAAAGCAAAACGAAGCTGAAACAGTACAACTGGACTACAAGGAGGCCAACTGGAAAAAAACGTGAAATTGCTAACTGTCATATTGAAGTCATATATACTGTACTTGGTGTGTTCTTTGGAGTTCACTCATGTTTATGAAGGCCACATTAGACTGTGTTCAGGAACACCCATGTCTTCACATATAAATTGGATGATACTCCTTTGGAGTGAGATGCCTCCTACAAATTGGGCAAAAGTTAGCATACCTAAGAAAATTGCTGAGGCACTGACTACAGAAGATGTGGCCCCATGTTGTTGACACTATAAGCCGTCCGCTTTGCACAATCTCTGCAAAGCTGTCTATGCAAATTCCACAACTCAAAGTGCCTGAGGATCTTGCAAATTCCCTCCTTCCCACTTCTCTGGGGAGCTTTCTAGTGGCAAGAGCACCACTCTGTGTGTGTCTGCTATCATCACCACCACCACCACCACCACTAAATATGAGGCTGTCAGACAATGGTTGAGGTCTGAACTCTCTATTGGGCTGCTGCCCACTCTCTCCAACTAGCACAAGAGAATCGTCTTGCGTAAGATCAACAACTATAGGTTCTGAAGTTTCGCAAGTGAGGTCAACTACTTCCACATCCATACTTCTATCATTAAGGCTGTGTGGCAGGGAGGAGGAGGAGGAGGGGATACAGGGTTCAGAAGCAGTTCCCACCATCATCTTGTCCAGAGTATGAGGAGGTCTTGCGGAGGTGTTGCGACTGCCCCTCTTGCTTTTGCTGTGCTGGGTTGCATTACATTCTGTACTTGTTGAACTCATGATGCACAGGGATGGGAGAGGCACAGGCTGCAGAGTACTTGCTTCACCCTTTATCTCCGTGTGCTGTTCCCTGCTTAGTCGCCAAGCAATTCTGTAATGTGATAAGGATGATCATGAATGCTCTCTCTAAAGCAACTTGATGCAACTGGTGACGCTTTGGAGCACCGTGACTTTCTTAGCGTTGTCTCTTTTATAGCAGGTACTTCGAAGCTGGAGCAAGTTCAACATCTTGAGGAGTTAGGGCAGGCTTCCTCAACCTCGGCCCTCCAGATGTTTTTGGCCTACAACTCCCATGATCCCTAGCCAGCAGGACCAGTGGTCAGGGAGGATGGGAATTGTCGTCTCAAAACATCGGAAGGGCCGAGGTTGAGGAAGCCTGAGTTAGGGTGTCTTTCGTGTTACTCTATAGAACTGCATTCACGTGGGAAGAAACAGGATTAGGCTAAGAAGCAGGCACACAACTATTAGTTTTCTATCTTTCAGCCAAGAGATTAGCTAAAACAATTAGGATTATTACGAGGTGGAGCATCTTTCCCTACCTTGACAGTCCTCTTTATACAAGAGTCTGATAAGGAGAAGGGAAGAACTCATGAGGAATGTCTCTTCTTCAAGAAGAACCAGGGCACATAGCCAAGCTGAGGACGATGGGAAATCTTAAATGAAATTCATTGGAGTTGCCTCTACTAGAGCGCACCTCTTATGGCTGCTCTTGCAAGAGGTATTTTCCAGGTATGACACATTCAATGTGTACACCCAACAGGGTGGATAAAAATCAATGATTTAAAAAAGAATAATTAAAACATCTGTTTTTTATTTAAATTGGATTTTTAAAATAAAATGCTTTTGGAGGAAAGATCTTTCTAAAGATAGTTTTCTATTTAAGTTACATTATAGTCCAAAGGCTATTCATCAGGAAAGAAGTATTTGTTTTAAGTCTTTCATGTGTGCTAAAACTCAGTCTAAGTTTTTTTTGGGGTTTTTAACAAAAAAAAACCCACGTTTAACCACATCAGTTAACAAACATGGATACATATGCTATAATTTTATTGTTTTAGTTAAATACGCTATTTAAATTGTTATTAAGGAAATGATTATTTTTCTCCTTCAGCTGTCCACGGAGGCGCAGGTCAATTCTGTGTCCAGGGCAGCTGTTTACCAGCTCCATCTGGTACGCAGGATGAGACCCTCCCTGCCTGCAGACTGTCTCACCAGAGTGGTGCATGCTCTAGTTATCTCCCGCTTGGACTACTGCCATGTGCTCTACATGGGGCTACCTTTGAAGGTGACTCAGAAACTGCAATTAATCCAGAACGTGGCAGCTAGACTGGTGACTGGGAGCGGCTGCCGAGACCACATAACACTGGTCTTGAAAGACCTACATTGGCTCCCAGTTTGGGGGAAACTGTGGAAGGAAGGATTAAAATTTACTGCATGCAATGCTTTGAAAGAAAATGTGATGAAAATGATGTATAGGTGTTATATCACCCCAGTAAAATTAGCTAAAATGTATAAAATAAGTAATAAATGTTGGAAATGTAAAGAAAAGGAAGGACCTTTTTATCACATGTGGTGGGAATGTAAAAAAGTGAAAAGCTTCCGGGAAATGATATATAATGAGATGAAAAAGATGTTGAAATATACATTGATTAAGAAACCAGAAGCATTTTTACTTGGCATTGTAGGAGATGATATTAATAGACAGGATTGTAAATTGTTTTTATATGCAATGACTGCAGCAAGAATATTATTGGCACAAAAATGGAAGCAAGAAGAACTACCAACGAAAGAAGAATGGAGGGTGAAGTTGATGGACTATGCAGAATTAGATAAATTAACAGGAAGGATTCGAAACCTGCGGGATCAGAGATTCATAGAAGACTGGAGTAAATATATGAACTATTTGAAAAGTAATTGTGATGAACAGATTACGCTAGTAGGACTGCTAGAAGTTTGGTAAGGTGGATAGTTTGAAATACTGCAAGAAAGACTATGAAAAGCATTATTAGTTAAGGATAATTAAATGTAATCTAGTTACAGATAGGTAGCCGTGTTGGTCTGCCATAGTCAAAATAAAAAAAATCCTTCCAGTAGCACCTTTAAGACCAACTAAGTTAGTTCTTGGTATGAGCTTTCGTGTGCAAGCACACTTCTTCAGATACACTGTATCTGAAGAAGTGTGCTTGCACACGAAAGCTCATACCAAGAACTAACTTAGTTGGTCTTAAAGGTGCTACTGGAAGGATTTTTTTTATTTTAAATGTAATCTAGAAATTAAGAAATGCAGAATAAGTGATAAAGAATGGGAAATCATCAGAGGTGTTGATGGAAGTCTAAAATATTGTATAAGATGAGAAGATCTGTTGTATGACTGTTGGAACCGATATGTTTTTATAGATATAAGATATTTTTTAAAAAAATGATGGATGGCATTGAGAAAGCGGGTAGGGAAAAGTCCTTCTCCTGCTCTCAAAGAATCATAGAACTGCAGGCTCTCACCAAACTCTCTCTGTGTCCCGTAATGTCCGTGGCTCTGCTCTGAGTAAGATCAGGTCGGCCCCCACGTTCAGCTCTCTAACCGCCACACCACACTGCCTTCCCTTTGCACGCTCGGGAGCTGTCTTTGGCTCCTTGCTGCCTATACCCTCAGAAGACGAATCCCCGCCCCTCGCTTTCGGAGGGAGCCGCTGCTGCCATCTGTGCCTGGTGTGCACGGGTGGCTCACGCCTCTTGCGCGCTCACTCTTGTATCATGTGCTGCTGCAGCCTTGGAGGGCAAGCACCTCTTCCCTGCCTTGCCCGCTTCCCATGAGAAAGCCTGTGGGAACCACACTTTCTCCCTGGCTGCAGGTCTCGTCTCTCGCCCACTGCACGCAACTTCACATTCACACACGCGCAGCCATACACGGGTCTGCCGCCCTTTGGGCGCGCACCTTGCCTCCTTGCCGTGCTGGCAGTTCTCTCAAGCAACAGGTGTAATAAGAACAACACTTTCCTGGCGATTTTCCTGCAAGAAAGCGCCCTCTCCTTGTTGGCGCAACAGGCAGACGCAACATTTCACCCCCTCCCCTAAATGTCTACTCAGAAGTAAGTGCATTGAGTCAGATCGGGCCAACTAGTCCCAGGTAAGTGCGTACACACTTACTTTGGAGTAAGCGACAGCAGGCGCTGCAGCCTCCGTGCCCTTCTCGGGAGTCCGCCGTGAGCCCCACGGCGGGAAGCTCTGCTGCTCACGACGAGGCCAGGTCCCTGCCAGGCGCATGCGCGAGCGACCAGCTCCTGCTCTCCCATCTGTGCAAGAGTTTCAAGGAGTTTCCCCAAAGAAATCTGGAAGCAGATTTTATTCCCATCCTTGGGAATCATTTGTGTGCCATATCTTTTTCAGGGGTTCCATTGACAACCTACATGAAGCAATAGAGAGTATAATTGAGAATCTAATCCTTCCCCCCCTCTCTATCCATTGCAATTTTCAAATTTGGTTCAGGGTGACTGTTTTTCTCACCCTCTCCAGTTGCACATCCAGACTCAGGCATGCTCATGGGTGAGCTGTGTGATAAGCCGGTGGAGACAGGGTTTTCGTGTATGGGGGGTACTTTGTACATGCTCAGAAGCACCCTCACACATATCCCAAGGCATGTGGATGAAAGCAGGCAGTGCCAAGAAGGCGTGTCTGTGTGTTTGTGTGGGCACTAGGGGTGCAACTTGTTGACTTTTTTCTTCTTCCCCCAAAACAGTTTCCTGTATCATAAAGGGATGCACTTTTGCTTAGAAACACTGGAAAAGGGACTAAGTATTCTCAGTTATGGAAAAAGGTCACCCCAAAATGAAAAGTTGGAAACATCGTATATGTAACGTTACTACTCATAACCATGAGCACTTTTAAAAACTTCATGGAACTGTTTATAACTTTTACAGCTGCCTGGAACTTCCTCAAACTGTGGAGAATGTTCAAGAAGAATGCAAATATTGGTCTATAGGGAAAGATTTGTGGGCAAACTGTTGGGATTCGCAGGATACTGAGTAAGTCTGCAGGCTTCAGCAGGATGATGCAATACTCTGTGAAGTGCTGGGTCAGAGTGACTCAGCAGGAGTGTGATTAATGTGATTGGCTATCACCTGTTTTAAAAAGGAAAGCCTGTTCAACAGTAACTGTGGTTGTGGTGGTTGTGCTGTGGTATGGTGGTGCTGTGGTGGAGAGTATTTGTTTGCCTTAAGGAGCAGGTACTCTGTATGGACTGTTTTTGTAAATACCTGTATATAGCTCACATTAAAAAGACTGCACTGGAAAACCCTGGGACTCTGAGCGTTTCTGCTAAAAGCGCCGCGAGGAATTCGCGACAAGGTTATGGGCCCAGCACGCTCCAGCTGCGCAAGAGTACAGGTGGCAGTTATCTAGCCGTGGGTGCTGGAGGTGAGCTGCAGGGATGGAGCAGTCCAGAACTGCCGTGCTGCTGGAGAAGCTGACGGCCACGAACTACAGCATCTGGTCGGTCCGCATGCAACACTTCCTCAAGCGTGAGGGCCTGTGGAAGGTGGTGGAAACTCCACCGCAGCCCCCTGAGGAGGATGAGGACGACGATGAAAAGCTGGCACTAGCAGAGGCCCAGCTAGAAAAGGATGAGAAAGCTTTGGCTACGATCATTCTTGGAGTGGACGACAGCCAGCTAGTCTACATAGCTGATAAGGTGATGGCAAGTGAGGCGTGGAATGCGCTCAAGGCTGTCCATGTGCGAGAGACAGCTGGCTCACTGATGACATTGACCAGGAGACTGTACCGGTGTCGGAAGAAACCGGGGGACTCCCTGGTGAACCACCTAAAATTCCTAACAGGATGTTTCCAGGAGCTAGCCTTAAGAGGGAGGCCTGTGGGGGAAGAGGACAAAGTCTTTATAGTCCTGAGTTCCCTTGATGACAGCTATGATATGCTGGTCAATTCCCTCGAGTCTGTAGAGACTGATAAGCTGACTCTGGAATATGTTACTGGATGGTTGTATGCAGAGGAGGACAGGCGTGCAGAGCGAAAGATGACCTCAGCCCAGCTGTTGGAGCATCCCAGAGGGAACAACAGCCGGGAAGAGCAGAGGTGTCGGGAGCCAGGAGGAGCTGCTGCAGACCAGCCGGTGGTCAACAAAGTAAAAAGGTGTTTTTGCTGCAAGTCCAGTGGACATCTGCTGTGGGACTGCCCGAGAAAACAACAAAAACAGCAGAAGCACAGGAGGCAGCAGAGAGAGTCTAACGCTTGGGTGTCTGCAGATGGTCAAGAAAATGAAGAGCTGTGGGTTCTGGACAGTGGAGCTTCTCAAACCTTTTGTAAAAGAAAAGGATTGCTAACTGATGCTAGGGCTTCAAACAAAAACATGTGTCTTGCTACGGGCCAGAAAGCTAATGTGGTTTGTGAGGGGGAGGTTGTGTTCCCACAGCTGGGACACACATTCAGGAATGTGTTGTGTGTGCCTAGTTTACAGAACAATCTCCTGAGTATTCCAGACTTGGCAAAAGCAGGCTTTGAAGTAAACTTTGTGGGAGATCAGTGCCAGATAAAGCAAAATGGGGCAGTGTTGGCAAATGCTAACCTTAGAACTAATATGTATGTACTGCAGTGTGAGTCTAAGGTTGCGAATGTGCAAAATGTCCCAACCCATGATATGTGTATTCATCTCCTGCATAGGCGTCTGGCTCATGCTAGCTTTAAGGTGCTGAACAAAACACTGGAGTTGTGTGGGGGGATGAAAAACATAAAAAGTTGTGATAATTACTTAGACTGCAATATCTGCAAGGAGGTTAAAAGCAGGGCTTGCCCAGTAGCAAGAGCAAGCCAGAGAGAAACCAAAAAACCACTGGAGTTGATTCATGCTGATGTAACTGGTCCTTTTCCACCAAGTGTCTCCCACAACAAGTACTGTTTGATCCTAGTGGATGACTATTCTAGATTTGGCTGGGTCTATCCATTAAAGCAAAAGTCTGACGTTGCCCAAACTTTGAAGTTCTGGGTAAGAAGGGTAGAAAGGCAACTTGGCCAAAAGGTGTGCTCTATTCAGACAGACAGGGGAGGAGAGTTTATGGCAAGCTCCCTAAGAAACTGGTTGCGTTCCCAAGGGATTAAACATAGGCTTACCAATGTGGCAACGCCTCAGGAGAACGGAGTAGCAGAGCGTAGGGGAGGTGTCTTGCAGACACAAATGAAAGCATTGTTAGCAGATGCAAATCTTCCAATTAAGTACTGGGCTGAGAGTATTAAGACCGCGAATTATATTGGGAATCGCTTGTGGTCAAGGGTACTAGATGACATACCCTATAAAATTCTCTATAACAAAAGTCCCAGTTTGCAACATTTGAGAATCTTTGGGACAAAGGTGTGGGTTGACATACCTGTAAAGAACCGAAGAAAAGGTGGGAAAAGGGCACAGCAGTTGCTATTTCTTGGGTATGAAAGTGGTACGAAAGCCTATAGGTTTGAAGATGATAAAAATCTTTTGAGTTATAGTCTATCAGCCAGTTTTAATGAGCAAAGAAATCGGCCCAAGATACATGCAATTACTGGCTAAAGCTTATTTTCTTCCCGGTTGGGCTGGCACCTCCATCCAACTACTGAGTTCCCAAACTTCACCACTAGGCCAGACACAGATTTGCGATCCTCAAGATTAGCCCAATCTGAGTCCACAAAGCAAGTCAGTTTGACTTCTCCTTGTGCTGGCAACCTAAGACAAAAGTCTTTGGTCTCCTGCAAATACCTCAGAACTCTCTTGACGCCATTCCAGGCTTGCACACTAGGGTTTGATGCCTCCCTGCTGAGCAGATTGACAGCAAACGCTATATCAGGTCTGCTCCATTGGGACAAGTACAACAAACTCCCTAGAGCTGACTGAAACACTTCAGTATTTTCGAACGCAGCGCGTTCTGCTTGCTGGCTGTCCTTCACAAAACTAGTCTCCATAGGACTTCTCACTCCTGCACAATCACTCATCCTGAACTTCTGAAGCAGTTGCTCAATTTTACCTCTCTGGCTGAGCAAAAAACTTCCATCCTGTGCACGCTCAACATTGACACCTAGATAGGTTTTGACAGCACCAAGCTGTTTAAGCTTGAATCGTTTACCTAGCTTTTTGGCAAACTTCTCCGCCTGTTCATCTGTTTCTGAGACGAAAAGCACGTCATCAACCCAAATCAGCACCAGTTCCTGTGAGTCTCCTGATCCTCTAAGGAACAGGCAACTGTCAGCAAGACTCTTCCTGAAACCTAGCTTCTCCAAAGCTTCATTCAGGCACATGTTCCAGTTTCTAGCAGATTGACGTAACCCATAGATGGATTTGTGCAATCTCCACACAACATCCTGCCTTGAGTTCTCAAACCCTGGAGGAGGAATCATGTACAGCTCCTCCTGGAGATCTGAGTTAAGGTAGGCAACATCCACATCAAAGTGGTTTACCTTCCAGCCTCTCTGTGCTGCACAAGCTAAAAGCGTTCTCAGAGTTTCCGCTCGTGACGTTGGCGAATACACCTCCGTGAAGTGTATTCCCTTCCTCTGAGTAAACCCTCGAGCAACTAACCTGGCTTTATACTGCGGCTCTCCTGCGTCAGTGGGTTTCAAGCGGTAAACCCATCTGGAACTCACAGCCTGCTTCCCCGGTGGCAACTCTGTGAGTGAGAACACACCTAGATCTTTCATGGACTTCATCTCTTTGTCCATTGCCCTGTGCCATTTGCCTGCTTCTTCCTCAGGTAAATTCTGAATATCCTCGAAGGATTCAGGTTCACATCTTGCAGAACCTACCCAGACGCCTGAAGCGCCGTACCGATCAGGAGGCCTCCTTGTCCTCGCTGATCTCCTCAGTGTGACTCCTGGTGACCCTGCTGCTTCACTGGGTCCAGCTAAATCATCCTCAACTTCAGTGTCTTCCCCCTCTGACCTGCTGCGCCTCTTGGGCCTTACAGCTGGTCCAGCAGGTGAAGAAGGCTCACTCTTTGGCTCAAACTTGACACTTGCCTGAGGAGGTGTTCTAGGTTCCCCCCTCTGAGGGATCCTGAGCTGTCCCTGCCTTGGACTCTGTCCCTCTGGACCGTGGTCCCCAGCTCCAAGTTCCTCCTCCTCCTCGTCTGAGTCATAGAACTGCTGTGGAAGCACGTCTGGATTAGCGTGCAGACGTTTCCAACCAGCTTGCTCACAGAACTCAGCGCTATTGCTGATAACCAACCTAGACTGGTCTCCACTTGGGTATGCAAACCTCCAGGCCTTTGAGCCAGGCTCATACCCTACAAAGATCATTCTTTTAGATCTTGGCTCACCTTTCTTGCGTAGAGCCTTTGGAATAAGCACCCAAGCCTCACAACCAAACACACGAAGGTAGTGTACCTTGGGCTTCTCTCCATGAAGTAAGAAATACGGTGTATTTCCTACACTAGAGTTGTACACTCTGTTCTGCGTATAGACCACATATCTCCAGGCCTCCGACCAAAACTTCTGGGGTAGCCCTGCGTCCCACAGGATCGCAGACACAGCTTCCTGCACCGTCCTGTTCTTTCTCTCTGCGACCCCATTCTGTTGCGGAGAGTAAGGAGCGGTCAGTCTGTGGCTAATCCCCTTCTCCCTAAAGAAATCCTGTAAAGCAGAACCAGTGAATTCAGCACCTCTGTCACTTTGAAAACCACGAACTTTGGTGGAAAAGGTTACCTCAACTGCGGTGATCCAATCCCTGATCATTTTAGCCGCCTCCCCTTTCGTTTTCAGAGAGAAGGTCCAAGCAGACCTCGAAAAATCATCAATCAAAAGCAAAGAATACTTCGAACCTCCCAGTGACTCAACAGACATGGGTCCACACAAATCTGCATGAATTAATTCAAAGGGTTGCGTGGTCTGCCTCTCTGACTTTGGATATGAGCATGTCACAACTTTCGCCTGTTTACATTCATTGCAATCTAGAAATTTGTCACAAACATTAAATTTGCACCCTTGTGTCAGCTCTGGTGCTTTCTGGAGAAATCTCCAATTCAAATGAGCGAAGCGTCGGTGCCAAATATGTAAACAACCATTGTGGGGTGCTACATTCACACATTGGCCCTTCGCATCTTCGGTGTCATCCTCTCCTGTGGAAAAAGGCACATTTACAGCAAACAAATTATCTTTAGACTGCACTGTGTACACGTGTTTCCCATCCTTGCAAATTCACATTTATCACCTGCAAAAGAAATTTGAAAATTATCAATCAATAGATCATGCACACTTAACAAACAGTTAGTTAAACCGGGCACTGCATAAGCTTTGACTTCATGCTTAAGGAAAGGACAGAAGAACAGTCCTGTCTCTGTCAGCTTTTTTCTGCTTCCACCTGCAAATGTAACATACTTCTCAGTTTTTACTGTCCTGCAATTCCTCAAAAGATCAGGAGATGGCACTGACGAGTTTGAGGCACCAGAGTCTATGATTATAGTGAGAAAGTCTTGTTGTTTACATTCCTGGGTCGCCAGGGCAACAATCTCCTCACTACCCCCCTCCTTGGGGCTTCTGCAGATGTCCTTTCTGGTTGTCACGGCAACAGACTCCCCCCGGCAGGAAGACTTGCCCACGACCTTCACAGCTTCCGTAGATGCAACTCTCTCAGTTGCCATGGAGACTGGACTTGTCTCGGCGTTCCCACACAACTCTGAAGCGCTTATCTCTACTTGCTGAAGGTGGCTGACCTTGAAGCCTCTAGCACTTTTCAGCTTCCCAGGCTCCGACTCACGACGTAAACAACTCTTGGCAGCTTTTGGAGAAAGAGGCGTCTCTGAGCTTTCACTGCTCACTGCCCCCCCACTGTTCACGGGGTCTTGGGGACGTTTTCTTGCACCCCCTCTGAAGGGTAAAGGGCTCTCAACACTTGGCCTCTCTTCAGGTTCCTCACACAGACACGTTGCAGCATCCACACAGCTCCCAGGCTCAGCAAAAGCACAAGCAGCAGTGCTAGCAACAACAACAACAGTCCCTTCGCCCCCCTGTGGGGGCTCACAGCTACTCCCAGCTGTGTATCGGCAACCAAGAATGTGGCCGGCGCCATCTTGCCTCTCCCTTTCGGATGCAGCCACTTCTCGGCCCTTGCTTCCCACTCCAGCTCCACAAGCTTCTTGGAGTGCTAGCCAAGCAGCCTCTGGCTTTCTTGCACCCAGGACAACAGGCACCAGATGAGCATCCACACTTTCTGCCAAAAAAGCAAGCACACGCTTCTCCACTTCACTTTGCTCTGCAGCCCTATTAGCCTCTGCTTTCCCAGCTGCATTCTGTGTGGGGTGAATTACATTCCACAGCTGCTCCCCCACCAGCAAAAGCTCCACTTGAAAGCTCCACTGCAGCCAATTCTCCCAATTACTCCCATTGAGTCTCTCAAAGGGGATATTGAAACTCTCAAAGACTTGTCCCTGGGGCTGAGCCATTGCCTCCCTTCTGTTGGCTTTTCCCAAAGGTACTCACTCAGCCAAACTGGGACCTCCGGACGTCATGGCTCTTGGCTCCCAGCCTCCGTCAGCCTCCTCCGATCTGCCTCTTTGAAGTCTCCGGCAGTCGATCAAGCTGACGATCAGCAGATAAAACTTCAAAGCCCTTCCTCACGCTTCACGTTGACCCATAACCATGTTAAGTAAGATTTATTGCTTTACTCTTGTCCGGCACGCTCCCTGCACTCCTCTGCAGGTCGTAAAGCAATTAGCAGAATTGCACAGCGTCCGTGTATGAAAGGGCAGTCAGTAAATAGGTCCCACACGTTTCTTCTTTCCTAGTAGCACTTTATTTGCTCAAAAATAGCATATTTACAGTCCATCTGATTCAAGTTGCATTTTGCGACCTGTCTCTCTCAGCAGCTGCGTAGCAAAGCTGCTTTCACTTTTCACTCAGCTCACAGCATTCCAAGCTGCTTTCGTCACGTCCTGGCTTACTTCCCTTGTAAGCGCCTCCTCTCAGCCTCGAGACACAGAAGGTTAACCCTTCACTACACCCAACAGATACCTACCAATCCAGATGGAAAGCTACACTGCTGGAAAAGCTTAAAGGCTTTGGGATCCCACAGCAGACCCTGATAGCGACAGGCTTCGAGAAAGCTAGGACTACAATTCGCCAGCGTATCTGGGACGTAGAATTACAATGCCACATGAGTGAAATGATCAAACATCCTGCAATAAGGGACTATGGGAGAGGTTTTTCTCCAGCTAACTATCTGTCAGGTCTTCAGGTAGCCAAATACAGACGGTCTTTTACCCTCGCCAGATTCAACGTTCTCCCTTCTGCCTTACTTCAGGGCAGATTTGAGGGTAAACCATACACAGCGCGGGTCTGCCCCTGTGGCTCGTTGGAGGTTGAGACTGCTTCACATGTACTGTTACGTTGTCGTCTTTATGAGGATATACGTTTGACTTTTATTGCACCTGTTTTGCGGAAGTCCAGGAAAGAGTCGGAAAACCATGGTTTGGAACCACTGCTAGAGGACAAGAATCCCAAGACTACATTAAATGTAGCCAAATTCTGTGCGGCTGCAATTAGTCGCAGGAAGCAAGTGGTATCCCATGGTGACCAAACCCCCAAATGTTAATTGCAGGGGGCATGCTAATAATTAATTTTAATTTTTTATATTTAAATGCTTGTTATACTCATATTGTCCTCTGTATTTTTGATATATTTTTTTATGATCTGTGATGTTGTGTGTGTTGGCGCTGGTCTGTGACCGTATTAATAAATTCATTCATTCATGCAAACCTGCTGCCAGAAAAAGTTTTACTGCTGAGCATACCTGATAAGGCAGTTGAAACAAAGCTAAGAATTGGCAGCTCTCCTAGAGAAACTGAAAGGGAGGAGGTAAAGGTTGAGCATTTTTCTCCAGCTGCTAGCATGGAGCAAGGGGGAAAAGAAAGTACAACAGGGACAGGAGGAGGTAAATCTCCAGAATCAATCCACCCCAAAAGCAGTCCTGAAGGTAGCCCAGGGGGTGAGATTAATGAACCAAGGAGGTCTGCAAGAAGTAATAAAGGTCAACCTCCAGACCGTTATGGGTTCCCAGCCACCATAAACCGGGTTTGTGTAACTGAGCCAGAAAACTTTGAAGAAGTGCAAGAGTTACCTACTCTAGAGAAAGAGGCGTGGTTAAAGGCAATGCAGGCAGAGTATAACTCTCTGCTAAACAACAATGTGTTTGTACCTACAGAATTGCCTGAAGGTAAAAAGCCCATAAGCTGTAAGTGGGTTTTTAAAGTGAAAAAGCTGGCTGATGGTAGTTGTCAGAGGAAAGCCAGGTTGGTTGCAAGGGGCTTTACACAAAGGAAAATGATACATTATGATGAAGTGTTTGCCCCAACAGCAAAGGCTGAAACAGTAAAATCAGTTTTAGCAATGGCAAGTCTGAGAGGGTTAAAAGTTAATCATTTTGATGTTGCCTCAGCATATTTAAATGCTCCTATTGACGCCGAGGTGTATTTACAGCAAATACCAGGTTATGAGCTGGAAAAAGACAGCATGGTGTTAAAGCTGCAAAGGGCACTATACAGTTTACACCAAAGTGCACGTCTATGGCATGAATGCATAGACACAACTTTGAAAAAGATGGGATTCAAACAAAGCCTGGCTGATTCCTGTTTATATTCAGCAATGGTGCAAGGAAGTGTTTGTTATTTACTTTTGTATGTTGACGATATCTGTCTAATAACAACTGCACAAAAGCAAGTGTCTTGGTTTATAAACAGCCTAGGTAACAAATACAAACTGAAGTATTTGGGAGAAATTCAGAATTACTTAAGAGTAGAGGTCCAGAGAAATGAAGAGGGCGTCTACTCTCTGAGTCAGAAGGAAAAAAACGAAAAGTTACTGAAGACATATGGAATGGAGAGGGCAAATGAGGTTGACACTCCCATAACTACCCAGTACAAAAATGAACCAGAAGGACAAAAATGTGAGAATGCAACAGCATTTCATTCTCTGTTGGGTTCTCTGTTATATTTAAGTTGTTGGACAAGACCCGACATAACATTGGCAGTGCACATGTTAAGCCAAAGAAGTACAGACCCGGCTCAGAGAGATTGGGTAGCACTTAAAAGAATCCTAAGGTATCTGAAAGGCACAAAAGATTACAAACTGATGCTGGATACAGGATATGATCAGCAAGTGTAAGCATATGCTGATGCCAGCTGGGAGGACAGAGAAAATGGAAAGTCTACCACTGGCTATGCCATATATATTGGAAATGCCCTAGTTCAGTGGAAATCCCAGAAACAAACATTTGTTGCCACAAGTACTTGTGAAGCAGAGTACTCAGCCATAAGCGAATGTGTGTCACAAATAGAGTGGTTTGCTTGCCTAACAAAAGAGCTTGGAATACCTTCTGAAATGCCAATCACTGTGCTAAGTGACAACATGGCTGCACAACAGCTTCCTAACCAACAGAACTTTAAGAGCAAGAGTAAACATATTGCTATAAGATACGGAAATGTGAAAAATGCTTTGGAAAGAAATGTGTTAAAGGTACAGCACTGTAACACAAAATGTAATATGGCAGATTTGTATACAAATGTTTGGATGCTCCTAAATTTCAAGACTTAAGAGAATTATTAGGTCTCAAGCCTTTGACTTAAGGAGGAGTGTTGGGATTCGCAGGATACTGAGTAAGTCTGCAGGCTTCAACAGGATGATGCAATACTCTGTGAAGTGCTGGGTCAGAGTGACTCAGCAGGAGTGTGATTAATGTGATTGGCTATCACCTGTTTTAAAAAGGAAAGCCTGTTCAACAGTAACTGTGGTTGTGGTGGTTGTGCTGTGGTATGGTGGTGCTGTGGTGGAGAGTATTTGTTTGCCTTAAGGAGCAGGTACTCTGTATGGACTGTTTTTGTAAATACCTGTATATAGCTCACATTAAAAAGACTGCACTGGAAAACGCTGGGACTCTGAGCGTTTCTGCTAAAAGCGCCGCGAGGAATTCGCGACACAAACAACTAAACTTCTTAATTTTTAATATTTTTTTCTGTGCCAATATACAATTGTGGTTGGAGAATCCCAGCTGGGTGGGTGGGCGGGGTCTAAATATAATCAGAATCAGAATCATTACAATGTCACACAAGATCCTCAATTTATTCTCAGGAATAAGAAGTGATGACCCATGTGTATTAGAAAATTTGCAAGCTCTATTTTTCCTGGATACATGCTATGCATATTACATACTACATTGTTTTTTTTTTTTTTGTTTAAATCGGGTGCTCAGCTTCTTCTACCATTGCAAGGAAATAGCCTCCTATCCTGAGCAGTACTGAGTGTCCAGCCAAGCAGTGGACTGGGATGCGGGCCTCACTGGAGTCCCTTGGGCACGCCCATTGTGCAGAACCTGCCTGGCCAGAGCCCCCTCTGACAGCAGACACCATGGGGGGGGGGAGAGATCTGCTCGGTGGTGAAGTGCTCCCACTTTGCATGCCAAAGGCTCCAGGTTCAATCCCTGGCACCCCCACCCCCCCTTAAAAGGACCCTTGGCCGGAGAGCTGGTGCCAGCACAGCAGACAATACCGGTGGGTTAGATGGACACCAGTGTCCGCCAGATTCTTCTGTTCTGTGCCTTGGCGGAGCAGGTGTGATGAAACCTTGGGCCTCACCCCGGAGGTTTCTGAGCTACAATTCCCCTCAGCCCCAGCTGATGGTGGTTGATGGGAGTTGTAGTCCAAAATATTTCTTTGTTTGCATTTGTACCCCACCTCGTTCTCCAAGGAGCTTAACGTGGCAGAGGTACAGGGTTCTCCCTTCCCGATTGAATCCCATCGCAGCACTCTCTAGCAATACCATTGCAGTGCCTTTGAGTGCATGCAGAGTGCCCATACCCTGTGATGCCTTGCGACTGGCCTTCGCGTGGCTTTATCCACCAGGGGTCGCCGCGAGGGGCGGAGAAGGGCTATAGTTCAGAAGGTCCCAGGCTTAGTCCCCAGGGACATCTCCAGCAAGCAGGGCTGGGAGAAGACTATGAGGAGATGCTGCCAGTCAGTGGAGACAATTCCGAGCTCTATAGACCAGGAGTCTCTGACTTGGCAAAAGGCAACTGCCCCACGTTCTTCTGTTCTTCTATTATTCTGCGTGGAGCAAATGGGCACACGAAAAAGGGAGCGAAAGAGAAGGAGGGGCACACATTTCAACACGACACCCTGGTCGGGTGCTATTTATTCATTCATTCAGTGCATTTATATCCCCTCTTTTCCTCGGAGGAGCTCAATGTGACATCCACGTGGCGTCCAGAGTGGCGCAATCTAATCCCAACGACAACCCTGTGAGGTAGGCTAGAGTGACAAGCAGTGACTGGCCCGGGGGGGGGGCAACTTGTATGAAATATTGTGGGAGGGCAGGTAAGCCCCTTCCCGCATAATCGACTGTCCCACCCAAATATTTTATTAGGGGGTGGCGAAAGGGACCTCGACCCCTAGGAGTTGGCTTCCATGGACTGGCCTCTAATGCCACACATAGGGAGCTTCGAGGCCGAGTGGGAGGATTTGTTTTTTTAAAAAAAAAAAATATTTATTGGGGTTTACAATAGAAATAAATATAATAAACAGTGTAACATATATCTTAACATAATTTCACATTTTCTTTGGACTTCCTCACATCTCCCGCTCCCACTTTCATCGTTGTAACATTTTGCCAGCAATTTATTATCTTATTTGCATTCTTATGTCCCATCTGTATATTTATAATCTTATAATTCTCAGAAAGGTTTATATTTTCTCAATTTCACTTATTATCTTAAATCATCTAATTTAGTGGTGCTCAATTATTTGTGATCTAGCATCCTGCTTAACATTCACTCAAATTACAATGTTTTTGTAAATAATTCTTAAATTTCTTCCAATCCTCCTCCATCTTCTCTTCTCCCAGGTCACGGATTCTGCCGGTCATCTCGGCCAGTTCCATATAGTCTATCAGTTGCATCTGCCATTCTTCCAGTGTGGGTAGATCTTGAGTTTTCCAGTGCTTTGCGAGAAGTATCCTTGCTGCTGTTGTTGCATACATAAAAAATGTCCGGTCCTTCTTTACCACCCCTTGGCCGACAATGCCCAAAAGAAAGGCCTCTGGTTTCTTAGTGAAGGTATACTTAAATACCTTTTTCAGTTCATTATAGATCATTTCCCAGAACGCCTTCACTTTAGGGCAGGTCCACCAGAGGTGGAAGAATGTTCCTTCACTCTCTTTACATTTCCAGCACTTATTATCAGACAGGTGGTATATTTTTGCAAGTTTGACTGGGGTCATATACCATCTATATATCATTTTCATTACATTTTCTTTCAAAGCATTACATGCAGTAAAGTTCAACCCAGTACTCCACAACCTTTCCCAGTCCTCAAACATGATATTATGCCCAATGTCCTGCGCCCACCTTATCATAGCCGATTTAACCATTTCATCTTGTGTATTCCATTTTAACAGCAAGTTATACATTCTTGAAAGTACCTTAGACTTTGGTTCTAACAGTTCTGTTTCTAGTTTCGATTTCTCCACCTGGAACCCTAGTTTCTTGTCATTTTTAAAAACTTCTTTAATCTGAGCGTAATGTAACCAGTCTCGCACTTTATCCTTCATTTTCTCCAAACTCTGCAATTTCCAGTTGTCTCCATCTTTTTCTAGTATTTCCCAATATTTTGGCCATTTAGCCTCCATATTGGGTCTTTTTCGGGCCTTAGCTTCCAAAGGTGAAAGCCACCTTGGAGTTTTATTTTCCAACAAGTCTTTATATTTTGTCCAGACATTAAACAGTGATTTTCTGACAATATGGTTCTTAAAGGCCTTATTTGCTTTAACCTTGTCATACCATAAGTATGCATGCCATCCAAAAGTATTGTTAAACCCTTCCAAGTCCAACACGTCAGTGTCCTCAAGAAGTAGCCAGTCTTTTAGCCAGCAGAACGCTGCGGCCTCATAGTACAACTTTAAGTCTGGCAGGGCAAAGCCCCCTCTTTCTTTCGCATCAGTTAATATCATAAACTTAATTCTGGGCTTTTTGCCCTGCCAGACAAATTTAGAAATATCTCTCTGCCACTTCTGAAAGCACTCCGTTCTGTCCAAAACCTGAAGTGTTTGAAACAAAAACAACATCTTTGGCAATACATTCATCTTGATAGCAGCAATTCGGCCTAACAAAGAAAGTTTCAATTTTGTCCAACTGTCTAAGTCTCTCTTAATTTCTGCCCAGCACTTTTCATAATTGTCCTTAAATAGACTTAGATTTTTTGCTGTTATGTTTACCCCTAGGTATTTTACTTTTTTAACCACATTTAGTTCTGTCTCTTTCTGAAACCGTTCTGACTCTGTGTCTGTCAAATTTTTCCCCCAAACCTTAGTTTTCTGTTTATTTAATTTGAATCCCGCCACCCGACCAAAGTCATGAATCAGTTGTAATACTTTTTTCGTACTAGACTCTGGCTCCTGCAAGGTCAAAACCAGGTCATCTGCAAAGGCTTTTAGTTTATATTGTTTCTGTCCGACCTGAATTCCTTCCACCAACTGGTCCCCTCTGATCATATTCAATAGCACTTCCAGAACCGAAATAAATAACAAAGGGGAAATAGGGCAACCTTGTCGTGTTCCTTTTTCAATTTTAAACTCTTCTGTAACCACATTGTTAACTATCAGTTTAGATTTCTGCTCTGAATATATCGCCTCAATCCCATTCTCAAAACCCCGTCCCACTCCCATTTCTTTTAAATTTCCCATCATAAATTTCCAGGAAATGTTGTCAAAGGCCTTCTCCGCGTCTATAAAAATTAAAACTGCTTTTGTATTTATATCTGTTTGCAAAAGTTCCAGAATGTCAATAATGTTCCTCGTATTAGCAAACAAGTGTCTGCCTGGGAGAAAGCCTGCCTGGTCCTTGTGAATTACTTCATTTAAAACTTTTTTAAGTCTACTTGCCAAAATGTCTGCAAATATTTTGTAATCCACATTTAGAAGAGAGATGGGACGATAGTTCTTAAGTTGTGTCTTTTCAGCTTCCGACTTTGGTATCAATGTGATAAACGCTTCCTTCCACGACTCCGGTGCCCTCTTCCCCTCCATAATTTCATTGCTGACCTCCATCAAAGGTTGTATCAAATAATCTTTTAATGTCTTATAGTACTTGGAGGTCAGCCCATCTGGCCCTGGAGATTTGCCCAATTGCATGTTCTGAATGGCCTGTTCAATCTCTTGTCGTGTTATTTTGCAGTTCAGGATTGTCCTATTTTCTTGTGACAATTTTGGTAATCCATTTTTTGCCAAAAATTGTTTAATCTCAGCCTCGTCTTGCGGCCCTTGAGTGTATAATTTTTTTAAATATCTCTGGAAACACTTTCTAATGTCCACAGGATTCTGGATATTTCTTCCTTCAATCTCTAAATTTGTAACCGTATTTAATCTTTGTCTTCTCTTCAACTGCCAAGCTAGCAGTTTTCCACATTTATTCGCCGACTCAAACGTTTTTTGTTTCATTAATTTGACCTTCCACTCTATTTCCTGGTTTATCAATTTAGAATATTGTGCTTGATAGAGTTTGATTTCTCTCAGAGTTGGCTGTGACTTCGGGTTTAATCTTAACTTCTTCTCTAATTCTTTTATTCTGTCCAGAATCTTGTCTTTTTTCTCATTTTGTGTCCTTTTCTTTACTGCATTCTGTTGTATCAAGAATCCCCTCATAACGGCTTTGCTTGCGTCCCAGACGATTCTTTTTTCCACCATGGTGTTCATATTTATCTCGAAATAGTCCTTCAACGCTTTTTGGGCCTTCTTGGTAATTTCCTGATCTCTAAGCAAGTTGTCATTCATCTTCCATCTAAAAGAGCCGGTTGGTAACAGTGTCATGTCCATCTTTACTGCATTATGGTCGGAGCAGGTCTTTGGGCAGATTTCCACTTTTCTAGCCTTAGGTGCCAGGCCTCTAGATATCCATATTTGGTCGATTCTTGTCCATGTCAGTTGGGCTTCAGAAAAGAATGTTCCCTCTCTTCCCAGGGGGTTCTTTGTCCTCCAGATGTCAATCAAATCCATATTGTCTGTCATTTCAAAAAAAGTTTTAGGTAGTCTGCCGTCTTTTGTGACATTTTGACTTTGTGACTTGTCCATGTTGGTTGATACGACCCCATTCATGTCTCCCATCATAATGATGTTGTTATAGTCCAGATAATCCAGCATAGTCTCATGCAACTTCTTGTAGAATTCCGATTTCCCTTCATTTGGTGCATAAATTCCTAATATCAAAAGTTTCTCTCCTTGGTGTTGTATCTCAAT
Source organism: Podarcis pityusensis (assembly GCF_964106645.2). NCBI lineage: Eukaryota > Metazoa > Chordata > Lepidosauria > Squamata > Lacertidae > Podarcis > Podarcis pityusensis. The sequence continues at coordinate 6,365,111 of NC_138045.1, forward strand.
TGCCAAAATTCTTCCATGTTCATCTTTAAATAAGAATTTGGGTGACAGGCTCTCTTTCGCATATATCACCACACCTCTCTTCTTTACTCTGTCCGAAGATATAAATTCCTGGCCCAATCTTTTGTTTATTAACACTTTTCTGTGGAGCCTTGTCACATGTGTTTCCTGTAAACAGATAATGTCCAGTTGTTCTTTTTTTAATATATGAAATATTTTCTTCCTTTTTTCCGGAATGTTACAGCCATTTATATTCCAGCTCAAAAGTTGCAGAGACATCCTGAATAAATCTGATTATTTTTCTAGGGGTGGTATCTTATTCACTGGATCTTCAGGTTCCACAGGTGCCGGTACTGCCGGTGCTCCAGGCCCAAAAGGTAGTTCAATTCCTTTTTGGAGGTCCTCTTCGTATGTAGACAGAAATTTGTCTTTCTCTTCCGGTGTTCTAATTTTGACCTTCTTCCCTCTAAAGGTAAAGGATATTCCTTGGGGGAATTCCCACCTGAAAGCAATTGAGTTGCTCCTTAATAATTTAACAAGTTCAGAGTAGGCGGATCTAAGGTCCAGCAGTTGTCTAGGAATATCTTTGTAGATTTCAATTCTTCTGTCCAGAATGTCCAGTGACTTTCCGTAATGTAGGCCCAAAATCTTATCCCTTTCCTCCTTTGATCTCAATGTTATCAGGCAATCTCTGGGCCTCTCCTTCTTTGTAAATCTTCCAAGCCTGAAAGCTGACACAATTTTAAAGTCCTTTTCCTCTAAGTTCCAAAACTTGGAGAATTCTTTAGTTAAAAACTCAGCTAGGTTGCCTTCTTCTGCTTCTTGTAGCGACCTAATCCTTAAATTATTCTCACGATTTCGCAGTTCTATCATAGAGAGATAAATCTGATGTTCCCCTACTTGTTTGGTGAGTGGTCTTACCTCTTGTTCTAAGTTTTCTAGTTTTTGACTAGTGTCCTCAGCCAATTTCCGATTTTCTGCTGTGGCCTCCGTCAACTGTCCAATTGCCTGTGTGTTCTGTGCAACTTGTCCAGTTAATTTATTTAAGCATTCTGTATTTTGATCAATCTTAGCTGTTTGCTCATCTGCTTTCTTATCCAAAGCTTCCAATTTTTCATAAATTTTCTCTAAAATAGAAGCAGATGATCCTGAGGCCATATCTTCCAATTGTAACTGCTCTATTTCTCCCTCCTTTGCCTATGGCAGAACGGCTTCTTCTACTTCTGAAGGCAGAGTAGGTACAGATGATCTGCGTATCTGCGAGGCTGAGGTTAGGGTTGTCAAAGTTGTTTGTCTAGTTCTTCCTCTTCTTCTTGTGCCACTCATTCCAACGTTATCTAACAGTCAAGGTCACGCTGAGTTATTCCCATGGGAAAAGAGAGGCCCAGAGAGAACAAGCGGCCGGGAAATAGAAAGTAAATGTAAAGTCACTGTTTTAAATCTCCAATCCTCTAGAGGGAGCTTAAGATGTCTTTAGAGAAGAATTCTAATGTAATTAAAGTCTAATTTAATATCCAAGAACCTTCAAATCCAAATATTTAGCAGAGTTGATGTTAACAGTCACTTTGTTTCAAACAGTGCTTACTGGTCTTCAAAAGATGTTTCAAAATAGCAGGTCCAAATACCCTCAGATTGTTACAGGTTCTGATACACAATAGCCAAATCTGCAAAACTGACAGCTCAGTCTCTCAAAGAGCACAGGCAGCTCCGGACCCTGGGTTTCTCCTTCCAATTGTAATTCCAATAGAAGAAGGGTAAATCAAATGCAAATAAATAGTTCCAAATCATAAACTTAAGGTCTTTACTTTATATAGCAGATTCAGTGGGTGCTCTGATCAATAAGATTGAAAGTTCTTTTTAAGCCTCCACTCCTCCAGCTCTTTGCTTTTTAAAGTTCAATGGCAGCGGAAGACGGACTTCCTGTTTCCACGTCTCTCCGCTTTCAGCCAAGTTCAATATTTTAATTTCAGCTTTTAGTCTCAAATTTGAAGTATTTCAGTCTTTACTCACGAATAAGTTGTTGTTTTCTTCCGGATCCAAAATTTACAGGAAAAGGGATCAGCGCTCACCGGCAGCAGCAGCGCGGCTTCGCTCCGCAGATCGCGAAACGGCTCACAGCGCCGCAACCCCCCTCCACGTTCCGGAGCCCCTTACGGTGTTCCTTTGCCGCTTAGGGGGTCGCTTCTGGCGCCCACCGAGCCTCAGGACCACAGGCTCTTGCTGCCTGTGGGTTTCCGACGTGGGTCTCCGCTTCGCCGTAGCGGACGACCCTTTTCTGCGGAGCCTCCTCCTCGCTAGTGGAAGAGGACCGCCATTGCCGTTCGTGCCGCCCCCGGAAGTCCCGAGTGGGAGGATTTGAACCCAGGTCTCTCCCAGGTCCTAGTCTGACAAACTAATCACTATGCCACCCCGGATCTCTTAAAAAGAGCTCCTTCAACAACGGAGGCCAAAAGGCAACATGAAAGTGTAGTGATTTGGGAGGACTAGAGGAAAGGGAGGGGGCGCTGACACCAGACGCTCTTAAAGGGCTCAAAAGAAGAGGAAGGATGTGCGCGAGAGCAGGAGTGACGCGAGGAATCAGGGCATCATTGGCATTGCGCATTATTGCGCAGGGGTGCACGCAGACATCGATGCACGCAGCCTCAAGCGCTTCTGGTTCACTCTTCGGCAACCGATCCCGAGCGATCATTGGCTGCTGGAGACGCGGGGAGGTGGAGATAACAGAGGCCGGAAACATCTTTGCTAGCGGCACCGAGGAAACTCAGCGGTAGGCAGAGAACTTCCCAAGGTGGCAGAGAGGGGGAGCCCACGGCCATGTTGGCTGCCAGTCCGGCGAGCGACGGGCCACGGGGGGTCGACCACACCTGAACTCCCCATTCTCATTTCCCGTCAACCGGCTTGCAGGAATTGGTGGGACTTTGCTGGGAGGTCCCTTCCCCAGCTTTCTGAATGATTTAATTTGTAACGCACTGCCTTTCTGGCCAAGGAACCCAAGGCGCCTCACCATTTTTGAATGCAGAAACCAATAAATTACACAGCATAAACCAAGAAGTTCTCGCTGAAGTAGGAACCAGACCGAGGTGAGGAGTTGAGTTTTGGCGCGCCTCTTCCGCTCCAGATGTGGTCCCCAGGCTCCAGCAGCCTCTGGAGAGCCGCAGGCCCCTCATCCCCAGCGCTCCGAGCTTGGGGAGGGCTGTTGCGCCAGCAACCTGCTTCCAAGATGCATCTGGAGGATGGTCTTATAAGAATTTGAAGGTCATAGATAGGTCATAAATGTTCATAAATGGACCAAGCAAACACGTGCATAAATATAGAAACCACATGTCTGGAGCAGCACAGGAATACAGTCCTGAAACCATTTTGACTCCCAAACTGACCAAATGTTTCTCTCCAAGGAGGGAGAGGGAACCTTCCCATTGTCCCAGGAATTAAGTGATTACCATCTCAGAGGACTGGCCAGGTTCCCCAGGTAATCCAATCAAGTGACCATTAACAGGTAAACTGCCAGACAGGAGATAAACAACGCACTCAGATTTCTGTTGTGGACCGCCTTTTCTATGATGTAGGTGTGATGTATCTGGGGGTGGTCTTGGGCTACACCCCTTCTGTGATGTATGTATGATGTTTCTGGGGGTGGTCTTGGACTCCAGGGCGGGCAATTTAAAATGTCTATATAAGGGTGGGCACACCTTTGTTGTGGGCCTTCCTCCTGCGTGTGAGGGGAGCACCCTGTTGCAACAGCTTTAATAAAGATCAGGCTTACTAGCTGCTTTGCTTCTCAATATTCTCTGGTTGACCTCTGTTATCTACTTAGTTGCAAATGAAGCACATTTCAGTTATTATAGAAACCGGTGTTTCCATGCATGCTTGTTCAGGAACTCTGTGAACTAGACAACTGCTGTTTTAAACTGGCCCTTTTTCTGGCAGGTTAAACGATTGAAGTTGACTTGATTAACTTCATCCTCCAACTACCCTTCTAAGCAACCAGAGCAATTACAAAAAAAAGGCTCTCCAACCGTGCGCTATCCCTATCTGCAAGCAAGCTCTCCCACAAAGTGTTCTATGAGAAACATGAGCCAAATAGCCGAGGAGACAGTTTTTTAGCTGCCTGTCATTCATACACTTTATACTGAAAGGATTTCAGGGACAGATGCTCTTTTTCTGCATGGAGGGTGGGGGTTTCCAAAGGAGCCCTATTCAGACCTGCATTCATGGCTTATGAGTCGTAGCCGTGTGACAACTGCACCTCATGCTGATGTGTTGAAGGGCTGATGTTGCACTTCCAGGTAGAAGAGCTCGTTGGCATTAGTTTAGGCTCTGTGTCAATTGACTTTGTGACATGATGGGGGGGGGGGAGTTCTTATTTTTAGAGTATTTACCTGCAACCTATTATGTGGGAATCTCAAGGTACTTTACAACTAGGTCCGAAAATAGGCATACATTGAAATGCAGCAGAATAAACAGGCCTACAGTAAAAAAATATCCTTCAAAGCCCATATTGGCTGGCAGCAGCATCCCCCCAAGTCCATGATGGATAAACACTTTCCCCACACGGAGCAGAATTGCACCCATGTTGGCAAAGGCCTCCTTTCTAGAAGGGGGAGCAGAGGCTGCCCCCACCCACTGCTCTCTTCTCCCAGGCATCTGAAGAGACAAACGGCTCCCCTTCTCTACCTGTGTGCCACAAGCCTGAATTGCAAGACAGTTCCCACTTTGGGGCAACAGGGAACAAACATGCAGAGGACGAGTTCTGAGGCTCCCCCAACAAAGCCATTTCCCTGGGCCCACCTGCCAGCCTGCTGCTGGCTGGCTGCCCACCCACAAGAAAACGGCACGATTCTCCCCACCACCAGGACATAACAAGAAGATGGGCAGTATAACATAGGACTTCCTAACTTGTGAGTTCTGATGAGCCGCTGCTGCTTCCCCAGTTTAAAGGATGGCGGGCTCAGGTGAGCCATTAAGCTAGAAGCTGCCTTTCGGAAATGTGGCACGCAGGAGGAAAAGGACCGACCCCGGGATGGGCTGTCTGCCTTCCTTTTGCCTTCCACCTCACGACATCCTTCCCCAGCCTGGTGCACTCCAGGTGTTCTGGGGCTCCATCTCTCACCAGGCCCAGGCGGTATGGCCAGGGGTCAGGGATGGGGGCAGTTGTCCAAACCAGCTGGAGAGACTCAAGGAGGGCATTACAGCCTCAAAGCCCTTTCCCTACCTCTCAATCTGGACTTACCTGGCCTTGCCCCTGGCCGCCTTTAGCCAGATCAGCTGTGCTTGGAGCTGGGACAGACCCCTCTGGAGACTTAGAGGTAGAGGAAACAGCCTGGGTCCCCTGGAGAGCACTCTCAAAGGAGATGCCCTCAAAGCTGATCATACTTTTCCTACTCCCAGACTGCAGGCTAGAGAACGTCACTGCACACTGGTGACCCATTCCCTGGGTGGTGCACTGGGAAGAAGAAACCTCATCCAGAGATGGGAGGGAAGCACTTTGGCCAGTGCCATGGGGCCTTTCTTTGGAAAGCTGCTCGGGGACCTGCAATGGAGCACTGCCCAAGGAGGAGGAAATGTGGGAGGCCTGCTGGGAAGGCTGCTGGGACCCCGACTCTTCCTGGCTAAGGGAAGCAGCTCTTCCAGTGGTATCTCTGGGAACAGAGGGCATCGAAGTGAGCTGGAAATGAGAAGGCTCAGCCAGGTGGGAGCCGGAGGTCTCTGTGGTCGCACCCAGGGATTCGTAGGGCGAACTTTTCTTCTCCATTCTGTGGACACGAAGGCAAGTCTTCTGACCACTGTACCAGCTGGTTTCAAAGGCTATTTTTTATGAAAGCTTGAAAAACAAAGAAAACACAATATACAGAAATCAGCGTCAGAGATCAAGCATTTTGAAAACATAAAAATGAAAAGAAACAGAAGACGAAAAGCTTTCTTCTTTGTTGCAAAGTAATTCCCAAGAATAAGCCCAGAGTAGGTAGGCCTTTTTACTCCCGGGGAAATCACCAGCAATCACCAGCAATTGCTAAGGAAATCCAAAACAGTCACATTTGACTTCAAAAGAGGAGACTTCCTCAAAATGAGGGATTGGGTAAAAAGGCAGTTGAAGGGGGAAAGTCAAGGATGGTGAGCCCTTCTGTGCTCCAGAGGGCCTGGGTGGCCTCATTTCCCTCTTGTTCTGAGCACTGCAGGGGGAGGCAAACATGTCCTTCCTGGGGGCTGGTCCCTCCCCGCCCTGTTCCTGGAGGGCAGCAGGAGGAGGGGGCTGCTGCAGCTGCCTCCTTTGGGGGCATGGCTCACCTTGCCTGCTCCTGCCCTCCTCCAACACAGACAACCTTACCTGCCTCAGCCATCCATGGGGGCTTGAGAGTGTGTGAGCAGACTTTGCCATGGGAGGAGGCAGGCCTTGCAGAGGAGGAATGCTGGGGGCAGGCATTCAAACTCAGCCCTGAAGCTCACTGGGTGACCCTGGGCCAGGCACTCACGCTCAGCCTAACCTACCTCAAAGGGTTGTTGTGAGGATAAAATGGGGGGGGGGGAGAACTCTGCACACCAACTGGACCTCCTTGCAGGAAATGGGGGCTATAAATGTAATTGTGTCATTTGTACCCCACCCACCTCACTGGGTTTCCCCAGCCTCTCTGGGCGGCTTCCAATGTAGCACCCTGCTTGTGGTTAACGCTTAGCTGGAATGAAATATTCAACGCAGCAATAGAGAAATTAAAATAATAATTTATTTGTCAGACAAATAAATGAGAGACACAGTGGTATATGGATACCAAAGCTCTGCCCACTCCAGCCCTGATGGCCAGCACTTATATTCCCTCAGCCCAGCCCCCTTGCTCCTCCTTTGGCTGCCTCTGTCCAATCAGCCTGGTTGAAATTCCTATTGGCTGTTTGCTAGAACCAAACTTAAAAGATACACCCATTTCCTATTACCTTTTATGGGAGACAAAGAGCTATATTTCCTTCTATCCATAAATGGCAAACAAGTAGCCATATATCTTACATTTGCCTCAACCAGGCACCTTAATTACCAGATAACCTTTGGCCCCTGTTGCCCTATTCACTGCAAAACAGATGGCTAAAGCAGATGGTGCATGGTTTTTAATTTTTATCTTAAAGAGATCTTGGGTTCACCTTCTCACACACCATCAATGAAATAAGAATCTAACATAAGAATCTAACATTTCTTACTCTCTAAATCCTTTGCATAATTACATTTAAGCCAATATATTTCATACATTAACATACATAGCTTTTTAGAAGGAAAGGAACTTAGTAAAAGGAACTTAGTAAAAGCTAAGTTCTCTAAGTTCTCTGAAGCTTCAAAGCAGCTTCGGAGAGAAGCCTCTTTCCCTAGCCATCTGCTGTTTCTAAAAGCAACTTCTTCAATTTACCCTTTAACCTTATGAAAATATGGCTCGAGTCTTCTGTTAAACAATAAATTTCACTATTTACCAACTCTTAACTGTGTTTTTGCAGCTTGATTGTATTCTGTAATTTGTATGGTCAGTGTGACTTTTTGCTCCCAGCCTGTAATTTCCTTTTACAACCCTGAAATACTGCTATAGATCAGTGGGGCCCTTGAACAGGAAGATAAACAGCTGCCAGAGTATTCAGCTGGTTTCTGCCTGGCATGAGAGATACAAACATTTACAAATATATATTTTTTAAGCTCATTTTAAAATGCAGGTCTTCATCAGATGCCTCACCAACACATATTACAACAACAAACATTCAAAGCCTCCCTATAAAGGGCTGCCTTCCAGAGGTTTGATAGTTGCTCATCTCCTTGTCACCTGTAGGGAGGGCGTTCCACAGAGAGGCTGCCACCACCGAGAAGGCCCTCCCTCTGCCTGGTTCCCTGCAACCTCGCTTCTCGCCGGGAGGGAACCAACAGAAGACCCTCGGAGGAGGACCTCCGGGCCGAATGATGGGGGTGGAGATGCTCCTTCAGGTATACTGCGCTGAGCTTCCTGACCTAACATTTGCCTCGCTTAACATAATTAATTAGTAAGTGAAGTTTTCCTCTTCCATTCAAGCAGTACAGGAAGTAAGAACGTGCAAAAAGGAGTACTACTTCTAGAATTCCCAACTCCTGACATAAAACAGTACAAAGGTTGCCTTTTCTTGACCATCGATCACCGGCGCAAAGTCCCCACGCCACCCCCTATTGTGCTTCAATACAGCCCCATCGGTCAGCCCGGACACTGAGGTCCAGTGCTGAGGGCCTTCTGACTGATGTTTTAATATTTTCCTGGAAGCCGCCCCGAGTGGCTAGGGAAACCCAGCCAGATGAGCGGGGTAGAAATAATAAAAATTATTATTATTAAATCATTGTACGTGTTAGAAACAGATTTTGAAGGGGCAGTCATTTCTGGCAATGCCAAATGAAGCTACTGACCCATTTCTAAGTCCTAAAATCCACAATTTCTCTGAATGCCTGAAAAACCCAGTGGTGCAGGACCTCCTAGCATGGCATCTGCTGGGGAACATTTCCTAGCACTTGGCTGGGAGCTGCTGCAGCGCTATGATCAGGAAAGGCTTTCTGTATATCGGTAAGTCCCAACAGTTGAATAGGAACCTTCAAAAACAATGTATGTATTTGTATATCATGTTTTAAGCTATTTCACATGTCCACCAAGCACGAGAAAATCTCCCTTCATCTTCTTGACATTTCCAACAAATATTTGGTATGTTTTCATGTATTCTAAATAACTTCTCAGGAGTTAGATACCAACAATACTTAAATATATATATATTTAAAAGTCTATTTTAAGTCATAACTCAATGTATATTTTAACTCTTTAGTCCACATATGTTACCACTATTCCAACTGTACAATATAACAAAAAAAAAAAAAGAAAATCCTGCCTCTTTAATCATGCACTTTTTAATCTGTTCCTCTTCCATTTAGGATTTCAACAAAAGTTTGTACATTTTTGATATCACATGATGTGCACAATTGTATCTCAAAACCGGTCTTCCACTCTTCCATACCCCAAGTCTTCATTTCCAACTAGAATCTCTCAATCAATCAATCAATCAATCATTTATTTATTTGTATGTTGCCTTTCCAAATTTCAAACCATGTGCAAGGCAGCTTACAAAAAAAAAAAAAAAATTAGATAACTGCAAACATAACAAAACTAGTCATAAACAATGAACAAAATATCAAAAAGTACACAACGAAATTGAAAAAAAATCCACATGAATAATAAGATTCCACTTAAATCATATAATCCAAACTAAAGAGATAAAAAATTAACATCAGCAACAGCACCCCCCCCCCCGGAAAAAGAACCCATAAACAACACCCCAACCTGCTTTTATTAAGTGTAACAGAGAAACCCCTTGTTTAAATTTTACAATCTCCCTGTTTCCACTTTAAGAACTCTCAATAGATTAACCATTTCTCTTTATCCGTCCCCCTTTTGTCTATAAAAAGTGTCTTCTGGTGAAACCCAAAATAGAGTCTTTGTGTATAAACTAACTTTATATCTATTTTCAGATTCTTAATACGCCACACATATCTAATACAGTGGTTCTCAAGGTGCGCATTTACTCTGACTTGATCTACCACAAATATCCAAGCCATCTAACCCTGAAATCCTAACCTTCTAATTCCAAGTCTCTTCTTTCTCAATATCCCCATTCCGTTAACCGCACCAAGCAACAAGCTGTAAAATGCAAGTTTAAAACGCAAGTTTTCCTTTGCATCTCGCAGAACTTTAAATGTATTTCGTGGTTTTTTCACCTGTCCTCCAAACTTCGGTCTTTTTGCCATCCTTTAAATGGGAAATCAGTAGTCAAGCCATACTTTTTGGCAAAACGTTCGTCTGGATCCCGGAAGTCCTACCTGAGAAGAACAATGGGAGTGTCCGCTAGCGCCAGCCACTTCTCCTTCTGCAACCAGCGCCACCCGAATTCCCACCTGGGATGAGCCACTTGGCGCACTTAACTGAGCTGCCGGAGAAAGACTGGGGTGGGCGGCAAGTGGGAGGGGGAAGTCGTGCGCTTCTGTCCCGTCAGAAAAGTGCTGCTCCTCCCCGGAGGCAGCCTGCTTGCAGACAAGGGGGCTGGGCTGCCTCAAAGCCCATCAAGGCCACAGGCTGCTAGCATGACTCATCCCGGCTTTATCATCTGAGGGGAAAGGGTACGTGGTCTTAAATGCTGGCCTTGGCAACTTGGCTGAGCTACCTTGGGCCAGTTCTTGGGCCAGTCCTTGGGCCAGCTTAGCCTCCCTCACAGAGGGTTGTTCTGGAAATACACTCAGGAAAACACCCGAGGCATGTAGAAGAAGAACGAAGAGAGTCTGGAAAGGGGGGTGGGGAGCGCTCCCACCCCAGCCGCTCCAGGATGGGAAGTGCGTCCCGGGGGAAGCGGGATTCAGGCGGAGGAGGACGTCGGGTTGGGTGGGGGTTGCCAGGAGCAGCACGATGCCCCTCCAACCCCCGGCTTCCACTCTCCAGGCAGGCCCCCAACGTGGCCAGCTGGCAAGGGCTCTTTCTTACTCCAGCCTTGGCATGCAGATCCTATTGGGATACTGCCAGGGAGACACAGTCCATCATGGCCCCACAAGCCGGCTGCCAGACGTCCCATCGATCTCCCGTAGATACAGTATCAGCAATTAGCGACACGAGCTCCAGAAATAGCCTGCCACATTCTCTTTTTTTTTTTTTAAATGATATTTATTCCAAATTTAAAATTACAAGAAAGAAAAGAAAAGCCATACAAAATAAAATAAACATATAACAAAAAACAGACAATAAGAAAAACTTAACAAAAAATATGAAAATACATTACATTAAGATAAAGCAAAAAACAGATTAAACCTTTACCTAACCTTTTTTTCCTTTTACTTATTTCCATGACCTCCTCTCACCTCCCAGCTTTGTATTCTAGTTTAAATCGTATTTCCAGCAGATCCTTCTAACCTTCTTTTCATTTACTTATTTTAACATTCAATAATATAATTAATCCTCCTCTATCCCATCAATTTCTATACTTCATTTTTACTTAATCCATTATATCATATCTGCCAAAACGACCTAATATTCTTTTTCCAACCTCTTTCTAACATTCTTTTATGTTGCAATATTTTTGAAGATATATTTTAAATTTTTTCCAATCTTCTTCCATCGACCCTTCTCCCTGGTCTCGAATTCTGCCGGTCATCTCAGCCAATTCCATATAGTCCATCACTTTCATCTGCCATTCTTCTCGGGTAGGCAATTCTTGTGTCTTCCAGTATTTCCCAATGAGTATTCTTGCTGCTGCTGTCGCATACATGAAAAAAGTTCTATCTTCCCTTCGCACCAATTGGCCGACCATGCCCAAGAGGAAGGCCTCTGGTTTCTTTAGAAAAGTATATTTCAATACCTTTTTTAATTCATTATATATCATTTCCCAGAAGGCCTTGATCTTTGGGCACGTCCACCAAAGGTGAAAGAAAGTACCTTCATTTTCTTTACATTTCCAACATTTATTATCGGGCAAATGATAGATTTTTGCTAGCTTGACTGGGGTTAAGTACCACCTATAAATCATTTTCATTATATTTTCTCTTAAGGCATTACAAGCCGTAAATTTCATACCTGTAGTCCATAACCGTTCCCAGTCAGCAAACATAATATTATGTCCAAAATCTTGTGCCCATTTAATCATAACAGATTTAACCATTTCATCCTGTGTATTCCATTTCAGCAACAAATTTTACATTCTTGACAGATTCTTAGTTTTAGACTCTAACAATTCAGTTTCCAATTTAGATTTTTCCTCCTGGAAACCAATCTTTTTATCTAAGTTAAAAGCCTCCCTTATTTGATAATAATGAAGCCAGTCTCGAACTTTAGTTTTTAGTTTGTCGAAACTCTGCAACTTTAGTTTATCTCCAACCTGTTCTAAAATTTCACAGTATTTTGGCCAGTTTGTCTCCATATTAGTTTTTTTCAAAGCCTTAGCCTCCATTGGTGACAGCCACCTTGGTGTTTTACTTTCCAACAAATCCTTATATCTCACCCAAACATTAAACAGTGCTTTCCTGACAATATGGTTCTTGAAGGCCTTATGCGCTTTAACCTTGTCATACCATAAATATGCATGCCATCCAAACACATTATCAAAACCTTCTAAGTCCAAAATGTCTGTGTTTTCAAGAAGTAGCCAATCTTTCAGCCAGCAAAATGCGGCTGATTCATGATAAAGTTTAAGGTCTGGCAGGGCAAATCCACCTCTTTCCTTTGCATCTGTTAATATTTTAAATTTTATTCTAGGCTTCTTGCCCTGCCAGACAAATTTAGAAATATCTCTTTGCCACCTCTTGAAACAGTCCATTTTGTCCACAATTTGCAATGTTTGAAACAAAAACAACATTCTAGGCAATACATTCATCTTTATCGCAGCAATTCGGCCCAACAATGATAGCTTCAATTTTGACCATATTTCCAAATCTTTCTTTACTTCTAACCAACATTTTTCATAGTTATCTTTAAACAAATTCACATTTTTAGCAGTCATATGAACCCCTAAATATTTCACTTTATTAACTAATGTTAATCCTGTCTCCTTCTGAAACCTCTCTTTCTCAATCTCTGTAAGATTTTTCTCTAATACCTTAGTTTTCATCTTGTTCAATTTAAAACCTGCTACTTGACCAAATCCTTGAATTAATTGCAATACTCTTTTTGTACTGGATTCTGGCTCCTGTAGTGTCAAAACTAAATCATCAGCAAAAGCTTTCAATTTGTACTGTTTAGCTCCGAGTTGTATACCTTTAACCAATTGGTCTTTCCTAATCATGTTGAGCAAAACCTCCAGGACCGATATAAAAAGCAGTGGGGAGATTGGGCAACCCTGTCTTGTTCCTTTCTCTATCTTAAATTCTTCTGTAACTACGTTATTTACAATCAGCTTAGCTTTTTGTTCTGAATAAATTGCACCTATACCGTTTTCAAAACTTTGACCTACCCCCATCCCCTGCAGATTTTTCTTCATAAAATTCCAAGAAATATTGTCAAAGGCTTTCTCCGCATCCACAAATATTAAAACCGCTTTGGTATTAATATTAACTTGCAATTTTTCTAAAATATTAATAATATTCCTCGTATTATCTGACAGATGTCTCCCCGGGAGAAAGCCCGCTTGGTCTTTATGAATTTCTTTCACCAATACATTTTTTAATCTTTTAGCCATAATTTCCACAAAAATTTTGTAATCCACATTAAGTAGGGATATGGGACGGTAGTTCTTCAACTGTGTCTTTTCCACTTCTGTTTTCGGTATGAGTGTAATGTATGCTTCTTTCCACAACTCGGGTGCTTTTCCTCCCCGTAGTATTTCATTGCAAACTTCTTTCAAAGGTTGCATTAACCATTCTTTCAAAGATTTATAATACTTTGCAGTTAGACCATCTGGCCCTGGAGATTTGCCCAATTTCATGTCCTGAATAGCTCCTTCCACCTCTTGGTCAGATATTATAGAGTTTAATATTGATTTGCTCTCTTGAGATACTTTTTGTAAACCATTAATTTTCAAAAACTGATCAATGTCTAATTCTTTCTGGATCTCCTGCGTATATAACTGTTTAAAGTAGTTCTGGAAACACTTTCGAATCTCTCCAGGATTCTGTATATTCTTCCCTTCTACTACCAAATTCGTAATAGTATTAAGCTTTTGTCTTTTTTTCATTTGCCAAGCCAATAATTTCCCACACTTATTTGCCGATTCAAATGTCTTTTGTTTCATCTGTTTGATCTTCCATTCTATTTCCTGATTCATCAGTTTCATATATTGTACTTGGTATAACTTTATCTCTTTTAAAATCTCCTGTGAGTTCGGTTTCGCCCTCAGTCTTTTTTCTCCATCTTTAATTTTCTCCAAAAAATTTTCTCTCTTCTCATTTTGGTGTCTTTTCCTAATTGCATTTTGTTGTATCAAAAATCCTCTCATCACCGCTTTGCTAGCATCCCAAATCACTCTTTTCTCAGTCGTAGTGTTCATATTTATCTCAAAGTAGTCTCTCAGATTTTTCTGGGCCTTTTTAATAATTTCCTCATTCCTAAGCAAGGAGTCATTCATCCTCCATCTGAAAGCTCCAATTGGTGTTAGTATCATTTCCATCTTTACTGGATTATGATCAGAGCAAATTTTCGGACAAATTACCGCTTTTTTTATCTTAGGGGCCAGTCCCCTGGTTATCCAAATTTGGTCTATTCTTGTCCATGTCATTTTTGCTTCAGAGAAGAAGGTTCCTTCTCTTTCCAAGGGGTTCTTTATTCTCCAAATGTCCACAAGGTCCATATTGTCAGTCATTTCAAAAAATGTCTTTGGTAGTCTACCATCTTTCGTCACCGTTTGTCTTTGGGCTTTATCCATATTTGTAGACAATACTCCATTCATGTCTCCCATCAAAATTATATTGTAATCCAAATAGTCCAATAGGGTTTCATGCAGTTTTTTTTAAAGAATTCTGATTTTCCCTCATTTGGCGCGTAAACACCTAATATCAAAAACTTCTGACCGTGAAGCTGAATTTCAATTGCTATATATCTTCCTTGATCATCTTTGAATAAAAATTTTGGTGACAGGCTTTCCTTTGCGTAGAGTACTACTCCTCTTTTTTTCACATTGTCCGATGAAATAAATTCTTCTCCCAATCTTTTATTAATCAAAATTTTCCAGTGTAGCCTTGTCACATGCGTCTCTTGTAAGCAAATCAAGTCCAAATGTTCTTTTTTTAATGTATGAAATACTCTCCCCCTTTTTCCCGAAGAATTTAAGCCATTAATGTTCCAACTTAGTACTTGCAGTGTCATTTTGTACTTACTCTCCTTCTCCCCCAACAGCCCCCAGAAGTTTGTCTATATCTGTCGGTGGCGTTGGTTTCACTTTTTTTTGCAAACTCTTATCCGGTACAACAGGGTCTTTTCCCAGTCCTTTCTGTAGATCTTCTTCGTATGCACTCAAGAACTTGTTCTTTTCCTCCACTGATCTTATCTTAGTCTTTCTTCCTTTAAAACTAAAGGATAGGCCTTGAGGAAATTCCCACCTGAAAAGGATTTTGTTTTTTCTCAGCAGGGCCACCAAATCTCCAAAGTCTTGTCTTAAATCCAAAAGGTGTTTCGGTATATCTTTAAAAATTTCCACTTTTGATTGCAGAATTGTCAAAGGTTTCTCATAATGCAGGCCCAAAATTTTGTCCCTCTCTTCTTTGGATCAGAGGGTAATCAAACAGTTCCTTATTTTAATCTTTTTTCCTCCTTTCCCCAATCTGAAGGCCCTCACAATCTTGAAATCCTCTTGTTTCAAATCCGATTTCCAAAATTCCGCAAATTCTTGTGTCAGAAAATCTATCAAGGTGCCCTTCTCCAGCTCAGGAACAGCTCTATTTCTTAGATTGGATTGTTTGTCTCTAAGGTCAATCATAGACAGCGTCAGCTTGTGTTCTGCAATCTCTTTCTGTAGGTCTGGTACCTTCTCAGTTTCCAGTTGCCCCAATTTAAATTCCACAGCAGCAGTTTTTTCCTGTATAGACTTTGAGTCTTGCAATAGTCTCTGAATAGATTCTGTATTACTGTTTACCTTTTCCCCCAAATTGTCTAATGTTTCTGTATTTAAGTCAATTTTTTTATTTGCAATGTCCACTTTCTGGTTCGTTTCTTCAACCTTTTTATTCGTCTCCTCAACCTTTGTGCTGAGTTGTTGTAAAGTTTCATTAATCTTGGCCAGCGCACTGGCTAGAATTTCCTCAGACATTCCACTAGACTTAACTTGTGTTACTGTCGTGGGCAAGCCGGCAGATGATTGCCTTCGATGCCCCCAAGGTTTTCCAGATCTCAAAACTGACGGGTCTAATTTCTCTCAGCCATCTGCCATAACAATGTGAAGGTCAAAGCCTTTTCCAAATATGCTGTTCCTGTTTACCAGTGGAAAATTCCTTTGCTGTAATTTCAGGGAGTCCCACTAGGTGGACACTGTTACCACCATCCAAACTAGTCACTTTCCTTATTGAATAACAGGAAAGGAAAGAGAAACTAAGTATAAGCAAAAAAAAACAGGATACAGTTCCAAAATGTAACTTTCCAGTTATTTTTCCGGCGAGGCTGGCCATAGTGTATCCACCTTACTGTCAGCAGTTGGCTTTAACAGATTTTGACAGCTGAGGCGTCTCACTGGCAAATCGCTTTTTAAGCCTTTATACAGTCCGGAAGAAACAAACCCTTTTCCTTTTCTTTTTTTCCCCAGAAGGGTAGATTCACCAAAAGTTCTCAGGTCAGGAAACAACTCTTTTCAAGTCAATTTCCCACGTTTAGCTTAAAGTCTCTATGCTTTACACTATTTACAAGGCAGGGAAGCAGACTTCCTGTTTACACTTCCCACCGCGGTAGCCAATTTTAGTCGTTGTTTTGTTCCAAATAAAGCCTTTCAAATTTTAGTCCAATTCCAAAAACTTTAAATCCAATTTCTCCTACTCATGATCAATTTTTAGTCCGAATGTTCCAGGAATAAGTCAGCTCTCTCCAGCAACGGCAACACGGCTTCGCTCCGCGAAAGCAGCGATCCACTCACAGCACCGCGCTTCTCCCCCGCTCCGTTCCGAAGCCTCAAAAAAAAGGCTTCCTCGCGAGTTGGGGGGGCGCTCAATGGTGCCCGCCGAGTCTCCACATTCGCAGGCTTCAGCGCCTGCGATTTCTAGGGGTCCCCGCTTCGCCGCAGCGCACAGGACCCGATTTCGCGGAGCCGATCCCCTCCGACTGAAGGGAATTCCTCCGTTGGCTAATGGCGCTGACCGGGAGTCCCTAGCCTGCCACATTCTCAAGCTCATGCACGCTCTATCAGCAGATAATGCACAGCAAAAGTTGCACGCAGGAGAGCATTATTTACAAGTTTTAATCAGCGTTGATCAGAACAAAGAAAAGCATGACTGCCTGCTTTAGTGTCTCAGTGAAAAACAAAGACACAACAGAAACATCCTGTGAAACAGGAAATACGCAGACTCTGTGACTCACAAAGCCTGCTCCCTTTTAAGGTGGAACAGAAATATCCTAACAGATCCCGGGTTCAGCCCCAGATCTCTGGAGCGGAAAGGCTCTTGGGCGTGACTATGAAAGGCAGCATCTGTCAGAATAGGGCATACTGAGCCAGTACAGATGAACGTGACTATTGGTTCGCTTCCTCTGCTATCTGCCTTTTCGGGCACCTCAGAGGTGGCAGAGAGAGGTAGGGGAGAGACTCCGGCCTCTACAGAAGGCTGCACCCCTTTCCTCCATGTCCCCACCCCAACTCTTAGGACCAGAAGCAAAAGACAGCTTTGCTGAGCACGTGCCCCTTCCCAGGGAGATGCAACTCTGCACTACTGTTCCCTGAATTGCTCGCGAAGCAGCCATACTCCAGGCTCTTATTGTCACAGCCCTGCAGGATCAGACCAAGGCCCATCTAGTCCAGCTCTCAGCAGCCCAGTAGATGTCCAAGGGAAGCCCCAAGCAGACTCCAAATGCAGCCCCACTCTCCCCACTGGGGACGCCCGCAATGGGTATGCAGAGGTAGACTGCCTCTGCGGCTGGAGGTGCAACATGGTCTAACCCTCCATGAATTTGACGAATCCTCTCTTAAAGCCATCCCCCTCAGTGCCTCTGGAAGGAGGAAATTTCAGTGTCACTAGGCACTCTGTGTCTGGCCTGAATCTGCCATCATTCCGCTTTCTTAAAGAGATCCAGGTTCTGATATTATGAGGAGGAAACATCGCTCTGCACCTTTCCCACATCATGCATACTTCTATGATGTCCCCACTTTCCCCCCTCTTGCAAAGCCCAAAGCCTCCTACATTGTAAGCCTTCCTTACAAGGGAATCATCAGAACCACCTGTGCTGCAGAGCTTCTGGCTGAAAGGCAACTCATGGAGATTTGCAGTGACTGTTGCAATGCACCCCTAATGATTCAGATTGTATCATTATAGCCTTATTGTGTTTATTTGTTGTTGAGATATTAAATTTGTATAATTTTAGAAGTGGTGTGGCTGTGAGTACCATGAAGGGAGCCTGCACTTTGTGATTTGCAGGTTAGGAAGGAGGAAGAGGCAAAGATCCTTTCCCCACTAAAACATGTTTGCACCCAGGGTGTTTCCAGACTGTCAGTATTTTGTGGGATTGATTCAGGTCCAGCCCAGAACTTCAGCTTTTCCAATGAGAATGGATTAAAGCACTCTGACCATTCCCTTAGTAGAGTCTAACCACTGTTGTAAATTTTGGGTAAGCAAGACATGAACGCAAAACAAACAAGTGGTCGTCTCCTCTGGGTGAACCCCTGCACTGTAAATATATTGACAGCACACTTCCAGGTCTTTGGCATCGGCATCCCAGAACTGTGAAGGTTGCCTCAACTGTTGAGCAGCACAGCTAAGGAAGAAGGAGTGGAGTGTCTCTGGGGGGAGCATAGCTCCCATTCCCTTCCAAACACACAGACAGGACAGTGTGGTGGCACCCAGGGAATAGTTGCAGCAGCCGGATGGCTGGCTGAAACACACACCATTGCACTCTTTTTGAATGGGATTCAATCAGCCAGTTAGTGAACTTGGTGCTCCTGTGCAACAAACCCACTACAAAATTGCTCTTCCCCTCACACTTCCAGGTCCCTCCAGCTGGGCTTTTTGAGTATGATGGGTTTTTCTCACTCCAGAGCAGTTTGTCTTTAAGCTGAAGGTCAGAAGGAAAGCAGGGGAGACTAAAAAAAATTGCACTCTTGGTTTCCTGGAAGAAGATCAAAAGACTCCCCTGGACTAGAAGAGACATCTCATTAATGCCAAAGAACTTTGGATATCTGCTTGGGAGGTTTCTGATGCAGTATTAATTTAACAAGGAGCCAGGAGTGAAACCGAAAGTAGACTGACCAGCTAGCTGAATCAAATTATATTGCTATGGGGGGGGGGGAACCTCTAACATTTTACTTTTCGATACTTGTACTTCCAGGGTGAATTGAATGGGTGGGGGTTGGGGGTTGGAGGAGAGGCAGAAAGAAGAGCTAACTTGTCCGTGGCTAGGGGGGGGGGCAATCTGGACGGTTCTGCCGGGGCGCAAGATCACCTAACTACTGCTCTGTGCTTCTGGACCAGGGGTGGATGGTGCTCATTGGGACTGGGAGGGTGGAAGGCAAGGAGGCCAACAGTAGGTGGTGCCAGAGCCAAGGAGTGGCAGAGCCAATGTGTTCTGTATCTGAGATGGAGTGGGAAGGGGCTGGCGGCCACCGCAGCCATCCCCTGTCTGCCCTCATGGAGCGGCCAGAATCCACTGGGCAAATGCTCATCTTGCCAGAGTCTGGGTCTTCTGCTGTTGCTCTCTCAGAAACCGTGCCCAGGTGAGATGTTTCGTTTTTCGCAGCTGCTTCATCCCTGAGGAAGTTGGAGGTGATGCAACTCCTGCATCTCTGACGTGGGAAGGTTTGGGGGTATAACAAATTCCACCCTTCTTCCTTGGCTCCCTGGAAAGAAGGCATCTTGACATTTTGAGCGCATTTCACAGGCCAGGAGACAAGCACCCCTTCATGAGGGGGAGAAGAGGCCCAGAAAAGATGAGCCCTTCCCAGCCCAAAGGCGTTCTCCTGAGATTCAGCTTCCGGGCTATGGCTAACCAGGTTAGGAGCAGGAATATTGGGAGCGGGAAGGAACTGATGTCATCTGCCAGAGCAGCTGGCTAATTGAAGGGAATGAGGTGATAACAAGGCTTTCAAATCTGAACTCTTGTTTGCGGCTGATTAGGATAGAGGGAGGTGGAGAACAAGGGCAATCGGAAGCAGACTCTGGGTAGTTTGTTCCTTTTCTTTGTTCGGGTTCCTACGTCACACCAGCAGTTTAAATGGCAACACTCCTTTGCAAGATTGTCTGCCTTTTTAATTGTTATGGAAAATCAATAAAATGATAAGTTGCCCCTGCCAAAGGGTTGCATGACATCTGGCTGAAGACTTTTTGTGCTAAAAGTTGAAGCTATGCTGGGGTATGTGTGGGTGTGGGTGTGGGTGTGTCTGTCCGTCCATGTGGCCGCTGTGTATTCAACATTCCACCCCCTCCAAAGAATCCTAAGAACCTTAGTTTTCCTTTCAGAGTGCTACGATTCCCAGCACCCTGAACAAACCATTGTTCCCAGGACTTTTTGGGTGTGGGTGGGAGGAGAGGTGCTTTACATGCGCAGTGTACAGGCATCTCCCAGCACATGTGTGGGGGGATTCAAGACTAACTCTTATGCTTTTCTTCCTTAGACCAGCTTGACGTTGAACGAGAGGTTCTCTGGGTTGAGGAACATACGCCATTTCACAGGATCTGGGATCTGTAGGCTACAGGATCTGGGAAGTCTGATCCAGCTTTGAGGTGTGGTTCCATATGGCCATTAGTACTGTTGTGTTTTTGCCAGAGAGCCACGTGGTAAGGAAGATCTCCAAGCATGCTTCCTAGGGGGTCCTCTTTAATCCTCAGATGTGCCCACAAAGGCATGATCCAGCACCCTCATGCCACAGCTGCCTCTGGAGTGACCCTCCCTACGGTAAGAGACATGCCTCACAGCTGAGTGCCTGGTTGTTTGTGTAGGGCGGAGGCTGGGAATCTTGTGGGCTCCCAGATATTGCCAGATCCAATGGCCTTCTGCCTCAGCCAGCATGGCCGACGGTCAGGGGTGATGGAATCCAACAACATCTAGAGGGCCACCGAAATCCCCATCCCTGGTCTAGTGAATTTGAGGTTCTTGGTTTCTCTCCCTCTGCCCCCTTTTGACTGGAAAAGCACTTTGGCAGATTCCTTTGGAGGATTTGGGTGTGACAAGCTGTAGCAGCGCACTGAATAAAACAACTCTGAGAAGCTGAAACACCGGGCTGTTTTCTTTTCTAATAAAAATATTCACTGTGCAGTTCACAGGCACAAAACACAATGTTGGTATTGTCCAGGAAATGGGTTTTCAGTTGGAGGGCATGGGTTGCTTGAGAGCATGTTGTGTGGGATAACCAGTCTCATATAACCAACATGCTTCAGTCTAATTAGTGCATGAAGGGGTTAACATCATAGAGTAAGCTGTCCTGCCATCTTAGCCATGCCTCTTCCCCTTACCTTGGGAGGAAATAGGTAGTCAAGGCTATTGTCCCCTCACCTCTGGTGTACCTGAGAAACTCAGCTTGCAGAGAGAGTTGAGCTACTTGCTCCAGCTCAACCACATGGCTCTCACCAGCCACTCTGGAGCTCCTATACCAATAATCTTTTGGATGGATTTAGAGAACTAGGAGAAGATACTTTATTTTGCCATTATCCTTCCTCTTTCTCATTTGTGGGAGAATGCAAATGATCTAAACGTTTGTACTGGCCAACGTCTTGCAATGTCCTTCATCCCAGTTCCAGAACCCTTCCTGCTGCACCGTGGAAGATCTCTCATGAGATCCTCAGCAGTGACCGTCCAAAGAGTCTTCTGGATCAGGCCAGTGGCCCGTTCAGTCCAGCATTCAGTCCAGCATCCTGTTCACCCAGAGGCCAACCCACAAGGAGGATTCACACACAAGACCGCTCTCTCCTCCTGTGGTTTCTAGCAACTAGGATGCAGAGGCACCACTGCCTCCAGCAATGGAGGCAGAGCCTAGTCATTATATCTAGAGCCATCAGCAATCCTCTCCTCTAGCCATTCGCCTAGGTTCCTGCTGTTATTTGTCCACTGGGCTTTCCTTTATTCTGGCCTAAAAGCCCTCAAGGAGAACCTAGGAGACCGTCTTGCTGAAGCAGAAAAAGAGTCCCAATGGGTGGCAATGCATTTCCACAAGAAATCTCTATTTTAGTGCAACAGCGCTAACACTTTGGAACTCCCTGCCTAGGGACCCCAGGCAGCTGCCTTCACTGTACTCTTCCCCACACCTCCGAAAAGCCTTCAGGTTTAGGGGCCTTTGGAAGACATGTGGAAGGCTGCAGGGTGTGGAAAGCCTTTTGCTTACTGCTGAGTTTAATTGTCATGGCAATATTTTGAAATGTGTGCCTGGATTTCACTGGATCATTAAACATTTCCATGAGGAGTTTTTGTAAACTTGCTTTAAGGTTTGTTGACAATCAAGTGGGGTAGAAATGTTCTAGGATGAATTAAGTTACATTAAATTAAAATGAAATCTCTTGAAATTGAATCTAAAGTGGTGAAGGTCTAACTCTCTGCTTGCTATTCCTGTACAACATCTTTCTTGTGCTTCTGCCTGATTTTGTTTTGTCTGGAAACTGAGTGAGATAAAAACTTCTCATGCTACAGCACCCGCCCACCTGCAGATGTTCAGGACCTCAAGGACGCTAACCCCTTCTCCAAGTTCTTTTTTAAAAATCAATTTTTATTAAAAGATTTCAACGTAATATACAATACACGTCTCTGCTGTGCCTCATTCTGAAGGAAACGGGAATCCTGGGAAAGTGCCTGGAAGCCCTGGAACCTCGTGCGTGTGCATATGTGCTTGCACGTAGGGAATAGAAATTTGGGTCTACTTCTGGGTGTTCAGGAGGAAGAAAATGCAGAGAGCTCATTTCCCACGGTCTCTCCAAGTAGAGCTGACCATTAGATGAAAACATTGCACCCTCTGCCACAGCCACAGGTGTCAAGATGAAGCAGAGCTGTGTATCAGCAACATATTGCTGACAATGTACTCCAAAACTCTGGATGACCCCATTCCAGCAATGACTAGGGTTGCCTAGACTCACACGTGTGTGTGTAACATAGAAGTTTGGGGGACAAAGTGTGTGCAGTATGCTACTTGTGAGGTGCTCAGAAGGAAGCATATGCAGAAAGATCATTCCAGGCGACCTGTTTCTTGAGCATTCATCCTGATTTGTTTGTGGGGTGGTGATACTACATGCAGTCAAGCTTTCCAGGGCATTTACCTATCACTTTTCTTCTTGCAAAAAGCCCAGCTGGGGGGACCTGGAAGTGTGCGGGGAAGAGCAATTTTGTAGTGGGTTTGTTGCACAGGAGCACCAAGTTCACTAACTGGCTGATTCAGATTGAATTCAGATTCTGCGAGATGCAAAGGAAAGCTTGCGTTTTAAACTTGCATTTTACAACTTATTGCTTGGTGCGGTTAACGGAATGGGGATATTGAGAAAGAAGAGACTTGGAATTAGAAAGTTACGATTTCAGGGTTAGATGGCTTGGATATTTGTGGTAGATCAAGTCAGAGTAAATGCGCACCTTGAGAACCACTGTATTAGAAGTGTGTGGCGTATTAAGAATCTGAAAATAGATAAAAAGTTAGTTTATACACAAAGACTCTGTTTTGGGTTTCACCAGAAGACACTTTTTATAGACAAAAGGGGGACGGATAAAGAGAAATGGTTACTCTACTGAGAGTTCTTAAAGTGGAAACGGGGAGATTGTAAAATTTAAACAAGGGGTTTCTCTTTTACACTTAATAAAAGAGGGTTGGGGTGTTGTTTATGGGTTCTTTTTCCGGGGGGGGGGGTGCTGTTGCTGATGTTAATTTTTTATCTCTTTAGTTTGGATTATATGATTTACGTGGAATCTTATTATTTATGTGGGGTTTTTTTCAATTTCATTGTGTACTTTTTGATATTTTGTTCATTGTTTACGACTAGTTTTGTTATGTTTGCAGTTATCTAATATTTTTTTTTTTTTGTAAGCTGCCTTGCACATGGTTTGAAATTTGGAAAGGCAACATACAAATAAATAAATGATTGATTGATTGATTGATTGATTGAGAGATTCTAGTTGGAAATGAAGACTTGGGGTATGGAAGAGTGGAAGACGGGTTTTGAGATACAATTGTGCACATCATGTGATATCAAAAATGTACAAACTTTTGTTGAAATCCTAAATGGAAGAGGAACAGATTAAAAAGTGCATGATTAAAGGGGCAAGATTTTCTATTTTTTTGGTTATATTGTACAGTTGCAATAGTGGTAACATATGTGGACTAAAGGTGGTTATACCCCAAGGTGGTTGTCACCAATGGAAGAAAAAGCACAGAAAAAGCTCAATATGGAGGCCAAGTGGCCGAAATATTGGGAAATTCTGGAACAAGAGGGAGATAGACTGAAATTGCAGAGTTTTGAGAAACTAAAAAACAAAGTGCGAGATTGGCTTCATTATTATCAGATAATGGAGGCATATAATTTGGACAAGAAAATTGGTTTCCAGGTGGAAAAATCAAAATTAGAAACAGAACTGTTAGAACCCAAAACCAAGATTTTGTCAAAGATGTATAACTTGCTGTTGAAATGGAATACTCAGGATGAAACGGTGAAATCTGTTATGATTAAATGGGCACAAGATGTTGGACATAACATAATGATGGCTGACTGGGAACAGTTATGGACCACAGGTATGAAGTTTACGGCATGCAATGCCTTAAGAGAGAATATTATGAAAATGATATACAGGTGGTACATGACCCCAGTCAAGCTTGCAAAAATCTATCATTTGCCCGATAATAAATGTTGGAAATGTAAAGAAACTGAAGGTACATCTTTGGTGGACGTGCCCAAGGATTAAGGCTTTCTGGGAGATGATCTATAATGAATTGAAAAAGGTATTTAAATATACCTTCTTGAAGAAACCAGAGGCCTTTCTCCTGGGCATAGTCGGCCAATTGGTGCCAAAGAAGGACAGAACCTTTTTTATGTATGCCACAACAGCAGCAAGAATACTCATTGCAAAGTACTGGAAGACACAAGATCTACCCACTCTGGAAGAATGGCAGATGAAGGTGATGGACTATATGGAACTGGCGGAAATGACTGGCAGAATCCGAGACCAGGGAGAAGAGTCGGTGGAAGAAGATTGGAAGAAATTTAAAGACTATTTACAGAAATATTGTAAAATTAATGAATGTTAGAACGATGTTGGAGAGAAATTCAGTGGTTTTCAGCTGTAATACTATAAGGGAATATGAAAAATGGATCATTAATAGGTAAAAATTTAACCTTACAATGTTTTAAGATTAAAGACTAGGATAAACAAAGAGGGTAAGGATTTGCTGAACCAACAAACTGAACTGGAATACAAAAAAGGGAGGCGTGAGGAGGTCCGGGAAACAAGCTAATGAAAAATAAGTAATGGAAAGATTGAGTTGTTTTTAACTATTTTTATTTTGTATTTTTTCTTTTTTTCTTTTTCATTTTGTAATATTGTGAAAACCTTAATAAATATCTTTTAAAAAATAATAATAAAGAGTTAAAATATACATTGAGTTATGACTTAAAATAGACTTTTAAATATATATATATATATATATATATATAAGTATTGTTGGTATCTAACCCCCGAGAAGTTATTTAGAATACATGAAAACATACCAAATGTTTGTTGGAAATGTCAAGAAGATGAAGGGACATTTTCTCGTGCTTGGTGGACATGTGAAATAGCTTAAAACATGAGATACAAATACATACATTGTTTTTGAAGGTTCCTATTCAACTGTTGGGACTTACCGATATACAGAAAGCCTTTCCTGACCATAGCGCTGCAGCAGCTCCCAGCCAAGTGCTAGGAAATGTTCCCCAGCAGATGCCATGCTAGGAGGTCCTGCACCACTGGGTTTTTCAAGTATTCAGAGAAATTGTGGATTTTAGGACTTAGAAATGGGTCAGTAGCTTCATTTGGCACTGCCAGAAAAGACTGCCCCTAGAAATTCTGTTTCTGTTTAGGCTGGGTGTTCATCAGTATGTGGATGATACCCAGCTCTACCTCTCCTTCAAATCAGAACCAGTGAAGCCAGTGACGGTCCTGTGTGAGTGTATGGAGGCGGTTGGAGGATGGATGGCAGCTAACAGATTGAGATTGAATCCTGACAAGACAGAAGTACTGTTTTGGGGGGACAGGAGGCGGGCAGGTGTGGAGGATTCCCTTTTCCTGAACGGGGTAACTGTGCCCCTGAAGAACCAGGTGCGCAACCTGGGAGTCATTTTGGACTCACAGCTGTCCGTGGAGGCACAGGTCAAATCCGTGTCCAGGGCAGCTGTTTACCAGCTCCATCTGGTACGCAGGCTGAGACCCTATCTACCCACAGACTGTCTCTCCAGAGTGGTGCATGCTCTGGTTATCTCCCGCTTGGACTACTGCAATGCGCTCTACGTGGGGCTACCATTGAAGGTGACCCGGAAACTACAACTAATCCAGAACGCGGCAGCCAGACTGGTGACTGGGATCGGCCGCCGAGACCATATAACACCGGTCTTGAAAGACCTACATTGGCTCCCAGTACGTTTCCGAGCACAATTCAAAGTGTTGGTGCTGACCTTTAAAGCCCTAAACGGCCTCGGTCCAGTATATCTGAAGGAGCGTCTCCACCCCCATCTTTCTACCCGGACACTGAGGTCCAGCACCGAGGGCCTTCTGGCGGTTCCCTCACTGTGAGAAGCCAAGTTACAGGGAACCAGGCAGAGGGCCTTCTAGGTAGTGGGGCTCTCCCTGTGGAATGCCCTCCCACCAGATGTCCAAGAGAACAACAACTACCAGACTTTTAGAAGACATCTGAAGGCAGCCCTGTTTATGGAAGCTTTTAATGTTTGATGTATCACAGTATTTTAATATTTTTTTGGAAGCCGCCCAGAGTGGCTGGGGAAGCCCAGCCAGATGGGCGGGGTATAAATAATTTTTTCTACCCCGCCCATCTGGCTGGGTTTCCCTAGGCACTCTGGGCGGCTTCCAGCAAAAGATTAAAAATACATTAAAACATCAGTCATTAAAAGCTTCCCTAACAAGGCTGCCTTCAGATGTCTTCTAAATGTCATATAGTTGTTTATTTCTTTGGCATCTGGTGGGAGGGCGTTCCACAGGGCGGGTGCCACTAACTACCGAGAAGCCCTCTGCCTGGTGCCCTGTAACTTCGCTTCTCGCAATGAGGGAACCACCAGAAGGCCCTCAGCGCTGACCGATGGGGCTGTATTGAAGCACAATAGGGGGTGGCGTAGGGACTTTGCACAGGTGATCAATGGTCAAGAAAAGGTAACCTTTATGCTGTTTTATGTCAGGAGTTGGGAATTCTAGAAGTAGTACTCCTTTTTGCACGTTCTTACTTTCTGTACTGCTTGAATGGAAGAGGAAAACTTCACTTCCTAATTAATTATGTTAAGCGAGGCAAATGTTAGGTCAGGAAGCTCAGCGCAGTATACCTGAAGGAGCATCTCCACCCCCATCATTCGGCCCGGAGGTC
Organism: Podarcis pityusensis; assembly: GCF_964106645.2. NCBI lineage: Eukaryota > Metazoa > Chordata > Lepidosauria > Squamata > Lacertidae > Podarcis > Podarcis pityusensis. The sequence continues at coordinate 6,392,258 of NC_138045.1, forward strand.
CTCCTCCGAGGGTCTTCTGGTGGTTCCCTCCCCTCGAGAAGCGAGGTTGCAGGGAACCAGGCAGAGGGAGGGCCTTTTCGGTGGTGGCAGCCTCTCTGTGGAACACCCTCCCTACAGGTGACAAGGAGATGAGCAACTATCAAACCTCTGGAAGGCAGCCCTTTATAGGCAGGCTTGGAATGTTTGTTGTTTTAATATGTGTTGGAAGCTGCCCAGAGAGGCTGGGGAAACCCAGTGAGGTGGGTGGGGTACAAATGACACAATTACATTTATAGCCCCCATTTCCTGCAAGGAGGTCCAGTTGGTGTGCAGAGTTCTCCCCCCCCCCATTTTATCCTCACAACAACCCTTTGAGGTAGGTTAGGCTGAGCGTGAGTGCCTGGCCCAGGGTCACCCAGTGAGCTTCAGGGCTGAGTTTGAATGCCTGCCCCCAGCATTCCTCCTCTGCAAGGCCTGCCTCCTCCCATGGCAAAGTCTGCTCACACACTCTCAAGCCCCCATGGATGGCTGAGGCAGGTAAGGTTGTCTGTGTTGGAGGAGGGCAGGAGCAGGCAAGGTGAGCCATGCCCCCAAAGGAGGCAGCTGCAGCAGCCCCCTCCTCCTGCTGCCCTCCAGGAACAGGGCGGGGAGGGACCAGCCCCCAGGAAGGACATGTTTGCCTCCCTCTGCAGTGCTCACAACAAGAGGGGAATGAGGCCACCCAGGCCCTCTGGAGCACAGAAGGGCTCACCATCCTTGACTTTCCCCCTTCAACTGCCTTTTTACCCAATCCCTCATTTTGAGGAAGTCTCCTCTTTTGAAGTCAAATGTGACTGTTCTGGATATCCTTAGCAATTGTCCACTTCCATACTGTGTATGTTGAATTTGATAGCACTGTGGTCACTGTTCCCATTTGATTCAACCACACCTACATCTTGTCAGTTGAGAGCATCAGGCAGAGCACCCAGCACCTACCGAATCCTTTTTTTATTCCAGCAGGTCTTTTTAACGGAAGTCTGATGTCATCCATGTTAACTTTTCCTGCAATGTATTTCTCGTATGTCACTTCAGAGATGGTTATAGTCAAGTGGTGTATAAGCTGTTTAAATAGTAAATGGTTGAATGCAATTTTAAAAATAATAATTTTATAACAAGGGGGAAAGCATACTTGTATCTGACCATATCTTAATGGACACAGACTTTGATAAATAGCATCCTAGCCATAGGCTAATTTTGTGGAGTTTAAAGCGAAGCATACAAGTTCTCAAAGCATGCTTTGAAATCCATATGAACTCTAGTATGCTGTCGGGGGAAGAGGGAGGGAGAAGAGGAAGGATGTGGTTGGCTGAAATGAAGTCCGATCCTGTACAGATAAATCACTAGTGGAAGCGCCAAAAAAAAATGTGTACAGATTCCACACGATCATGAGGAAGCCTGAATCTGGGCAGGACCTTGTCTCTTTGCCTGTCATTTGTGGCTGCTCCACCCAGGTCTGAGACACCTTCCGGAGTGAAACAGTGATCGGGGGGCGGGGGAGGCAAGAGGATGGAGCCGTCTAAACCCCTCTGCGGGTAGTTTGAAAACAGACTCCTTTTGTCTGGATCTTCCCCGTGCAAAGATGGGTGTGTATGCATTTTGAGCAGAGGAGGAGGGTCTGTGGAACTGCCCACCACTGCGGTGTACTGTTGCCAGGATAGGTAAAGATCATTCAACAGTTTTCAAATCGAAAAACGGTGTTTCATTTTGAGACCCTTTGTAACACCATCCAGTTCATTTAACTACAACCTACGACCCTTGAGGTTTTCACTGAAGCAAAAGGATTGATTCCATCCCTGTATCAAACAGCTGTGATTTGAGGATCGTCTGTTTCATAGCAGCTCCTGTGCCCCTTCCCTCTGCTGCATTTGGCATGAAATTGCCGGTGATTTCCCCGGGAGTAAAAAGGCCTACCTACTCTGGGCTTATTCTTGGGAATTACTTTGCAACAAAGAAGAAAGCTTTTCGTCTTGTGTTTCTTTTCATTTTTATGTTTTCAAAATGCTTGATATCTGACGCTGATTTCTGTATATTGTGTTTTCTTTGTTTTTCAAGCTTTCATAAAAAATAGCCTTTGAAACCAGCTGGTACAGTGGTCAGAAGACTTGCCTTCGTGTCCACAGAATGGAGAAGAAAAGTTCACCCTACTTCTGTGTCCACAGAATGGAGAAGAAAAGTTCGCCCTACCCAGGTCGCCCTGGGTGCGACCACAGAGACCTCCAGCTCCCACCTGGCTGATCATTCTCATTTCCAGCTCACTTCGATGCCCTCTGTTCCCAGAGATACCACTGGAAGAGCTGCTTCCCTTAGCCAGGAAGAGTCGGGGTCCCAGCAGCCTTCCCAGCAGGCCTCCCACATTTCCTCCTCCTTGGGCAGTGCTCCATTGCAGGTCCCCGAGCAGCTTTCCAAAGAAAGGCCCCATGGCACTGGCCAAAGTGCTTCCCTCCCATCTCTGGATGAGGTTTCTTCTTCCCAGTGCACCACCCAGGGAATGGGTCACCAGTGTGCAGTGACGTTCTCTAGCCTGCAGTCTGGGAGTAGGAAAAGTATGATCAGCTTTGAGGGCATCTCCTTTGAGAGTGCTCTCCAGGGGACCCAGGCTGTTTCCTCTACCTCTAAGTCTCCAGAGGGGTCTGTCCCAGCTCCAAGCACAGCTGATCTGGCTAAAGGCGGCCAGGGGCAAGGCCAGGTAAGTCCAGATTGAGAGGTAGGGAAAGGGCTTTGAGGCTGTAATGCCCTCCTTGAGTCTCTCCAGCTGGTTTGGACAACTGCCCCCATCCCTGACCCCTGGCCATACCGCCTGGGCCTGGTGAGAGATGGAGCCCCAGAACACCTGGAGTGCACCAGGCTGGGGAAGGATGTCGTGAGGTGGAAGGCAAAAGGAAGGCAGACAGCCCATCCCGGGGTCGGTCCTTTTCCTCCTGCGTGCCACATTTCCGAAAGGCAGCTTCTAGCTTAATGGCTCACCTGAGCCCGCCATCCTTTAAACTGGGGAAGCAGCAGCGGCTCATCAGAACTCACAAGTTAGGAAGTCCTATGTTATACTGCCCATCTTCTTGTTATGTCCTGGTGGTGGGGAGAATCGTGCCGTTTTCTTGTGGGTGGGCAGCCAGCCAGCAGCAGGCTGGCAGGTGGGCCCAGGGAAATGGCTTTGTTGGGGGAGCCTCAGAACTCGTCCTCTGCATGTTTGTTCCCTGTTGCCCCAAAGTGGGAACTGTCTTGCAATTCAGGCTTGTGGCACACAGGTAGAGAAGGGGAGCCGTTTGTCTCTTCAGATGCCTGGGAGAAGAGAGCAGTGGGTGGGGGCAGCCTCTGCTCCCCCTTCTAGAAAGGAGGCCTTTGCCAACATGGGTGCAATTCTGCTCCGTGTGGGGAAAGTGTTTATCCATCATGGACTTGGGGGGATGCTGCTGCCAGCCAATATGGGCTTTGAAGGATATTTTTTTTTACTGTAGGCCTGTTTATTCTGCTTCATTTCAATGTTTGCCTGTTTTCTGACCTAGTTGTAAAGTACCTTGAGATTCCCACATAATAGGTTGCAGGTAAATACTCTAAAAATAAGAACTCCCCCCCCCCATCATGTCACAAAGTCAATTGACACAGAGCCTAAACTAATGCCAACGAGCTCTTCTACCTGGAAGTGCAACATCAGCCCTTCAACACATCAGCATGAGGTGCAGTTGTCACACGGCTACGACTCATAAGCCATGAATGCAGGTCTGAATAGTGCTCCTTTGGAAACCCCCACCCTCCATGCAGAAAAAGAGCATCTGTCCCTGAAATCCTTTCAGTATAAAGTGTATGAATGACAGGCAGCTAAAAAACTGTCTCCTCGGCTATTTGGCTCATGTGTCTCATAGAACACTTTGTGGGAGAGCTTGCTTGCAGATAGGGATAGCGCACGGTTGGAGAGCCTTTTTTTTGTAATTGCTCTGGTTGCTTAGAAGGGTAGTTGGCGAGCTTGCCAAAAATCTACCATTTGCCTGATAATAAATGTTGGAAATGTAAAGAAACTGAAGGTACATTTTTTCACCTTTGGTGACGTGCCCAAAGATTAAGGCTTTCTGGGAGATGATATATAATGAATTAAAAAAGGTATTTAAATATACCTTCTTGAAGAAACCAGAGGCCTTTCTCCTGGGCATAGTCGGCCAATTGGTGTTAAAAAAGGATAGAACTTTTTTTATGTATGCTACAACAGCAGCAAGAATACTCATCGCAAAGTATTGGAAGACACAAGAGCTACCCACACTGGAGGAATGGCAGATGAAAATGATGGACTACATGGAATTGGCGGAAATGACTGGCAGAATCCGTGACCAGGGAGAAGAGTCGGTGGAAGAAGATTGGAAGAAATTTAAAGATTATTTACAGAAATTTAAAGATTATTTACAGAAATATTGCAAAATTAATGAATGTTAGAGTGATGTTGGATTGAAGTTAAGTGGCTTCTAGCTGCACAGGTTTTAAAGTTATAAATATATCAAGATTAAGGATTGGGATTAAAAAGGTTAAAAGAACGGAAAAATTGGTTTTTAATAGGTAAAATCTTAATGTTATAATATATTAGGATTAAGGATTGGGACTAAAAAGGAGGGAAAGAAATTGCTGGACTAACAAACTGAATTGGAATACAAAAGAGGGAGGTATGAGGAGGTCCGGGAAACAAGTAAATGTAAAAGAAGTTATGAAAAGACGGAATTGTTTTTAATTGTTTTTTCTTTTTCCTTTTTGTATTTTGTATTGTGTATATTTCATTTTATTCTTAAATTTTCCTTTTTTATTAATGTGATTCCTTTTCTGTGAAACTTTAATAAATATTATTTTTAAAAAAAGAAAAGAAGGGTAGTTGGCGGATGAAGTTAATCAAGTCAACTTTAATCGTTTAACCTGCCAGAAAAAGGGCCAGTTTAAAACAGTCTAGTTCACAGAGTTCCTAAACAAGCATGCATGGAAACACCGGTTTCTATAATAACTGAAATGTGCTTCATTTGCAACTAAGTAGAGCCTCTCTGCTAATGCAGAGCACAATCCACAGCTTCAGTCAAGGCCATTTATATACCCAGAATCCAGAGCAGCCTTTTCTCCTACTCCTCTGAAGTACCACCACTGCAACACCAGCGCTTGGCCTTCTGGCACCTGCAGACAAGGGAAAGAGCTCTTTAGCACCCTGGGGTGGAGCTCCTTCTCAGCAATAGCACTGTCTGCTCATTCCCAACTTCTTCAACCAGTGCCTCTGTGCCTTCTGTAAATGTCTGGAGTAAATGTCTGGCAGGAAGTGTCTGTCTTCTCCAGGATGTTGAAATACTGAAGAAGGCGCCCAATAGCCCTAAGACGGGGGCGGAAACAGTACTTAAGGATGATCAAGCATTGCCTATGAAGGTCCAGGAGCCTGTAGAAAAACTCCAGCCGTTGCCAGCAATACTCCAGGAGCCACAAGAAAGAGGTATTTTTGAGAATCCTGTCTTCACAAATTCCGGGGACATGGCCCTCCCAGTGTTAAGGTGGGGAGGTGGGGTTGGGAGTTTGCAGATAAGAGTCCAAAGTTAAAAATGTAAAGGCTAATGGAATTCTATTTAAAAATCAAAAGTCGCTGTGGTGCTTCAAGTTATAGTGTGAGACAAAAGACAAGATGGGAAAGAAAAGATAAGGAAGAGAGAAAAGAGATAGAGAGAAAAAGAAGAAACACAAAAAAATCCTATTGAAAATGGTTTGTTTGTTTGTTCAGAAAAGAGAAGGAAAAGAAAAAAGCCATTGTAATAAGTAGATATATATATAGAATTCTTTAATGAGAAATTAAAAAAACTTTTTTTAAAAAAGAGAAAAATGAGTAATAATAATGAAAATAAGTAAATGAGTAAGAAGTGAATAGAAATGGATGAATAATGAGTAATAATGTATTAATAAAAAAGGGAGGGTTGTGTGTATAACTAAAGAAGAAGGAAGAGAGAGAGAGAGAGAGAGAGAGAGAGAAGGGAACAAGAAAAAGGGGCAGTTTTAATTCTCCCGTGGGACCCCCAGGGCTTGGTGTCGGGTCCCTAGATGAGGGCTGAGGCGGCGGTTCCAGAAAATGGGCTCCAATCGTTCAGGCCACCTACCTGGGTTCATAGGGCTTTAAAATACGGATAAGAAATGGACTGAAAATAAACTAAATAACATAAAGCATGGTTTTTGCTGTGCCCCCCTGCACTGGCGGGGGGGGGGGGGTCCACGCCGCGTTCTTCTTTCCCCCAGCCGGTCCCCGGTGTGCGGCTCCTCTGCTCTTTTGCTGCAGCCGCTGGTGATATTGGCTTGGGGTCAGAGATGGGCTAGGTGGGGCGTTCCCTCCGGGCTTCCCTGTCTCTCCCGATCCCCTCCTGTCGTTCTCCTCCCCCCCCCCAATGTTACCTGTGGGGGCGCCTTACCAATACAGTCGTACCTTGGATCCCAAAGGCCTTGCGACTCGAATGTTTTGGCTCCCGAACGCCACAAACCCGGAAGTGAGTGTTCCGGTGTAGCAGGAGACCCCCCCCTTCGTTACACTGTAATGCACAAGCACCACACATACACACCCCACCTTCCCCGAGCCTAGGGATGTCCCTTCTAGAGGAGCGTCCCCTAAAAGCCTTCCGTAAATAAGGAAGCGCTAGCTTGACAGCTCCGCGCGGAACCCCTTTATTTTCATATATTTTCCCTGAGTAGACCGTACAACTCTACCTCGCCCTATCCTTATAATGGGTCGACCAACTGTCTGAACTCAGGGTCCATCGGCTGCCGCTTCAGCCAATCAGCGTTACCGAACAGCGCCCCTTGTGGCGGCCACGCAGGTATTGCAGTCAGCAGGCGCGCGCTTCTCTATACCTTGACAGCTCTCAAATACAAAGTTTCCGAGTTCAATTGACCGTGACTGATTTAATCAAAATGTTGCAACCCGCTTCCGGGAAAGTGAAAGTGGTTTTGAACTTCTGGGGCAGTTTTTTCATAAATTCACTATAAATCAGCCGTACATCGGATTTTCACCGGATCACTTTTATTTTGCTCCATGTTACAAGGACTATCAAAGGGGGGGGGGTGGATCAATGTCAGTCAGCCATAATCCATTGACCGAGGAGGCACGTACTCAACAGCCCTTCCCAGTTGGCATGGCAACCTTGATAGTCATCTTGATGGGCTCAGACAGAGGACTATCAGGGACATGACGGACTGCATATGCGAGTGGATTCAACTCGGACTATGACAAAGGGACAGTGTCAAAGGCCTTTGACAACATTTCCTGGAAATTTATGAAGGGAAATTTAAAAGAAATGGGAGTGGGACGGGGCTTTGAGAATGGGATTGAGGCGATATATTCAGAGCAGAAAGCTAAACTGATAGTTAATAATGTGGTTACAGAAGAGTTTAAAATTGAAAAAGGAACACGACAGGGCTGCCCTATTTCCCCTTTGTTATTTATCTCGGTTCTGGAAGTGCTCCTGAATATGATCAGAGGGGACCGGTTGGTGGAAGGAATTCAGGTCGGAGAGAAACAATATAAGCTTAAAGCTTTTGCAGATGACTTGGTTTTGACCCTGCAGGAGCCAGAGTCTAGTACGAAAAGAGTATTACAACTGATTCATGACTTTGGTCGGGTGGCGGGATTTAAATTAAATAAACAGAAAACTAAGGTTTTGGGGAAAAACTTGACAGATACAGAGTCAGAACGGTTTCAGAGAGAGACAGAACTAAATGTGGTTAAAAAAGTAAAGTACCTAGGGGTAAACATAACAGCAAAAAATCTGAGTCTATTTAAGGATAACTATGAAAAATGTTGGTCAGAAATTAAGAGAGATTTAGACAGCTGGACAAAATTGAAACTTTCTTTGTTAGGCCGAATTGCTGCTATCAAGATGAATGTATTGCCAAAGATGTTGTTTTTGTTTCAAACACTCCAGGTTGTGGATAAGACGGAGTGTTTTCAGAAGTGGCAGAGAGATATCTCTAAGTTTGTCTGGCAGGGCAAAAAGCCCAGAATTAAGTTTAAGATATTAACTGATGCGAAAGAAAGAGGGGGCTTTGCCCTGCCAGACTTAAAGTTGTATTATGAGGCCGCAGATTTCTGCTGGCTAAAAGACTGGCTACTTCTCGAAGACACTGACGTGTTGGACTTGGAAGGGTTCAACAACACTTTTGGATGGCATGCATACTTATGGTACGACAAGGTTAAAATCAATAAGGCCTTTAAGAACCATATTGTCAGAAAATCACTGTTTAATGTCTGGACAAAATATAAAGACTTGCTGGAAAATAAAACTCCAAGGTGGCTTTCACCTTTGGAAGCTAAGGCCCGAAAAAGACCCAATATGGAGGCCAAATGGCCAAAATACTGGGAAATATTAGAAAAAGATGGAGACAACTGGAAATTGCAGAGTTTGGAGAAAATGAAGGATAAAGTGCGAGACTGGTTACACTATGCTCAGATTAAAGAAGTTTTTAAAAATGACAAGAAACTAGGGTTCCAGGTGGAGAAATCGAAACTAGAAACAGAACTGTTAGAACCAAAGACTAAGGTACTTTCAAGAATGTATAACTTGCTGTTAAAATGGAATACACAAGATGAAATGGTTAAATCGGCTATGATAAGGTGGGCGCAGGACATTGGGTATAATATCATGTTTGAGGACTGGGAAAGGTTGTGGAGTACTGGGTTGAACTTTACCGCATGCAATGCTTTGAAAGAAAATGTAATGAAAATGATATATAGATGGTATATGACCCCAGTCAAACTTGCAAAAATATACCACCTGTCTGATAATAAGTGCTGGAAATGTAAAGAGAGTGAAGGAACATTCTTCCACCTCTGGTGGACCTGCCCTAAAGTGAAGGCGTTCTGGGAAATGATCTATAATGAACTGAAAAAGGTATTTAAGTATACCTTCACAAAGAAACCAGAGGCCTTTCTTTTGGGTATTGTCGGCCAAGGGGTGGCAAAGAAGGACCGGACATTTTTTATGTATGCAACAACAGCAGCAAGGATACTTCTTGCAAAGCACTGGAAAACTCAAGATCTACCCACACTGGAAGAATGGCAGATGCAACTGATGGACTATATGGAATTGGCTGAGATGACCGGCAGAATCCGAGACCTGGGAGAAGAGAGGATGGAGGAGGATTGGAAGAAATTCAAGATTTATCTACAAAAATATTGTAATTTGATTGAATGTTAAGCAGGATGCTAGATCATAAATAATTGAGCACCACTAAATTAGATGATTCAGGATGATAAGTGAGAATGAGAAAACACAAACTTTTTCGAGAATTATTAGACTATAAATAAATAGATGGGATATAAACGCAAACAAGATGATAAATTGCTGAAAAAAATTTATTACGATGAAAGTGGGAGCGGGAGATGCGAGGGAGTCCAAAGAAGATGTGAAATTATGTTAGAACATATGTTATTTTGTTTATTATATCTATTTGTATTGTAAACCCTAATAAATATTTATAAAAAAAAAAAAAAAAAAAGACAAAGGGACAGTGATCGGATTCCCCTCAGGGGGTAGGAAACTGCGCCCATCCTTTTGTCTTCTGGAAATGACTCATGGGGAGGGGGAGAAGGGGCTCCGGCCAGGTGTCATGATACTCAGATTACCTGTGCAACCCCTCCCCTGACTCCTCTTGTTTTTAATGTAGTCATGATGTAGTTATGATGTATTTCTAGGGGTGTAACTTAGGGGATTAGGAGCTAATAAAAGTTGGGGTCTTCTTTTGTTCTGGGCTTCCATCTTGCTTCACCTCGTGGGTGGTGGGAGTCCTGTCACAACAGTCTTTCTTCAATAAAGACCGAGGCTACAGGCTGCTGATTTGCTCCAAATTGCTCTGGTTGGTGTCTTGATTTCTGCCCAAGGGAGCCCTCGAATTCTCCGGTAACAGTTTTGGTGACCGTGCTCAGGGACACTTGGTTCTCCTGTAAAGGTGAGGAGGGAGATAGAGGGGATCGGGCGCCACTGGGCAACCTTGGCCCGGGGATCCCTTTTTCCTCTCCCTGCCTCCTCTTTGCGGGCGGTAATCAATCGTCACCAAAAGCCCAGCCAGGGGGAGCAAAGGCAAGGTCAAGCCGGCTAAAAAGGAAGGATCCCGGGATCTGCGGGGGAAATCTACGAACGTGAGTATGGTTAAAAAATTAAGACATTGGGAGGGGGTGGGAAGGCAACGTCTCCACGACAGCTGGACTTTTCTTCCTTCCATCTCTGACGTTTCCCCTCGGAGTCGACCAGGAACGTCCTAAACTTTCTCTTTCTCTCCCCCGATTTCCCTCTCAGAGTTTGACCGGGGAAACCGTGGAACTTTGGTTGTTTTTCTGACGTTTCCCCTCGGAGTCGACCAGGAACGTCCTAATTTCTCTCTCTCTTTCTCTCCCCCGTTTTCCGTCTCGGAGTTTGGCCGGGGAAAACGCGGAACTTTGTTGTTTCTCTGACGTCTTTGTCAGCATCGCCCTTGAGCCAGTGCCACCAACTGGACTCATCCACTTCAGCCCCGACTGGGCTAGGCGAGCTGGGTAGCACTTCCAGAGATCACCTTCTGCACAGGAACAGGTCAAAGTGCTGTGGACTCACAGCTTAGAGTTTTGAGCACCGGATTCACTTCCACAAGAAGACAATCGTCGCACAGAAGAGTACAGCAGACTCTAGCAGAGTATATAAACAACTCAGAGAGCAGCTCTGTAGAATATCTTCTTTATTCTATCTACAACTATTATACAACTATATAGAGAGCTAAATAGGTCTAAGCATAAATGAACGCTGCACTGCACTGAGTGTCTGCAGCTGCTCTTAGCAGCAACCTTATCTCTACACACGATCTCTAACACTCAGTCTCTCTCTCTCTCTCCAACACTGACTGACTGACTGACTCGGTGCTGGAGCAGAATAAGTAGAGAGCAGAACACGCCTCCTCCTCTCTGGAGAATCAGCAGACTCCTCAGGGGATTCTTGGATATGGGAGGGGTGAAATCTCCTCATCCTTCCCCATTTCATCCGACCATTTCAAGAATCTTTACTATAACTGCAATTTACACACACACTCCAAAAGTTGTTCTCTGTTTACAACCTTGGTTAACACATTTGCAGGTACCTCTCTCCCCCTTTATCTAAGACACTTTAACACATCATTAAACAGTTACTACAATCACTCTGTGTCTATCAGGAAAGAGTTAAATCATAAACCTCAATCTGTAGTACACACAAAATGCACATTGTGAATACTCAAATGAATAAGCAGCTTCTAGAAAAATCTTCATACACATTTCTCATAGAATCATAGAATCATAGAATCATAGAATCATAGAATCATAGAATCATAGAATCATAGAATCATAGAATTGGAAGAGACCACAAGGGCCATCGAGTCCAACCCCCTGCCAAGCAGGAAACACCATCAGAGCACTCCCGACATATGGCTGTCAAGCCTCTGCTTAAAGACCTCCAAAGAAGGAGACTCCACCACACTCCTTGGCAGCAAATTCCACTGTCGAACAGCTCTTACTGTCAGGAAGTTCTTCCTAATGTTTAGGTGGAATCTTCTTTCTTGTAGTTTGGATCCATTGCTCCGTGTCCGCTTCTCTGGAGCAGCAGAAAACAACCTTTCTCCCTCCTCTATGTGACATCCTTTTATATATTTGAACATGGCTATCATATCACCCCTTAACCTCCTCTTCTCCAGGCTAAACATGCCCAGCTCCCTTAGCCGTTCCTCATAAGGCATCGTTTCCAGGCCTTTGACCATTTTGGTTGCCCTCTTCTGGACACGTTCCAGTTTGTCAGTGTCCTTCTTGAACTGTGGTGCCCAGAACTGGACACAGTACTCCAGGTGAGGTCTGACCAGAGCAGAATACAGTGGCACTATTACTTCCCTTGATCTAGATGCTATACTCCTATTGATGCAGCCCAGAATTGCATTGGCTTTTTTAGCTGCCGCGTCACACTGTTGGCTCATGTCAAGTTTGTGGTCAACCAAGACTCCTAGATCGTTTTCACATGTACTGCTCTCAAGCCAGGTGTCACCCATCTTGTATTTGTGCCTTTCATTTTTTTTTGCCCAAGTGCAATACTTTACATTTCTCCCTGTTAAAATTCATCTTGTTTGTTTTGGCCCAGTTCTCTAATCTGTCAAGGTCATTTTGAAGTGTGATCCTGTCCTCTGGGGTGTTAGCCACCCCTCCCAGTTTGGTGTCATCTGCAAATTTGATCAGGATGCCCTTGAGTCCATCATCCAAGTCGTTGATAAAAATGTTGAATAAGACCGGGCCCAAGACAGAACCCTGTGGCACCCCACTAGTCACTCTTCTCCAGGATGAAGAGGAACCATTGATGAGCACCCTTTGGGTTCGGTCAGTCAGCCAGTTACAAATCCACTGAGTGGTAGCATAGTCAAGACCACATTTTACCAGCTTCTTTACAAGAATATCATGAGGCACCTTGTCAAATGCCTTGCTGAAATCAAGGTAGGCTACATCCAATTCGTTCCCTTCATCTACCAGGCTTGTAATTCTGTCAAAAAACGAGATCAGGTTAGTCTGACATGACTTATTTTTCAGAAATCCATGCTGACTATTGGTGATCACAGCATTCCTTTCTAGGTGCTCACAGACTGTTTGCTTAATGATCTGCTCCAGAATCTTCCCTGGTATTGATGTCAGACTGACTGGGCGGTAATGATTTGGGTCCTCTCTTTTCCCCTTTTTGAAAATAGGGACAACATTTGCCCTCCTCCAGTCTGCCGGGACATTGCCTGTTCTCCAGGAATTCTCAAAGATGACTGCCAGTGGTTCTGAGATCACATCTGCCAGTTCTTTTAATACTTTTGGATGCAGTTCATCTGGCCCTGGAGACTTGAATACATCTAAACTAGCCAAGTATTCTTGTACTATCTCCTTAGTTATTCTGGGCTGTGTTTCCTTTGCTGAATCATTTGCTCCAAATTCTTCAGGTCGGGCATTGTTTTCTTTATCTTTCTCGCATGCAAATTAACATTGCTAGTTTAGGCAGATTTAAACAAAACACTTTTTGTACTCAAACACACTTGCTCCTTCAATCCTGATCCTTTAAACATATTATACATGAACCACTTTAGGTCAGGTAAGGAAATAAATAAAGCGTTTTGTACTATTACTCTCAGCACACTTCATGCCTGGTTTAAAAACTCCACCAGAGTTGCTCATGACCGCAGCCTTTGCAAACTCTTCAGAAAACCTTTTCGGTGGTACACCCTTGGTTGTTCTCTCGGATCTGCGCAAAACTCTCTGATCCTCTTGTTCTGGTGCTTCCTCCTCTTTGGGAGAGTGGGGAGCTAAAGTATATGAAGCTGCTAAGTCTGAATCAGCGTCAGACTCTCCTGAGGCTTTTGGGCTGTGCCACCACCTGAATCTACCACCACCTGAATCTGTGCCACCACCTGAATCTACATCGGCATCAGAATTATCAATCACATCAGAACTTCCCTCGGAGTCACCCAGAAGCGTCCTTACAAGTCTCTCTCTCTCTCTCTCTCTCTCTCTCTCTCTCTCCCTCCCTCTCCCCCTGTCAATGCAAATGAAGCCGCCCCTCCTGCTCGGTGACCCTTGTTGGGGATGACCCGTGTACGTGAGAACGCAAGGTCATTTGCTTCCTTTCAAAACTTTGTTTTCTCGGACCCCGATCTGGGACTGCACTGCGCAGGCATTCAGTAGGGAGTCCCGAATTTAGTCTCAAAGGCTAGGCAGGAGGCTGTCGTGGATGGTAGAACAGGAGGTTCACAAACTGGGACCCCACACTAGGGTTAGTCTTGTAAGCAGCGCTGAGGTCAAATTCCGGATCCGTGGTTATTTTCCGGGTGAAGAGACCCGTGGTTTTCCAGGCTTGTGCCTGTGGTTTTCCGGGTGAAGAGACCTGTGGTTTTCCAGGCTTGCGCCTGTAGTTTCTGTGAGGAGAACCTGAGCTTACAGGGTTAAACAGCTCAGAGTGTACGCCCTGCCTACTATTTGGGAGGGGGGAGATTCTGCGTCATATCCGAGAGTCTAAACCCTTTGTTCTCTCTACTTTCGCTTTTGAGGAGAGTGGACTTGTTTTCACTGAAGTTTGCAGCTTTCTCTTACCGCTGCTTAACTCTGCATTTGCTCAGAGCATCGGAATGTGGCCTTTGAAATCCGGAGGCCTGGCCAGTAGCTACGCAGCCGAAGCGGGCTGGACGCCAGGATTTATCTGAGCAATAAATCTTCTTCAGTTTCCTAGACAAGTCGTTTATAGTTTACTGAGAGGTAGGGATTGTGCTAGTCAAAGATAACCTGAATACTGAAAGAATATTCTTTCTCTACCCCCCTTCTTTTTCTCCCTTTCCTTGTGTGCCCGTTCTTTCTGTCTCTTAGTGTACTTTGTTAAGGAAAACCCCCACTATACGTATTAAAGGAAATGGGAGCCCACGCTTCCAAACATTCCGACTGGACTCCTCCAGGCGACAAGGCTTCCGTGAAGCCTTTCTGCCCTAGAGAGGACTCCAATACCCCTCTACAATTCGTTCTCTCAAGTTGGAAAGAGCTGAGAGGGAGGAAGGGTCTCTCCAAGTCTAAACTGAGGGACCTCTGCAACATCTCGTGGGTTGCTTTCACCCACCATCTGGAGCCGGCCTCTCAATGGCCACCTCATGGTTCCTTTAATCTCGTGAAGATGCAGGCACTTAAATCTTATCTTGCCGATGAAAAGCCCCGGCAGCTTTATTACCTCAACGCCTTCGTTGAAGCCCGTGAATTGTTCCAACGGCAACAAGCCCAAATTGTTCGACAAATGGCTGTTCTAAAAACAACCAGACCTCCTCCATACGATGAAATTAGAGCCCAAGAGGAGCAGTTGGATAGAACCCTCGTCCCTTTCTATTATCCCGAACCAAGAGGACCCCACCCGCCAGGACCCGGGGCAGGAGCCAGAGCAGGAGCCGGAGGAGGCGGTGGACTTGGGGAAAACGTAATAAATCAACCCGCCGTTACCCCTTCTCAAAGCTCATCAGTCACATTGCCTCTCAACCCTCCCTAAAACTCATCCGAGACAGGGGAAGACCAAACCGATTCGGATACGAGAGCCCTACCCAACGGGGAACCTTTTAATGAAGGAAGGGACGGACCAGTCTCCAGTAGAACACGGAATAGGGATAACCTACTAAACGGAGAGGCAGAGGGCGCATTTCCCCTCAGGGCGTTACCTATTCCCCCGGCCAGGGCAGGAGACCCACCCCGCATGGTCTTCACACACCAACCCTTCCTTACCTCGGATTTAATGAACTGGTCCGACAAAATGCCATCTCTTCGGGACGACCCCGACAAATGCCACCGCCAAGTGGCCACCATTTTTTCCACCCACAACCCCACGTGGGCAGATGTACATATGTTACTTGGGGCCCTTTTTAATGAGGCAGAAAAAAAGAGAGATACTGGCAAAGGCGGGGGAAGCTTTGGCTCGAGCAGACTACCAACCAAACCGACCCGCCTCGATGACCCCACTGACCGCTCAGACTTTAATTAACGATCCTGACTGGGACTATAATACTACGGATGGTTTATGGGGCTTAAAGATTTTCAAGAAAGCCATCTTGGATGGCATCAAGGCTGCAGGACAGCGAACCATGAATTGGACCAAAGTCCAAGCCGTCCTTCAAGGACCTGATGAACACCCGTCTGAGTATTATTCTCGCCTGGTTTCTGCAATTAAAACTTCGGGTGGGATAGACCCGGAGAGTCCTCAGCATGAGGTTATTGTCAAAGGGTTCTTGTCATCATTGATCAATTGACCGGATGGGTGGAATGCTTCCCGACTCGCCGAGCTACTGCCCAAATAGTCGCTAAAATTCTACTGCATGAAATAATACCACGATTTGGGGTTCCGAGACACATAGACAGCGACAGGGGCTCACACTTCACATCCGACATAGTCCAACAAGTAGCTAGAGCTCTAGGGGTTAAATGGAAGTTTCACACCCCATATCACCCCCCCCTCCTCAGGGAAGGTTGAAAGAATGAACCAGCAGCTTAAGTCTCAGCTAGGAAAACTCTGCAAAGACTCTGGAATCAAATGGGTCAATGCCCTCCCCTTGGTCTTACATAACCTCAGGGCATGCCCCCGTGGGAACCTGAACTTATCTCCTTATGAATTACTTTTTGGGAGACCCTCCCCCGTATACAACACCCAATTTCCCCCATCTGAATTAGAAGTGGGTGAGTCAGAATTAACCCGATATATAATACAGCTCCAGAAGCAACTGATGGTTCTCCACATATACGCGGCCGGGAGCCAAAATATACCTCTAGACGAGAACATCCAACCGTTCCAACCAAGAGACTGGGTACTGGCAAAGACTTATCAGAAGGTACCCCTACAGCCCACCTGGGAAGGACCCTACCAGGTACTTCTAACTACCCCAACCTCTGTTAAGGTAGCAGAGAAGTCGGCCTGGCTACATCATACCCGCTGCAAACCAGCTTCTCCACCCAACGCCACCACTGACAACGCACCATACTCCACTCCACCACAACCGGCAGACGACGACACCGACTCCGAGGAGAACCAGCAGGCCGGACCAGATCGGGGCACGAATCGGGCCCAACAGACCGGACCAGATCGGGGCATGAATCGAGCCCAACAGACCGGACCAGATCGGGGCACCAATCGAGCCCAACAGACCGGACCAGATCGGGGCACGAATTGGGCCCTACAGACCAGACCTGCCTCAACACCAGCACCGACCCAATGGACCTCTGAAATCCTCCCTACAACGGACAACCAGGAGCAACCCCTGATCCGCCTCCGACTCCGTAAGGCACCGCTTCACGCCGTTTGACAGCTCGCCTTTTGACAGCTCGCCTCTTTGACAGCTCGCCTTTTGACAGCTCGCCTTTTGACAACTTGCCTCTTTGACAGCTTGCCTTTTGACAGCTCGCCTTTTGACAGCTCGCCTTTTGACAGCTCGCCTTCTGGCAGCTCGCCCTTTGACATCTTCGCCTCTTGGCAGCTTCCCCGTTTGACAGTTTGCCTTTCACAGCCTGCCGCCTACCGCCACCCTGTTCCTGACCACCATGCCCTCCACTGGACGTACCCCACCTCCTTCCTCCTCCATCCTACTCATGCTCTCCATTTTTGCCACTACCATGACCTGCTCAAAGACCATCATGACCACGCATGTTTCATGCCCAGGATTACAAATCGAGTACCTATATCTTGATTTCGGGATTGTGGACATTGTAAAAAGAGGAACATTGGATCGCTTAGGGGATTTCGACTTCTGCGTACCAGAAACCCGCGTTCTCCTTCGCCACTCCATACGACCTACCCTCACCACACACCAAACCTGGGAACTGTTCATCCGTTCGCCAACTTACACACCACTCGGCAAACTCATACTGAGCCGAGATGGCCCCTGGAACCGAGCCCGCTGCATAAATGGCTCCTACACACTATTCACTGACGGTGTGCCCCAACAATCGCTGAATTGGACACTATTGGACAATGGCGGCGGGGAATCAGTCTACACAGACCGAAACCACCCGACCGACCGTCTGATCCATGGATTTTACTGCCAGAGAGTGGACTCCGTACCTCGCCCCACCACCCTCCAGGGAGTTTGCCTCCGAAGGTACTGCTGCGTCTGGGACATCGGCCTTGCCTCCACCTGGGATGGCAGAGCGTACCTTGAGGGCTGGCATCACTCCACCACCCCACCCGCGGAGTGGGATACTACTGGGCCCCAAAGATGTGGAGGTGTGGCTACTAACCTCACCTACCTACTGTTAGGATATTTCCGTTCCACCTTAAAAGGGAGCAGGCTTTGTGAGACAGAGTCTGCGTATTTCCTGTTCACAGGATGTTTATGTTTTCTGTTGCTTTCGTTTTTCTCTCTGTGTCGTAGACACTAAAGCAGGCAGTCATGTTTTTCTGTGTTCTGATCAACGCTGAATAAACTTGTAAATAATGCTCTCCTGAGTGCAACTTTTGGCTGTGCATTATCTGCTGATAGAGTGTGCATGAGCTCTGGAATGTGGCGAGATATTTTCGAGAAACTCATGTCGCTAATTGTTGATACTGCGTGCCTACGGGAGGTCGATGGATCGTCCGGCAGACGGCTTGGGGCCATGATGGACTTTGTCTCCCTGGCAGTATCCCAACAACAGGTTATGGGCCCAGATTCACGGCACTTACAGGAGAGTAAGACTGCGACAGACTGCGTTGAGGTATGTGGGAAAAGCGAAAGTGAAGCTTTTCTGTTTGCCGCGGCAAGGGCTTCAGATGTCCGGCTGGCCTAATTGGTCTGGGAGCCGAGCCAAACAGGCCTCGAGATTAATGGGAGCCAAGATAAGAAGTCTCTGAAGTGAATAAGACTCACGGCTCAAATAAAAGGCTGGAATGGAGTTCATCCAAGCTTCTGAAGCTGCTGAGTGCCCAAAGTTAAATCGGCACAATTATGGGACCTGGGCTGTGTGGTGTGAGAGCTTGCTTCGACAGTTTGGAGTGTGGCATACTGTGTCTGAAGCCCCTCCAGTTCCTCTGACAGATAGATGGAAAGCCCAGAATTTGAGGGCCATTGACTTAATAGTCTCGTCCGTCTCTCTGGAGGAAATTAAAACGCTTGCTGGCAACACCACTGCACGTAAGATGTGGAATGCTTTGAAAGTAGCCCATCTGCCAGTCATCCCAGCCCAGAGTTTGACTGCATCGGAGGTCCTGGCTGTTTCCCAGAATGCGAGTGAATGCAGGGATGCCGAGGGCACCGGTTGCAAGCTGCAGGGGGAGCTGACTGTCACGTCATCCCAGGCAGCATTCCAGCCTCCAGGGGGAGCCAAGGAGTCGGCAGCTGAGAACTCTGTTTCTCGTGAGAACCAAGGTCATCGCCTTTGCAGAGGCCGGAAGGCCAGAAGTAAACAGAGGCAGATGCCTGCAGATGGCCCGAAGCAGAGGGAGGGTGAAGAGCCCACCCCAGTGGAAAACAAGGCTTTGTTTGCTGGCACAGCTTCACCAAAGGCTAAAGGCAAGTCTGATGGCCAGGAGCAGGGGGGCAAGCTGCAAAAGCCCACGCCGGTGGAAAACAAGGTTTTGCTTGCTGCAAAGGCTGCTCCAAAGGCCAAAGCCAGGTTTGTTGTTGATTCAGGGAGTACCCGCCATGTCTCAAAAGACCGCCATCTCTTTATCTCCTTCAAACCTCAAGAAGGTGAGATCCACCTGGCTGATGGAAAGACGTTGCGAATCGCAGGAGAAGGGACTGTGAAACTGGCAAGTCTGCACACTACCATCAAAGATGTACTATATGTTCCAGGTGCTGCAGACAATTTGCTCAGTGTCCCACAGCTCACTGGGCATGGTTTTGAGATTTCCTTCAAGAGGAGCGTCTGTGTCATCAGAAAAGGCAAAGAGGACATTTTGCATGCAAAGTTTATGGATGGCTTGTTCTGTATAACTTATGATGACATTGGTGCTGTTGTGTCTAATGCTGATTCTTGTTGTGTTGCACAAACTAACAAAGTTCTTTATGCAGGATGCATTCACGATGCACACAGAAGGTTTTGTCACCTCTCTTGGAAGGCACTGGCCAAGATGCCAGAGATGGTTGAGGGTTTGAACATCAAACCCTGTAAGTTTCACATGAAATGTGTATCTTGTGCAGAGAACAAGGTGAAGGTTGCTCCAAAAGGCAAGGAGTCTAGCAGGCAGGCTTCCAAACCCTACCAGCTAGTGCACGCAGACCTGGTTGGTCCACTTGTGCCCTCTTTGGGTGGAGCAAGGTACTTCACGGTTCTAATTGATTCTTTTTCCAGGTACATTCATGTGTTTATGCTCGAGCAGAAATCACAAGCGTTTCCTAGGTTCAAGGCATTCTGTGCTTGGTTGGAGAATGTTCACGGTAAACGTATTGGCTGTCTGTTTACTGATCAAGGCGGGGAGTTCACTTCTCAGCAGTTTGAAGCTTTCCTGACTGAGAAGGGAATTCAGCATGACTTGTCAACGCCTAGATCGCCATGGATGAATGGGCTTGCGGAGCGAGCAAATCAAACGTTGCTGCAAGGAGTGGAAACCTTGTTGCATGATGCCAATCTCCCTGAGAAGTTTTGGGGGGAGGCTCTGTCGAATTTTGTTTACACTTATAATCGCAGATTGTGATCACCTATTGGTTGTACCCCCTATGAGAAGATGTTTGGTAAGAAACCCAACATCAAGCACATGAGAATCTTTGGTTCTGACATGTGGGTACACACCCCACAGAGCAACAAGCTTGGGAAGCGTGGGGCACATGGTTTGTTCATGGGGTACGAAAAAGGTGCATACAGGGTGTGGATGACTGACTCTAAATCCATTAAGTTCACAAAGAGTGTTGAGTACAATCCTAAGTGGGGGGGAAATGTGGGAATTTTCCAGAGTTACCCAGAGGAGGATGAAGGTGATGTCAAAGAAGCAGCTAAAGCTGAGGAAGCTGCTGAGGATGATGATGATGGTGATGATCAGAGTTCGGATTCCAGTTCAGTGGGCGGTGCTGCTGCTGGTGTCAGTGACAGTGATGACACAGCAGACTACAAGAGCGCAAAGGCCTCAGTCAGACCATCTGATGCGTCTGACAATGAACTGGAAGAACCACTGTTCACCATTGGTCACTTTTCTCCTAAGAAGGAGGAGATGAGTCCAGAAGACTTGCGTCTAGTACGCAGATCTGAAAGAGCCACGAAGGGCAGACCTCCAAAGAGATTTGCTGATGAGTTTGCTAAGACAGCAACTGCTGTTCTTAGTAGCTCAGAGAAGGTATGGGAACCTTCAAGCTTCAAAGAGGTTCAGGAATTAACCTCTAAAGATGCTGAGCCTTGGCTTGATGCCATGAAGGCTGAAGTTGATTCCTTGAACAGGAACCAAACTTGGGAACTGGTACCGGTTGTCCCAGGAATGAGACTGGTTGGCAGCAAATGGGTCTTCAAGGCCAAGACAGACCAGAATGGCAAGGTTGTCAGACACAAAGCCAGATTGGTTGCCAGAGGTTTTTCACAGGTACCAGGACAGGATTACCACGAGACCTACTCACCCACTGTCAAATATGAGAGCATTCGGCTGATGCTCAAGATAGCTGCAGAGGAGAAACTGCATGTTTCCCATCATGACATTAATACAGCTTTTTTGTACGGGATTTTGGGGGAGGAGCTGTTTATGCTTCCACCTGACGGGATGCAGATACAGAAGGGAATGGTCTGTAAACTGCGGAAATCCTTATATGGTCTCAAGCAGAGTGCCAGGTGTTGGAACACAAAACTCACTGAGACATTGCTTTCCCTAGGTTTTCACCAGGGCAAAGCTGATCCATGTGTGTTTGTCAAGGAGGAGGGGCAAAACAAACTGTATTGTTTATGTTTTGTTGATGATCTTCTGATGTTTTGGAAGAATCAGGCTTTGTACCAAAGCACCCTAGCTCAGCTGAAGGAGCACTTTGACATGAAGGATCTTGGTGAGGTATCCAACTATCTTTCTCTGCAGGTGGAGAGGGACCAAGCAGGTAATTTTCTGGTACACCAAACACAGAAAATTGCTGATGTATTAACCAGGTTGAATTTGGTTGATGCAAACCCAGCAGACACACCGATGGTGACAGGTTACCAGGTAGACAGTACTGCTGAAGCGTTTTCTGACACTACGCTGTACAGATGCATTCTAGGCAAGCTGAATTTCATTGCTAGATGCTCAAGACCTGACATTGCTGTAAGCACTAACCTGCTTAGCAGACATGCTAACAATCCTACTGTTCAGGATTGGAAAGCTCTGAAGCGCATAGCCCGCTATTTGAAAGGGACTTTGCACTACAGGCTGAGGTTCACCAGTCTGAAGACTGGAGGTCTTGAAATCTTTGCAGATGCAAGTTTTGGAAGTGACACCACGGATGGTACAAGCACTTCTGGAGTATGCTACATGTACAACCACTGCCTGTTTGACTGGTTGTGCAAAAAGCAGACGACAGTGAGCCTAAGTTCCTGTGAAGCAGAACTCAATGCTCTGTCATTTTCACTCATGGATTGTGAATGGTTGATGCAACTGTTTAAGGACAACAGAGTTTCTGTGAAATGTCCTGTACAAGTGTATCAAGACAATAGATCGTGTTTGGCTTTGCTGAACTCAGAGAGTTGCAAGCAAAGAACCAAGTACTTGCAGATTAAGCTACATCGTGCAAGAGAGTGTATTGAGAAAGGACTCATTCAGGTGTCCTACATGCCAGGAAATGAAATTTCTGCTGATCTGTTGTCTAAGGTTGTTAACAGAGAACAACTTAAGGTTTACGTACAAAGGTTGCAATTGGGTTGAACCACAGGTACTACAGGTTACACGGAAAGGGGGAGGATGTTAGGATATTTCCGTTCCACCTTAAAAGGGAGCAGGCTTTGTGAGACAGAGTCTGCGTATTTCCTGTTCACAGGATGTTTATGTTTTCTGTTGCTTTCGTTTTTCTCTCTGTGTCGTAGACACTAAAGCAGGCAGTCATGTTTTTCTGTGTTCTGATCAACGCTGAATAAACTTGTAAATAATGCTCTCCTGAGTGCAACTTTTGGCTGTGCATTATCTGCTGATAGAGTGTGCATGAGCTCTGGAATGTGGCGAGATATTTTCTAGAAACTCATGTCGCTAATTGTTGATACTGCGTGCCTACGGGAGGTCGATGGATCGTCCGGCAGACGGCTTGGGGCCATGATGGACTTTGTCTCCCTGGCAGTATCCCAACACCTACATCGACAGGACCCCCTCCACAAAGGGGGGAACTGTCGATATCCGAACCCCCTACCAATGACGACCTGTTATCCACCTGGCAATCCAACACCTACGTGAAGCTGGTCTCCGAAATTGCAAAGCAAGCTACCACTGACGACTGTTGGATCTGTGCCAATGCCCCGGCTCACCTCCGCAGTGGCATTCCTTTTCTTGGAGTACCCCTCACCTTACAACAACACCTCTCTGCTGATGTACAGTCCTGGAACCTGACTGCTGTGAACTTAACTCACCAGTACATCTACCTAACCGGACCTACGAAAAGTGACCTCTGTCGGAAGTTCAGCGGCAATGACAGGATGATTGGAGAAAGCACCTGTAAGTACATCATTGACATCACCCTGACCGGTAAAATCACTTTGTGGCGACAGGGCACCCCCTCTACCCATCCAGATCTGTTGTCTGCTTGGAAGCAAGTGATGAATTTGCCTAATTCTTGGGACCCCTCCCCCATTTCCCAGTGCTTTTTCCGTACCTTCCTCACGGGCCGCATAGACTCCTGTCTACAGGGATTGTTTTGGGTGTGCGGCCATCGTGGGCCAGCCCCCACTCCCAAGGCACCTGCTACCTTGGACTAATGTTGCCTGGGATCAGGGTCACCCCAGACCTTCCCCCTGGAAGGAGACGCAACAAGAGGGCAAAGGACTTGTCAGAACTTTCCGGGGAAACCTATGGGTGAGCCCTCTTCCCTGCCTACGGAGCAGGATCCAACCATGTAGACATTCTTAAGACGGACATTCTATTAACTTTTATGGAAGAATCTAACGCGGCAACCCAATCTATCCTAACAGAGCTGACAGAGGTCAGACAGATGGCGATTCAGAATCGTCTTGCTTTGGACTGTATTCTGGCTTCGACTGGAGGCGTATGTACCCTCGTAGGAACCGAGTGCTGTACGTACGTCTCTGATCAGACCTTGAACATTACAGGTCATCTCAACAATATCCACAAACTGACCGACGAACTTAGAGATATCCAACATGAAGGTCTATCCGATGCTCAATTTTGGAGCTGGCTACCGGGATCCGGATGGATAAAACAACTCTTGGGGAACGGACTCCTGATTCTGATCACTGTAGCTATTTGCATTGTTTTCTTCTGCTGCGCTATCCATTACTTCCCGCTTTGCTGTCAAACGTGCGACTCCTGCATTCCGCTTCTCCGATCCCGCACGCCTGCCTCTCACAGGATGTTCCCACCAGGAACCCCTTCGACTTCCATCGAGATGGGACCCCTAGGAGCTCGGCAAAATCCGGATTCTGGGTATGGCATGTCAGACTTTTACGAGCTTGTGCGGAGAAAAGGATTGTGCGGTGTCCACCTTCGCAATCTTATCTCCGAAGGGGGGAACCGTAGCAGGAGACCCCCCCCTTCGTTACACTGTAATGCACAAGCACCACACATACACACCCCACCTTCCCCGAGCCTAGGGATGTCTCTCCCGATCTCCTCCTGTCGTTCTCCTCCCCCCCCAATGTTACCTGTGGGGGCGCCTTACCAATACAGTCGTACCTTGGATCCCAAAGGCCTTGCGACTCGAATGTTTTGGCTCCCGAACGCCACAAACCCGGAAGTGAGTGTTCCGGTGTAGCAGGAGACCCCCCCCTTCGTTACACTGTAATGCACAAGCACCACACATACACACCCCACCTTCCCCGAGCCTAGGGATGTCCCTTCTAGAGGAGCGTCCCCTAAAAGCCTTCCGTAAATAAGGAAGC
Source organism: Podarcis pityusensis (assembly GCF_964106645.2). Taxonomy (NCBI): domain Eukaryota; kingdom Metazoa; phylum Chordata; class Lepidosauria; order Squamata; family Lacertidae; genus Podarcis; species Podarcis pityusensis. The sequence continues at coordinate 6,416,748 of NC_138045.1, forward strand.
GCTAGCTTGACAGCTCCGCGCGGAACCCCTTTATTTTCATATATTTTCCCTGAGTAGACTGTACAACTCTACCTCGCCCTATCCTTATAATGGGTCGACCAACTGTCTGAACTCAGGGTCCATCGGCTGCCGCTTCAGCCAATCAGCGTTACCGAACAGCGCCCCTTGTGGCGGCCACGCAGGTACTGCAGGCAGCAGACGCGCGCTTCTCTATACCTTGACAGCTCTCAAATACAAAGTTTCCGAGTTCAATTGACCGTGACTGATTTAATCAAAATGTTGCAACCCGCTTCCGGGAAAGTGAAAGTGGTTTTGAACTTCTGGGGCAGTTTTTTCATAAATTCACTATAAATCAGCCGTACATCGGATTTTCACCGGATCACTTTTATTTTGCTCCATGTTACAAGGACTATCAAAGGGGGGGTGGATCAATGTCAGTCAGCCATAATCCTTTGACCGAGGAGGCACGTACTCAACAGCCCTTCCCAGTTGGCATGGCAACCTTGATAGTCATCTTGATGGGCTCAGACAGAGGACTATCAGGGACATGACGGACTGCATATGCGAGTGGATTCAACTCGGACTATGACAAAGGGACAGTGATCGGATTCCCCTCAGGGGGTAGGAAACTGTGCCCATCCTTTTGTCTTCTGGAAATGACTCATGGGGAGGGGGAGAAGGGTCTCCGGCCAGGTGTCATGATACTCAGATTAGCTGTGCAACCCCTCCCCTGACTCCTCTTGTTTTTAATGTAGTCATGATGTAGTTATGATGTATTTCTAGGGGTGTAACTTAGGGGATTAGGAGCTAATAAAAGTTGGGGTCTTCTTTTGTTCTGGGCTTCCATCTTGCTTCACCTCGTGGGCGGTGGGAGTCCTGTCGGGACAGTCTTTCTTCAATAAAGACCGAGGCTACAGGCTGCTGATTTGCTCCAAATTGCTCTGGTTGGTGTCTTGATTTCTGCCCAAGGGAGCCCTCAGATTCTCCGGTAACACCGGTTTGTGAATGTTCTTTGGAGCCCAAATGTCCGACGGGGCTTCTGCAGCTTCCGAATGTTTTGGAAGTCAAACGGACTTCTGAGGTACCACTGTATATCTTCTCGGAGCAGGGGCAATCCCATTGCCGCCTTCAGTTCTGGTAAAGCTAAGAATTGCTTGTGCAGATCTTGATGCCTTCAAGGCCGAGGCTGTCATCTGATGAGACCCAGTACTCCTATCAGAGAAGCAAATCCTCAAATACAGTCATACCTCTTGTTCTGCTCGGTTCAAGTTATGTCTTTTCAGGTTGCGTCCCGCAGCGACCCGGAAGTAACGTGTAATGGTTCTAGGGGTTGCTCGTGCGTAATTCGGCGCCACACCTGGCTGGGTTGCCTGAGTGAACCTTTTCTGTCTGGACAGCCACTCGCCCGTGGCTGTCTCAATCGCTGGCAGAATCCGTCATTGGGCGTTTCTTGAACTTCTTCCAGCAAAGAAGTTCTTTGACGCCTAGTCTCCGCCTACTCTCGCTGCGTGGAAGCCTTCTGCGCAGGGAGGGTGTGGGCAGCGGAGGACCCGTGCTCTCCCCACTGGTCCCCGGCGAGGAGTCATGGAGCCACCTCGCCGATTCCCCCATCTGCCCCCCTTCTCCACTGGTGCTACGCTGATTTCCTTCCCCAGAAGATGTGCTGCTTCTATCCCTCCCGGGACGCTCTCCGGAATCCCTCTGGAGCCCTCCCTCTCCCCCTGGCTCCGATGGCAGTTCCGTGACATAACGGAACGGGTTACTTCCAGGTTTCACTGCTCACGCATGTGCAGACGCTCAGAATGATGTGCAGACGCTCAGAATGTTTGTGCTAACAACACCGTATCATTGGCATGTAGCAAAATGGATACATTATGGGATAAAAATGAAACAGGGAAATATCTGGCCATTTGGGTTCCTTTATTACATCATTTACATAAATGTTAAAAAGCAGAATTTTAGAAAGTATTTCAAAGTGTTTAAAATGATTTAGGAATTACAAGGTTAACTTTTTTAAAAAGATATTAAATAAGTTTTAAAAGCCTGTATGTGTAACTGCTGATGATGTTGGGGGGTGGCGGCAGCTGTGGTTGTAAGACTCCCTTAAAACTGATTTACAGTGCTGGCTCTTGGGGATTGAAAGGGCACATAAAAAGGCCTTGCCCCAAATTAAAGAAGAACCAACAAACAACCCCAGTCAAACAATTAAAAAAAACCAGCTTGTGGAGCTCAGATGAACAAGTCCCACTTTGGTGCAACTTGACCGGAATGACATGCTCCCTTCTTTTTCTCAGTGATAGCAGCTCTTTTGGCTGAGGGGTGGCATGCAGCTGAAACAGTATTTAAGGAAGCTGAAGCATTCCGTGTGAAGCTCCAGGAGCTTGAAGAGAAACTCCAGGCGTTGCCAGCAACACTCCAGGAGCCGCAAGCCAGAGGTATTTTTGAGAATCCTGTCTTCACATGGCCCTCCCTCCCAATGATGTTGGGTTTCAAGTCCCATCATCCATGATGAGCGCTGGCCATGTTGGCTGGGGCTTAGGGGAGTCCCACCACAGTCTGGAGCCCAGTTCAGTGCGCCTTTGTGGGCAGCTGGTAGCCATGCCAGGGTCGCCTTCGCTGCGTGGAAGGGGTGGCCTCCCCCCCCACCCCCACCCCATGCGCAGGAGACCAGAGGCCAGTAGCAGACTGCGCATGTGCCTCTGAAGGGCACAAAGGTTTGCTGCCTCCTTGTGTGCCCATGTTCTTGCCAAAAAGAATAAAAATACAGCATATGGTTGCACATACCAGGCACCAATGTTAATGGTGGTTCTTTGGCTTTTCCTTCAGGTGAGGAACACGAGGAGGAGGAGGAGCAGCAGCAGGAGGAGGAGAAGGAAAAATAAAGAAAATGGGGGGGGGGATATATATTTCCCTATATATTTCTATTATTAGTTCTATGTATTGCTTCTTTATTTAATAAAATTTATTTTAAAAAGCCTGCAACGTGGTTTACCAAAACAAAAAACCAAAAAACCACCACAGCAGTAAAATCAAGAAAAATCAACAATCCTACTTTAAAACATACAAAAGCTAAAATATTAAAAGAGATGAAAATTACTTCAACTTCCTAAGCTTCTAGGTATGCTTGCCTAAACAAGAATGCTTTTAGCAGGTGCCTGAAAAGCGTCTAGCAAAGGCACGTGCTTTGTTGCAAGAGGCGGGGAGTTCCAAAGGGCAGGTGCTGCCACACTAAACAATGCAGTGCAGATATTATGTGGAACCTGTAGGAGTGCTTGAAACTGTTAGAATTCCAGCTCCATGATTACAGTCATGGGATTGTTGTCTAAGTTTTGACTCCACAGAGTGGGAAGTGATGGCGACAGGATGTTTGTGTTCCTGTGCTCCGTGAAGTGGGACTATTGTCCTTTGTTCTTTTTCTCTTTGCTGTCTGATGCTAGAGAGAGAGGGAGCCATGTTGCAGTGCTCCGTGTGTGTGTTGATATGTAAATAAAGTTGATTAGCCAAAATGCTGAGTTGCTGAGGTCTGTCACGCATGATGCACAAACTCTGCGGATCCCTAAGTGTGCTGGTGTCGCTTGGCATCGGTCGCTGTGATGTTCGGGCTGAAGAAAGCTTATGAAGCTCCCAAACGATCGACCAGGAGCGAGGGAACATGCCAGTTGGGCACGTGTCTCTGCCAGGGTGCTACTCGAGTGTAGGCTGAACTCCTGACAGAAACTACGGAAGGGGAGGTTTTAGTCATGGGGATTTCACCATGCTCTGAAAAGGAAAACATTGATTTCAACAGCAGGCCTGCACAGCAGCAATCTACTCGCCTGCGAGTCTCATCATGATCAGTGGGACTTCTTCCCGAGCCGGCGGTGCATAAGATGGGCTGCACCCCTTGCACCCAACTTGTACCTAAAACTCTGCACAAGCCTGCGCCAGAGAAGAGTGGAGCTGGAAGGGACCCCTGAGGGTCATCAAGCCAACCCCCTGGGGCAATGCAGGAATCTCAAGTAGACTATCCCTGACCGATGCCCCCCCCCCCCGTCTTCTGTTTTTCCTCTCAGCCAGGACCCACAACAACGGAGACTGGAGGTGGGGGGAAAGATAAATTTTGACGAGGGAAAAGCAATGGGGCCGATTTGTCAGGCGCACGCAGGCACAGCTTGAAGACTTTACGCAGAGAGGAACCCCACACGGGAGACACAGATACACAAGCACACAGAAGTCAATAACCCAAGAGTGGCTTCTAAGTGGGGGGTTGGCTGAGGACAGGGTTGGGCGGAAACGTGTGGAGCTTTGCAGAGGGGAGGCAGAAAGCGTTTGTCAGAGGGAAACTCACTTTCCCTTTTTAGAAACCGGCCAAGATCCCTTCTGCATTTGCAGCGCTGCCCTCAAAGTGACCCTTTCAATCCACTTGATAGTCCAGCTGTAGGCGCTGGTCTTCCAGGCAGAATGAAAGGCGGACCCACCGATCCCGCTTCCTTCCTGTCCCCTTCCTGCCCCCCTCCGTTCTTTGCTCACCTGCCTCCTTCCCGTCCTCTCCCCTGCCTGCCTCCTCCAGCCGGGAGCGCCCACCCACGACTCCCAGCTTCCCAAGCCTACAGTGAATGTCCCCCCCCCCCCCCGCAGGATGACACCCAGTGCGGACCGCCCCCACCCTGCTCCGCCACTGCTCTGGAAGAAGCTGCTCTGCTGAGAGCAGGGCATCTCTGAAGACTCGGCTGGGGTTCTGTAATCTCTGGTGATACATCCCACTGGCTGAGGTGTGGTGAGCTGCAGACTGACTCCCACAAGTCACCAGCTGAGAGGTCCATGGTCCAGATGCCACTACACCCCTAGGTGCTGAAAAGTACCAATTTGAATGGCTCTGAAAGGAAATCAGACAAATTCAACGTTGAGATTTCTATGCTGTCCATCGGACTGGGTTGCCCCAGCCATTCTGGGCGCTCCCAGCAAATTGAAACATCCAAAACTGTAAAACACCCCAAAATCTTTCCGGTACCGAAGCCAATTGGATTGACTGTTGAATCTTCTTCCAAGTACTTTGGAAAGGACAGGAGCTTTCCCTGCACTTGAGAGCGGTCAGCTAATGTAGGGGTACAGGACAGGCCACAGGGCACTCCCAGCTCAACCCCCTCACCTCAGCATCGGCCGCCTGAGGCAGCTGCCTCACTCTGGCTCATCAGAGGTCCGGCCCTGCTTGGGAATATGAGTGGGAGAGGGCCATTGCACTCAGGTCCTGCTTATGGGCTTGTTGTGAGCCTCTGCTGGGCAACTATGGGGAACAAGGTGCTGGACTAGATCATCCATTGGTCTAATCCAGAAAGACTGTTCTTACATCCGGGGTGGACTGGAGGCAACTCCAACTTGCAAAAAGCCCTGGAACACCAAGAATTGCAGACTCCCACACTCGCAAGCAAATGAGCTATTGCTTCGCTTCTTAAAACAAAAGAAAAAAACAAACCCCTTTTGCCAAGCTTGGCGACCACGTCCAGTACCAAACAGACCAAAGAAAGTTGCATTTTTGCGTGGGTAGGAAGGGTGTCATTTTCCTTTGGCTGATTTAGGTCCTCGGCTTTTAGACTCCAGAAGTGGCACAAACAGGGATGGAACTCTGCTTCAGTTCAAAGGGAGGTATGATTGGCAGGCAAGGTGACACAGCCAGTTATGTGGAAGGGAGGAGGAGGAGGGTGGGGAGGTCACAAGGGAGGAAAGAGCTCTGCACCTCAGCTCGGAATTCTTTTGGAAGAGTGGAGGGGAACAGAGGAAACCTTTCTTCCCTTTCAGTCTTTTCTCCTCCCCCTCCTCCTTTTTCCTTTTCCCCCTTTTTTAAGAATATGCTATACGGAATTTCCGAGGGGGAAATTCGCTAGGGATCTTGCCTTCCCCAGAAACCCCTCCACATAGCTAGGGCGCGAGACAATGAGCTCGAGAAAGCCCTTTCCTTCCCCTGTCGCACCAAGCACCACATCTTTTTTTATTAATGAAAGACCCTGCTTCCCTCTTTCTGGTATGAAAGCGTATCAATATGAATGGGGACTTGGGCATGAACTCTGTATTTACATACTGCTGCGTATAGACCAATCAAAAGCATCGGATTTGGACAGCTAGCCAATAGCGCTTAGCGGCCTCTAGTGGACAGAATCTGTCTTGTACCGCTGCCTCTTTCCGTTCTGCAGAGCAGCGGAGCTTCGCCAGCTTGACTGAGCTCCTGAATGGTCGCCTGCTGAGAGAACAATGGACTCAGCCCATCAAAAGCCCATTAACTGGTTTCTATTGCAAAAAGTGATCCTTTGTTGCAAGAAATCTGTTAACCCACTTCCCTTATGGACTGCCGGCTTAGGAAAAGCCCCTCACTTCAGAAAATCCACCCCCTGTATCAATTTCCTCCATTCCAATGCCATTCTTGCCCTTAAGGAAATGACTCTTTCCCCCTCTATCTCCCGCCATAATCCCTCAAGCGTGAGGACACGTGTACACCCCCCCACACCCAGGGAAGTGCCCAAAGGTGACAATTACTGAGCAGTTAGTTGGCCAAAGAAACCAAGAGCCCATCCCCAGACTTGCCCCAGGATATGGATGTGCAGGAGGGACGCGGGTGGCGCTGCGGTCTAAACCACAGAGCCTAGGGCTTGCTGATCAGAAGGTCGGCAGTTTGAATCCCCGCGACGGGCTGAGCTCCCGTTGCTCAGTCCCTGCTCCTGCCAACCTAGCAGTTCGAAAGCACGTCCAAGTGCAAGTAGATCAATAGGGGCCGCTCCGGCGGGAAGGTAAACGGCGTTTCCGTGCGCAGCTCTGGTTCGCCAGAAGCGGCTTAGTCATGCTGGCCACGTGACCCGGAAGCTTTATGGCGGCTCCCTCGGCGGCCAATAAGGTGAGATGAGCGCTGCAACCGCGATTCGGTCACGACTGGACCTAATGGTCAGGGCTCCCTTTACCTTTAGCTTTACTTAAGACTGGACATGTTTGCCTGTGTTCAGCTTGTACTGAGTGAGAAGTCTGGACATGTTTGCCTATGGCCTGTCCACCGTCCCTCAGACCTGTGGGAATGTTCAGGGATGCAGGAGAGGATATATTGTCTGATTATATCCTTATCCAACTTGTCTTAACAAGTTCAACAATTTAGCAGAGTAACATTCCCCTCTTCTAAAATTGGCAGCGGATGCGTTTGCTCGGGCTTGCTAAAGCCTCTATAATAACTGTTCTGGTATTTCCCCCCTTTTTCCCTCATAAAAGATAAGACATGACACAGTCTTCCCTAAAAGTATAAAAAGAGTTTACTCACATTCTGTTCACAATCGGATCCCAGAAGGCAGACTTAGCTTAGAAAAGTAACATACACTTGAAAACTATTCCATAAGAAGACAGTCCCTTTGTCCTCTCTTGGCTGGAGGCCAAGAGGGCATCTTTGGCTAAGCAGATGTTGCTTCTTCGATGCATGTGGTGAAAGAGAGAGAGATGGCTGCCCTGCCCTGTGCTTTTGTCGTTACCTGCACAGGTGAGTCCACACCCACCTTTAGTCACATGTAGAGGAAGTTTGTCCCAGCCCAGATTCCTATGCCCCACAAATAACCCAGAGATGCATTTTGAGTAAGAGGATACATTCTACTCATGTTAAAACACGCTGATTCCTGGACCATCCGCGGGCTGGATTGAGAAGGCGATTGGGTCTGTATGCAATGTATCCTGGTGACCGTGGGAAGTTTTAAAAGTCAATGTCACCCCATGTTCGGGGTTCTTACTCCTGTGGGAACCTGTTGCGCAACAAAAAAGGATCTTGGTCTACTAACTGCTGTTTTGCTCCAATTTGTGGCTGGAATCTCCTTCATTTCTGACTGCAAGTACCCGCGGGCTCTGCCCGACGAGCTGGGCTGTTGAGTAGCCTCACACCCTGGAATTTTCCTCATAAATGCCAACTCACCCATAGAGGCAGAATAGGAAGCCAGCCCTCCAGGACTTGCTCCTCTGCTGTAAACATTGTTAAAGTTGAGCTGCAGCTAGTAAGACCAAGCACTGGGCGCCTCTCACAGAATCAAAGGCTAAAATTGGGTCGAGTGCTTCTCTCCAGAATCTCTTCCCAGGATTATGGCTTCACATGCCTCCTTCTAATAGCAAATTCATCTGGGGAGACCCGATAGACGGCGGCCAAACACATGGAAAGCACATTTGGTGGTGGGGAACAAGAGTGTGCTGCTCCACAAACCTTAAAAAGCACCCTCTTCAATGGCATGGCACTTGGATGACCCTGTGGTTCTACCCCTGGGGCTGAGGGTGAGGAAACAATTCCTGAGACAGCTAAAGTGCTGGTGGTGAAAAACCCACGTCAAATGAGACCAAACAAGGGTTAGAGCTCAACGTCGAGCCTACCAAGTGGCGATAGCGACGGTGAGGAGGACCATTGTTGCTGGATCTGTTGGTGAAAACAGTACCAGGAGACTCTTTCAGGTGGTTCATAATCTAACAGAACCACCTTTGCCATTAGGGTCTGATACAGAGTCCAAGATCTCCTGTAATGACTCCTGTCATGAATTTTTTTGCAGATAAAATTGCTCAGGTTTGGAAAGAGGTAGACTCCACCAAGGTAGCAGGGTGCCAGAGCTCTGCCTAGTCAGAGACATAGGATGGCTTGCCAGTTCCCAGGGCCACGTGGAGGAGGGGGTAGGAGGGAGGGAAACAGACGGAGTATGCATGCGCATTCGACTGCCTAATGGCCACCACATCACCCAGGGGATCACAGCCACAGAGATAAGAAAAGAAGAGCCACCCCATTGTCTGGAGAGGTCACTTACCTGATCGCATGGACAAGCCGTTGTCATCGGACCCCAGTGATGGAAGCGTGCAGCTGTATTGAGGCAGCACCAGGTGCTGAAATTGTGCACCTCTAACAATTTTGTGCCTGGGGCAACTGCCCCTGTGCCCCGCAGCCCACTACGCCACTGGGTCTAGTATTGGGATACTGTCAGGGAGATAAAGTCCATCAAGGCCCCGAAGCCGTCTGCCGGACGATCCATCAACCTCCCGTAGGCACGCAGCGACATGAGTTTCTAGAAAATATATTGCCCCATTCCAGAGCTCATGCACGCTCTATCAGCAGATAATGCACAGCCAAAAAGTTGCACTCAGGAAAGCATTATTTACAAGTTTATTCAGCGTTGATCAGAACACAGAAAAACATGACTGCCTGCTTTAGTGTCTACGACACAGAGAGAGAAAACGAAAGCAACAGAAAACATAAACATCCTGTGAACAGGAAATACGCAGACTCTGACTCACAAAACCTGCTCCCTTTTAAGGTGGAACGGAAATATCCTAACATCCTCCCCCTTTCCGTGTAACCTGTAGTACCTGTGGTTCAACCCAATTGCAACCTTTGTACGTAAACCTTAAGTTGTTCTCTGTTAACAACCTTAGACAACAGATCAGCAGGAATTTCATTTCCTGGCATGTAGGACACCTGAATGAGTCCTTTCTCAATACACTCTCTTGCACGATGTAGCTTAATCAGCAAGTACTTGGTTCTTTGCTTGCAACTCTCTGAGTTCAGCAAAGCCAAACATGATCTATTGTCTTGATACACTTGTACAGGACATTTCACAGAAACTCTGATGTCCTTAAACAGTTGCATCAACCATTCACAATCCATGAGTGAAAATGACAGAGCATTGAGTTCTGCTTCACAGGAACTTAGGCTCACTGTCGTCTGCTTTTTGCACAACCAGTCAAACAGGCAGTGGTTGTACATGTAGCATACTCCAGAAGTGCTTGTACCATCCGTGGTGTCACTTCCAAAACTTGCATCTGCAAAGATTTCAAGACCTCCAGTCTTCAGACTGGTGAACCTCAGCCTGTAGTGCATAGTCCCTTTCAAATAGCGGGCTATGCGCTTCAGAGCTTTCCAATCCTGAACAGTAGGATTGTTAGCATGTCTGCTAAGCAGGTTAGTGCTTACAGCAATGTCAGGTCTTGAGCATCTAGCAATGAAATTCAACTTGCCTAGAATGCATCTGTACAGCGTAGTGTCAGAAAACGCTTCAGCAGTACTGTCTACCTGGTAACCTGTCACCATCGGTGTGTCTGCTGGGTTTGCATCAACCAAATTCAACCTGGTTAATACATCAGCAATTTTCTGTGTTTGGTGTACCAGAAAATTACCTGCTTGGTCCCTCTCCACCTGCAGAGAAAGATAGTTGGATACCTCACCAAGATCCTTCATGTCAAAGTGCTCCTTCAGCTGAGCTAGGGTGCTTTGGTACAAAGCCTGATTCTTCCAAAACATCAGAAGATCATCAACAAAACATAAACAATACAGTTTGTTTTGCCCCTCCTCCTTGACAAACACACATGGATCAGCTTTGCCCTGGTGAAAACCTAGAGAAAGCAACGTCTCAGTGAGTTTTGTGTTCCAACACCTAGCACTCTGCTTGAGACCATATAAGGATTTCCGCAGTTTACAGACCATTCCCTTCTGTATCTGCATCCCGTCAGGTGGAAGCATAAACAGCTCCTCCTCCAAAATCCCGTACAAAAAAGCTGTATTAATGTCATGATGGGAAACATGCAGTTTCTCCTCTGCAGCAATCTTGAGCATCAGCCAAATGCTCTCATATTTGACTGTGGGTGAATAGGTCTCGTGGTAATCCTGTCCTGGTACCTGTGAAAAACCTCTGGCAACCAATCTGGCTTTGTGTCTGACTACCTTGCCATTCTGGTCTGTCTTGGCCTTGAAGACCCATTTGCTGCCAACCAGTCTCATTCCTGGGACTACCGGTACCAGTTCCCAAGTTTGGTTCCTGTTCAAGGAATCAACTTCAGCCTTTATGGCATTTAGCCAAGGCTCAGCATCTTTAGAGGTTAACTCCTGAACCTCTTTGAAGCTTGAAGGTTCCCACACCTTCTCTGAGCTACTAAGAACAGCAGTTGCTGTCTTAGCAAACTCATCAGCAAATCTCTTTGGAGGTCTGCCCTTCGTGGCTCTTTCAGATCTGCGTACTAGACGCAAGTCTTCTGGACTCATCTCCTCCTTCTTAGGAGAAAAGTGACCAATGGTGAACAGTGGTTCTTCCAGTTCATTGTCAGACGCATCAGATGGTCTGACTGAGGCCTTTGCGCTCTTGTAGTCTGCTGTGTCATCACTGTCACTGACACCAGCAGCAGCGCCGCCCACTGAACTGGAATCCAAACTCTGATCATCATCATCATCATCATCCTCAGCAGCTTCCTCAGCTTTAGCTGCTTCTTTGACATCACCTTCATCCTCCTCTGGGTAACTCTGGAAAATTCCCACATTTCCCCCCCACTTAGGATTGTACTCAACACTCTTTGTGAACTTAATGGACTTAGAGTTGGTCATCCACACCCTGTATGCACCTTTTTCGTACCCCATGAACAAACCATGTGCCCCACGCTTCCCAAGCTTGTTGCTCTGTGGGGTGTGTACCCACATGTCAGAACCAAAGATTCTCATGTGCTTGATGTTGGGTTTCTTACCAAACATCTTCTCATAGGGGGTGCAACCAATAGGTGATGACAATCTGCGATTAAAAGTGTAAACAAAATTCGACAGAGCCTCCCCCCAAAACTTATCAGGGAGATTGGCATCATGCAACAATGTTTTCATTCCTTGCAGCAACGTTTGATTTGCTCGCTCCGCAAGCCCATTCATCCATGGCGATCTAGGCGTTGACAAGTCATGCTGGATTCCCTTCTCAGTCAGGAAAGCTTCAAACTGCTGAGAAGTGAACTCCCCGCCTCGATCAGTAAAGAGACAGCCAATACGTTTACCGTGAACATTCTCCAACCAAGCACAGAATGCCTTGAACTTAGGAAACGCTTGCGATTTCTGCTCGGGCATAAACACATGAATGTACCTGGAAAAGGAGTCAATTAGAACCATGAAGTACCTTGCTCCACCCAAAGAGGGCGCAAGTGGACCAACCAGGTCTGCGTGCACTAGCTGGTAGGGTTTGGAAGCCTGCCTGCTAGACTCCTTGCCTTTTGGAGCAACCTTCACCTTGTTCTCTGCACAAGATACACATTTCATGTGAAACTTACAGGGTTTGATGTTCAAACCCTCAACCATCTCTGGCATCTTGGCCAGTGCCTTCCAAGAGAGGTGACAAAACCTCCCGTGTGCATCGTGAATGCATCCTGCATGAAGAACTTTGTTAGTTTGTGCAACACAACAAGAATCAGCATTAGACACAACAGCACCAATGTCATCATAAGTTATACAGAACAAGCCATCCATAAACTTTGCATGCAAAATGTCCTCTTTGCCTTTTCTGATGACAGAAACGCTCCTCTTGAAGGAAATCTCAAAACCACGCCCAGTGAGCTGTGGGACACTGAGCAAATTGTCTGCAGCACCTGGAACATATAGTACATCTTTGATGGTAGTGTGCAGACTTGCCAGTTTCACAGTCCCTTCTCCTGCAATTTGCAACGTCTTTCCATCAGCCAGGTGGATCTCACCTTCTTGAGGTTTGAAGGAGATAAATAGGTGGCGGTCCTTTGAGACATGGCGGGTACAGCCTGAATCAATAACAAACCTGGCCTTGGCCTTTGGAGCAGTCTTTCTGGCAAGCAAAACCTTGTTTTCCACCGGCGTGGGCTTTTGCAGCTTGCCCCCCTGCTCCTGGCCATCAGACTTGCGTTTGGCCTTTGTTGAAGCTGTGCAAGCAAACAAAACCTTGTTTTCCTCTGGCGTGGGCTCTTCACCCTCCCTCTGCTTCCGGCCATCTGCAGGCGTCTGCCTCTGTTTACCTTTGCCCTTCCGGCCTCTGCAAAGGCGATGACCTTGGCTCCCATGAGAAACAGAGCTCTCAGCTGCCGACTCCTTGGCTCCCCCTGGAGGCTGGAATGCTGCCTGGGATGACGTGACAGTCAGCTCCCCCTGCAGCTTGCAACCGGTGCCCTCGGCATCCCTGCATTCACTCGCATTCTGGGAAACAGCCAGGACCTCCGATGCAGTCAAACTCTGGGCTGGGATGACTGGCAGATGGGCTACTTTCAAAGCATTCCACATCTTACGTGCAGTGGTGTTGCCAGCAAGCGTTTTAATTTCCTCCAGAGAGACGGACAAGACTATTAAGTCAATGGCCCTCGAATTCTGGGCTTTCCATCTATCTGTCAGAGGAACTGGAGGGGCTTCAGACACAGTATGCCACACTCCAAACTGACGCAGCAAACTCTCACACCATTTTGCCCAGGTCTGATAATTGTGCCGATTTAACTTTCGGCACTCAGCAGCCTCAGAAGCTTGGAAAAACTCCATTCCAGCTTTTTACTTGAGCCTTGAGCCTTTAAAAAGTTCTTATCTCGGCAGCTCATAAATCACGAAGCCTTTGGCGCGGCTTCCAGATCCATTAAGCCAGGCGGAGTTCAAAGACTCTTCCGCGGCAAACAGAAAAGCCTCACTTTCGCTTTTCCGCCAAATACCTTTCAGTAGTCTCTCGCAGTCTTACTCTCCTGTAAGTGCTGTGAATCTGGGCCCGAAATCTGTTGTTGGGATACTGCCAGGGAGATAAAGTCCATCAAGGCCCCCAAGCCGTCTGCCGGACGATCCATCGACCTCCCGTAGGCACGCAGCGACATGAGTTTCTAGAAAATATCTTGCCCCATTCCAGAGCTCATGCACGCTCTATCAGCAGATAATGCACAGCCAAAAAGTTGCACTCAGGAGAGCATTATTTACAAGTTTATTCAGCGTTGATCAGAACACAGAAAAACATGACTGCCTGCTTTAGTGTCTACGACACAGAGAGAGAAAACGAAAGCAACAGAAAACATAAACATCCTGTGAACAGGAAATACGCAGACTCTGACTCACAAAACCTGCTCCCTTTTAAGGTGGAACGGAAATATCCTAACAGTAAAGTGAAGTTGATCCTCCACTGTGGGTTACTTTTGTTCAAAGCAAGATTCCTCTGGAGGGAGAGGATGTTGCAAAGTAAGTCAGAGGCAAAGCAGCCCAAGCCAGGTTCTGTGTTTGCACACATGATTTGCAGTGAGCCAAGGGATGAATTGCTGCTGTTGTTTCATAGCCCAGAACAGCAGGTGTAGGCGAAAGGTCTAAAGTTAGAAAACCAGGTCTTGGTCAAGGCATCCGCTGACCAGCAGGCCATAGAGAAGAGGAACGTCAGCATTTCAACTCTGAGCCAAAAGTTTGGCTTTTGCTATTTTTGGACACCCTTGGTCATGAGCCAAGTGTGATTCTCAAACTCTGAATGCTCAGCAAGTAGCAGCCACAGCTCAGGAGAGGATTTTTCATTTGCTCCTTTTCCATGGGGTGGGGAAAACTCAACACTTTTAATCTTGTCTTATTTTTATGCAAATTGGGTGGTCCAAAACAAGGAGAGTTATATCTGCACCCTCTCTTTAGCACAGATGGCCTGCAGGAGAATTTCCTGTCCTTAAAAGTAAAACTGCACTTTTTTGGGAAGGCATTGTCTGCCACGTTAGCAGTTGAAGGCAGAGCTTGGGGGGGGGGCAGGAATGTTCAGCAGAGGGCAACCAAAATTATCAAGGGGCTGGAGCAACTCCCAGATGAGAAGCTAAAACATTTGGGGCTTTCTAGTTTAGGGGGGAAATGAGTAAGGGAGGACACGGTCAGGGGTACACGCATAGTGTAGAGCAAGTGGAATGCGATCAGTTTTTCATCCCTCCATAATTCCAGAACCCAATGGGGCCATCCAATTGTGGGTTACTGGGTGGTGGTTGTTTTGATTTTGATTACAGTCGTACCTTGGAAGTTGAATGGAATCAGTTCCGGGAGCCAAAACGTTCAAGAACTAAGCTGTTTGAAAACAAAGGTACAAGAGCAAAAAAAGAGGACAGCCTGAGGCACTGCCAGCCCGAGCTGGGAAAAGAGGTGGGCGGGGTTGCCACTGCCATGCCCCTTTCCCCAGCTCGGGCTGGCAGGGGCCATGACGGGCAGAGCAGCCCAATCCCGAGCCACCTGAGCCCGAGACCCCAACAACTCACCCTCAACCTGGACATTTCCTTTAAAATGTAAAAAATCGCCCAGATAGGCATGTTGGTCCCCCAAAAGAGGACATGTCCAGGTTTCCCCAGACATATGGCAACCCTAAATTGTGGTGGAAGATGACCCTGAAAATACTGGCAAAGCCTTGTATGGTATGGCATGGAAAGGGGAACTAGAATAAAGGACTGAAAGGGCTGCATTAGTGAGGTTGTTAGTGCAAGTTTCCTTGGAATGAGGCTCAGCGGAGACTGTGGTGTCTTTATGATATATGGTTTATTCACACACATATACAACCTGAGCCGAAGATGGAGAGGCTCACAGCATTAACGGCCTAGAAGGTCTTGCTTCTTCCAGTTACAGCCTTTGAATCATGAAGAAATCAGGCATGGCTCTCTCTCTGTGACTTCGGCCAACTTCCAGCCCAGCTCTCTCACACAACTCTGACCTTTTCCTTTTTCATTCCCAGCCAGGCGAGGGAGGAGGCCCACCCTCATTTGCCCTCTGGCACAGAGCAACCACAAGGTACATAGGTGGCAACTATGACCCTTGCTTGGTTAATTCAACAATGGAATCCTCCATTAGATTTTCACCCTTGCAGACTAGCTCCCAAACTCACAAGGCTGAGGGACTAGGCAAGACCAAGGCTATTTCAAAACCAGTTTTTAGGTGCATTTAGCTTTTAGCCCAATATTGATTGATGGGGAATGGAGGCTTATTTTGGGATGGTTTGTGGTGCACAGCCCTGTATTGTCTTGTCCTCTTTTGTGTGTGTGTGTGTGTGTGTGTGTGTGTGTGTTTTTCCAAGGGCTTCTTGCTTGTTCACCGGGATCCTTCAGAAGGAAGAGACAAAAGAGTAGTGGCATTTTAGGACAACATAACAATAACTGATGCAGGCATAGCCTATTTCATCAGAAGCATAAAGGAGACTGAGGAGGTTGATTGATAGTTTGAGGTATTGGTTGAGGCTAAAGCACCTGAAAAATCATATCACCCCTTGTATACCCAATGGATGGCTCTGCTCTGCAGATGACGGCTTCCTGCAGGTACCATCTTATCGGGGGTCCCTTCTCTGCTATCTTTTCATTGCCTACTTCCTCTTCCTCTTTCAAGGAACCTTCTAAGTAGAGATTTTTCTTAGTCTGCTTCTGTGTAGGAACTGTTTTTGGATGTTTTGGTTATTTAACTGTTGTGTGTTTGCTGCCCTGGACTCCTTTGGGAGGAAGGGTGGGATATAATGATGCCGAGTAGTGCCTCCTGGCCATAACTGAAGGTTTTGTGGAGGCGCCATAGCCTCAGTGTGTCAGCACCTGCATTGCATGGCTCTGCTCTGCAGATGACGGCTTCCTGCAGGTACCATCTGTGGGATGTAAAACACTGGAGCAGTCAATGACAACATTCCTAGAGTGTACATGTTAGAACATGGGGAGGGATGTCTGTCCAGCAAGCAGGTAAACTTCCTGGGGACGGACTTCCTCCGCATGTGACCAGAGGTGGGTGTGGCCTCACCTGTGCAGGTAAATGATAAAAGCACAGGGCAGGCAGCCATTCTCTCTCTCTCTCATCTCCATCTTTTGAAGAAGCAGGATGCCCTCTTGGCTCTCAGCCAAGAGAGGAGGAAAGGACTATCTTGCTATAAGATAGATTCTGAATGTATGTAACCTTTTTAAGACTGTCTGCCTTCTGGGATCATATTGTGAACAGAACGTGAGTAAACTCTTTCATACTTTTATAAAGACTGTGTTGTGTCTTGTATTTTAAGAGGGAACAAAAGGGGAAATTACCAGAGTAATTATTATAGAGGTTCTAGTGAACCTGTGCACACGTTACCGTTGCAAACTTAAAGGGGAATGTTATAAACTCTGCTGATATTTTGTGAACTTGTTAGCACAAGTTGGATAAGGATATAATCTCACAATATATCCTCTCCTGCACCCCTGAACATTCCCACAAAGGGTTATGGGCCCAGTATTGCATATTTCTGCGTATTTTTGAAGGATTGCATTGGATTGTGATTTTGAATTGAGTAGTATTTTTCTGAGTTAACTTCCTGGTAAGCACATGGTCCTTTGTTCCATTGTGCAGTGGGGTTTAAGCAACCCCCCCCCTTCCCTCAGAGTTCACAGTGACCCAAGGCAGTGAAGAATTGTTTTGCATTTTGAGATTTTGATTTTAAAATTAAGAGAAATTTTGAAATTTTGAAGAATTTTCAAATTTTGGATTTTGAGATGGCTAGAGCAGCTTTTGATAGTGATGCAAAGCTAGGAATGCGTGTGCTGAATGAACACAATTTCATACATTGGAAGCAGCGCTTGATAGCATGTTTAGATTATAAGCACATTTTGTTTTTCTTTTTTTAATTAATATTTATTAAAGTTTCAGAAAGAATAAAATCACATTAATAAACAAGAAATTTTTTAACAAAAACAGAAAAAAATACACCATACAAAATACAAAATAGAAAAAAGTAAAAAAGAGAAAAAAGAAAAAAAAGAAAAAGAAAAAACAGTTAAAAATAGTTCCGTCCTTTCATAATCTCTTTTACATTTACTTGTTTCCCGGACTTCCTCATACCTCCCTCTTTTGTATTCCAATTCAGTTTGTAAGCCCAGCAATTTCTTTCCCTCCTTTTTAATTCCAATCCTAAATCTTAATATATTATGACATTAAATTTTTACCTATTTAAACCAATTTTTCCATTTCTCTTAACCTTTTTGATCCTAATCCTTAATCTTAATATATTTATAACTTTAAAACCTGTGCAGCTAGAAGCCACTTAACTTCAATCCAACATCACTCTAACATTCATTAATTTTGCAATATTTCTGTAAATAATCTTTAAATTTCTTCCAGTCTTCTTCCACCGACTCTTCTCCCTGGTCACGGATTCTGCCAGTCATTTCCGCCAATTCCATATAGTCCATCATTTTCATCTGCCATTCCTCCAGTGTGGGTAGCTCTTGTGTCTTCCAATACTTTGCGATGAGTATTCTTGCTGCTGTTGTAGCGTACATAAAGAAAGTTCTGTCCTTCTTCAACACCAATTGGTCGACTATGCCCAGGAGAAAGGCCTCTGGTTTCTTCAAGAAGGTATATTTAAATACCTTTTTTAATTCATTATAAATCATCTCCCAGAAAACCTTAATCCTTGGGCACGTCCACCAAAGGTGAAAGAATGTACCTTCAGTTTCTTTACATTTCCAACATTTATTATCGGGCAAATGATAGATTTTTGCAAGCTTGACTGGGGTCATGTACCACCTGCATATCATTTTCATAATATTCTCTCTTAAGGCATTGCATGCCGTAAACTTCATACCTGTGGTCCATAACTGTTCCCAGTCAGCCATCATTATGTTATGTCCAACATCTTGTGCCCATTTAATCATAGCAGATTTCACCGTTTCATCCTGAGTATTCCATTTCAACAGCAAGTTATACATCTTTGAGAAAATCTTAGTTTTGGGTTCTAACAGTTCTGTTTCTAATTTTGATTTTTCCACCTGGAAACCAATTTTCTTGTCCAAATTGTATGCCTCCATTATCTGATAATAATGAAGCCAATCTCGCACTTTGTTTTTTAGTTTCTCAAAACTCTGCAATTTCAATCTATCTCCCTCTTGTTCCAAAATTTCCCAATATTTTGGCCATTTAACCTCCATATTGAGCTTTTTCAAGGCTTTCGCTTCCATCGGTGACAGCCACCTTGGGGTTTTATTTTCCAATAAGTCCTTATATCTTATCCAAACATTAAACAAAGCTTTTCTGACAATATGATTTTTAAATGCTTTATGTGCTTTGACCTTATCATACCACAAATATGCATGCCATCCAAATACATTGTTAAAACCTTCTAGATCCAAAATGTCAGTGTTTTCAAGAAGCAGCCATTCTTTCAGCCAGCAAAAAGCTGCTGATTCATAATAAAGTTTGAGGTCTGGCAGGGCAAATCCACCTCTTTCCTTTGCATCTGTTAGTATTTTAAATTTTATTCTGGGCTTCTTGCCCTGCCAGACAAATCTAGAAATATCTCTCTGCCACCTCTTGAAACAGTCCATTTTGTCCAGAATTTGCAGTGTTTGAAATAAAAACAACATTCTAGGCAATACATTCATTTTTACCGCAGCAATACGGCCCAGCAGTGAAAGCTTCAAATTTGACCAAATTTCTAACTCTTTTTTCACTTCAGCCCAACATTTTTCATAGTTATCTTTAAATAAATTCCCATTTTTTGCTGTCATGTTAATCCCCAGATATTTAACTTTCTTAACCACTGTTAAACCTGTCACATTCTGAAACCTCTCTCTCTCCATTGGTGTTAGATTTTTCTCTAAAACCTTCGTTTTTAACTTGTTCAATTTAAGTCCTGCAACCTGACCAAATTCTTGAATCAGTTCTAAAACCCTTTTGGTACTAGATTCTGGCTCCTGTAACGTCAATACTAAATCATCTGCAAATGCACTCAATTTGTACTGTTTAGCTCCCACCTGTATACCTTTAACCAACTGGTCCCTTCTAATCATATTCAGCAAAACCTCCAGGACCGAAATAAAAAGTAGTGGGGAAATTGGGCATCCTTGTCGTGTCTCTTTTTCTATCTTAAGTTCTTCCGTCACCACATTATTTACAATTAATTTTGCCTTTTGTTCTGAATAAATTGCACTTATACCGTTTTCAAAGGCTTGGCCTACCCCCATACCCTGTAGGTTCTTCTTCATAAAACTCCAAGAAATGTTGTCAAAAGCTTTCTCCGCGTCCACAAATATCAAAACTGCTTTAGTATTTATGTTCACTTCTAGCTTTTCCAAGATATCAATTATATTCCTCAAATTGTCAGACAAGTGTCTTCCCGGGAGAAAGCCCGCTTGATCTTTATAAATCTCTTCCATCAACACTTTTTTAAACCTCTTAGCCAAAATGTCTGCAAAAAATTTGTACTCCACATTAAGTAATGATATGGGGCGGTAGTTCTTAAGCTGTGTCTTTTCAGTCTCTGTTTTCGGTACAAGTGTAATATAAGCTTCTTTCCACGACTCTGGTGCCCTTTCCCCCTCCATTATTTCATTACAGACCTCTTTCAAGGGTTGTACTAGCCATTCTTTCAAAGATCTATAATATCTAGAGGTCAATCCATCCGGTCCTGGAGACTTACCCAATTGCATGTTTTGAATGGCACCTTCTATCTCCTGTTCAGTTATTTTATAGTTCAACATTAATTTATTTTCTTGGGAGATTTTTTATAATCCATTTGTTTTCAAAAATTGATCTAGATCAGTTTCTTTCAGTGGCCCTTGTGTATATAGTTGTTTAAAGTACCTCTGGAAACAATTTCTAATCTCAGCTGGGTTCTGTATATTCCTTCCTTCCACTTCTAAAT
Organism: Podarcis pityusensis; assembly: GCF_964106645.2. Taxonomy (NCBI): domain Eukaryota; kingdom Metazoa; phylum Chordata; class Lepidosauria; order Squamata; family Lacertidae; genus Podarcis; species Podarcis pityusensis. Next base: position 6,437,093 of record NC_138045.1, read on the forward strand.
TCGTAACTGTATTTAATTTTTGTCTTTTTTTCATTTGCCAAGCCAACAGTTTCCCACATTTGTTAGCCGACTCGAATGTCTTTTGTCTCATTTGTTTAATTTTCCATTCTATTTCCTGATTCGTCATTTTCATATATTGTACTTGGTATAGCTTTAATTCTCTCAGAATCTCTTGAGATTTTGGATTTGTTCTCAATCTTTTTTCACTTTCCTTTATTTTCTCCAATATTTTATCCTTCTTCTCATTTTGAATTCTCTTCTTTACTGCATTCTGTTGTATCAGAAACCCTCTCATAACCGCTTTACTTGCGTCCCAGATTACTCTTTTTTCCACATTGGTATTCATATTTATCTCAAAATAGTCTCTCAAGGTTTTTTGGGCCTTCTTTAACACTTCTTCGTCTCTAAATAAGGTGTCATTCATCCTCCATCTGAAGGAGCCAGTTGGTATTAGTTTCATTTCCATCTTGACAGCATTATGGTCGGAGCAAGTTTTCGGGCATATTTCCACCTTTCTTGTCTTTGGTGCCATTCCTCTAGTTACCCATATTTGGTCAGTTCTTGTCCATGTCATTTTGGCTTCAGAAAAGAAGGTTCCCTCTTTAGCCACGGGGTTCCTTGTTCTCCAGATATCAACTAAGTCCAAGTTGTCTGTCATCTCAAAAAAGGTTTTCGGTAGTCTACCATCCTTAGTGACTACCTGTCTTTGTGCCTTGTCCATATGTGTAGATACCACTCCATTCATGTCTCCCATCAAAATCATGTTATAATCCAAATAGTCCATCAAAGTCTCATGCAACTTCTTAAAAACATCAGATTTCCCCTCATTTGGTGCGTAAATTCCTACTATCAAAAATTTTTCTCCTTGTGTTTGAATTTCAATTGCCACAAATCTTCCTTGGTCATCTTTAAAAATAAATTTCGGTGATAATCTGTCCTTTGCATAAATCACAACCCCTCTTTTTTTAACTTTGTCCGATGAAATAAACTCCTGACCAAGTCTTTTATTTATCAGTAATTTCCTGTGTAATCTTGTTATATGTGTTTCTTGTAGGCAAATCAAGTCCAATTGTTCCTTTTTTAGTTACAGATGGGTAGCCGTGTTGGTCTGCCATAGTCGAAATAAAAAAATTCCTTCCTGTAGCACCTTAAAGACCAACTAAGTTAGTTCTTGGTATAAGCTTTCGTGTGCATGCACACGAAAGCTTATACCAAGAACTAACTTAGTTGGTCTTTAAGGTGCTACAGGAAGGAATTTTTTTATTTGTTCCTTTTTTAGTAAATGAAACACAGATTTCCTTTTCTGAGGGGAGTTGAGACCATTACAATTCCAACTTAATAGTTGCAGGGCCATGATGTAATTATTTTGGTTCTCCTCCAACGGCACCCAGTGCCTGTTCCTGTTCCGTCGGTGGTATCACGTTTTTCAGGCGGTCTTTTAGTTCCAGAGATAGTCCTGGTGTGTCTAAAGTTTCTCTTACAATTGCTCTTAACTCTCCTGTAATTTTCTTCTGTAGGTCTTCTCCGTGGTCTCTCCAAAATTTGTCTTTGTCGTCTTCCGATCTTATTTTTATCTTCTTTCCTTTGTAACTAAAGGATAGGCCTTGAGGAAATTCCCACCTAAAGTTAATTCCGTTACTTCTCAACAGGGTAACCAGGTCTTTGTAGTTAAACCTGAGATCCAGAAGATGTTTCGGAATATCCTTAAATATCTCCACTTTTGACTGTTGTATTTCCAGTGTCTTCTGGAAATGCAAACTCAAAATCTTGTCTCTCTCTTCTTTTGTTCGGAGGGTGATCAAACAATCTCTCACCCTCTTTCCCCCTCCTTTTCCAAGTCTAAAAGCATTCACTATTTTAAAACTGTCTTTCCCCAAATCTGGATTCCAAAAATCTAGGAATTCCTGCGTAAGAAATTCAACTAAGTTGTCTTTCTCCACTTCAGGTACGGCTCTGACCCTTAAGTTCACTTGTTTCTCCTTCAACTCGATCATAGACAGGATTGACTTATGGTCTTCAAGTTGTTTATGTAGCGGTGGTATCTTCTCTTGAACCTCTGCAACCGTAGCTGTAGCAATTTCTTTAGCCTCTTCGGCAAACTTACGTGTCGAAGCAGATTCCTGTAATAATTTCTGAATGGTTTCTGTATTAGTATTTACTTTCTGTCCCAAATTATTGATACTTGCCGTATTTTGGTTAATACTTGTCGTATTTTGATCAATCTTATCCGATGCCTCTGCTACTTGTTTACTTATTCTATCCAAAGATTCATTAATTTTAGCCAGTGCCTGAGCCAGGGCATCGTCACTTGCCATACCTTTAGTTTTAGGTTGTGCCGATGAGGTTGCTGTTGGAACCCCAGGGGGGCCAGATGTCGAAGCTCTCCTTTGCAGTCCACCGTCTGTGCGATATACTCTGCCAGACCTTGTTACCTGTAACAAGTCTATCTTCTCTTTCCCATCTGCCATACCCCTCTAGATAAAACTCAAGGTCAGTCACACAGTCAGAGTCAAAGTTGTTTTGAAATGGAAAGTTCCAGGAAAACAGTGTGAGAAATTTCCTCAGGCCAGCTGCAGTTGTAACTAGTTCCAAATTCCACTAGGGGGACACTGTAACAGTCATAAAGTTCTTAAAGTAATTTCTTCTCCCTTTAGTCCCCCAATTCACCAGAAAGATAACAATCTATCTTAGGCAGTTACTTTAGGACCAGGAGATACCTATCAGCAATATTGTATCCAAATTGTATTTCAGATGCAGAGCTAGCTGTCAAAATACGTTCAAAGACAGTACATTCTCTTAGGCTTTTTATTGTCACTGGGAACCCGTTCCAGGGGTTTTGAGCGGTGGTTTTTATCTCCTCTTTCTCACTTCTTCTTAGGGAAATAACGTTCAAAACTCCCCCCCCCTCCAAATTGAGGGGGGGGGGAATCCCAGTTAGATGATCGGATTGTAATCCTTTTGCGCGTCTTTTAAAGCTTCCGCTTTCAAGTTCAATGCTTTGTTCTATCTACAAGAGCGGGAGGCAGACTTCCTTTTTATACCTCTCCGCTTTGGCCAATTACTTCCAATTTTTGTACAGTTCCTTTAATTACGTAGTAATCCTACTCACGGATCGTTATTTTCGAAGCCAAATTGTCAAGGAAGAAAGGCAGCGCTCTCCGGCAACAGCTACGCGGCTCCACTCCACAGAAGAAGCAGACGACTCACAGCACAGCGCCACTTCCCCGCTCCGTTCCGGAGCCCGTTGCCGGGTTCCTTCACGGATTGGGGGGGCGCAGACAGTGCCCGCCGAGTCCCAGGTTCACAGGCTTCACCCGCCTGTGATTTAAGGGGACCCCGCTGCGCCGAAGCGGTATCCGACCCTATTTCTGTGGAGCGGGTTCCCTCCGAATCAGAGGGAATCCGCCATTACCGTTGGCGCCACCTCCGGAAGTCTAGATTATAAGCACATTTTGGAAGCTTTAAACCCTCAACCTACAGGATCATCTGAGGAAGCTTTAGCCAAGATAAGTGCTTGGAAACGCATGAACAGCGAAGCTAGACACATAATTTTGAGTGGACTTCGTGATGAGCAGCTATCATTAATAAATAGTACAGATGATGCATCCCAAATCTTAAGAGATATTGAGCGCGTGTACGGAGAATCTAGCATAAACTGCTTCAGAAACTTGGTGTGTAAATTAACCAGATTGAGGATGAATTCAAAAGAGGAATTCACAGAGCACATCAACAAGTTTACTGAGATTATTCAAAGAATTGATCTGACTCCCAAAGCTTTTGATGAAGATACAAAGATAGCATTTTTGTTATCATCACTTGGATTACGCTTTAGCGCATTTGAAAGTTTGATGGACCATAGACAGGGTCTGACTTTTGAGACTTCCGGGGTGGCGCCATCGGCAATGGCGGACTCCCTCTGATCTGGAGGGACTAGCTCCACGCGAAATGGGTCTTTTCCGCTGCGGCGAAGCGGGGACCCTTTCAAAAATCACAGGCGGATGAAGCCTGTGACCATGGGACTCGGCGGGCACCCTTAGCGCCCCCCCCAACCCGCAAAGGAACCCACTAACGGGCTCCGGAGCGAAGAGGGGGAAGTGGCGCGGTGCTGAGAGTCAACTGCTTCTTCCGTGGAGCGAAGCCGCATAGCCGTTGCCGGAGAGCGCTGCCTTTTTCCTGGGACAATTTGGCTTCTAAAATATACACCCGTGAGTAATTTAATTTCGGACAATTGGACTTTAAACAAGGACTTGCGAGCAGAAAGGAATTGGACTTAAAAATTTACTTCAATTTGGCACTGAAACGGGAAGGTCTAAACAGGAAGTCAGCCTTCCGTTTCTTTGTAGACAGATTAAAGCAAAGACAAGGTAAACTAGAGCTCAGAAAATCGCTTCTAAAAGATTAACTTTCATCATTTAAAATTGTTGAACCCCCTTCGGAAGCAGGAGAAGAAGGGGGATCTTTTTCGGACTGTTTAAACCTGCAGAAGTGAGTTTAAAGTAAAGTAACTTTCCACCGTCTTGATCCTGGAGCGGGGTGTCAGGACTGATGGTTTTTTTTTGAAGCTCATTGACCAGAGACAAACGTTTTTGACAGATAGCTAAAAGAAGAGAAACATAGTGATTCCACTGTTCCCCTTCGCATTTTAAAGGAACAAATATTGACAAAATATCTGAAAAAGGAAACTTTGTTGCTAGATTTCTCCTTAAAAGAAAGAACAAATAGAAGTTTTCGCCCTAGAGGGAGACTGTGAAACTGTAACCAATTCCAGGGAGCTTGCAGCTGTTACAGATTACAATCGTGGGAATAGACTTCTGACCTTGAAGGACAATGTATTCAGAAGCTCTGTTGTGTGCTCTCTGTAAAACAAATGCCCTACTGGAACAATTAAATGAGAAGACAGATTTGATGACTGATGCGATCAGAATTTTTGAACAGGCAGTGGGAAACTATATGGAGCCCACCCAGGAATTAAATCAGGAGTGTGCCCCGACAGAACAGATGAGAGAAGAGGATGTTGCTGAATCTTGGGAGCCAGAGATGGAGGGCGCTGTGGCCCTGCAGGAACATGAGCTTTTGGATTTGACAAATGAACTTGGAAAAAGCCAGATTTGGAAAGATAAAGTTTGGACTGGTTTGGAAATGGGGGGTTGGATAGACCCCCCTATGCAGGGATGTTTGGACTTTTCAAGTCTGGTAATGGGCCGTGAGATGTTTGGGGCTGTGGGGGCTTTTAATTTTGGAGGGATTCTGAAACATGTTTTTAAATACCACATGGAGTTTAGTCTGGACTATGGAAAAGGGGCTGATTTGCTGAAAAGGGTCAAAAACATTGCCAAGCTGGAGTTCCCACGAGGGAAAGGAGAATATGAAGAAGAGCCGCGGAAGGGACATGGAAGGGACTTAAGGGCCTCGGATATAAGGTTACCAGGTTAATGTGCTAGATCAATGGGATAAAAAGGACTGACAAACCCCGGGACCAGGAGGAAGGGACGCTGGATGAAGATTGGATTGTTTTTATTTCTTTTTTTTATTACTAGGATTGTTTTATAAAATTGATGAATGTTAGAAAATGTTGGAACGTAATTACTTGGCTTTAGCAAAAATGTTTAAAGAATTAGGTAAGAATATTATGGTTATGAGAAGTTGGTAAAAATAAGATTTAAGTTTTAAGTTTTAAGGTTCTTTATAAGATAAGATGAAAATAGATTAAGGTAATGTAACGACAGAATATTATGATATATGGAAAGGATTTGCTGCGACAATTAACAACTAGGATACAAAAAAAGGGAGGAGGAGGAGGTCAAAGAAAGAAGGTAATGAAAGTTGAGGATTCGAGAATGATGGATTTGTTTTTGTGTGTTTGTGGTGTATTTTTGTTTTTTGAATTTGTATTGTTTGATGTGGTTTGTTTTTTCTTTGTTTTTTTCTTTTTCTTTCTCTGCTTTGTTCTCTTTTGTAATTCTAAAAAATTTTCAAAAAATATCATTATTTTTTTTTTAAAAAAAGACAAGGTCTGACTTTTAAAGACTTGATTGGTTATTTAAAAGAAGAATGCAGAGATAGAGCTGAATCTCCAGTGAGAAATACTAGAAGCAAGGACAGTAGTTATGCATCTAGGCAATTTACAAAGTCGAAAGAGATGCCTAAGAAGGTGATTTGTTTCAATTGTAACAAAGAAGGACACATTGCAAAGAATTGCAGGGCTCCTAAAGCAAAGAAACCCCACCCCTTTCAGCCAAAAGGGGAAAAGAAGGGGAAATGTGAATGCACATGGTTACTGCAAGAAAGGAATTTAACTGTCCAGAATCGTGAAAATAAACGTGATAAATGGATAAATGAGATAAATGATGAAGAAGGATCTGAAATTGAGATTGCAGATGGCAACATTGCTAAAGCAAAAGGTGCAGGTTCCATGAGTCTGAAATGCAATGTAAACAATGAATCCATTGAGAACAATGCACTCCTCTCCTGCACCCCTGAACATTCCCACACCATCTTATCGGGGGGTCCCTTCTCTGCTATCTTTTCAATGCCTACTTCCTCTTCCTCTTTCAAGAAGCCTTCTAAGGAGAGATTTTTCTTAGTCTACTTCTGTGTAGGAACTGTTTTTGGATGTTTTGGTTGTTTAACTGTTGTGTCTTTGCTGCCCTGGACTCCTTTGGGAGGAAGGGTGGGATATAAGGATGCCGAGTAGTGCCTCCTGCCCATAACTGAAGGTTTTGTGGAGGCGCCATAGCCTCAGTGTGTCGGCACCTGCATTGCATACAGAAGGTCCCAGGTGCAGTCCCTAGCACCTGCAGTTAGAAGCTCAATGTAGGTAGGAGCCTTTCTCTGCCCAAGACCTTGGAGAGCTTCTGCCACTCAGGCTGGAAGTGGGCAATACTGGGCTAAATGGATCAATCAGGTTTAGGATCAGGGACTTCCTTCTCTTAAATGAGCTACCTTCCCAGGTGGATGAGCCCCACTGCTCGTCACTTCCCTCTAAAGCACGGGCAGAAACCACCTTCTTGACTGTTGGACCCCCTAGTGGTCTCATCTGCTCAATTGGCCGGAGCCTGGCTGTCACGGCTGATTCAGCTGCAGTTCAGCATCAAAACTCAGAGATGAGCAGTAAGGTGGACTCTTTCTTCAGAGAGACAAAACCCGACAGAGAAACTCCACAGGCAGGACTAGCCCCAGTTCCCAGAATGGAGGATCTTAGCCTCCTCCTAAGGTAGGGCTATCATACATCAACAGCTTCTGGGTCTTCCTTTAAGAAGCTCAACAATTTGGGGGTCTTCCTAAAAATAGCTCCACAGCTTTCGGGGTGTCTTGGTTTCTACTTTTAGAAATATGGCATCCCTAGCCTAAGGCTCCACCCCAGTCGGCTGACTTCCCAACAGTCGTGGAGGGGCTCTCTGTGCCTTTTGTTCTGCTCCATGTAATGCCTCCCTTGTTCCTGGGGACAGAGGAGGAGGGGAGAAGGGAACAGTGGACATGGCAGGTGCCTGGGGATCTGTTGCAGCCTCAGCCGCCACCACCTCCTCCTCCTCCTCAGCTGCCTCAGTCTCCCTTAAACCTGTTGCTTGTTTAGCCTCCAACCCATCTGCTCCCCCTTCTTCTTCTTCTGACCTGTCTCCTGCATCCCACCAGCAGTCTCCTGGCTTGGGGCCTTCCCACTTTGATGCTTCCGTGGGGGGGGGGGGGGTTCCCTGGCTGTAGCCTCCCGCCATTCCTCCTCCTCTAGTCAGTACCCGATATTAGCTTTGTGTACAGGGGAAGCCCCTAACTCACTGAGGGTTTGAGACCCATCAACTCCCCTCACCTGGTTAGCCCGCCAGTTGAAGCCATTCCTAGGGTGTGGCTGCTGCTGCAGGCTGACAGTTTCTAAGAGCCGCAGGTGAGAGCTGTAGTGACCAAAGGTGGACAAACTACCCCAGAAGGAGCACAACGTGCCCCCCACCAGAGGTACTACCCCTCCCCTCGCAACCTTGAGTCATGAAGGACAGAGAGTGGAGAGTTGAATGTGTGTAGAAACCAGCCTCCCTTAGGAAAACAAAGTTTACATTCATCACTCCACCCACTTTCACCTGTGGCCCCTCCCACCACAGGCACACGGCCCCTGGAAGGCTTCCCAGAGCAGAATATGGCCCTTAAGACTGAAAAAGAGTCCCCAACTCCAAACTAGTGACAAACTGCCATTGATAGCTCCAGCTGAATGTTGAAATCTCCCTCTAAGCTCCTGCTCAGATCCATGTTCCCTTTCAACAACTGGCTTCCTCCTGCAGGTCAGACAGTCCCCTCAGTTCAAGGTCCCATTGTTTCTCCATGTGCATTTTCAGCAGCCTCCCATGTGACTGCCAGTGATATCATTTTTCCCATCCTCAGATTTTGCCCCACCCCCGGCAGCCTAAAATTCTAATCAGCTTATATCTTCAAAGGAAATAAGACATCTCCAGCTGAGCAAGACCTGGTATTTCCCCCTCTTCAGATAGCTCTGGATCTTCAGCTGCGGAGGGAAAATGCCGACGGTCCTTTCAAAATTTCCCATGTATTCGTAGGAACATCACCTGTCTTGGAAAAAAGGAAGGAACAAATGTCTCAGATGCAAGCCCTTTAATCTGGAATTGCTATTCTTAACTCCATGTGGCTGGGGTGTTCTGGGGCTTCTGTACCTTGAACTAATAATTTCTTGTTTGCATGCTCCCTGTTCAGTTCAGCTGGGGGATTAATTATGCCTTGTCATTTGATTCGTCAGGGTCTGTTCCATACATGCCGGGTGGATAAAACGACTAATTCATGTCATGTCTAACTGGTTTGAGCAAAAGGCTTCTCAGAAGCTAGGGCATGTCATAAAAGACAGCAATGTACAAAAGCGGGTGGACGGTGGACATTAAAATCAGTCCAAAGAATTCAAATGTCTGGGTGCTCAATAAATGTTTAAATGATAGCACAGAGCTGTTGGCATAAAAAAGGTCTTCAAGAGATGCCTGAAAGTCAGCATTTCATTCCAGATCAGCCTTCTCACGGATTCAGTCACTTGTGCAGACAGCTCAACTTCTGCAACCAATGACCTCCTGCAGAGTGTAGCCACAAAAGAGAGTTTTGGGAGGACTGGAGGACAGGCTTGCAGTTCATTCAGGGCAGAAGCAATGGGAGAAGGGCCATAGCTTAGTGGTAAAGCAGCTGCTTACATGCAGAAGCTCTCAGGTTCCATCTGTTGTATCTCCAGCTAGAATGTCCTCTGTCTGAAACCCTGGAGAGTTTTTGCCATCCATTGTGGACAAGACTGAGCTAGATAGAGCCATAGTGGGACTCAGTATAAGGCAGCCTCCTATTGTCCCAGCAACAAGCCTTTGCCACGCACAGAGGACTCCTTAAAGACATGAAATAAATAAAGCTGCCCTGGACAGGGATGCTGAAAATGAGTCACAGATGACTTAGTATTGCAGAAAATGAGTCACAGATGACTTAGTATTGACATTACAGGAGCCAGAATCTAGCACTAAAAGGGTTTTGGAACTGATTCAAGAATTTGGTCAGGTTGCAGGATTTAAACTGAATAAGTTAAAAACAAAGGTCTTAGGGAAAAATTTAACAGCGATTGAGAGAGAGAGGTTTCAGAATGAGACAGGTTTAACAGTGGTTAAGAAAGTGAAATACCTGGGGATTAACATGACAGCTAAAAATGGGAATCTATTTAAAGACAACTATGAAAAATGCTGGACTGAAGTGAAAAAAGATTTAGAAATTTGGTCAAATTTGAAGCTTTCACTGCTAGGCCGTATTGCTGCGATAAAAATGAATGCATTGCCTAGAATCTTGTTTCTGTTTCAAACATTGCAAATTTTGGACAAAATGGATTGCTTCAAGAAGTGGCAGAGAGATATCTCTAGATTTGTCTGGCAGGGCAAGAAGCCTAGAATAAAATTTAAAATACTAACGGATGCAAAGGAAAGAGGTGGATTTGCCCTGCCAGACCTTAAACTTTATTATGAATCAGCAGCTTTTTGCTGGCTGAAAGAATGGCTGCTTCTTGAAAACACAGACATTTTGGACTCAGAAGGTTTTAATAATGTATTTGGATGGCATGCATATTTGTGGTATGATAAGGTCAAAGCACATAAAGCATTTAAAAACCATATTGTCAGGAAAGCATTGTTTAATGTCTGGATAAGATATAAGGACCTACTGGAAAATAAAACCCCAAGGTGGCTGTCACCGATGGAAGCGAAAGCTCAGAAAAAGCTCAATATGGAGGCCAAATGGCCAAAATATTGGGAAATTTTGGAACAAGAGGGAGATAGATTGAAATTGCAGAGTTTTGAGAAACTAAAAAACAAAGTGCGAGATTGGCTTCATTATTATCAGATAATGGAGGCATACAATTTGGACAAGAAAATTGGCTTCCAGGTGGAAAAATCAAAATTAGAAACAGAACTGTTAGAACCCAAAACCAAGATTTTGTCAAAGATGTATAACTTGCTGTTGAAATGGAATACTCAGGATGAAACGGTGAAATCTGCTATGATTAAATGGGCACAAGATGTTGGACATAACATAATGATGGCTGACTGGGAACAGTTATGGACCACAGGTATGAAGTTTACGGCATGTAATGCCTTAAGAGAGAATATTACGAAAATGACATGACACCAGTCAAGCTTGCAAAAATCTATCATTTGCCCGATAATAAATGTTGGAAATGTAAAGAGACTGAAGGTACATTCTTTCACCTTTGGTGGACATTCCCAAGGATCAAGGCTTTCTGGGAGATGATCTATAACGAAATGAAAAAGGTATATAAATATACCTTCCTGAAGAAACCAGAGGCCTTTCTCCTGGGCATGGTCGGCCAATTGGTGCCAAAGAAGGACAGAACTTTCTTTATGTATGCCACAACAGCAGCAAGAATACTTATTGCAAAGTATTGGAAGACACAAGATCTACCCACTCTGGAAGAATGGCAGATGAAGGTGATGGACTACATGGAATTGGCGGAAATGACTGGCAGAATCCGAGACCAGGGAGAAGAGTCGGTGGAAGAAGATTGGAAGAAATTTAAAGACTATTTACAGAAATACTGCAAAATTAATGAATGTTAGAATGATGTCAGAATGAAATTAAGTGGTCTTAGCAGCAATGTTAAGGTGTATGTAAAAATGGATTGTTAACAGATGAGAATCCAAAGTTATAATATATTAAGTTAAAGGATTAAGACAAAAACAAAGCGGGAAAGGAATTGCTGAATTAACTAATTGAACTGGAATACAAAAAAGGGAGGTGAGAGGAGGTCAGGGAAACAAGGAAATGAAATGTAAGACATGGAAAGATTGATTTGTTTTTTAAGTGTTTTTTATCTTTTTTCTGTATTTTGTATTTTGTATTTTTGTATTTTTGTATTTTCTTCTTATCTATGTAATTTCTTTTTTTTGAAACCTTAATAAATATCATTTAAAAAAAAGAAAAGAAAATGAGTCACAATTAGAAAGCTCTGGGACAACAAAACACTCGGACACAGTGCCTTTAAAGCACGGACCTGGGCCTAGGAATCATGGGGCACCAGGTACCTGTGGCTGAGCCTTGAGAGACTGCTGTCCAAGGTGCTGAAGGGATTGAATACAAAGATGCAACTGTTAGAATGTCATAAAAGACAGCAATGTACAAAAGCGGGTGGCGACTTCCGGTTTGGATCGCAAGCAGCAGGGAGCACGGAGAAGCAGCTGAAGGGCTTTTCCGAGCCTCACGCGGGCTTGGGGGCAAGGCAAAGGCACTGCGACCCCCAAAATCTCAAGGGGGACACCCTTGAGCGATAAGCTATCCAGCAGCGTTGGAGTGGTTCTGATGTTTTTTCGGGTTTTTTCTCAAGGGACTCGAGAGCGACGGGACTGAGAAACGCGAATGGTAAGCTCTGCGGACCCCGTGTTGCGATGCCTCTAGCTCCCACTGGAAAAGCGACAAACCTCCGTAACTTTAAGAACAGAACCCTTAGTGTCTTTGGAGCAATTTTTGGCTAAAAAATCTGGACTATACACTAAGTGAGATCTGGATGCAAAAGGATTTAATTGAGGAGCCCGACCCGCTTTTTGGAGTGAAAAAGGCGCAGGATACATAGTCGTAAGAGTGAAGAAAGGAAGTGATTATTCACCTGCTGTAGAAACAGAAAAGTGAAAGTCCTCAGCAACCTTTAAGCTAGGCAAAGGAAACTAAATAATATAAAAGTAACGAAAAAGACCTTTAGAGACTTTGTATTCTTTTTGGGGAAGGCATTAAAAAATAAGAGGAACAATCTATAAATCTTAGCTAACTTCACTGGCGTGAGATACCACCTATAAATCATTTTCCAAAGGTTTTCCCTCAATGCCTTACACGCCGTGAACTTCATATTAACATTCCACAATTCATGCCACATTACAAAATCAATATTGTGACCAATATCCATGGCCCATTTGGTCATAGCCTCCTTCACCTCTTCGTCTTTTGTGTACCAATCCAATAAGAGATCATACATCCTAGACAAAGTTTTATTTTTACCTTCTATAACTTCCACATTAAACTTAGATTTTTTATCTTCAAATCCTAATTTCTTTTTGTCTTCTTTTAGCAAGTCGTTTACCTGGTGGTATTGCAACCACCCTGTAAATAAGTTCTTTACCTCTTCATAGGGTTTAAGTTTTATGCCCTGATCGGTTTTCCTGGTAAGTTCTTCATAAGTGGCTTTCCCCCCCTCCATATTAGTTTTTTTGACAGTCAGCACTTCTATTGGTGAAATCCACCAGGGTGTTTTCTTTTCCAGCAAATCTTTATTTCTTTCCCAAACTTGGAATATTGGTCCTCTAATTATATGATTTAGAAAGCCTCTATAAACTTTCACCTTCTCGTACCACAGGTACGAGTGCCACCCGTACCTGTTATCGAAGCCCTCTAAATCCAAAATATCAGTATTTTCCAGTTTTATCCAATCTTTCACCCACATTAAACACGCCGCTTCATAGTATAAACTCAAATCTGGTAATGAGAAACCTCCTCTCTCTTTTTTATCTACCAATATTTTCATTTTTATTCGCGGTCTTCTACCCTGCCAAATATATCTTGCCAAAGCCCTTTGCCACTCTTTGCACTGTTTCAGCCCCTTAATTACTGGAATAGTTTGAAACAAAAATAGCATTCTGGGCAAGACATTCATTTTGATAACTGATATCCTCCCCAAAAAAGAAAGTTTCAGTCTCTCCCAGATTTCTAGATCTTTCTTAATACTCTTCCAAGTAGCTTCATAGTTATCTTTATATAAGTTTATGTTTTTAGCTGTAATCCACACTCCGAGATATTTCACCTTCTTTGCTGCCATAATTCCGGTTTTTTGTTCTAATTCTACTATATCTTCTTTGCTTATATTTTTTGTCAACATTTTAGTCTTGTTCTTGTTGAGTTTAAGACCTGCCACTTTGCCGAACTCTTCTAATTTCTGTAATGCTTCTTGCAGACTATTCTTTGGGTCTTCCAATGTTAATACTATGTCATCCGTGAAAGCTTTCATTTTATATTCTTTACTTCCTACCTTCACTCCTTTGACCTCCGTTGTTTCCCTTAACTTCTTATTAAATACTTCCAGCACTGTTATAAATAGCAGGGGAGACAGAGGACATCCTTGCCTCGTCCCTTTAGCAATATCAAAAGATTCTGATATTTTATTGTTTATTATAAGTTTGGCTTTTTGCTCTTGATAAATAGCTTCAATACCTTTTCTAAATCCTTCTCCAATCCCCATCATTTTCAAATTTTCCTTCATAAAGCGCCAAGAGATATTATCGAATGCCTTTTCGGCATCTATAAATATCAGCGCTGCCTGCTTATCTATTCTACTTTCCAAGTATTCAATAATATCTATCACGGTTTTTACGTTGTCTTTTAGTTGTCTCCCCGGTAGGAAACCCGCTTGGTCTTTATGGATTCTTTTATTTAACACTTTTTTTAGTCTTTCCGCCAGCACATCGGCAAATAGTTTATAATCGTTATTTAATAATGAAATCGGCCTGTAGTTTTTCACCTTGAGGCCATCCGCATCTTTTTTAGGGATTAAGGTAATGTAGGCTTCTTTCCAAGTATTTGGAATTTTCCCTTCTTTTAAGATGTTATTCATAACTTCACATAGTATTGGTGATAGTTGGTCACTTAATATTTTGTAATACTTGGCCGATATGCCATCTGGCCCTGGTGCTTTTCCTATTTTCATTTTCTTTATTGCTTTCCTGATCTCTTCTTCTGTAATTATCTGATTTAATTGTTCTCTTTCCTCAGTCGTTATTTGTGGCAAATGATGTTTTTCCAAATAACCTTCTATTTCATTATCTATTTCATTTTCTCTTTTATATAATTCCTTATAGTATTTCTGAAATATCTTTTTTATCTCTATTGGATCTTCCACTGTCCTTTCTCCATCCCTTATCTTACATATCATATTTTGTTTTTTCCTTTCTCTTAATTGCCACGCTAAGTATTTCCCTATCTTATTCGCTGATTCAAAGTTCTTTTGTTTCATCATTTTAATCCTCCATTCAATCTCCTGGTTCACTATCATAGAAAATTGAGGTTGTAGCATCTTTATATCTTGTTTTATTATTTCATCTCCTGGTTTAATAGTTAGCTGTCTTTCATTCTCCATAAGATGTAATAAAATTTCTTCTTTCTTTTTCTCTTTTTCTTTTTTTAGGTGGATATTTTTCTGGATTAGGAAGCCTCTCATAACGGCCTTTTCTGCATCCCATACCGTTTCTATAGATATTCCTTTGTTTAGATTCCAATTGAAATATTCTTTGATTGTCTCTTTCACCTTGTTTATTATCTTTTGGTCATTAAATAAATTTTCATTCATTCTCCATCTGAATGTTCTAGAATCCTTTCCCTTTATCTCCATATATACTGGATTATGGTCTGATATGGTTTGTGGGAGAATTTCTGATTTAAGTAAACTTTGCGTCAGTTCCTTCGAGATCCAGATATAATCTATTCTCCCCCAACTCTGGTTTGGGTTTGAGAAGAAGGTAAACTGTTTTATAGTAGGGTTTTTAAATCTCCAGGCATCAATTAATCCCATATTATCCACCAAATCAAAGAAGGTTCTAGGTAATTTACCTTCCTTCATTTCTTGCTTTTTTGTTGATCTATCTAAGTTCGGTAGAACCACTCCATTGAAATCCCCCATCAATATCAATTTTTGTTCCATCCAGTCTATTAACTTATTACCCAATTCCAAAAAAACCCCAGACTTTTTATCGTTAGGCGCATATATTCCGGCGACAATTATCTTTTCTCCTTGAAAAGTGATTTCTACTACTATCATTCTTCCCTCTTTGTCTTTATAAATTAATTTTGGGTCGAGCTTTTCTTTTATATATAGTACTACTCCTCTTTTCTTAACATTATCTGATGCCACAAAATCCAACCCTAATCTCTTATTGCTTAAGATTCTTTTATGCTTCTTTGTTACATGGGTCTCTTGTAGACAAATTAAATCAAGGTTCCTCTTTAATAATACGTGGGCAATCTGGTTCCTTTTATTTTTATTATTAAGCCCGTTCACATTCCACGACAGTATTTTTAAAGCCATGGTTGATATACAGTAAATAGGTTATCAAATCTAAGTTAGATCTACTGTTCCTTATCTTCTGTCTCTTCCTCTTCTTTTTCTTCTCCTGAATTTTCCTCCTCTTTTCCCTCTCCACTCCCTCCATCTCCACCCCTCTCTCCCCCCATCTGCTCCCCCCTTCCTCCCATCCCCCCATCCTTCCCAGTTCCTTTTTGTACCTTCTTGCAAATTTTTCCAGCTCCAGAGGACTGGATAGTTTAAATCTTTTTTCCTTAAAATAGAATGAAATCCCTTCCGGGAATTCCCATCTATATTGGATCCCATTTTTCTTCAACTGGTTGGTTAATTTTTTATAACCGTCTCTCCTTCGAAGAAATCTTGAAGGAATCTCTTTAAATATAATAATTGGTTTTCCCTGAATACACAACTTTTTGTTATAGTTCTGTTTCAGTACTTCATTCCTCATGTCCAAAGAGTTGAACTTCTGGCAGTTTCTTCCCTCTAGCTTTAGCGGATTTTACTTTTATCCGAAAGATGTTTGCTATTGAATATCCCATATCCTCTTCTTTCATATCTAACCAAGCTGCCAGTTCTTTAACCAGTTTAGATCTTATATTTTCATTTGGGTCCTCTGGGATCCCCCTGAATTTCAGATTTGATTGTTTCTGTCTCATCTGAGTCATTGCCATACTGTCCAACAGTTCTTCCCGTATTTTATTTATCTCCTTGACCTCTATTTTAAGCCTATCCCAGGGGTCTGCAACCTTTAAGACAAAAAGAGCCACTTGGACCCGTTTCCAAAGAAAAACAACAACTGGGAGCCGCAAAACCATTGTGACATTTAAAACAAATATAACACTGCATATATTGTTTCTTACCTTAATGCTATATATACAGGATCGTGCAGTCAGCTGTCAATCTCAAGAAAAAAAGGACAAATTAATAGCTAATTAAAATATTTAATTTACAACCAGGTAACCAGGTTAATGGGACTTTTGCTCCTGAACCTCAGTGTTCAGTGTCTGCACATCAGGGCTGTAAGACGTCACCTTTATTTTCACACAGGATTGCAAGCTGTCATCTGTGAGGCGTGATCGATGTTTGTTTTTAATATAGTTCATGTTGGAGAAGACCTGCTCACATACATATGTGGAACCGAAGATCGACAGGACTCCAAATGCATACTTTTTCATGTTTATATAAGTGTTGGGGATGGCATTCCATGTTTCGAATACAAGCTTGTCCTGTTTGGGAAGGTTTTCAATATCACTCCATTTATGATTCTGAGCCAGAATGGCCTTCTGACGGGCAACATCCTCAAGAGTAGCGGTCAAGCATTTGAACTTGGACACCCATATATCTTTGTCGGCTATATCGGCCAGTTCCAGCTCAAGATCAGGTTGACTTACACCTGCAAATGCAGTCATATTCAATAGGGATGGATCGATCGCCAGGGGAGTGACAGGGAAGGATAATGTGTTTTTTTCCTCTCTGAACCCACAGAATCGTTTCCCAAACGAGCTTTGCATTGCGGTGATTGCAGACTTGAAATATTCCAAATTTATCGTATCATGACTTTGTCTGAACTCTCTCAAAGAGGGAAAGTAAGACAGTGTACCTCTCTGGAAATCTTTGACAAACACTGTCAACTTGCGCTCGAATGCCAAAACCTCCTCCAGCATGTGCAGAGCTGTGCCTCCTTTCCCCTGAAGGGTTGTATTTAGTGTGTTTAGATGGGCTGTCATGTCTACCATAAAATGTAATTTTTCCAGCCACTCTGGCTGTTCCAGCTCAGCAAAGGCGAGCTCTTTGCTGGCCAGGAAGGTTTTTACTTCTTCCAAACATGTGACAAAGCGTTTTAGCACCTCGCCTCTGGACAACCACCGGACCTTGTTGTGGAGCAGGAGGTCAGAATATGTGCTTTCCACCTCATGCAATAGCAAACAAAACTGGCGGTGGTTTAAACCCTTTGCCATTATCTTTTTAACAATCTGAATGACCACATCCATCACTTTTGTGCATTCGGGGGGGAATGTTTGAGCACACAGTGCCTCTTGGTGCAGGATGCAATGTAATGACAGCAGCGTTCTACCCAGCGCCTTCTGCAGTAGAGCCACAAAGCCCTTCTGTGCTCCTCTCATGCTCGGTGCCCCATCAGTAGCCACTGAGACCAGGTGGTTGGTGTTTATTTTTTTAGCACTTAAAAAGTCCAGGACAGCCTTACAGATATCCTCACCTTTTGTTTGGTCTTTTATTTTTATTTTTTTAAAATAATATTTATTAATAATTTCAGAATTACAGAAAAAAATAAAAAATAAAAAACAACACTACAATACATAAAAAGAAGAAAAAACGCAAAACATAAAAACCAATACAACAACACAGCAAAAAATAAAAATAAAAAAGAGGAAAGAAAGACACAAATCCCATATTACATATCTTTAACTTCCATTTGCTTGTTTCGTTGACCTCCTCACACCTCCCTTTTTGTATTCTAGTTTAGTTAGTTATTTCAGCAAATTCTTTCCATCTTTCTCAATTTTTATTACATAATTTATCTTAACAATTTAACCTATTAATTAACTCGATAGATCCTTCCCATCTTTCCCCATATTCTGTTATTCAAATTACCTTAATTTATTTAACCTTATCTTACCATAAAATACCTTAAAGCTTAAAACTTAATACTCAGTTATACATAGCTCCTGATATCATTTCTACTAGAGTCATATAGTTTCATTCCAACATTTTCCCTAATATTCATTAATTTTAAGCTAATTCCCTAAATAAAAATTTTCTTTATAAATTTTCTTCCAATCTTCATCCAACGTCTCCTCTTCCTGGTCTTGGGTCGTGTCAGTCCTTACTGTCTATTCCATCTAGTCCATCAACCTGGAAGTCTTATGTCCGAGGCCCTTAAGTCTCTTCCATGTCCCTTCTGCAGATCTTCTTCTTCTTGTTGTTTATACTTGCACTTTTCCTTGTCTTTTGTTGGTCTCTTTCTTAATTTCTTTCCTTTCTCATTGAGGAGTAGGTCTCTGGGGGGTTCCAACCCAAAATTATCTCCGTCTCCCTTCATCAAACCAGCCCATTCCCCACAGTCCCACTCCCCACAGTCATCAATATAATCCAAAAAATATTTACGAGCATATTTCAAAGTCTCTCCAGAGTTAAGAGCCTCCTCAGCTCCAGACTCCCCCTGGCCCACTCCAACTTCAATCTTCAAAAACAGCGGCTTATGCTCCTGTAGGGCCTTGGGTCTCTCCATTTGTATTATTTGAGGTGCAACCGCAGCCTCCTCCATTATCTTCTGCACTTGCCCAATCAATACAGGTTCCTGAGTTGGTCCCTGGATGGTTTCTGTATCACTATTCACTATTTGTCCACAGTTATTGGCCACAACAGTCATCAAATCCATTTTCTCATTCATCAAATCCATCTTCTCATGCATCTGTTCCAACAAAGCACTTGTCTTGCATAAAGCAAGCACCAAAACTTCCTCCCAGCTCATATTTAGTCAAGGTCAAAAGGACTAATCCCACGATCTTAATCTCACAGCTGTGGAGTCCTCAAGTAGACTGCAGCAACAATTTAGCAGGCTCCCTCTAGAGGAGACAATTTCTATTTGTATCCATCTTTTTAAGGCAAGTCCAACAAAGGAAAATTACTTTCATTTTTCAGATATTTTGTTTCTTTAGAATGCAAAAGGCAACATTGGAATCAGTTTATTTCTCTTCTTTAGCTATCTGTCAAAGTATTCCATTCACAGTCAATGAACCTCTCCAACAATTTCTGTCTCTGACACCCCGTTCCCAGGTTAGAGACGGTGGAAACTTATCCTTCTTCACTCCCTCTCCTGCAGGCGTTACACAAAGCCCCCCCCCCTTCTCTCCTGCCTCCAAGGGGGTCTCAGTAGCTATAAATGAAGGAAATTTAGGCTTTTTTAACGACTTTCCAGGCTTTAGCTTACAAGGTTTTTGCTTCAGTCTATATACAAAAAGTGGAAGGCGGACTTCCTGTTTTGAACCTTCCCGCTTCGATGTCAAATTAAGATATTTCTTGATCCAATTTTCCGTTTCTACTCACGGGTACT
Organism: Podarcis pityusensis; assembly: GCF_964106645.2. Classification (NCBI taxonomy): domain Eukaryota; kingdom Metazoa; phylum Chordata; class Lepidosauria; order Squamata; family Lacertidae; genus Podarcis; species Podarcis pityusensis. Next base: position 6,456,751 of record NC_138045.1, read on the forward strand.
TGTTTTAAATCCAATTGTCCACAGGAAAAAGTCAGCGCTCTCCGGCGATGGCTGTGCGGCTTCACTCCATGAAAGTAGCAGTCAGTTCGCAGCACCGCGCCGCTCACCCCACTTCACTCCGGAATCCCGAAAAGGGGTTCCCCATGAGTAGGGGGCGTTCCTGGTGCCCTGCCGAACCCCACGTTCCCAGGCTTCCTCCGCCTGGGATTTCTAGCGGGTCCCCACCTTCGCTGCGGCGGGAAGACCCAGTTTCCACGGAGCCAGTTCCTCCGGTCGGAGGAACTCCGCCATTCGCCGATGGCGCTAACCCGGAAGTCCACCCCTTGTTTGGTCTTTTAGTGGTATCAGCTCAATCAGTTCTTCCTGTGGCCCAAAAGAGTTCACATATCGGCAGAACAGCGCTATTTGTTCAATATCACCTTTATCTTTGGACTCATCACAGGCGATGGAGTACGCCACAGCTGAATTAATGTCTTGTTTTTTGTTTTTGTTTTTATAAATAATTTTTATTTAAATTTTGAACAACAAAGAAAGGAAAGAAAAACATACACAATACATATCTCAAAAAAAGAAAAAAGATAACAAGAACACACAAAAAGAACACAATTCAATAATAAAAAACAAAAAAACATAACAATTAAAAACAATATCTCTTTTCCATTTCCGTTTTTTTAGTTTACTTATTTTCTGGACTTCCTCATACCTCCCTCTTTTGTATTCCAATCCAAATTGTTTGTCCAGCAATTTCTTTTCAACTTTTTTAATCCCAATCTTTAACTTTAATATAATATTGTAATATATAACTTCAATTTCTTTAAACCTGATCTTTAATCTTAGTATAATATAACATTAAAATTTTCCCTCTTAATTGTCAAATTTCCATTTCTTTAAGCATCTTTAATCCTAATCTTAATCTTAGTCTATCATTAACTTTAACCTGTATAGCTGGAAACCGCTTATTTTCAGTCCAACATCACTCTAACATTCTTTAATTTTGCAATGTTTCTGAAGATAGTCTTTGAATTTCTTTCAATCTTCCTCCACCGACTCTTCTCCCTGGTCACGGATTCTACCAGTCATTTCCGCCAGTTCCATATAGTCCATAAGTTTCATCTGCCATTCCTCCAGCGTGGGAAGTTCTTGTGTCTTCCAATATTTTGCGATGAGTATTCTTGCTGCTGTTGTTGCATACATAAAGAAAGTTCTATCCTTTTTTAACACCATTTGGCCGACTATGCCCAGGAGAAAGGCCTCTGGTTTCTTAGGGAAGGTATACTTAAATACCTTTTTTAATTCATTATATATCATTTCCCAGAAAACCTTAATCTTTGGGGACGTCCACCAAAGGTGAAAAAATGTACCTTCAGTTTCTTTACATTTCCAACATTTGTTATCGGGCAAGTGATAAATTTTTGCAAGCTTGACTGGGGTTATGTACCACCTGTATATCATTTTCATAATATTCTCTCTTAAGGCATTACATGCCGTAAATTTCATACCTGTGGTCCACAACTGTTCCCAGTCAGCAAACATAATGTTATGTCCAATGTCCTGTGCCCATTTAATCATAGCCGATTTTACCGTTTCATCCTGAGTATTCCATTTCAGCAGCAAGTTATACATTCTTGACAAATTCTTAATTTTGGGTTCTAACAGTTCTGTTTCTAATTTTGATCTTTCCACCTGGAAGCCAATTTTCCTGTCCAATTTAAATATTAATGTCTTGAATTTGCTGTTTGCTAATGTTTTCTGCCATTTGCCATTTTTAGGGTTCTGTCTTTAACAGTCTTCGCAGACAGAGGCATGTCTTTGATTTTCTGCACAATTTCATTCTTGTTTTTGAAGTCCATGTATAGATGTTCCGAAATCTTAATGAATGCTTCTTTTATATACTCTCCATCTGTGAACGGCTTCCCGTGCTTGACTATTTCCTGAGCGGCTACAAAACTAGCATATGTTGTGGAATTTGCAGACTTCACCCAATTCTTGAAATTATTTTTGCTCCTATCAACCTTCCTCATAAGTTCTGCAACGGCTTTTCGTCTCTCATCTCCATCTGGATATTTTTCAGCAAAGGCTGTGTGTTTATTCTGGAAATGTCTTGCAATATTTGACTTTTTGTTGTTTGCAAATTTCTCACCACTTATTAAGCATACTGGTAAACCAGTCTTGTCAGTAAAGAATGCAAATGATTCTGTCCATGTATCATTCAACATTCTGTTTTCTTCAGAAATTTTTCTTTTCTTGCCTTTATCCATGGCTGGCCTACCGGGGGTCCAAAACAGGGACGTAATTAGAAATCAGAGGGCCCCATAGCAAAATTTGCTATGCCCAATAATCAATGCCCCAAAATGCCATAGAAAATTCATCAGGGCCCCAGTGTACCATAAATCATAATCAGTGCCTCATGTAAATACTAATTAATAATGAGGGCCCAATGTCATCCTCGTCATTATAAAAATAACTTTTTTGACACTTTTTTATTATTTCTTTGTTTGACCCCTCAGAATTACTCCCCCTCATAGAAATAAACATTAAATTAACAAGTTACCTTTTTTGAGTGTGTGTTCTTCACTCCCCTTCAAAACAGTGACCAGCGTACATGCCCCCTTTCAATGCAGCCTGCTTACAAAGGCGGGACGACAAAGACCGGCAAGAAGCTGTTGCATAACGTTCCCCAAGGAAAGCGTTAGCTATTCACTGAACTTTCCCCTGCTTATGTTTAAAAAGGGGCTTCAAGCAACTAAAAAGGGGCTTCAGGCAACTAACTCCCACGTGGATGGCGGCTGCCTCAGAAGACCACGTGGAAAAATAAGATGGCTGCCGGGACGATCCGGTTACCCAGCAACAGCACAGCTGCTTCTGAAGCTTTTAGAGCCTCAACCTTCCGCGTTAAAGAAAGCAGCCCGCAAAGCAAGCGTTGGAGCGCCGAAGCCACCTCACCCCCACAAGGGGAATGCTGCTCGTGTGACCAAATAGCGAGGACTTACGTTGCTAGAGACAAGCCCCGACGCTACCACAAGCCTCCCTCTCTTCGTGCCGCCCAGCCTCCCAAGAAAAAAACCCCGCTTCAAACGGTCACAAAGCACAAATTCCACGCGACCGCGACTTGAAATAATAGTACGCCACAACCTGATCCGCCAGGCGCGCCGAGTCCTCCCCAGAAAAGGTAAAATGCGGCGATGAGCTTGTGTAGCGCGCTGGGCTCCCAGCGGCAAATCGACTTGGCTAGGCAGCAAGCAATCCAAACGGAGAGGTTTTCGGCGCGATCAAGGCGCCCCCGGTAGATAAGCGAGTGATCCACTCGTAAGCGGCTTTTTGCGTGTTTCCACCCGGAAAATGCGCCTCCTCCCCTCGCCTCCGCCCCGGAGCCGTGGCAAAGGTGCTAAAGAGACGCATGTGGCTCCGGAGCCGCGGGTTGCCGACCCCTGGCCTATCCATATCCTTCCTACTTTCTTTCATATCTTTTTGCACCCTCTTCATTGAGTCCTCAAGAGCGTTGGATCTTACCGTCAAATCTTTTACTTTTCCTGTCAGCTCTCCCACCACCCCCTCCAATCTCTTATCCAATGTATCCTGTACTTCTAATAACTTTTTCTCGATATATTGTTCATTATGTTTAAATTCTTTCCTTATTTCCACCATTAAGCTGTCATAGTCCTAGATTTCTTTCCCTTCTTTCCCATTTTCTTTATCTGGATGGTCTCCTTTCTACTGGCATTCCCACCCCTTTTTCATTTTGTATTTCAGCTTATATTAATTAACTAGTAAAAAATTTTCACCCCTAGAGGTCGCTAAACTGAGATATTGACTTTCTCTATTCTTCCGATGTAGTTCTTCCCATGTAGTTCCCCTCTACCCCCACACGGCGGCGCCTTAATTGCTTTCCAAGACTTAACTCTTAAAATACGAAAAATACAAAGAAGAAGAAGAGGGAAGGAGAGGGGAGAACAACAACAAGAAACCGAGAAAAAAAGGGGGGAGGGGGAAGACACACAACCAAAAAGTTCTCAGGAACAGGAACAGGATACGAGGTGAGTCTCAATGCAAGAGCAGAAACGGGGAAGAGAGGCGGAGTCAAGTGGAAGGAGCTCCACGAGGAGAGGAGCTTCCCGGGGTAACGGAAGGTCTTGCCGAAAAGTCCTACTTAAGCCTTCCTTTCTTTTCCCCTTATCCGTTTGTCCCCAGTCTCTTCCGACTAAAGCGGTAATTCAATCGCTTAAAGTGCAGCGTCCATCTTCTCCTAATTGGTTGTTGTTGTGTACCACTTTAAAGAAGGAGGAGGAAACAAGTGTGAAATGGCGGCGGAGAGTCCCACTGTATTCTCAAACTCTCCTCATACAGTTCATGTTCTCCTCCCAAACCTCCTTAAAGAGACGCTGCCTCTCAGTGTTTCAGTTCCTCTTATTTCCAGTTCAATTTTTAGTCCTTCAGACTCCTCAAGCATAAAACAATCACTGTTTAAACGTGGGAGGCAGAAATCACAGTTTAAGCACTATTTAAAACAGGCACTGTTTAAACAGGCAAGCAAGAGGGTTGATTGCAGGGTCTCACTTATGTGTCCCAAACTAGTCGCTGGCATAACGCACTCCGACCTGGACAAACAAAGAATTTCCATTCACTTCTCTCTAGTCCATTAAGATATTTTCAGTCATTTCGTTGCCTCAGATTTCTTATACTTTGTATCCGAGGTCTCTCCGCTACACCCACTTAGCTGTTACTTTCTTACCTTCTCTCCTCTCCCAGCCTTCCGCTATACTCCATTTTACTCTTACCGCTGCAGTGGACTCCTTCTCCTTTCTCCCCACGTCTTCTTATTCCGCTGGTTTTCCTGGCCAAATTTCTGTTTGTTGTTGCTTTCGTTGCCTTATTTACATCCAGCTTCTTAACTGCTGTTGGAGGCTCACCGCTTTCACTCGGAGCCTGAGGCTTCACAGCACGGGGTTTGTTGCTTCCCCTCGTGTTGCAGCTCAAATCCTGTTAAAAACTAAAAAACAGGAGAGCACACGCAGCACCACCGGGTACTCTGTCCCCCAGGATAATCCTCCTGAGGTTTCAAGGTTCACGAAGCCTTCGTGATGCCTCTGGACCCCCGTGTTGTTCGGGATCCCCCGGAGGGTAGCCTCGTGCTCCTTTTTCGTGGCTGCGGCTCACCGGAAGTCTCAGGCCTTTTCTCTCTCAGCGGCCATCTTCTAATAACTGTATTTTCTTGAGCTTTCTCTAGAGAAGGGGCTGTTTTGTATATTGGAGCAGAATAGTGTATTAGTTCTCATGTTTTGTGTAAAGCAAGCCCTTGTTAAGTACCGTCAGCTGAATTGGGCTTGTGCCCAGATCTTAGCACACTAACCGATGAAACAGGTGAGGGTAACCTCTGGCCCTCCAGACGTTGCTGAACTACAATTCTCATCATCCTGCCCATTGGCAATGCTGGCTGGGGCTGAGGAATTTCAAGGAAGCTTTCGACTTGCCCCTACCTACACCTACCTTCCCACTGAACGAAGGAGCAAGAAAGCAAAAGGCAAGTTCAGAATTCCAGAGTTTTCCAAATTGTGGGATGTAAACACAGGAGCAGTCAATGACAACATTCTGAGAGTGTACATGTTAGAACATGGGGAGGGATGTCTGTCCAGCAAGCAGGTAAACTTCCTGGGACGGACTTCCTCCGCATGTGACCTCACCTGTGCAGGTAAATGATAAAAGCACAGGGCAGGCAGCCATCTCTCTCTCTCTGCCATTTTTCTTTCGAAGAAGAAGCATCTAAAGATGCTCTCTTGGCTCTCAGCCAAGAGAGGAGGAAAGGACTATCTTGCTATAAGATAGATTCTGAATGTATGTAACCTTTTTAAGCCTGTCTGCCTTCTGGGATCATACTGTGAACAGAACGTGAGTAAACTCTTTTATGTTTTTATAAAGACTGTGCTGTGTCTTGTATTTTAAGAGTGAACAAAAGGGGAAATTACCAGGGTAATTATTATAGAGGTTCTAGCGAACCTGTGCACACGTTACCATTGCGAACTTAAAGGGGGAATGTTTATAAACTCTGCTGATATTTTGGAAACTTGTTAGCACAAGTTGGATTAGGATATAATCTCACAATATATCCTCTCCTGCACCCCTGAACATTCCCACAAAGGGTTATTGGCCCCAGTATTGCATATTTCTGCGTATTTTTGAAGGATTGCATTGGATTGTGATTTTGAGTTGAGTAGTATTTTTCTGAGTTAACTTCCTGGTAAGCACATGGTCCTTTGTTCCATTGTGCAGTGGGGATTAAGCAAACCCCCCCCCCCTTTCCTCAGAGTTCACAGTGACCCAAGGCAGTGAAGAATTGTTTTGCATTTTGAGATTTTTGAGATTTTGATTTTAAAACTTTGAGAAATTTTGAAATTTTGAAGAATTTTCAAATTTTGGATTTTAAGATGGCTAGAGCAGCTTTTGATAGTGATGCAAAGCTAGGAATGCCTGTGCTGAATGAACACAATTTCATACACTGGAAGCAGCACTTGATAGCATGTTTAGATTATAAGCACATTTTGGAAGCTTTAGACCCTCAACCTACGGGATCGTCTGAGGGAGATTTAGCCAAGATAAGTGCTTGGAAACGCATGAACAGCGAAGCTAGACACATAATTTTGAGTGGACTTCGTGATGAGCAGCTATGATTAATAAATAGTACAGATGATGCGTCTCAAATCTTAAGAGATATTGAGCACGTGTATGGAGAATCTAGCATAAACTGCTTCAGAAACGTGGTGTGTAAATTAACCAGATTGAGGATGAATTCAAAAGAGGAATTCACAGAGCACATCAACAAGTTTACTGAGATTATTCAAAGAATTGATCTGACTCCCAAAGCTTTTGATGAAGATACAAAGATAGCATTTTGTTATCATCACTTGGACCACACTTTAGTGCATTTGAAAGTTTGATGGACCATAGACAAGGTCTGACTTTTAAAGACTTGATTGGTTATTTAAAAGAAGAATGCAGAGATAGAGCTGAATCTCCAGTGAGAAATGCTAGAAGCATGGACAGTGGTTATGCATCTAGGCAATTTACAAAGTCGAAAGAGATGCCTAAGAAAGTGATTTGTTTCAATTGTAACAAAGAAGGACACATTGCAAAGAATTGCAGGGCTCCTAAAGCAAAGAAACCCCACCCCTTTCAGCCAAAAGGGGAAAAGAAGGGGAAATGTGAATGCACATGGTTACTGCAAGAAAGGAATTTAGCTGTCCAGAATCGTGAAAATAAACGTAATAAATCGATTTTAGATTCAGGTGCCAGTTCGCACTTTTCATATAAAAAGGACAATTTTAATGAGATAAATGAGATAAATGATGAAGAAGGATCTGAAATTGAGGTTGCAGATGGCAACATTGTTAAAGTAAAAGGTGCAGGTTCCAGGAGTCTGAAATGCAATATAAACAATGAATGCATTGAGAACACAATCTCTAGAGTTTTATACGTACCAGAGCTGAGCTGCAATTTAATCAGCGTGTCCACTTTGGACAAGAAAGGTTTCCAGATCACATTTGGAAATGGAGAATGCAAGGTGACTAAAAATGGCAAAGTGGTTGCTCAAGCAAAGCTAATAAATGGTGTATATGAGCTTGATCTTTCAGAGAACCAGTCTGCAAAAGTGGCACATTCCAGCCAGAAGGATGAGGCAGATCTGGACCTATGGCACAGAAGGCTTGGACATAGAGATACCAACGTCATTCTGGATCTACAGAAAAGAGATCTTGTAAGAAGTTTGCAGGTAAAGCAGAGCAACAAAGCTCCAGCAAAGTGTGTCAGCTGTATTACAGAGAAGGCTGTAAAACCTTCATTTCCACGTTGTGCAGAGCAAAGAAGCAACAAAGTGCTTGATATAGTGCACACTGACATATGTGGACCCATGAATGTTCCCTCACTGGGAAAGAATAGATATATTTTAATATTTCTGGATGACTTTTCAAGATTTTGTGTTGTATATTTCCTCAAAGAGAAGAGTGAAACAGTGGAGAAGCTCCAGGAATACATTGCCATGGTCAAGAATAAATTCCAGAGAGCTCCAGCTGTGTTAATGAGCGACAATGGAGGTGAGTACTGCTCAAATGAAATGCAGGCTCTCCTGGCCAAGGAAGGAATTGCACACGTAACCACAGTTCCTTACACACCACAGCAGAATGCCATAGCTGAGAGAAAGTTTAGGTCCATTATGGACATGACAAGGTGCATGCTAAAGGATGCATGTTTGCCACAGAAGCTGTGGGCCGAAGGAGTGTACACGTCGGTCTATTTGCAGAATAGACTGCCAACCAAAGGGGCAGAGCGCACACCATTTGAACTTTGGCATGGGAAAGCTCCCAATCTGTCGCACATACGTGTGTTTGGAAGTCCGTGTTACTTCCACGTGCCCAAGGAACGCAGACACAAGCTTGACTCCAGGGCAAAAGCAGGTATCCTTGTGGGATATGTGAGGAGAACCTGAGCTTACAGGGTTAAACAGCTCAGAGTGTACGCCCTGCCTACTGTTGGGAGGGGGGAAATTCTGTGTCATTTCCAAGAGCCTCAAGCCTTTGTTCTCTCTCTACTTTCGCTTTTGAGGAGAGAGGACGTGTTTTCACGATGCTGTTCGCTGTGATAGATAATGGATAGTCTGCTGTAAATAAAACTGCTTTTAGCTGCTAAGATCCTGAGTGGACTTTATTTAAGCACACTGAAGCATGCGCTGGAGTTTTTGAAGCTTTCTCTTACCGCTGCTGATCTTTGCTTTTGCTTAGAGCATCGGAATGTGGAGTTTGGAATGCAGAGGCCTGGCCGGCAAGAGCTGTGCAGCCGAAGCGGGCCGGACGCCAGGCTTATCTGAGCAATAAATCAATCTGCTTCAGAGGTTATGGGTGATAGTTACTGCAATTAGAGGAAGCTGCTTTGAAGCCTGCTTTGAAGTGCTGTGTGCTTAAAAAGGCTGAGAAAACTGAGAAGCTGCTGTTTTTGCTGCCGGAAGAAAAAAGTCCTGCTTTGAGGCTTTGCCTGGGAGAAAAGCAGGGAGACTGGCTGCAATGCTGTGTGCTGGAAAGAGCCACTGGAGGCCTCTCCTTTGAAGCTGGCTGGTACGCGTGAGTACTTCAAAGCCCCAATGGGAGCACTGGGGGAGGAGATGGCTGAGCTCCAGGACTTTTATGATGTCCCGTTTGAAAAGCTCACAACCCAGTCCTGCGATATCTGGGTTAGGAGAGTAAGGGGGTGGGTTTTGGCCACAGGGCTCTGGAGTATAGCCCAGAAGGAGCCGGCCCCACCCATGCCAGTTGCTGCTGAAGATGGCGGAGCAGACCTGGAGGCTGTTTTGCTGGAAGATAGAGAGCAGAGAATGCAAAGAGAGCTCTGCATGTTGAGAGCAAGCGTGGACGCTATGCTGTTGCCCCACCTGGAGGGCGTTGAGTCGGCTCAGGCCGCCTGGCAGGTGCTGAGGAGTCTGTGTGAAAGCTCAGCAGGAGCCCAGGGCCGGGAGAAAGCCGAGAGCAGAGAGGAAGCCGAGAGCCCAGTGGGGGCTGCTGGCCATGTTCCTGACGTTACAGCTGGGAGTAGCTGCTTTGTCTCCGAGGGGCTGCGTGATGTTGAGGCCTGCAACCAGAGTGCTGGGGAGCGTGCAGGCCCAGGCTGTGCACCCATAGGTGGGGTGCTGGGAACAAAGGAATGGCTGGAGAGGGAGCTGTGAGAGCTGTTGCTACGTGTCATCGCTGTTATCGCTGTGGCTCCCCCTCCCATCTGGTGAGAGAATGTCCAGTGGAGGCACAGGAACAGCCGAAGGCCGTCTCCCGTAGCAACCAGATAAAGGGCTCTTCTTCAAAGCGTGGGAAAGGCAAGCCGAAGGCAGCTGGCAGAGACACTGAACATAAACATTTGGCAGCCTCTATGGCTGCAGTCAAGAGTTGTCAACAGGATGCTGTGCTGGCTTTTGATATAGACTCAGGAGCTTCCCATCATCCCGTGCCATCTAGTGGATTCCTGGAGAACTGCACCTCTGTAAATTCTGGGAAGACTGTTTGTTTAGCAGATGGGACTCGACACCCACTCACGCAGACTGGCTCACTGTTTTGTTCTTTCTTGCAGGATTCAATCCAGGCTTTTGTTGTTCCAGGACTGTCCTGCGCGTTGCTGTCTGTCAGTGCACTTCTTGCTGAGAACTACAGAGTGTGTTTTGAGAACAATAAGTGTTCTATTTCTAAGAATGGACAGCACCTAGTCAGTGTTGAATGTAAAGACAGGTTGTTTGTGATAGATGCTTCTTTTGCAGGTCCAGATGACACGGAGGAGGCTCAAGCACAGTGTGCCAACGTTCCAGTTCATGATGCGTGTGCTCACTTATGGCACCGACGCATGGCACACGTGTCCTGGGGGTCAGTGAAGAAGATCCCAGAGTGTACGCAAGGGTGCAAAATGAAATCATGTGCTAATTTTCTAGATTGCAGAGCGTGCAAGTCCGCAAAGGTGAAAACGTGCACATACCCTAGGTCTGAGAGGGTGACCACTAGGGCTTTTCAATTAATTCATGCAGATTTGTGTGGTCCGTTTTCTGTGACCAGTATGGGCGGAGCCAAATTTGCGCTGGTTCTGATTGATGACCATACACGCAACTCCTGGACCATCACGCTCCGACACAAAAATGAAGCTGCGCCGCTAATCAAAGACTGGATTGCGGCTGTGGAACTGCAGTTTTCCACACGGGTGCAAAACTTTCAGAGCGATCGCGGTGGGGAGTTCACCGGGTCTGCACTGCAAAGTTTCTTCCGCAAAAAGGGGATTCAACACAGGTTGACTTCTCCACACAGTCCCCAACAGAATGGGATCGCGGAACGCAGGAACAGGACGCTAGGGGAGATGTTCGCAGCTCTTTTGTTTGATGCCGGGCTCCCACAGCGCTTTGGGGGGGGAGGCTTGGCGAATGGCCAACTTTATTCTGAACAGGTCGTTCAATTCAGTGGTAGGTGACACACCGTACTTTTTGCTGCACGGAAAGAAACCGAAAGTGCACTACTTCCGCGTTTTTGGCTGTGAGGCTTGGGTCCTCATACCAAAGGCCAAACGCAAGAAAGGTGAACCCAAGTCCCAAAAGATGATTTTTTGTGGGTATGAGCCAGGGACCAAGGGGTGGAGGTTTGCGTATCCGTCAGGGAATCAGTCCAGGATTCTGCTCAGCAACAGTGCTGAATTCTGTGAGCAGAGTGGCTGGGCAAGGATGCATGGGAACCCTGACATCCTGTCAGAGAGTCTACTTGACTCTGCTGATGAAGGAGAGGAAGAGGTTGAACCTGCTACTGAGGCTCAGAGTCCAGACCCAGTGCAGGCAGAGGGGAGAACTTCTCCCAAGGCTGTGAAGATCGAGCAACGCAGTGCTCCACCTTCCCCCACAGGTTCGGCTGAGAAGTCCAGAAGGCGCAGTAAGTCAGAGGGGGAGCTCTCTGATGCCAAGGACGTTCTGGCTGGCCCCAGTGGGTCAGAAGGGGTTCCTGAAGTAGTGCTGCGCCGATCAACTCGGACGACCAAGGGGAAACCTCCTGAAAGGTTTGCCGTCACTAGCGTGTGGGTCGGAATGGCACAGTGTGAACCCGAGAGTTTTGAGGATGTTCAGAAACTGCCTCAGGAAGAAGCCAGGAAATGGCATGAGGCGATGCAGAAGGAGATGAACTCAATGGAGTCTCTAGGTGTGTTCTCCCTCACAAAGTTGTCGGTGGGTGAACAGACTTTGGTAGCCGCTGGGTTTATTGTCTTAAGCCCACAGCGACAGGAGAACCGCAGTATAAGGCCAGATTAGTGGCGAGAGGATTCACGCAGCGCAGGGGGTTGCATTATACGGAAGTTTATGCTCCCACCTCTAGGAGTGAATCTTTACGCTTGGTCTTGGCCATTGCTGCACAAAGAGGTTTGCTGGTGCATCACTTTGATGTGGACGTTGCTTACTTGAACTCAGACCTCCAGGAGGATCTGTACACGCTTCCTCCTCCAGGGTTTGAGGGCAATGAGCAAGGTACTGTGTGGAAACTTCACAAGTCAATTTACGGCCTGAAGCAATCGGCCAGGAATTGGAACTTGTGCCTGAATGAAGCTAGGTTTCAGGAAGAGTCTTGCTGACAGTTGCCTGTTCCTTAGAGGATCAGGAGACTCACAGGAACTGGTGTTATTTTACGTTGATGACATCATCCATGTTGGAAAGGCAGACAAACAGGTGCAGAAGTTTGCCAAAGAGCTTGGGAAACGGTTTCAGCTCAAGAACCTGGGTGCAGTAAAGATCTACTTGGGCATCCAGATAGCGAGAACTGAGGATGGTAGCTTCTTGCTCAGTCAGAAAGGCAAGATTGAGCAGTTGCTTGAGAAGTTCAGAATGTCCGATTGTGCAGGAGTTCGGACACCCATGGAGACGAACTTTGTGAAAGATAGCCAGCAAGCAGAAAGTGCTGAGTTTGAGAATGCTGAGCTCTTTCAGTCAGCTCTAGGTAGTCTGTTGTATCTGTCCCAATGGAGCAGACCAGACATTGCCTTTGCTACCAACCTGCTAAGTAGGGAAGCGTCAAAGCCCAGTGTGAGTGCTTGGCACGGTATCAAGCGGGTACTGCGCTACCTGCAGCATACCAAAGACTTCTGTCTTAAGCTGCCAGCTGAAGGTGAGGCGAAGCTCACATGCTATGCGGACAGTGACTGGGCGAATTCGCAGGACCGCAAGTCTGTGTCTGGGTTGGTGGTAAAGTTTGGGAAGTCACTAGTTGGGTGGAAGTCCCAGAAGCAAAGTCTCATTGCGCTGTCTTCTACTGAGGCTGAATTCAGTGCACTGTCAGATTTGTGCCTGGAACTAGAGTTCTATAGATGCTTGATGCAAGAGATCTGTGGGGATTGTAGCTTGCCCATCACGGTTTGGGAAGACAATCAACCTTGTTTGAAATTGGCTGAATCTGCGCAATTTAAGGCGAGAACCAAGCATCTGGACATACGTTTCCAAAATGTGTGTCAGAGTGTTCAGTCAGGTTTGATACGGCTGAAGTACTGTGCCAGTCACGGTAACTTGGCCAATGGATTTACCAAACCTTTAAGCTTCCAGCGTCATGGGGAGTTTTGTGGTGGTTTGGAGTTGGGGGTAGGTTCTGTACATACTTTCCCCACAGTAGTGCAGGGCGAGAGGGGGTGTGAGGAGAACCTGAGCTTACAGGGTTAAACAGCTCAGAGTGTACGCCCTGCCTACTGTTGGGAGGGGGTAAATTCTGTGTCATTTCCGAGAGCCTCAAGCCTTTGTTCTCTCTCTACTTTCGCTTTTGAGGAGAGAGGACGTGTTTTCACGATGCTGTTCGCTGTGATAGATAATGGATAGTCTGCTGTAAATAAAACTGCTTTTAGCTGCTAAGATCCTGAGTGGACTTTATTTAAGCACACTGAAGCATGCACTGGAGTTTTTGAAGCTTTCTCTTACCGCTGCTGATCTTTGCTTTTGCTTAGAGCATCGGAATGTGGAGTTTGGAATGCAGAGGCCTGGCCGGCAAGAGCTGTGCAGCCGAAGCGGGCCGGACGCCAGGCTTATCTGAGCAATAAATCAATCTGCTTCAGAGGATATGCCTCTGGAGGCAAAGGATACAGAATTATGGACTTACAAACTGGTAAGACAGATGCACGCCATGCGGTTTATGTTGATGAATATGGAAAAGTAGACACTAAGAACACTGTTGTGGACTCTTCCGATGAGTCAGAAAGGACTCAAGAGTTTGTATATTTCCCTTTTGTGACCCCACAAGGTAATAATCTGCCTTCGAGTGTTACAGTGCCCGCTACATGCGACGCACCAGAAGACGCAGAGGACCAGAACCCTGGCGGCACCAGAGAGGAAGAGGAGGACTCAGATGGGTACATGCCTGCGTTGGAGGAGGATGAGGAAGCTGATGCGGTCACAGAACCAGAGGTCACGCGCTCGTCCAGAACCAACAGAGGTGTCCCACCATTATGGTTGTCCTACTTTGCAGGGTCGGCGTTTCCACAGGAACCTTCCACTTGGGAAGAGATACAGGAGATGCCAGCTGCAGAAGCCAGTCTCTGGAGGAAGGCCGCGCAGGAGGAGATGGATGCACTGCATCAGAACAAGACCTGGACACTCACTGAGCTGCCACCCGGTAAGAAGGCCATTGGCAGTAAATGGGTTTTCAAGGTTAAGAAGGGGTCAGAAGGAGAAGTGCAGCGCTACAAAGCTAGACTTGTAGCACAGGGATTTTCACAGCGTTTTGGTGAAGACTATGATGAAGTTTTTGCACCAACCGCGAGGTACAGCAGCGTAAGAATGCTTTTAAGCATTGCAGCCTCCAAGAAAATGAGAGTGAAACACATAGACATTGCTACCGCTTTTCTACATGGGCAGATTTCTGAGGAAATTTATATGAAACAGCCCAAGGGTTTTGTAAAACCACATGAAGCACATTTAGTGTGCAAACTCCAGAAAGGACTTTATGGACTTAAACAGGCTGCTAGAGCCTGGAACCAGAAGTTGCATAAAATGCTGACGCAACTTGGGTACAAGCAAGGCGACGCTGACAAGTGCTTGTACAGTAAGTCAAATAATGGACAATTCTCATATATGTTAGCTTTTGTCGATGACCTGATTATTGCCACAGCAAGTGAGAAAGACTATACACAGATAGTAAAGCACCTTAGCAAAGAGGTGGAGGTCAAGGAGCTAGGAGATGTTCAGTACTACCTCGGGATCCAGGTGGAAAGAGAAGAGGGCGGCTCATTTCTTCTCAGCCAAAGACAGAAGATCCACGAGCTGATTGAGCACATGCAGATGCAAGACGCACATCCAGTTGCTACACCGATGGCCACTGACTTCCTGAAGAATCAGCAGGATTCGAAGCAGTTGCCAGACAACAATGACTACAGCGATTGGTAAACTTTTGTATTTAGTTACCACATGTAGACCTGACTTAGCTAATGCTGTGGGGATTCTTAGCAGAAAAGTGAATTCTCCCACTGAGCATGATTGGGCAGGTGTAAAGAGGGTGGTGCGATATTTGAAGGGTACCATGAATTGTAAATTAAGGTTACCAGCTGTCAGAGACCCTAAATTGGTTGGGTATACTGATGCGGATTGGGCTGGGGATAACGCTGATTATAAATCAACAAGTGGTCATGTTTTTATGTTTGGGGATGGACCTGTCGCGTGGGGCAGATATAAACAGAGCTGTGTAGCATTATTTTCCACAGAATCAGAATACGTTGCAGCAACAGAAGCCTGCAGAGAGATTGCCTGGCTTGATCAACTCATAAAGGACTTTGGGTTGGTGAGAAAAGGGCCTGTCAGCTTGCTGGAGGACAATCAAAGTTGCCTGAAGCTGACGCAGAGTGAGAAGTTCCTGGCCAGAACAAAACACATTGGGGTTAAACACCACTACATACGCCAGATGATCCAGGATGGACTTGTGGAACTATCCTACTGCAGCACCCAAGAGATGACTGCTGACATCCTGACGAAACCCCTACCAAGAGAGAGTTTCCAGAATCTACATGTCAAGCTGGGACTCTGGGTGGTTGAATAAAGTTGTTTATGTTTTGTGTATGTTGTATTGCCTGAGAAGGGGTATGTGGGATGTAAACACAGGAGCAGTCAATGACAACATTCCTAGAGTGTACATGTTAGAACATGGGGAGGGATGTCTGTCCAGCAAGCAGGTAAACTTCCTGGGACGGACTTCCTCCGCATGTGACCTCACCTGTGCAGGTAAATGATAAAAGCACAGGGCAGGCAGCCATCTCTCTCTCTCTGCCATTTTTCTTTCGAAGAAGAAGCATCTAAAGATGCTCTCTTGGCTCTCAGCCAAGAGAGGAGGAAAGGACTATATGGCTATAAGATAGATTCTGAATGTATGTAACCTTTTTAAGCCTGTCTGCCTTCTGGGATCATATTGTGAACAGAACGTGAGTAAACTCGTTTATGCTTTTATAAACACTGTGTCGTGTCTTGTATTTTAAGAGTGAACAAAAGGGGAAATTACCAGGGTAATTATTATAGAGGTTCTAGCAAACCTGTGCACACGTTACCGTTGCGAACTTAAAGGGGGAATGTTTATTAACTCTGCTGATATTTTGGAAACTTGTTAGCACAAGTTGGATTAGGATATAATCTCACAATGTATCCTCTCCTGCACCCCTGAACATTCCCACACAAATGCCATGGCATCTCAATGGGGTTCCCTTGCCAATTGATGGTAAAGCAAGCCATTGGACAGGCCATCATGCATGAGGATGGTTTTTCAAATGGATTTGAATCACACTTTGCCTTTTTTCTAATTCAAGATAGTGCCTCACGGAAGCAGGGAGCTTTGCAGAGTCCTTTGGAGACTGTGGAAAAGATTGTGCAAGAGAGAGGCTTGGCACCAGAAGAAATTCAGAACTTGCTGAACATCGCACTCAGTGCCAAGCTTGGTAAAGAAAACATGTTTTGGCTTCTCTTTCCCCTTGGCAGCAAAGTATGTCAAAGGAGCTGCATTGCCCTGCCTTCTCCCTTAACAAGAACCGGGGCTGCTTCGAGCTTGTGAGAAATTATCAAGAGTGAAGATCTTAAGCATGTTAAGCAGTGTCTTTCAATGTCTTGCAGGCACAGTGATAAGCACTAGGCTACTGAAGACTCTGATTCCCATTTCCGTAATAACTGAGGATTCTCTTCTTTCAGCTGTGTCTTGGCTCTGTGCTCGCAAGTGTTCTAGTGACTTTCAGGTAACTTGGAAAGCATGGTAATGATGTCTTGGTTCTGAAGAATGATATTTCCCCCAGTCTGACTTAGTTATCCTGGTGATGATTCAGCTAGATGTTGTACACGCTGACCATATTCCAGAAGGGGTTTGTTGTCTTGGCCTTGCTTTGGCTTACTGATATCTGTCTTCTCCCTATAGGTGCTCATTCTAAAATGGATAATTGTAACGTTTGAATTCATTGATCAGAAGGAAAATATGCATGCTCTCTATGGTTTCTTCTTCCGCTTCTTACAATGTGAGAAATTGGTAAGATAAAAAGGAATGTGTTATTTTGAAGGAACTCGCTTTTATTCTGACACAGCATGTTCAGGCAGGCAGGCAGGCAGGCAGCTATCCGATATCGATCCTGCCCGTTCCTCCCTCCACCCCCCTCAAAGACAGCCGCGCAGGCAGCTATCCGATGGAGGGAGGGGGGGAAATCCTGTTCTGCATAGCTATCAATTCGGGTGTGATAGTCTTATGTTTGCATACTTGTGGGAAAATAAAACTAATTTATTTTAGAGCTTGTATTTGTGTGTATTCATGGTATCATTTGTAGACCCAGTAGATGGCAGTGTGGTGTGGAGAGTGTTTTTGGCAGCTCGTGAAACGCTGACCATTCAAAGGCACTATAAGCAAGATATATATCCACATTGTCCTAGCTACGTTTTCCCATAAAAGTATACACTCGAATACATTTGTATCAAATACATTTGGAACAAGTGATGGTTACATTTAAGGAACATTCTCTAGGCAATGAGATTGGGGGGAAATACAAAAACCCATTTCGATACATTTAGAAAAGTACAGCATTTTGAGGAAAAATACATTTGAGTCAAAAAATACATTCATATCTGTCAGAGCTGCTTCCAGATCCTAGCTCACAGAGGATCACGCTAGCCAGCGATCATTAAATAAAAGTCTTTATTGAGTTACAGTTTCCATTCTCAAGCTGCTGCGTGCAACTCTACGTCTCATGGTTAGATCGGCGAAGCTCCATCTGAGTCTCCGCCCCTTGTACACCAACTTAATATCCTAGCCTTGCTCCACCTTTTCCGCCTGACTGTTCTTCTCTGGGTCCCTCTGCCCCCCGGGGTCTCTTCCTTCCGGGATTCCTCTGACGCTGACGCTGACCCCCCTGACTCTTCTCCCTCCTTTCGGCGGGCTTTAGGACCTGGCTCCCTTTCCGGGCTGCCTACTGCGCCACCTTCCTGTGCATTTGAACTTGGCACGCGCGCCCAACCTTCCACCTTCCGTCTGACCGTTTCTTCGCTCCCCGATGGAGGTGTGGCCACTCCTGACTCGTGCCCTCCCCCCTGTTGTGAGCTGCCAGCGCTTGATCCCTGGCGCCCTTCCTCTTCCCTGCTCTCTGGCGGTGACGCTGGTCCTGATTTCCAACTGCTCCCCTCTGAGTCCCCTCTGGCTCTATCTTCCTGGGGTGTCCCCCTAGGCTCCCCCCTTGCCCTGGCCACTGGTGCTCCTTTCTGTGAATCTTCTGATTCACTGGAAAGACTCGGAGATCTCGGGTCGTCGTCATCACTCATCTTTTCTTCTGCCTCCTCTCCCTCGCTCTCTGTTTCCTCCCTTGCCCTTGCCTCTGCTCCTGAACCCCTGACATCCATCCCCCCCTCGAAGCCCCCTCTTCCCCCCTCCCCTCCTTCCGGTGCGGGATCTGGGTGCTGCCGTGTCAGGGGGACGAATGTCGGATACAGTTCGCTTCCCGTGGCGGGCCGCCATCCGAAGTCTTCCGGTTCTTCCTCCCTGCTCTCGTTGACGACGGTCACCTCCGCTTCCATCTCTGTGCCGCCGTGCTCGAAACCCGGGTCGTCCCCGAAAACGTCCATGTCCGTCTCTCCCTCGTTGCCTTCTGGAGACGTTGCTCGTCCTGGACCCTCCAGCCACCTTCTGCGGAACTGCTCCTCTGGTCGATCATCCCACCAATACGAGGGTTCTGAAGCAGATCCCGAGGGTGACCCCTCTGGGGAACGGGCGTCTCGTGTCGGTTCCTCGTCCGAGTCGAACCCCCGGAACGTGCTGGCTGAAAGCGTGGGCGTGAAAAGCCAGTCGTCGAAAAAGTCTGCTGGCATTGGCCTATGTGGGAAGAGGGCATGAAACTCTTCTTTGAGCAGAGGTTCGTCTAAAGCGTAGCCCGGCACCCAGCTGTTGGCACTGGCCGGGGTGCCCTCCTTGGCGAGAAGGTATTCTACCCCCTCTTCCCCCCATCTGGAGTCCAAAATCTCCGTGACTTCGTTGATGCGCTCCTCCTGTGCCACTCCCCCTTGCCCGGTTCTCTCTCGGAGCGGACCCGGTGCCGTTCCTGGTTCCTGAAACCTGTGAGGTGCCTTGTAGGGAGTGAGCACCGATCTGTGGAACACCGGATGCATTCTGGAACCCTCCGGAAGAGCCAGCCTGAAAGCCACCGGGTTGACCTGTTCGTCGACTTGGTAGGGCCCCAGTTGTTTATGCCCTAGTTTCTTCTTCGCCAACGACCTGGCCGGCACTGCGTGGGCTGCTAACCAGACCCAGTCTCCCACATGGATCTCTTCGCCAACCCTTCTGTGTTTGTCCGCTTGTACCTTGTATGCGTGTTTAGCCAGCTCCAGGTGCCGCCGCAGCTGATCGTGGACCTCCTGCAACTCCGACGCGAACGCATCTGCTGTCTGCGGCTCCCCCTCCCCCATTCTTTCCAGTCCCGGGAAGGTTCTAGGGTGCCTCCCGTTGTTGGCGAAGAACGGCGTGACCCCCGTGGACACGTGCTTCGTGTTGTTGTAGGCGAACTCAGCGAGAGGCAGGTAATCCACCCACGTCGCAGGCTGTTGATTCGCATAACATCTCAGGTACTGCTGCATGATGGCATTGACCCGCTCCGCTTGCCCGTTGGTCTGCGGGTGTCTAGCCGACGCCAGGTTGATCTTGACGTTCAGGAAGCCCATCAGCCTCTGCCAGAAGTTTGAGATGAACTGTCGCCCTCGGTCGGACAGAATAGACCGCGGCAGACCGTGAACCTTGAACACGTGGTCTATGAACAGTTTGGCGGTTTGTTCCGCCGTGGCCACCTTCGCACACGGAATGAAATGTGCCATCTTGGAGAACAAATCCACCACCACCAGCACAGCCGTCTTGCCCCTCGAGCTGGGCAGATCCGTGACAAAGTCCAGGGCCACTCTCTCCCATGGCTCGAACGGAGTTTGCAGCGGTTCCAGCAGTCCGGCCGGCGGTCTGTGCACTGGTTTGGCCCTCTGGCAGGTGTCACACCTCGCCACGTAGTCCGCGACTTCCCCTCTCATTCCGGGCCACCAGAAGTCTCTGGCTACTAATTCCACCGTCTTCTCCTTGCCAAAGTGCCCGGCAGTGGGCGCGTCGTGCAGCTGCTGCAGTACCTTGGCGCGAAGTTCGTCTCCCGGCACGTAGATGGCCCCTTTACGGATGAGCAAACCATCTCGCAGCTGGAACTCGTCGGTCGCTGCCGTGCCCCTGTGCACCTCTGCCATCTTTGCTTGCGCGAAGGAGTCATCCTGCAACGCTCGTCGCACCGCATCCAGGTCAACTGTTGCCGCCGCGCACGCCCACACTGTCGGTGCGAAGATGTGCATGGCGGCCGCTGGCGTTGCCTCCTCCAGATACTGTGGCTTATGGGAGAGAGCATCCGCCATGATGTTGGTGTCCCCCGGGACATACTCTATTCGGAAGTCGAAATTCGCAAAGAACTCAGCCCAACGTATCTGCCTCTGGTTCAGGAACTGTGCCGTGCGCCAGTGCTCTAGATTCTTGTGGTCCGTGCAGACCTGCACCGTGTGCTTGGCGCCGATCAGGAAGTGCCTCCACGCTTTGAACGCTGCATGAATGGCCAGCAACTCCCTGTCCCAGATGGTGTAGTTCTGTTCGGACTTGCTGAGCTTCCTTGAGTAAAACGCTCCCGGCCTCCAAACCCCCTGCGGGTCTTTCTGCAGCAGGACTGCTCCCACGGCTCTGTCCGAAGCGTCTGTCTCCACCCTCATCGGCCTGCTGGGGTTGACATGAAGCAGCTGCTCTTCCGACGCGAAGAGACGCTTGAGTGCCTGAAAGGACTGCTCCGCCTGCTCTGTCCAGATGAACTTCTTTTTCTTGGAGCTGAGCGTGTCCGTGATGGCCGCTGTCTGCATCGCAAAGCCTTTGATAAACTTGCGATAGAAGTTCGCGAAGCCGACAAACCGTTGGACCTCCTTCCGGTTGCGTGGGCTTTTCCAATCCAACACTGCTCGGACCTTGGCGCTGTCCATGGCGAGCCCTTTATCAGACAACTTGTAGCCCAGGAAATTCACCTCGGTCACGTCGAATTGGCACTTCTCCAGCTTGGCGTAAAGCCTATGTTGCTGTAGCCTGCTCAGCACTTCCTTGACGTGTCTGTCATGCTCCTGCTGCGATTCCGAAAAGATCAGGATGTCATCCAAGAAACAGACGCACGTCTTGTAGAGGAGCCCCGCCAACACGTGATGCATGAAAGCTTGAAAAACGTGGGAGCCATTTTGCAATCCAAAAGGCATAACTCTATATTCGTAGGTGCCCAGGGGCGTGAACATGGCTGTCTTCCACTCATCTCCCTCCCGCATGCGAATGAGGTTGTATGCCCCTCGCAGGTCCAACTTGGTGAACACTCTGCCCTTCCGTACCTTTGCGAGGAGGTCGTCGATTCGGGGCATGGGGAAGTCCGATGGCTTGGTCACACTGTTCAAGATGCGAAAGTCCACTACAAGTCTTTTTGGGGGCGTGTCCCGCTTCTTAACAAAGAATACCGGACTGCCCCCCGCTGCCTTGGACTCTCGGATGAAACCGCGCTCCAAATTATGATCTATGAACTCTTTGAGTTCCTGCAGTTCGTCCTCAGACATGGAATACAGCTTCCCTTTGGGCAGCGCCGCCCCCGGCAGCAGGTCAATTTTGCAGTCATATGGTCTGTGGGGGGGTAGCCTGTCTGCCTCTTTCTCGCAGAAAACCTCCAAAAATTCTGCGTACTTGTGGGGAACCGCTTGCAGCGTGCCTAGCTGCAGCTGTGACTCCTCTTCCCCTCCTTCCTGCCTGGGCACGATGCAGTGTTCAGCGCAAAAGGAAGAGCCGAAGGTCAGCTGCCTCTGGTACCAAGCCAGCGTCGGGCTGTGCTTGTCCAGCCAACTCATGCCCAATACAATGGGCGTGTCCGATAGTTGAGTGACATTGAAGCTGATGATTTCCCTGTGATTCCCAAGTCGCATCACCATTGGTGGCGTCTGCTTCACCACTTGCCCCCCTAGCAGCTCCCTGCCATCCACCGTGACAACCTGCAGGGGCAGCGTGGCAGGCCGCAACTGTATAGCGTGCCGGTCGACAAAGTCCTGCCCTATAAAGTCCGCATTGCTTCCGGAGTCAATGGTGATTGGCACGTCCATGGTGATTCCATTGGGCAGCTGGAGCGACGCGGTGAGCTTCACTACCGGTTTGGGCGGGAGGGGGTCCATGGGCTGTAAAATCTCTGGGGACTGCTTCACTGACACGTCTGGCTGGGCCCCAGTGCCTCTTCCTCCAACCAGACTCCTTCGTTTCCCTGCTGTGGTTGTCCTTGCTGCGTTGCTGCAGTTACCATTGCTGAGGCTGCAGTGTGCTTGTGGAGCCTCTGGGGACACTCTTTCGCCATATGCTGTGGATCATCGCAGATGTAACACTTCCTGTTCCCTCTAGGAGGCTTCGCTTTCACTGCTGCCGGTGCTAGGGCTCTGGCTGCTGACTGAGCCCTTGCACCTCCAACCTCCATAGGTTCCGCTCCTCCTCCTGGCGGAGGCGTGGATTGCGCACGCGCTGCTTCTCTGGGAAGGAAGGAGGAGCCCCTGGCTGGTTCGCGCCCTCCACGCCCTTCGTCCCTGCTCCACGGACGTCCTTCCAGCCGCACCCCCACCGCCAGCGCCCTCTGAACGATCTCCTGCGTGGTCCGGGGTCTCTCCCCCCTCGCAATTTCATCTTTAACCGAGCCGTGCAATCCCTCCCAAAACAGGTCTCTTACAGGAGCCGAATCTCTGTCCCATTCCAGGGCACTGACCAAAGCGAAAAAGCGGGCATGGTACTGCCTTACGCTGGCCCTCCCTTGCTTCAGTCCATGTATCTCCTGCCGAGCAAGATCCACGTCAATGCTTGATAAAAAGCACCCATCCATCGCTTTAATAAAGGCATCCGCATTTTGGAGCGCCGGATCCTTATCTCTCCACAAATTGCGCAGCCATGCTTTAGCATCTCCATGCAAATGGGACATGATGAATCCCACCTTCTCTTGCTCATCTCTAAAGTCTTTGTTCAGCAGTTGCAGTGCACACATTACATCTGCTCTAAAGTTGGGGTACTGTTGCAAATTCCCATCGAAGTGAGAGACCAGACCGCCTGTTCGTCTCCCCAACCCAATCCCCTCCGGTTTGGGTGTCAGTTGCCCTTGCTTCGTAAGCACTTCCAACCTGACCTGGAGATCCCTGTAGGCGGCAGCTGCGTCCTCCTCTCTCTTCCTGGATGCAAGAGCCTCGGCATTCAGTCGTGTCACTGCTTCTCTGAGTTCCACTATCTGCTGTTCGGCCGTCATGTTGTCTGCCGTTCGTGAGCTCGCTAGTAGGCACCCGCTTTCTCTCCTCTCCGCGAGGACGTAGATGCCCACAATCTAGGGATGGAGCTTACTGTCAGAGCTGCTTCCAGATCCTAGCTCACAGAGGATCACGCTAGCCAGCGATCATTAAATAAAAGTCTTTATTGAGTTACAGTTTCCATTCTCAAGCTGCTGCGTGCAACTCTACGTCTCATGGTTAGATCGGCGAAGCTCCATCTGAGTCTCCGCCCCTTGTACACCAACTTAATATCCTAGCCTTGCTCCACCTTTTCCGCCTGACTGTTCTTCTCTGGGTCCCTCTGCCCCCCGGGGTCTCTTCCTTCCGGGATTCCTCTGACGCTGACCCCCCTGACTCTTCTCCCTCCTTTCGGCGGGCTTTAGGACCTGGCTCCCTTTCCGGGCTGCCTACTGCGCCACCTTCCTGTGCATTTGAACTTGGCACGCGCGCCCAACCTTCCACCTTCCGTCTGACCGTTTCTTCGCTCCCCGATGGAGGTGTGGCCACTCCTGACTCGTGCCCTCCCCCCTGTTGTGAGCTGCCAGCGCTTGATCCCTGGCGCCCTTCCTCTTCCCTGCTCTCTGGCGGTGACGCTGGTCCTGATTTCCAACTGCTCCCCTCTGAGTCCCCTCTGGCTCTATCTTCCTGGGGTGTCCCCTAGGCTCCCCCTTGCCCTGGCCACTGGTGCTCCTTTCTGTGAATCTTCTGATTCACTGGAAAGACTCGGAGATCTCGGGTCGTCGTCATCACTCATCTTTTCTTCTGCCTCCTCTCCCTCGCTCTCTGTTTCCTCCCTTGCCCTTGCCTCTGCTCCTGAACCCCTGACATCCATCCCCCCCTCGAAGCCCCCTCTTCCCCCCTCCCCTCCTTCCGGTGCGGGATCTGGGTGCTGCCGTGTCAGGGGGACGAATGTCGGATACAGTTCGCTTCCCGTGGCGGGCCGCCATCCGAAGTCTTCCGGTTCTTCCTCCCTGCTCTCGTTGACGACGGTCACCTCCGCTTCCATCTCTGTGCCGCCGTGCTCGAAACCCGGGTCGTCCCCGAAAACGTCCATGTCCGTCTCTCCCTCGTTGCCTTCTGGAGACGTTGCTCGTCCTGGACCCTCCAGCCACCTTCTGCGGAACTGCTCCTCTGGTCGATCATCCCACCAATACGAGGGTTCTGAAGCAGATCCCGAGGGTGACCCCTCTGGGGAACGGGCGTCTCGTGTCGGTTCCTCGTCCGAGTCGAACCCCCGGAACGTGCTGGCTGAAAGCGTGGGCGTGAAAAGCCAGTCGTCGAAAAAGTCTGCTGGCATTGGCCTATGTGGGAAGAGGGCATGAAACTCTTCTTTGAGCAGAGGTTCGTCTAAAGCGTAGCCCGGCACCCAGCTGTTGGCACTGGCCGGGGTGCCCTCCTTGGCGAGAAGGTATTCTACCCCCTCTTCCCCCATCTGGAGTCCAAAATCTCCGTGACTTCGTTGATGCGCTCCTCCTGTGCCACTCCCCCTTGCCCGGTTCTCTCTCGGAGCGGACCCGGTGCCGTTCCTGGTTCCTGAAACCTGTGAGGTGCCTTGTAGGGAGTGAGCACCGATCTGTGGAACACCGGATGCATTCTGGAACCCTCCGGAAGAGCCAGCCTGAAAGCCACCGGGTTGACCTGTTCGTCGACTTGGTAGGGCCCCAGTTGTTTATGCCCTAGTTTCTTCTTCGCCAACGACCTGGCCGGCACTGCGTGGGCTGCTAACCAGACCCAGTCTCCCACATGGATCTCTTCGCCAACCCTTCTGTGTTTGTCCGCTTGTACCTTGTATGCGTGTTTAGCCAGCTCCAGGTGCCGCCGCAGCTGATCGTGGACCTCCTGCAACTCCGACGCGAACGCATCTGCTGTCTGCGGCTCCCCCTCCCCCATTCTTTCCAGTCCCGGGAAGGTTCTAGGGTGCCTCCCGTTGTTGGCGAAGAACGGCGTGACCCCCGTGGACACGTGCTTCGTGTTGTTGTAGGCGAACTCAGCGAGAGGCAGGTAATCCACCCACGTCGCAGGCTGTTGATTCGCATAACATCTCAGGTACTGCTGCATGATGGCATTGACCCGCTCCGCTTGCCCGTTGGTCTGCGGGTGTCTAGCCGACGCCAGGTTGATCTTGACGTTCAGGAAGCCCATCAGCCTCTGCCAGAAGTTTGAGATGAACTGTCGCCCTCGGTCGGACAGAATAGACCGCGGCAGACCGTGAACCTTGAACACGTGGTCTATGAACAGTTTGGCGGTTTGTTCCGCCGTGGCCACCTTCGCACACGGAATGAAATGTGCCATCTTGGAGAACAAATCCACCACCACCAGCACAGCCGTCTTGCCCCTCGAGCTGGGCAGATCCGTGACAAAGTCCAGGGCCACTCTCTCCCATGGCTCGAACGGAGTTTGCAGCGGTTCCAGCAGTCCGGCCGGCGGTCTGTGCACTGGTTTGGCCCTCTGGCAGGTGTCACACCTCGCCACGTAGTCCGCGACTTCCCCTCTCATTCCGGGCCACCAGAAGTCCTCTGGCTACTAATTCCACCGTCTTCTCCTTGCCAAAGTGCCCGGCAGTGGGCGCGTCGTGCAGCTGCTGCAGTACCTTGGCGCGAAGTTCGTCTCCCGGCACGTAGATGGCCCCTTTACGGATGAGCAAACCATCTCGCAGCTGGAACTCGTCGGTCGCTGCCGTGCCCCTGTGCACCTCTGCCATCTTTGCTTGCGCGAAGGAGTCATCCTGCAACGCTCGTCGCACCGCATCCAGGTCAACTGTTGCCGCCGCGCACGCCCACACTGTCGGTGCGAAGATGTGCATGGCGGCCACTGGCGTTGCCTCCTCCAGATACTGTGGCTTACGGGAGAGAGCATCCGCCATGATGTTGGTGTCCCCCGGGACATACTCTATTCGGAAGTCGAAATTCGCAAAGAACTCAGCCCAACGTATCTGCCTCTGGTTCAGGAACTGTGCCGTGCGCCAGTGCTCTAGATTCTTGTGGTCCGTGCAGACCTGCACCGTGTGCTTGGCGCCGATCAGGAAGTGCCTCCACGCTTTGAACGCTGCATGAATGGCCAGCAACTCCCTGTCCCAGATGGTGTAGTTCTGTTCGGACTTGCTGAGCTTCCTTGAGTAAAACGCTCCCGGCCTCCAAACCCCCTGCGGGTCTTTCTGCAGCAGGACTGCTCCCACGGCTCTGTCCGAAGCGTCTGTCTCCACCCTCATCGGCCTGCTGGGGTTGACATGAAGCAGCTGCTCTTCCGACGCGAAGAGACGCTTGAGTGCCTGAAAGGACTGCTCCGCCTGCTCTGTCCAGATGAACTTCTTTTTCTTGGAGCTGAGCGTGTCCGTGATGGCCGCTGTCTGCATCGCAAAGCCTTTGATAAACTTGCGATAGAAGTTCGCGAAGCCGACAAACCGTTGGACCTCCTTCCGGTTGCGTGGGCTTTTCCAATCCAACACTGCTCGGACCTTGGCGCTGTCCATGGCGAGCCCTTTATCAGACAACTTGTAGCCCA
This sequence comes from Podarcis pityusensis, assembly GCF_964106645.2. Taxonomy (NCBI): domain Eukaryota; kingdom Metazoa; phylum Chordata; class Lepidosauria; order Squamata; family Lacertidae; genus Podarcis; species Podarcis pityusensis. Next base: position 6,483,587 of record NC_138045.1, read on the forward strand.
GGAAATTCACCTCGGTCACGTCGAATTGGCACTTCTCCAGCTTGGCGTAAAGCCTATGTTGCTGTAGCCTGCTCAGCACTTCCTTGACGTGTCTGTCATGCTCCTGCTGCGATTCCGAAAAGATCAGGATGTCATCCAAGAAACAGACGCACGTCTTGTAGAGGAGCCCCGCCAACACGTGATGCATGAAAGCTTGAAAAACGTGGGAGCCATTTTGCAATCCAAAAGGCATAACTCTATATTCGTAGGTGCCCAGGGGCGTGAACATGGCTGTCTTCCACTCATCTCCCTCCCGCATGCGAATGAGGTTGTATGCCCCTCGCAGGTCCAACTTGGTGAACACTCTGCCCTTCCGTACCTTTGCGAGGAGGTCGTCGATTCGGGGCATGGGGAAGTCCGATGGCTTGGTCACACTGTTCAAGATGCGAAAGTCCACTACAAGTCTTTTTGGGGGCGTGTCCCGCTTCTTAACAAAGAATACCGGACTGCCCCCCGCTGCCTTGGACTCTCGGATGAAACCGCGCTCCAAATTATGATCTATGAACTCTTTGAGTTCCTGCAGTTCGTCCTCAGACATGGAATACAGCTTCCCTTTGGGCAGCGCCGCCCCCGGCAGCAGGTCAATTTTGCAGTCATATGGTCTGTGGGGGGGTAGCCTGTCTGCCTCTTTCTCGCAGAAAACCTCCAAAAATTCTGCGTACTTGTGGGGAACCGCTTGCAGCGTGCCTAGCTGCAGCTGTGACTCCTCTTCCCCTC